>NC_056429.1:47933641-49133641 GCF_018296145.1 Oncorhynchus tshawytscha | reverse complement strand
AATGCACGGCCCCGTGTCGCAAGGATCTGTACACATTTCCTGGAAGCTGAAAATGTCCCAGTTCTGTCCCAGTTGGCCTGCATACTCACCAGACATGTCACCCATTGAGCATGTTTGGGATGCTCTGGGTCAACGTATAATGCAGAGCGTTCCAGTTCCCGCCAATATCCAGCAACTTCGCACAGCCATTGAAGAGAAGTGGGACAACATTCCACAGCCCACAATCAACAGCGTGATCAAGTCTATGCGAAGGAGATGTGTATCGCTGCATGAGGCAAATGGTGGTCACACCAGATACTGACTGGTTTTCTGATCCACGCCCTTGATTTGGGAAATCATCTTTTTTTAAGGTACTGTATCTTTGAACAATAGATGCATATAGGTATTCCCAGTCATGTGAAATCCGTAGATTAGGGCCAAATTTATTTATTTCAATTGACTGATTTCCTTAAATTAACTGTAACTCAGTAAAATCTTAGAAATTGTTGCATGTTGAGTTTATATGTTTGTTCAGTATAAGAGAACGGAGTTGAGAGTTCCTCAGCTAAATGGGGCATACCTTGAACTTTTGCTAAGACCATGGTTTAAACCATTTGTCTAAAATGGCTAACTGGTAGCTTTTCTCATTGGCCAACCTGACCAAACAGCTGAGCAGATAATTACGTTACACATTTTGTCTCAGCCAATTAAAATCGTCCAAGTAGTCGTCCAAGTAGTCCAACATCTTTTCACAATAGCATCCTTACCAGAAGTCCACTTGCACATTATGATTCTCAAACTAACTGCACTTGCAAGGTACAGTACCGGCAAACGTTTGGACACACCTGCTCATTCAAGGTTATATATATTTAAAAAAAAACTATTTTCTCCATTGTATAATTGTCACGCCCTGATCGGTTTCACCTGTCATTATGCTTGTCTCCACCCCCTCTAGGTGTCGCCCATCTACCCCATTATCCCCTGTGTACTTATACCTGTGTTTTCTGTTTGTCTGTTGCCAATTCGTCTTCAAATCAAATTGTATTAGTCACATGCGCCGAATACAACAGGTGTACAGTGAAATTCACCTTACAGTGAAATGCTTACTTACGAGCCCCTAACCAACAATGCAGTTTAAAAAAATATGGATAAGAATAAGAGAAAAAAGTAACAAGTAATTAAAGAGCAGCAGTAAAAAAAAAACAATGTATATAGGGGGGTGCCGGTTAGTTGAGGTAGTATGTACATGTGGTTAATGTTATTAAAGTGACTATGCATAGATGACAACAGAGAGTGGCAGTGATGTGGGGAGGGAGGGGGGGGGTAATGCAAATAGTCTGGGTAGCCATTTGACTACATGTTCAGGAGTCTTATGGCTTGAGGGTAAAAGCTGTTTTGAAGCCTCTGGGACCTAGACTTGGCCCTCCGGTACCGCTTGCCGTGCGGTAGCAGAGAGAACAGTCTATGACTAGGGTGGCTGGAGTCTTTGCCAATTTTTAGGGCCTTCATCTGACACAGCCTGGTATAGAGGATGGCAGGAAGCTTGGCCCCAGTGATGTCCTGGGCCGGTCGCACTTCCCTTTGTAGTGACTTGCGTTCGGAGGCTGAGCAGTTGCCACACCAGTGATCCAACCAGTCAGGATGCTCTCGAGCTGTAGAACCTTTTGAGGATATGATGACCCATGCCAAATCTTTTCAGTCTCCTGAGGGGGAATAGGTTTTGTTGTGCCCGCTTCGACTGTCTTGGTGTGCTTGGACCATGTTAGTTTGTTGGTGATGTGAACACCAAGGAACTTGAAGCTCTGTTACCTACCCTTACCACCTGGGGTGGCCTGTCAGGAAGTCCAGGATCCAGTTGCGGAGGGAGGTGTTTAGTCCCAGGGACCTTAGCTTATTGATGAGCTTTGAGGGCACTATGGTGTTGAACACCTAGCTGCAGTCAATGAATAACACTCTCACATAGGTGTCCCTTTTGTCCAGGTGGGAAAGGGCAGTGTGGAGTGCAATAGAGATTGCATCATCTGTGGATCTGTTGGGGCGGCATGCGAACTGGAGTGTCCGGGAGGATGCTGTTAATGTGAGCCATGACCAGCCTTTCAACGTACTTCATGGCTACCGACGTGAATGCCACGGGGCGGTAATCATTTAGGCAGTTTACCTTCACTTCCTTGGGCATAGGGAGTATGGTGGTCTGCTTGAAACAACTAGGTATTACAGTCCGTAATATTTTTCAAGCCCTGCCACATCCGACAAGCGTCAGAGCCGGTGTAGTAGGATTCAATCCTAATCCTGTATTGACGCTTTGCTTGTTTGATGGTTCGTCTGAGGGCATAGAGGGATTTCATATAAGCGTCCGGATTAGTCTCCCGCTCCTTGAAAACGGCATCTCTAGCCTTTAGCTCGATGCTGATGTTGCCTGTAATCCATGGCTTCTGGTTGGGATATGTACATACAGTCACTGTAGGGATGACGTCATTGATGCACTTATTGATGAAGCCGATGACTGAGGTGGTGTATTCCTCAATGCCATTGGATGAATCCTGGAACATATTCCAGTCCTGTAGTGTAGCATCTGCGTTATCTGACCACTTCCGTATTGAGCAAGTCACTGGTACTTCCTGCTTAAGTTTTTGCTTGTAAGCAGGAAACAGGAGGATAGAATTATGGTAAGATTTGCAAAATGGAGGGCGGGGGAAAGCTTTGTATGCATCTCTGTGTGTGGAGTAAAGGTGGTTTAGGATTTTTTCCCCCTGGTTACACGTGACATGCTGGTAAAAATTTGGTAAAACTGATTTAAGTTGGTCTGCATTCAAGTCCCCGGCCACTAGGAGCACCGCTTCTGGATGCACATTTTCTTCTTTGCCTATGGCCTTATAGAGTTGGTTGGGAGCGGTCTTAGTGCCAGCTTCGCTTTGTGGTGGTAAATAGACAGCTACAAATAATACAGATGAGAACTCTCTTGGTAGATATTATTTGCTGTAGAGCACAATAAGGTACTCTACCTCAAGCGAGCAATACCTTGAGACTTCTTTAATATTAGACATCGTGCACCAGCTCTAATTGACAAAAAGACACACCCCCACCCCTCATCTTACCAGAGGTAGCGTCTCTGTTCTGCCGGTGTATGGAAAATCCCACTAACTGTATATTGTCCGTATCTTCGTTCAACAATGTCTCGGTGAAACATAAGATGTTACAAATTTTCATGTCCTGTCAGTAGGATCATCTTAATCGTAGGTCATCAATTTTGTTTTCCAATGATTGCACATTAGCAAGAAGAATGGAAGGCAATGGGAGTTTACGCTTGCCTCTGGATTCTCAGAAGGGTGCCTGATCTGCGGCCTCTTTTCCGGCGTCTTTTCTTCACGCAAAGGCGTGGATCTGGGCCTGTTCCAGGGAAAGTAGGATATCCTTCTCGTCGGACTTGTTAAAGAAAAAGGTTTCTTCCAGTCAGAGGTGAGTAATCGCTTTTCTGATGTCCAGAAGTTATTTTCGGTCATAAGACACGGTAGCAGCAACATTATGTACACAGTAAGTTAAAAAATAAGTAACACAAAATGCAAAAAAAATACAAAATAGCACAATTGGTTGGGAGAATGTAAAACATCAGCCATATTCTTCGGCGCCTTCTTAATGGGGTTATATACAGTGCCTTGCGAAAGTATTCGGCCCCCTTGAACTTTGCGACCTTTTGCCACATTTCAGGCTTCAAACATAAAGATATAAAACTGTATTTTTTGTGAAGAATCAACAACAAGTGGGACACAATCATGAAGTGGAACGACATTTATTGGATATTTAAAACTTTTTTAACAAATCAAAAACTGAAAAATTGGGCGTGCAAAATTATTCAGCCCCCTTAAGTTAATACTTTGTAGCGCCACCTTTTTCTGCGATTACAGCTGTAAGTCGCTTGGGGTATGTCTCTATCAGTTTTGCACATCGAGAGACTGAAATTTTTTCCCATTCCTCCTTGCAAAACAGCTCGAGCTCAGTGAGGTTGGATGGAGAGCATTTGTGAACAGCAGTTTTCAGTTCTTTCCACAGATTCTCGATTGGATTCAGATCTGGACTTTGAATTGGCCATTCTAACACCTGGATATGTTTATTTTTGAACCATTCCATTGTAGATTTTGCTTTATGTTTTGGATCATTGTCTTGTTGGAAGACAAATCTCCGTCTCAGGTCTTTTGCAGACTCCATCAGGTTTTCTTCCAGAATGGTCCTGTATTTGGCTCCATCCATCTTCCCATCAATTTGAACCATCTTCCCTGTCCCTGCTGAAGAAAAGCAGGCCCAAACCATGATGCTGCCACCACCATGTTTGACAGTGGGGATGGTGTGTTCAGCGTGACGAGCTGTGTTGCTTTTACGCCAAACATAACGTTTTGCATTGTTGCCAAAAAGTTCAATTTTGGTTTCATCTGACCAGAGCACCTTCTTCCACATGTTTGGTGTGTCTCCCAGGTGGCTTGTGGCAAACTTTAAACAACACTTTTTATGGATATCTTTAAGAAATGGCTTTCTTCTTGCCACTCTTCCATAAAGGCCAGATTTGTGCAATATACGACTGATTGTTGTCCTATGGACAGAGTCTCCCACCTCAGCTGTAGATCTCTGCAGTTCATCCAGAGTGATCATGGGCCTCTTGGCTGCATCTCTGATCAGTCTTCTCCTTGTATGAGCTGAAAGTTTAGAGGGACGGCCAGGTCTTGGTAGATTTGCAGTGGTCTGATACTCCTTCCATTTCAATATTATCGCTTGCACAGTGCTCCTTGGGATGTTTAAAGCTTTGGAAATATTTTTGTATCCAAATCCGGCTTTAAACTTCTTCACAACAGTATCTCGGACCTGCCTGGTGTGTTCCTTGTTCTTCATGATGCTCTCTGCGCTTTTAACGGACCTCTGAGACTATCACAGTGCAGGTGCATTTATACGGAGACTTGATTACACACAGGTGGATTGTATTTATCATCATTAGTCATTTAGGTCAACATTGGATCATTCAGAGATCCTCACTGAACTTCTGGAGAGAGTTTGCTGCACTGAAAGTAAAGGGGCTGAATAATTTTGCACGCCCAATTTTTCAGTTTTTGATTTGTTAAAAAAGTTTTAAATATCCAATAAATGTCCTTCCACTTCATGATTGTGTCCCACTTGTTGTTGATTCTTCACAAAAAAATACAGTTTTATATCTTTATGTTTGAAGCCTGAAATGTGGCAAAAGGTCGCAAAGTTCAAGGGGGCCGAATACTTTCGCAAGGCACTGTAAATAAGCATCAACCAGTGGGTCTTGGGACGGGTATACAGAGATGACCAGTTTACAGAGGAGTATAGAGTGCAGTGATGCGTCCTACAGTGCCAAAAGTATTCATCCCCCTTGGCGTTTTTAGCTAATTTTGGGTGGTTGCAGCCCTTTTCAACCCCTTTACGTATATAAATGTATTTATGTATGCAAATATGCCCAGTGTATATATTCAAATGAGGCACATATAAAACCAAATTCTTAGAAGGCACTTTATTTTATCACAAATTATTAAAAACATACCTAATATACTAAGGTACAGTGCCATGCAAAAGTGTACATCCCCCTTGGCGTTTTTCCTATTTTGTTGCATTACAACCTGTAATTTAAATACATTTAATTTATTTGGATTTTATGCAATGGACATACACAAAATAGTCCAAATTGGTGAAATGAAAAAATGAAAAAGTGAAATGAAAAAAATATGGAAAGTTCTAAAAATCAAAAACGGAAAAGTGTGTGTGTGAATATGTATTCACCCCCTTTGCTATGAAGCCCCTAAATAAGATCTGGTGCAACCAATTACCTTCAGAAGTCACATAATTAGTCAAATAAAGTCCACCTGTGTCACGACTTCTACCGAAGTCGTTGCCTCTCCTTGTTCGGGCGGTGCTCGGCGTTCGACGTCACCGGTCTTCTAGCCATCATTGATCCATTTTTCATTTTCCATTGGTTGTGTCTTGTCTTCCCACACACCTGTTTTCAACCCCATTCATTACCTGTTGTGTATTTAACCCTCTGTATCCCCTCATGTCTTTGTCAGAGATTGTTTATTGTCAGTGTAGTGTTTTTTGTATAGGTGCGCGACGGGTCTTCGTACCCATATTTGTTTATATTCATTTTTCTTATTAGTGTTATGGAGCATGTTACTTGGACATTTATTAAAAGACTCCATTTTACACTCCCTGCCACCTATACACATATCTTTGACAGAATCTCTGACCAATATATATGAAGTCAGCAGGAGAGGACACTACGCTCATGGAGGTGGAGGAACGCGTCCGGGAACAAGCGGAGGAGATTGACTGTTTAAGCTGTGTCCAGAATATGGATCGCTGGGAGAGACAGGGAGTTTCTCCAGCGCCACCACCACCACAACCGGAATCTCGATTGAACGCTTTTTCCCCTCCGGAACCGAAGATCCATTTATCCCTACCCACGGGATACAATGGAGATACTGCCGGCTGCCAGGGTTTCCTCCTTAAGCTGAACTTGTATCTGGCCACGGTCTCCCCAGTACCATCTGACCGTGAGAAGAGTTACGCCCTCGTCTCATGCCTCCCCTGGTAAAGCATTCGAATGGGCCAGCGCTGTGTGTAGAAGGGAGGATGCGGCGTTGGACCATTTTGAGGAGTTCACCCACCAATTCCGGATAGTATTCGACCATCCACCCGAAGGCAAAGCAGCGGGTGAGCTCCTCTATCATCCGAGGCAGGAGACGAGGAGTGTACAGGAGTTTGCTTTGGAGTTTAGGACCTTGGCTGCCGGAGCTGGATGGAGCAACAGGGCCCTGATCGACCATTACCGTTGTAGTCTACGCGAGGACGTCCGTCGGGAGCTGGCCTGTAGAGACACCACCCTCACCTTCGACCAGCTGGTGGACATGTCCATCAGGCTGTACAACATGCTGGCTACTCGTGGACGTCTAGATCGGGGTCTGGTTGTTCCATCCTCCCGCACCCTCTCTCCCAAACCTATGGAATTGGGAGGGATTGTGCACAGGGAGACCGGAGGGGGTTCCCGCTGGAGCACCATTCATGGTTGCAGAGGGCACACTGCTGGTCGGTGCCGGGTTGGTTCCTCTGGGAATAGAGAAGGCAGGCAGGGCATTCTGGCATCACCCCAGGTGAGTAGGCACCATTCTCATCCAGAGCCCTCTGTTGCAGTAATGTTTGTCTCGGTCTCTTTTCCTGATTTTTCCCTGCATTCCCAGTATAAGGCGCTAGTAGATTCAGGTGCGGCTGGGAATTTCATTAATAAAAGTTTAGCTCATAGTTTAGGGATCCCTATTGTTCCTGTGGATATGCCTTTCCCTACTCGTGCCTTAGATAGTCGACCATTAGGGTCAGGGTTTATCAGGGAGGTAACCAAACCTTTGTGTATGATAACGCAGGAGGGTCACAAGGAGAAGATGAGTCTTTTCCTTATTGATTCTCCTGCGTATTCTGTGGTGCTAGGCCTACCCTGGTTAGCTTGCCATAACCCCACTGTTTCTTGGCCACAGAGGGCTCTCACGGGGTGGTTGCGAGAGTGCTCAGGTAGGTGTTTAGGGGTTTCCGTTGGTGCTACTTCGGTGGAAAGTCGAGACCAGTTCTCCACCGTGCGCATTCCCCCCGAATATGCCGATTTGGCTCTCGCCTTCTGTAAAAAGAAGGCGACTCAATTACCACCCCATCAACGGGGGGATTGTGCGATAGATCTCCTGGTAGACGCTGCATATCCCAAGAGTCACGTGTATCCCCTGTCGCAAGCGGAGATGGAGGCTATGGAGACATATGTCTCTGAATCCCTGCATCAGGGGTTCATTCAGCCATCCATTTCACCCGTCTCATCGAGTTTCTTTTTTGTGAAAAAAAGGATGGCGGTTTACGCCCGTGCATTGATTATCGAGGTCTTAATAAAATCACAGTGAAATATAGTTACCTCTGATCAATACGGTTATTGAGTTAATGCACGGGGCACGTTTTTTCACAAAATTGGATCTCAGGAGTGCGTACAATCTGGTGCGTATTCGGAAGGGTGATGAGTGGAAGACGGCATTTAGCACCACCTCAGGTTATTATGAGTACCTTGTCATGCCATATGGGTTGATGAATGCTCCATCAGTTTTCCAATCATTTGTAGATGAGATCTTCAGAGACCTGCACGGGCAGGGTGTAGTGGTGTATATCGATGATATTCTGATATACTCCGCTACACGCGCTGAGCATGTGTCCCTGGTGCGCAAGGGTGCTTGGTCGCCTGTTGGAGCATGATCTATATGTCAAGGCTGAGAAATGCTTGTTCTTCCAACAATCCATCTCCTTCCTAGGGCATCGGATTTCCACTTCAGGAGTGGAGATGGAGAGCGACCACATTACAGCCGTGCGTAATTGGCCGACTCCAACCACAGTAAAGGAGGTGCAGCGTTTTTTAGGGTTTGCCAATTACTACCGGGGGTTTTGGTCAGGTGGCTGCTCCCATTACCTCACTGCTAAAGGGGGGCCCGGTGCGCTTGCAGTGGTCGGCTGAGGCGAACAGGGCTTTTGGGCACCTGAAGACTCTGTTTACTTCGGTGCCTGTGTTGGCTCATCCGGATCCCTCTTTGCCATTCATAGTGGAGGTGGACGCATCCGAAGCTGGGATAGGAGCAGTGCTCTCTCAGCGTTCGGGTACGCCACTGAAGCTTTGCCCCTGTGCTTCTTTTCGAAGAAGCTCAGCCCGGCGGAGCGAAACTATCATGTGGGGAACCGAGAGCTGTTAGCTGTCGTAGAAGCCTTGAAGGTGTGGAGGCATTGGCTTGAGGGGGCTAAACACCCTTTTCTCATCTGGACTGACCACCGCAATCTGGAATACATCTGGCAGGCGAAGAGACTGAATCCTCGCCAGGCAAGGTGGGCCATGTTTTTCACTCGTTTTGTGTTTACTCTTTCTTACAGACCAGGCTCCCAGAACGTTAAGGCAGACGCATTGTCTCGGCTGTATGACACAGAGGAGCGATCCATGGATCCCACTCCCATACTCCCAGCTTCGTGTCTTGGGGCGCCTTTAGTATGTGAGCTGGACGCGGACATTGAGCGGGCGTCACGTGCACTCTTACCTGCCAATCTATAAATTACGTCTCCGTAATCTAGCATGGGTAGGATCGTCATCAGAATCAGGGTTAGTTTGGCAGTTGAGGTGAAAGAGTTGTGATTACGATAGAGGAAACCAAGTCTAGAATTAACTTTAGCCTGCAGCTTTGATATGTGCTGAGAGAAGGACAGTGTGCTGTCTAGCCATACTCCTAAGTACTTGTGTGAGGTGACTACCTCAAGATCAAAACCCTCAGAGATTATAAAATGCGATCTTACAGTGTCAGGCTTTAAAAGGCACTTTAGACAAACAGTTTGCAATTTAGGTGTACATAGACTGGAGTCATGAGTGTATTCAAGTGCGTGTTCCATGGAACATTTTCTTCACAATACGACAAATATAGGCTCATTGGGCCCGAATCCCACTCAGGAAATTACGCCTTCCTTACACACTTACCTTATGAAGGTGCAGAATGGGCTTTGCAGGCATGGCTCCCTTGCATAAATTGAATAAATGTAATCAACACTGAAAGCTCTCCCATTTTCTAGCCAACAGATTTTCTTAAGACATCTTTTACATACGGTGAACCATTAATTAGAATTTTGTCGACAGACTTGAATACATAAAAAAGGAATCAATAGCTACATTTCCATCCAATTGGCGACAGATTTAATTCGAATATTCTAAAATTAGCTTTGAAACAATGCACATTTTCCCTGCAAAGATTTGTTTCCATCAAATTGACTTGTTGGGATAAAAGGCTGTGCGCATAGTGCACATAAAAATACTCTTTGTGGTTAAAGCAGGTTCCCGAGTGGCGCAGTGGTCTAAGGTACTGCATCTTAGTGCTAGAGGCGTCATTATGGCGGACCCTGGTTCAATCCCGGGCTGTATCACAACCTGCTGTGTTTGGTAGTCCCATAAGGTGGTGTACAATTGGATCAGTGGAGGTTTTGACCAGGGTAGGCAGTCATTAAAAAAATAAAAATTTGTTCTTAATTGATTTGCCTAGTTAAATAAATAAATACATGCCCATGTACTGAATAGAAAATGCAAGTTAAATGGGTTTCCATTGCATTTTCAACTCACCAGAATAAGACCTTCAATATTTATTGGAAAGGAGCACCAAGTTCATCACTTTCACCACCCTATGATGTTCATCATAACTTATTTAATCTGTATCCTAATAAACTGCATGACTTCCTGACGAGTCGTAGTGGGAGGACCATACAACATGTCATCGTGTGACTACAAGTTCACTTTGATATGATAGTTATCATATTAATATTTGTGCATAAAAGCATCGACATTTCTTGCCTAATTAATTTTACAGACACAAAATGATCCCACCTTCTGTAGCATATTTCATTTTCTTTTTTTAATTTGGAACGTTTACCAACACATTTTCATCAGGCCTGTCTGACATAAAAGATTGTATGGAAACCTGATTAATGAAAGAATGCCATCTTCCTCGCCATTTCAGCACAAACTGGTAGATAAAAAAAATATTCTGATCTTGTAGATTACTTAGGCACATTTTAAGGTTAGGAGTGAATATATGAATCATAAAAAACAGGTTTAGAGAGCCTTTGGTGGTTTGATTCATCCTGAATGTTGTACTATTCAAATTCAATCCATGAAATATTGGAAGGTGGAAAAAAGTATACAATTGGGGTTGAACAATAGTCCTATGAATGTACCCTGATTCTCACTAATCATGTAACTTTATGACACTAAAGTAATTGTGAACCGTGCTCCAGGCTCCACGTTTAACCTGCTACGTGTGGTTTGAGTTCCATAATGATTCAAATTGTCACGACTTCTACCGTAGTAGGACCCTCTGCTTGTTTGGGCGGTGTTCGGCGCTCGACGTCACCAATCTTCTAGCCATCACTGATCCATTTTTCATTTCCATTGGTTTTGTCTTGTCTTCATTCACACCTGGATCCAATCCCATCAATTACATGTTGTGTATTTAACCCCTCATGTCCTTGTTGGAGATTTGATTGTATGTTAGTGCTAGTATGTGTTGGTGTGACGGTTTTTGTACCCATTTTATAATTTTTTGTATATTTTGGTTTTTGAAGTTTGTTTGTGAGTTCTTATTTAATGACTCCGTTTATACCAAGTTCCCTGCTACCAACATGCACACCTTACACAAATAGGCTACATGTCCCAAATTATTTCACAATGTTAGCCTAATATGAACCACTAATGCTAGTGACCTTTTGGAACAACTTACACAGACATGACAGAGGAAAGAAAGGTCAACAGAATGAAATAATGCAAAATATAAGCTACAAATTTAAGAAAACTAAAGTGACATGTATGTGGTATTAATGACGGTTTCTCTCGATATTGGCTAATATTTAACATGATACAAACTGTAAAAAAAGCAGAAAAAAAACATCATAGTCTATCATTAAAACCTTCTAAATTGCATACGTCAACTCGGCAGGTTCAGCTCTACAGAAGCCTATAGCTTGGTTGTCCAAATTTTATCCATGCAAATTATAAGGGCACAATTCAAATTTGGAATAATGGCACAGCTATTTATAGCCTATTTCACTTAGAAAAAGGGGCCGCAATACATGTCATGTTGATATGATTTTCAGTTTGCTTCCATATGGCGGGTTTCACATTCATCTTCAGGGATCATATGGGGAACTCATCTAAAACAATTGCTATGTGCATTTACAATCCCCTTCTCCAAACAGATTACCCATTTACCTAGCTCTCATCAATAGCTCTTATCCATTTCTAAATTACAGTGCATGGAGAATGCTGTTATTTCTATCGGGAAAAAAATAAGTAGATGCTTTTTTCACTTGGAACCGGTAGGTTTGCTAAACCTTATTCATGGTTTCCTCACCCGTAAAGGTGGTGGAATTATGGGGGAAGGTCAGAATATGGTTTATCTGTAGACACAACTCCGCCACACCTTAATTTCTTAGTTCTCTACCCTGAACAAATAGCAGGTGAATAGCATGCTATTCTCATGCTAAAGTTCAAGGTCAGAATATGCATAGAGAGAAACGTGCAAAGAAGGTAATTTTACATACGCTTAACTCGGGTCGGAATCGGGGCCATTCTGTTCAGGACAACACAGGGTATAAGGTCCTTTTTACTGTGGATCAAACATAGCGATCATAGGGGTTGATACTGTAAATGACATGAGTTTTCAAATATGGAAATGTTAAGTGTGCATTTGGACTCATGGGTGTGTGGTTTGCTTGTATGACATCAAACAGTATTTATTATAATCCTCAATGTCTCATCTTTCAGAACACATCGAGTCCTCTCGATTTACAGCATTTCCCTCACCCAGACAACAGCAAATGTGCAATAGTAGCCCAATTAGAGGGAGGGATGGGGGAATCTTCCTGTCCCACACATTGCTCAAGTTGCTATCATTTGTCAGTCAAACCCCATACAGCGCTGTGAATCAGAGAACCTGAGCTCTGGCGTCATGTATAGCATGTTACTGTACAGCCACTGGGTTCCAATTAAGGTACTTATTAATGACAAAATGTGCCATTTTCAATCTGTATACAGGATGACAGGGAATGTGAGTGAAAAGGGCTACATTGTAAAATAACCCTTATGATTTGTGTGAAAGATAGAAATATGATGACCTTTGTAGACTAAATAGGGTAAACACATAAATGGCATTGTTCCGAAACTTTCTTATGAATCAACAACAACAGGCCTCGTTGTCTGGCCCTTTAGCTGTTCACAGTTGAGTGTTGTTGGTAGGGCGTGTAATAACGGGGTGACTCCGTAATAGTGCTGGGAACAACACAGAGCTTCATGGGCACCATTATGGGCACATAAATGGAGAAGCAGCACAATTATGCCTTGTTACACCAATTTGGGGTGGAGGTGAGGGTGTGGGCACAAGCCAAGACAGCCAGGTATTGACTGCTCCTTTCTACCTTTTTCGTTTTTGTGAAACAATAGAAACAAGGAGTTGGCTGATGCAGACTTATAATGACTAATAACATAGAAATGGAGATATAAAAAAACACTCACCAAAACTATTATTAAATCTACTGTCAGAGTAAACAAAGACACATACACTCTTCTTGTTACAGCTTTAAACAAAAAGTGTCTTTAAGAGTGGTGTTGCAGTGGTGAGTCTCTCTAACCCCAAGTCAAGAAAAGAGCAAGGCCTCCTCAGACATCTGAGTGACAACAACAAGACAGTTGATCACCTGCAGGTGTCTGTGGCTGGGGGACAGCGGTATAATTATGCGCTGGGCTGGAGGGTAGTTTCTTCCAGCTCCCAGATCTTTCTCTGTCCCTTGAAAAGCTCTCAAACCTGTGGCTCTTGATGAGGATGCTGGGGTGAAGGCTTTAGACATGGAGGTCCTCTCTCTCTCTCTCCCTCTCTCTCTCTCTCTCAGACGCCTAGCGCTGAACTGAGACCAAGCAAATACAGACACGCATAGAAAACTTCTCACCTCCCTAGTGACTGTGTTCACACACACCAGACGCACACATGCTCTGTCCGTCTCTCCTGCGTGTTTTCCAAGAGTCTAATTAAACCATGTTCCTACTTCTACTCCTCTCCTCCTCTATCTTTCCTTTCCACTCTTTAACCCTCTTTCTCTCTCTGATTTACTGTCTAAGCTCGTTAGTGGTGACTGATCACAGCAACAGACGACTTTGTCCCTAATTCGCTCAAACCAATCTACCAATCCAGCTGCAGTGGCAGAGCGCCAGCACTATTGTTACTGCAGGGCTGGAACTAATGCCTGCACGTCCTACAAGACCATGTAGGATTGAAGTACTCATTGGAATAATGTAGTAAGTAGAAGAGTAACTTACCTTCTACTCACTCACAGCAGGAACGTTTCCTCTATACCAGCAGGCCTCTCATCAAAAGATAAATTATCATCTGTTAATTAACATCACATTAATCTTGCAAATTAATACAGAAAATGTGTGTGTATTTGTGAGTGAGTGTGATTTTGTGTGTGTGTGTGTGTGAGAGAGAGAGATATTCATTAGACATGTTCTTAGTATTTATAATTATAGCCTAAATGACACCCCATTTTTCACATAAACGTGTATGTTTGTGTGTGACTAACCCAGAGTGTTTGTGTCGTTGAGTTTGATGCTACAGAGGACCTGGTTGGTGTTTCTGGCGTGAAGAAAACAATTCCCTCGAACCACTACCGGGTACAACTCAGAGAAAGAAACAGAAAGGGTAAAAACAAAATGACCCTAAAAAAAAGGAAAGTATATTCTAGGAAAGTATTCTAGTGAAAATCTGTTGACAATGACAATGACAATGAGTATCGCAGCAGCACTTCTCTTCCACTTATTTGTCTCATTCGGCCCTGTTTTACATTAGAAAGTGTTCACAGCCAGAAGCAGTGTGTGTGTGTGTAGCTCTTTGCCTGCTCTCTCATGTGCTCTATGCTTAACCTTTCAGGAAGACTAAACTCAAGCAGCAGAAAAACAAACGGCATATGCTTCACTGGTGCTAACGCTAAAAGTACTGCTGTTTACAAATCCCCAACTGCACAGCCGGGAGAGATGTGTGTGTGTGTGGATGGGAATATGTGTGTGTGTGTCTCTGATCTTTTTGTCCCCCCAGGCACCACTAAAGCATACTGGCGTAAGCTAACCAGCATATGCTGGAATGTGTGTGTGTGTGTGTGTCAGTGTGTGGATGTGTGTACAGCATATGTTGTAGAGAGGGGGGGGGAGGGGGGGGCACTCGCTTAGAAAGCGGTCTGCAGGGCTACCAGCAGTGGCTCTGACCTTTACCTATGGCATCAATGGTGTGTCTGTGTGTGATCTCTGCTGTGCACTGATGCATACTCTAGCCTTATCCCTGCTAACATTTGACACACCTATAACATTTAAAGCTAAAGTGTAAAGTTCACTGGATAAAAACATCACAGTGTGTGCGTATTATTATACAGAACAGTCTTTATGAAGAAGGGTCTCACTCTCTCTCCCACTCTCGGTCTCTTCCTCTTCTTTTCCACTCACTCCTCGTATCAGTCTCTCCCTATTTCTCCCTCCCTCCTTCACTCTTACCCTCTTGCGGGCACACACACACAGACACACACACACACACACACGCACACACACACACACACACACACACACACACACATCCCATATTGAACATTGATCATGTCTGGTTGCCGTAGAGAGCAGCAAGAGCACTCTGCAAAGAGAGTCCTAATAAGGTCATAAGAGTCCTAATAAGGTTAGACCTCATCGATCCTGCCGCCTCACACCAGACCGGCCTCCGTCTCCCTCTCTCGCTCGCTCTCTCTCACTCTCTCTAGCCTTCTCACGTCTCTCTCTCACTCACTCACTCAAAATGGAATTTTGTTTTTAGAAATGTTTACAAATTAATAAAAAATGAAAAGCTGAAATGTCTTGAGTCAATAAATATTCAACCCCTTTGATATGGCACACCTAAATAACTTCAGGAATAAAATGTGCTTAACAAGTCATAAAAAGTTGCATAGACTCACTCTTTGTGCAATAACGGTGTTTAACATGCTTTTTGGATGACTACCCCATCTCTGTACATCATACATACAATTATCTGTAAGGTCCCTCAGTCAAGCAGTGAATTACAAGCACAGATTCAACGACAAAGATCAGGGAGGTTTTCCAATGCCTCACAAAGAAGGCCAACTATTGGTAGACAGGGGGGGAAAAGCAGACATTGAATATCCCTTTGAGCATAATGAAGTTATTAAGTTCACTTTGGATGGTGTATCAATACACCCAGTCACTACAAAGATACAGGCGTCCTTCCTAACTCAATTGATGAAGAGGAAGGAAACTGCTCTGGGATTTCACCATGAGGCCAGGGGTGATTTTAAACCAGTTAAAGAGTTAAATGGCTATGATAGGAAAAAACTGCTGGATCTAATCCCTGAGCCTACAAGGTAAAGATCTGTCGTTCTGCCCCTGAACAAGGCACTTAATCCACTGTTCACAGGGAGCCGATGACATGGATGTCGATTAAGGCAGCCCCCCACACCTCTCTGATTCAGGGGGGTTGGGTTGAATGCGGAAGACACATTTCAGTTGAACTATGTTTGAGGCAAATCCAAGAAAACACATCACTGAGTACCACTCTTCATATTTTCAAGCATGGTGGTGGCTGCATCATGTTACTGGTATGCTTGTCATTCCCATGGACTAGGTAGTTTTTTAAGATAAAAAAAGGAATAGAGCTTAAGCACAGGCAAAGTTCTAGAGGAAAACCTGGTTCGATCTGCTTTTGAACAGACACTGGGAGACAAATCAGCTTTCAGCAGGACAATAACCTAAAATGCAAGGACAAATATTCACTGGAGTTACTAGTTGCAGTTTTGACTTAAATTGGCTTGAAAATCTATAGCAAGACATGAAAATCACTGTATAGCAATGATCAACAACCAACTTGACAGAGTTTGAAGGATTTTTACAAGAATGGGAAAATATTTCACAATCTAGGTTTGCAAAGTTCTTAGAGACTTACCCAGAAAGACGCACAGCTGTAATCGCTGCCAAAGCTGATTCAAATTAAATGATAATACCCGAGAAGCTGGTGTTTGGAGGTGTTGTTTAGGCCCGAGACAAAAGTCCTCCAAACACCAGCTTCAAAAGCATTGTCACTTTTATACAATGGGTTGCCAACATATTCAAATAAAGATTAACATGTATTTTAAAAAAACTTTATTTTGATGAATTTATTCATACTATTTCATCCTTCCACAAGATATAGTCCCGACACAAAGCTAGGGTTGTTTTATCAGTTTGGTTGCCAGGGACGCGACCCAGTCGTTCAGTCCTTTTGTTCTGTATCTATGGACGCGACCCAGTCTTTTGTTCGAAATGTTCCATTGCCATACTGGCTGGCAACATTCTTATCCCTTGCTTGCTAGCTAGCCAATTATGGCTAACTTACAGTCATGTCAAAGAGTACAGAAATAATAACAACAGTAGCTGTTTTTGCATTTGTTAATTAAGCTGTTTTCTAGTGACATTTATACATCCATAACAATGAGCTAATGAAGCGCGATTTTGACTGGCATAGAAAATATGCTGTCTCGTCAGGACACTGTTGTTCAGAGGAGCTAGCCAACAACACAGCTAACAGAATCACTTCAAAATGAAGCTGGAAAGACTGCAAACTACACCACATACCCCCCTCTGACTGGTACAGTGTAAAGACCCACGGCTCTCATGTCAGGTCATCACATCATCACGCAACATACGTCATCAGAGCGCTCAACAGAACATTGTACTGTCTACACTCGGTTTGTTGTTTATATTAAATATTTTTCATTAACTTTTTATGGCTGCAGGTTCAGTATTGAGTAGCTTGGAGGGAAAGGTGCCCATTGTAAACGGCCAGCTCCTCAGTCTCAGTTGCTAATATATGCATATGATTATTAGTATTGGATAGAAAACATTCTGAAGTTTCTAAAACTGTTTGAATTATGTCTGTGAGTATAACAGAACTCATATAGCAGGCAAAAACCTGAGAAATTCCACTTCCTGTTTTTTTTTCTTCTGGGGGTGGCAGAATTTCAACCAAGCTCTCATTGAAATTTTCACTTCCTACACCTTCCACTAGATGTCAACAGTCAATAGAACTTTGTCTGATGACTCTCATGTAAAGGGGGGTCGAATGACACAGGAAATAGTCACCACTGCCTCGAGTTGATCATGCATTCACTATGCGCGTTCACAGATGAAGGACCTGCGTTCCATCGCTCATCTGAAGTCATTCTAATTCTCCAGTTGGAACGTTATTCAAGATATATGTAAACAACTTTCTAAAGATTGATTTAGTACATCGTTTGACATGTTTCTACTGACTGTTATGGAACTTTTGGACATTTAGTCATTAGGAGATTAGTGGAGGTGCTTTGTGACCTTGGAATTGTTTACCAAACACGCTAATCAAAGTAGCTAATTGGACATAAACAAATCAAGCATTTATTGTGGACCTGGGATTCCTAGGACTGCATTCTGATGAAGTTCATCAAAGGTAAGGAAATATTTATCATGTATTTTCTGGTTTCTGTTGACTCCAACATGGCGGCTAATTTGGCTTCTGTTCTGAGCGCCGTCTCAGATTATTGCATGTGTTGTTTTTTCGAAAACTTTTTTTGAAATCTGACACAGCAGTTGCATTAAGGAGAGGTATATCTATAATTCCATGTATATAACTTGTAGTATTATCATCTACATTTATGATGAGTATTTCTGTTGAAACGATGTGGCTATGCAAAATCACTTGATGTTTTTGGAACAAGTGAATCTAATAAGCCAATGTAAACTCAGATTTTTTGATATAAATATGAACTTTATCAAACAAAACATGCATCTATCGTGTAACATGAAGTCCTATAAGTCACAACTTGCAGACTTGTTTTCGAGTTGCTGTGAGTTTTGTTGCCAACCTCTTTGCTACCTGACAACTTTACGGTTTTTACTTTTTAATTACCGTTTATATATATATATATATATTTTTTTTTTTACTCAACTTTTTCACTCCGGACGCTTTATCTGGACACGATTCGTCAGGACCTCCAACAGCCGATGCTAAAGTAGTAATATTAACATGATGCCTTCTAATTGCAGTCGCTGTACTCGCCTTACGGCGAGGATAGCTGTGCTACAAGCCCAGCTTCAGACGCAATCGTTAGGCAAGGGTAATTTCAGTGTAGGAAAGGATGAAACAGTGTCTGTGCCACCAGTAAGTACGGATAGTAATATAAATCCCCTGGCACAGTCCCCGCAGCCGGACAACTTTCTCACGGTTTCTGGAAGGAAATGCTGTAGGAACGCTCAACCGGTGTCGCTCATTCAGCCAACAGAAACTTTCAACCGGTTTTCCCCATTAAGCAGCGAGTCGGAGTCAGAGGCCGAGTCTTCTCTGGTCTCTACTCCTCTCGTTACGGGGTCTGAGACGCCGAAGCTTCCCACCATTAGCTCTGACAAATTGAAAACTCTAGTCATTGGCGACTCCATTACCCGCAGTATTAGACTTAAAACGAATCATCCAGCGATCATACACTGTTTACCAGGGGGCAGGGCTACCGACGTTAAGGCTAATCTGAAGATGGTGCTGGCTAAAGCTAAAACTGGCGAGTGTAGAGAGTATAGAGATATTGTTATCCACATCGGCACCAACGATGTTAGGATGAAACAGTCAGAGATCACCAAGCGCAACATAGCTTCTGCGTGTAAATCAGCTAGAAAGATGTGTCGGCATCGAGTAATTGTCTCTGGCCCCCTCCCAGTTAGGGGGAGTGATGAGCTCTACAGCAGAGTCTCACAACTCAATCGCTGGTTGAAAACTGTTTTCTGCCCCTCCCAAAAGTTAGAATTTGTAGATAATTGGCCCTCTTTCTGGGACTCACCCACAAACAGGACCAAGCCTGACCTGCTGAGGAGTGACGGACTCCATCCTAGCTGGAGGGGTGCTCTCATCTTATCTCCTAACATAGACAGGGCTCTAACTCCTCTAGCTCCACAATGAAATAGGGTGCAGGCCAGGCAGCAGGCTGTTAGCCAGCCTGCCAGCATAGTGGAGTCTGCCACTAGCACAGTCAGTGTAGTCAGCTCAGCTATCACCATTGAGACCGTGTCTGTGCCTTGACCTAGGTTGGGCAAAACTAAACATGGCGGTGTTCGCCTTAGCAATCTCACTAGGATAAAGACCACCTCCATTCCTGTCATTATTGAAAGAGATCATGATACCTCACATCTCAAAATAGGGCTACTTAATGTTAGATCCCTTACTTCAAAGGCAATTATAGTCAATGAACTAATCACTGACCATAATCTTGATGTGATTGGCCTGACTGAAACATGGCTTAAGCCTGATGAATTTACTGTGTTAAATGAGGCCTCACCTCCTGGCTACACTAGTGAACATATCCCCCGTGCATCCCGCAAAGGCGGAAGTGTTGTTAACATTTACGATAGCAAATTTCAATTTACAAAAAAAAGAAGACTTTTTCGTCTTTTGAGCTTCTAGTCATGAAATCTATGCAGCCTACTCAATCACTTTTTATAGCTACTGTTACAGGCTTCCTAGGCCATATACAGCGTTCCTCACTGAGTTCCCTGAATTCCTATCGGACCTTGTAGTCATAGCAGATAATATTCTAATCTTTGGTGACTTTAATATTCACATGGAAAAGTCCACAGACCCACTCCAAAAGGCTTTCGGAGCCATCATCGACTCAGTGGGTTTTGTCCAACATGTCTCTGGACCCACTCACTGTCACAGTCATACGCTAGTTTTGTCCCATGGAATAAATGTTGTGGATCTTAATGTTTTTCCTCATAATCCTGGACTATCGGACCACTATTTTATTACGTTTGCAATTGCAACAAATAATCTGCTCAGACCCCAACCAAGGAACATCAAAAGTCGTGCTATAAATTCACAGACAACACAAAGATTCCTTGATGTCCTTCCAGATTCCCTCTGTCTACCCAAGGACGTCAGAGGACAAAAATCAGTTAACCACCTAACTGAGGAACTCAATTGAACCTTGCGCAATACCCTAGATGCAGTTGCACCCCTAAAAACTAAAAACATTTCTCATAAGAAACTAGCTCCCTGGTACACAGAAAATACCCAAGCTCTGAAGCAAGCTTCCAGAAAATTGGAACGGAAATGGCGCCACACCAAACTGGAAGTCTTCTGACTAGCTTGGAAAGACAGTACCGTGCAGTACCGTAGAGCCCTTACTGCTGCTCGATCATCCTATTTTTCTAACTTAATTGAGGAAAATAAGAACAATCCGAAATTCCTTTTTGATACTGTCGCAAAGCTAACTAAAAAGCAGCATTCCCCAAGAGAGGATGACTTTCACTTTAGCAGTGATAAATTCATGAACTTCTTTGAGGAAAAGATTATGATTATTAGAAAGCAAATTACGGACTCCTCTTTAAATCTGCGTATTCCTTCAAAGCTCAGTTGTCCTGAGTCTGCACAACTCTCCCAGGACCTAGGATCAAGAGAGACGATCAAGTGTTTTAGTACTATATCTCTTGACACATTGATGAAAATAATCATGACCTCTAAACCTTCAAGCTGCATACTGCACCCTATTCCAACTAAACTACTGAAAGAGCTGCTTCCTGTGCTTGGCCCTCCTATGTTGAACATAATAAACGGCTCTCTATCCACCGGATGTGTATCAAACTCACTAAAAGTGGCAGTAATAAAGCCTCTCTTGAAAAAGCCAAACCTTGACCCAGAAAATATAAAAAACTATCGGCCTATATCGAATCTTCCATTCCTATCAAAAATTTTAGAAAAGGCTGTTGCGCAGCAACTTACTGCCTTCCTGAAGACAAACAATGTATACGAAATGCTTCAGTCTGGTTTTAGACCCCATCATAGCACTGAGACGGCACTTGTGAAGGTGGTAAATTACATTTTAATGGCATCAGACCGAGGCTCTGCATCTGTTCTCGTGCTCCTAGACCTTAGTGCTGCATTTGATACCATCGATCACCACATTCTTTTGGAGAGATTGGAAACCCAAATTGGTCTACACGGACAAGTTCTGGCCTGGTTTAGATCTTATCTGTCGGAAAGATATCAGTTTGTCTCTGTGAATGGTTTGTCCTCTGACAAATCAACTGTAAATTTCGGTGTTCCTCAACGTTCCGTTTTGGGACCACTATTGTTTTCACTATATATTTTACCTCTTGGGGATGTTATTCGAAAACATAATGTTAACTTTCACTGCTATGCGGATGACACACAGCTGTACATTTCAATGAAACATGGTGAAGCCCCAAAATTGCCCTTGCTAGAAGCATGTGTTTCAGACATAAGGAAGTGGATGGCTGCAAACTTTCTACTTTTAAACTCGGACAAAACAGAGATGCTTGTTCTAGGTCCCAAGAAACAAAGAGATCTTCTGTTGAATCTGACAATTAATCTTAATGGTTGTACAGTCATCTCAAATAAAACTGTGAAGGACCTCGGTGTTACTCTGGACCCTGATCTCTCTTCTGAAGAACATGTCAAGACCATTTCAAGGACAGCTTTTTTCCATCTACGTAACATTGCAAAAATGAGAAACTTTCTGTCCAAAAATAATGCAGAAAAATTAATCCATGCTTTTGTCACTTCTAGGTTAGACTACTGCAATGCTCTACTTTCCGGCTACCCGGATAAAGCACTAAATAAACTTCAGTTGGTGCTAAATACGGCTGCTAGAATCCTGACTAGAACCAAAAAATTTGATCATATTACTCCAGTGCTAGCCTCTCTACACTGGCTTCCTGTTAAAGCAAGGGCTGATTTCAAGGTTTTACTGCTAACCTACAAAGCATTACATGGGCTTGCTCCTACCTATCTCTCTGATTTGGTCCTGCTGTACATACCTACACGTACGCTACTTGTCCCTAGAATTTCTAAGCAAACAGCTGAGGCAGGGCTTTCTCCTATAGAGCTCCATTTTTATGGAACGGTCTGCCTACCCATGTCAGAGACACAAACTCGGTCTCAACCTTTAAGTCCTTACTGAAGACTTATCTCTTCAGTGGGTCATATGATTGAGTGTAGTCTGGCCCAGGAGTGGGAAGGTGAACGGAAAGGCTCTGGAGCAACGAACCGTCCTTGCTGTCTCTGCCTGGCCGGTTCCCCTCTTCCCACTGGGATTCTCTGCCTCGAACCCTATTACAGGGGCTGAGTCACTGGCTTACTGGGGCTCTCTCATGCCGTCCGTGGAAGGGGTGCGTCACCTGAGTGGGTTGATTCACTGATGTGGTCATCCTGTCTGGGTTGGCGCCCCCCCTTGGGTTGTGCCATGGAGGAGATCTTTGTGGGCTATACTCAGCCTTGTCTCAGGATGGTAAGTTGGTGGTTGAAGATATCCCTCTAGTGGTGTGGGGGCTGTGCTTTGGCAAAGTGAGTGGGGTTATATCCTTCCTGTTTGGCCCTGTCTGGGGGTGTCCTCGGATGGGGCCACAGTGTCTCCTGACCCCTCCTGTCTCAGCCTCCAGTATTTATGCTGCAGTAGTTAATGTGTCGGGGGGCTAGGGTCAGTTTGTTATATCTGGAGTACCTCTCCTGTCCTATTCGGTGTCCTGTGTGAATCTAAGTGTGCGTTCTCTAATTCTCTCTTTCTCTCTCTCTCTCTCTCTCTCTCGGAGGACCTGAGCCCTAGGACCATGCCCCATGACTACCTGACCTTGCTTTATTTCTGGTTTTTGTGAATGCTATATTTCGCTGGAAAATGGCTGTGCTTATTGTGGTTTTGTGGAGACCTAACATAATCGTTTTTAGTGCTTTCGCTGAAAAAGCCTAATTGAAATCGGACACTTTGGTGGGATTAACAACAAGATTACCATTAAAATGATATAAAACACATGTATGTTTTAGGAATTGTAATTCTGAGATTTCTGTCGTTTGAATTTGGCGCCCTCTATTTTCACTGGTAGTTGTCACATCGATCCCGGTATTGGGATTGCAGCCATAACAAGTTAAATCGATTTTATTCAGAACTAAAGTTTTGTTGCTAAGGATTCCACGACTCTGTTAGCCTTTGCGGCTGGGACTGCAAGTTTATGTTCCATTTTTTAGTGGATTCCGCGAGTGCTAGCTGGCTGTACTACAGACACCTGTCGTTGTCGTGGGAAAGACTCATTGTTATCTTTTTGTAAAACAACTGGTTGCAGTAAAGAACCAACCTGGATACTAACTAAGGAGATCCTGAGGGAAATCAACGAGTACCAACAGCTTTACGCTATGGAGGAACAACATACTCCATCATGGAAAGATCCGACTACCTCACAAAATAACTTTAACCCGACAAAAAAAGAAGACACAGACAATTGACTTACTGTTGAAGTAGAGGCTAGTGCTCTGGCTGGAATCCATGCAACACTGGAAAAGTTGTGTGAGGAGGTAGCAGGGCTGAGGGCGACTTTGGAGTTTGGTCAGATTGAAATTCTCACGCTCCAAGCAGAGAACAAGGCACTCATAGCCAAAGTAAAAATCCACGATTCCGACATGGATTGTCTGCTCAGGGAAAACAGGGTGATGAAGGAGTCGCTACTAGACATACAAAGTCGTAGCATGTTTGAAAATCGATTATTTTCTGGGATTCCTGAGGATGCATCCAATAATCCAGAGGGCGCGATCAGAGAATTCATGCCATCCACTTTGAAACTTCCTATAGAGACTGTAAACAAGATGGCTTTCCACCGAGTACACAAACGAGTACACAAGCTCGGAGCGACAAGTCCAAGGGTCCCCGACCGATCATCGCAAAATTTGAACACTACTAACGAAAGGAGCTGATTAAAAGCAGGGGAAGGGAGTTTAAAGGGATCAAATTCGGTCTCAATTACCAATTTCCAAGGGAGATAAATGAACGTCGTAAGAGACTGTATCTGGTACAAAGGCAACAGAGGGAGAAGGGTAAGTGTGCCTTTCTCATTGTGGACAAACTCTTCATAGATGGGAAGCTATTCCGAGACAGCTCCATAACACCATGGCTGTACTAAATTCTACAGGGACCTCAGGTTATGAAAAAAAAGTATGGGAAATGTAAAAATATCTAAACACTATGAAGTGGACATGAACGCACACGTACTCAATTACATGCTCGCTTACACATACAGACTTATTCATACAACACACACACACACACACACACACACACACACACACACACACACACACACACACACACACACACACACACACACACACACACACACACACACACACACACACACACACACACACACACACACACACACACACCTGACCTCACTCTCTTCTCTCACTCTCTCTATTTTTGAGAACTGTTTAATAATTTAATGTTTCTTGTTTGTCTATCTTTTTTATGTATTTGTCTACAAGTTTATATATGTTTTACAACAAGCAAGGGGAAGATATTGTGAAGCCGTCTCTAGAGTAATGCAAGGTCTCTTTCATGATCATGTGAAATGTCAATTGCTATGGAAATGTTGGGATGTGTTTTTCAATGATGTTAAAGGTAATTATGATGCAACTATGATGGTGATACGATATGGATTACAATTATCAGCATGACTATTAAGGCTATACTCACTTCATGTTACACACAGACACTCAACCATGCAAATTGGCGGAGTTATTATTTATTTGGAAAGCACACATTATAGTCTTAATCTTATACAGACAACATACACACTCACACTAAATCACATACAATATCATACACATCAACCTACTCAGATTTACTGTATCTTGTCTCAATTGTCTAACAACTGTGGCACTGGCTCACAGTCAAACAGGCAAGGGAATAAAACAAATATTGCTAGAACCTATTTCTTGAATTCTAAATATCAGAAAGCTCTAATTTTGTCCGTCATACCTCTGATGGCAATAACTTTACAAGCACTAATTATGGTCATTTTAGACTGAGAATAGTATCTAGTTATGGTAAGGGGTAAAATAAGTGTAGCCAGTTATAATGGCGAATATCACATTTCAAAACAACTTTACCACAGTAACTAAAGGCCACATTAAAGTTCATGCCAGGCTCCCTCCTACTCGCTAAATTGAAATTAAAAAGTTACCATATACAGTATATATATATATATATATATATATATATATATATATATATATATATATATATAGCATAGGCCACACTGTTTGAGGAAATATATGATTAAAATCATTTTAATGACAACAGAAAAGCAGTAAAAATCATTGGGGAAGCCAAGCCCCCCCCCCATATTACAACCTGCATGTTGTGATAATTGCATTGTTTGCTCTATAACCTGTTATATCACAGTCACAAGGCATATGAATTATAGGCCTAAAGGCAGAGACAATAAGACAGTGGCAGAATATATTCAGCCACATCTTTGTTTTATCACAAAACCGGATAGCAGCTTCTGTCCAGGGAAGTCCACAAAGCATATTGCATATACAATAACATGACCTACAGCATGGTCAAGCAAGTTAATGTTTTTCATTTTTCGGACCACTAAACAACTATTGATTTAGAACCACAGAGTTATCGCAAGTCGCAAAGAAAATAGGAACTGCCTCCACTAATTTCAGCACCATTTCAACTTCAAAATCACTTGTGCTTAGTCTAATACAGAGACAACTAAAAGATACCTAAAAACAATTGTCCAATAAAATTAAGCTAAATGTGGCTATCCATGGTCCTGATTTCTGTGGGCGTTCACGCACGCACACACACACAAAAATCAGAACCATGGAGAAACGCCAATGCCATACTCTTTCATGTTGACTAAACGGTCACAACAATGTATGAATTAATGGTTGGATCAGAAACCCAGTTATAATTAATGGCCAAGTATGGAGAATTAAGTAAAACCACAAGTCCAAATCCCCATCTCCATCCATAGCTAATTTAGGAAAGGGACAATTTTAGCTAGCTATTCACCAGAGGACAACACAACCAGAAGCAACAATTCAAGTTTCTGTCAATGAGGTATGCTCAATTTGATTTGATAGGAGTGACACCAAATCCAAGCTGGCTTCCCACTTTTTTTTGGTGCGCCAGAACCATTCCCAGTTGAACACAAGACTGATAGGTCATTATTTTAATACTTTGTCAAGAGAGCCCAGATGCTCAGCCGGCAACAACGTCATACTCGTTTGGACCAAACAGCATCAGATAGCTGGCCTACAGAGAGACACTGTTTCGCTCGCTTGGATGCTTTATCCTGGGAGATACATTCAGCCTCTTGCGAATTGAAGGGAAACTATGAAACAGGGACATTTATTTATTTTTTGTGGGGTGAAGTCTGGCTTCCCTTGGCTTCCCTTACATGCCCCTGCAGAAAAGTTATTGTTGGCATAGCTTGTCTCAGGGAGGTTTTGTAGATACAGTATGTGAGAAAAGCCTTTCTGCTCCGGTAGCAGGCCACGTTTCCAAACTACTGGGTGGGTTGCATGGCGATATGCAGTGGGGAAAAGGAAAATAACAGACACTTGTCAAGGTCAAAGTATAGGTCAAAGGCACGATGACAGGACTTCTGTTCTTCCATCTCTCCTTTTACCGAGTGAAGTCTGAGAATAAAAATCCACATTCCCAACACCAGGGCTGCATTCCAAACATTTAAAAAACACACCCTTTCCCCTCAGCCCTCAAATTAAGTGGACACTTCTGATGACGTCTGACACTGCAGGGCAAGGGAAGAATGAATACATTTTAAATGGACCGTTCTTGCCCGGAAATGTGTCACTCGTTCATCTCAAAGGGTGTGTTTTCAGTCATTATGGAACTGTTGTGTGCCTTATGTGCTACAGTCAATTATGATTGTATTTCATAGCTTGGCTAGAAGACAACGCATCCGCAGACATCCTATTATATCAGATAAATTGAAAATTACAATGTATAAGTGAATTGGGAAAGTTGTGCGCAAGTTAATGTTTCCAAAAGCTAACCAAACAAAAACATCATTACTTTTATGATACGTGTCTGAGCCGTCATGTACATTAGTAGCACAATTTCTAACTCCTTTACATTCGTTTTTACTTACACTTGTATGTTGACCTCCATATTAATGTTGGTTTTAAGTTTTGGCAGACTTTTCTTAGCGAATATACAATCATCACAAATTGAATTATGGGGCGTTTTAGGCCCGGAGTAAACATAATTGTACACTCGCAAACTCTATAAAAAAAACGAGGGATGAGGGGCTTACAGTAAATTGCCAACTTCTCTTGCTCGGCTAATCATTTGGACAGACGACAAATATAGCCGCGGGATTCCCAAGGGCATAGGATTCAGGGCCGAGGGCTGTCTACTTTGAGTTTGAAACGCAACCCAGGGCTAAAGACACACAAATGGCAGCTCTCCTCATCTTTCCGGGACAGTTTTGTTGACTAATACTGCAAACCAAGTCCCTCTTTAGCTCGGCTTCCTCGCCCCAAGAATCCCCTGATGGAATTGTGGAGGACAGGACTCAGCTCAAGATAGGAAGGCAACAGCCAGCATATTTCCTTTTTTCGGTATAAAAACTAATCATGTGAAAGACAAAAATAGTAAATGAAAATCCCAAAAAGCCTATACCACAGTCGGAAGTTAACTTAATGTGTGTAGGCTATTTAACTATCCACGACATTTCACTATGCACAAGAAAGTTCCCTTTTCTCTAGCCTCGTAATTACCAGACTTCATTTGGACTTCAACATGAATTGCCTTGCATAAAAAGTTCATCTTAAGATCCACAATTATTTTATGCTTTTTATGCATATGCCTTGAGATGGTGGGGCCATAGAATAGTTGGCAAAAAAATGGTTTCACATAAAAATACAAATAAACATTCTTATGCTTGGTGAAAGTTGCAATTAAGCCTACTTAAATTGATTTTAAATAAAAAACATGGAGGGCAGTGGCTAGGCACACACCACAGGGCACAGCGTTAATTGTCACCAATTACTGTAATCAAGGTGAAAGCAGTGTTGGAAATGTGTCATGAGATTTTATTGTACTGGTTAGTGAGAGCAACTTTCTGGTGAAACGTTCATAAGTCTACTCAAATGTTAATTATTGATTCATCCACAATGTCTGAAAATAAGGATGCTGAATTGATTCGATTGTAGCCTATGGACGTAAAAAGTTAAATACATATTCCATACAATTTATAAATCTTCCTATACACTTTTGTTGAAATATGACATGTATGAAATTAACTAAATAATGATTGGTAATGATAGTAAATTTGAGTTTCAGGAAATGCATTAGCTCTGTAGAAGTTACAGTACATTGCATAGCAGAGAAACACAATTTGGCCTCTCACTGGGGTGATAATAATGATAGGCTACTGAGGGGCTGTACAATATGTTGCATTATCTTATCCAAGGGGTCAAGCCTTGCCATTGGGCTATTATACCGGAACGTTTTATAAAATCTAATTAGCATTTAGTGGATTATTCTGCATCAAGGGTTTAGTTGGGGTACATTGAGTAATCTCTTAAGACCACTTCGAAATATTGTGGCGAGTGTTCTGTGGATTTGAAAAAGCATTCTTACGCAATCGAACGTATATTTATAGTAATCAAGCTTTTTCTTTGAGTGACATTTTCGAAATTCACGCCTTTGATTTGTCAACACGCACACGCGCTCTGCCATAACGCCTCACTGCACCTTCTGCTGATGGGGATAAGTGTGTGTTTGAGAGCAGAGGCAGTAATGAGGCAGACACTTTCGAGATCACTCACTCTCAGATGCTTAATAGCGACCAAAGGAAGGAAGGAGAATCGTTAAACCGGTCACGGTCAGAGTGCGCCTGCGGATGACCAGCCTCATCGCAGACAACACAAGCTACTTCAACGACCAGCGGGTATGTGATATGCACGTGCAACACAGTTCTGGAGTCTCTTGGATGAGTTGTTTTGCTTTTTTACCTTAAAAGGGAAAGTGTAATTTTTACCAAAGCCTTATGCCAAGACAGGTGTTTGTGATAGAAAATCGTGTCTTACAATGTTTATCGGACAACTTTACTACATGTATTGGAAATAGACCTAAACACCAATATAAGTGTTATTTAATGTGTAGTTTGATATATCCAGAGGAAATTACTTATTCATCAAAAGCCTATCGCCTACACTAAAATGGGCATAACGTCCAACCCAAGTGAATAGACCAACACATGTGAATGGACATTGTTTGCAACAAAACTGCAGACGCGTTTAGACAGAGGCAGCTGCAGTGCAGATGGGAAGACAATGAAACAAACTGACAACCTGAGACAAAGGACTCTAGAAGTCAAGCCCATATGCCTGCTCAATATTTAGGTAAGGGTCAATTTAGTTGAATGATATAAATTAAGAATTTGCCACAAAAGCATTGATAATGTTGAATAAAAACATATGGCATCGCTCTCATAAACCAGCTGACCCGTGAAAGTCAGTATTCCATGTCCATCCTTGTCTGAGGATATCGGGAGATTATGTGGAAACCGGCCACTATAGGAGCAACATTTGGTGCTGTTACCTTCAAGTAGGTTTCGCTTTAGTGGAGGATAGGCATACGAATCTGCCTCTGACCCCAAATTTGAATCCAGCGATATAAAGTTGTTTGAGATTTTTGTTTTAAGCCTATTCACTTAACCATTCAAAGTTCATGCCTAAACGTCACCATCTTACGTTTGAGAAACATGGATGAATGTCTAATTCTGAATGTCTAATTCTAATTTTGAGCACCAGTTGCTGGGGATATGAACTCTTAAATGTGGTTTTAGAAAAAAAGTTATAAAATTGAGTGATTCAAATGCATAATACAGACATGATTAATTCAACACAACATTTTCCTTTAGGCCTATTTTTATCTGGAGTCTGCACTATTTGCTATGAAAAATTAGGAGATTTTATGGAAAACAATGAATATTTTGATAAAATGCATATTTCTTCAGAGAAATAAATCAACTTCTACTCACCACTTTAATAGATATACCATTTAGATCTTAAGGAAATGGAATAGATGATACACTAAGATTTTTCTGTAATCTCAGTGAAAAATGGTAGAATGCACAGTAAAATACCTTAAGTGTTTTACAGAATTAATGCTGAAAAGTACAGTTAACTGTAATTGGAAACCTGTAGAAATTACCAACATACTGCATTTCTTTACAGTGATAACTTATGCCTATTTCAAATGTTTCGTTTCAGGTGCCAACCTCATGCTGTCAGAACATTGAGGTGAATTTTTTTTTTTCACCCACAAATTGTTGTAATGATTAGGCTTCACTATACCACAGCCTCTGGTTCCATAGTGAATAAACTGAGCTCAATAAACTGATTTGTGACCGCTATGTTTGCACCGTTACTACAGAGAAAATGGCTTGCTTCTAGCCCAAAGATATGACCCATATTATCGTGTTTTCCTTTCTAAATCTTGTTTTTACAGTATTCTTCAATAAAACAGCAATGTACCATATTTATTTACAGTAAATTGCAATGCCCTCTGGGTGATTTTAGGTTTTACTGGTAAATTATACCATAAATTGCAATGAAATGTTGGTTTGACAGTATATTTCTTTAAAAAAGTACTGTATTCCACCACACATAATACAGTACCTTTACTGTCTTTTTGGATTGCCAAAATCCTTTTGACCAATATAGGGTGCATGGTCTTGTTTCTGGCTCGTTAACATATTGAGGAGTGCCTTGTAAGAGGCTACAATTGTTGCAACTGTGAGTTAAAGTGCTGTAGTAGTGCCCCAACAATTAAATGTTTATAGGGGACAGATTGGCATGGCAGCAAGCCTCAAACCTATTTGCCATGTCCTTGGTCTGCTTTACCTTGTAGTCACTACAAGTTTTGAAGCCTTTGTTAAGGCCTCTAGAAGTGCAAGTGATTCATACATATTTGATATATAGTACCAGTCAAAAGTGTAGACACACCTACTCATTCCACGGTTCTTTATTTTTACTATTTTCTATATTGTAGAATAAGAGTGAAGACATCAAAATGATGAAACAACATGTATGGAATCATGAAGTAACCAAAAAAGTGTTAAACAAATCAAAGTATATTTCATGTTAGATTATTCAAAGTAGCCACCCTTTGCTTTGACGACAGCCTTGCACACTCTTGGCATTCTCTCAACCAACTTCACCTGGACTGCTTTTCCAACAGTCTTGAAGGAGTTCCTACATAATATGCTGAGCACTTTTTGGCTGCTTTTCTTAAACTCTGCGGTCCAACTCATCCCAAACCATCTCAATTGGTTTGAGGTCGGATGACTGTGGAGGCCAGGTCATCTAATGCAGCACTCTATCACTCTCCTTGGTCAAATAGCCCTTACAGAGCCGGGAGGCGTGTTGGGTCATTGTCCTGTTGAAAAACAAATAGTTCCACTAAGCCATGCTGGTTAAGTGTGCCTTGAATTCTAAATAAATCACAGACAGTGTCACCAGCAAAACACCCCCACACCATCACACCACCACCCCCATGCTTCGCAGTGAGAACTACACATGCAGAGATCATCCGTTCACAAAGACATGGTGATTGGAACCAAAATTTGGACTCATCAGACCAAAGGACAGATTTCCACCAGTCTAATGTCGTATTTCTTGACCCAAGCCAGTCTCTTCTTCTTTCTGTCCTTTAGTAGTGGTTTCTGTGTAGCAATTTGACCATGAAGGCCTGATTCACGCACTCTCCTCTGAACAGTTAGTGTTGAGATGTCTGCTACTTGAATTCTGAAGCATTTATTTGTGCTGCAATTTCTGAGGCAGGTACCTCTAATGAACTTGTCCTCTGCAGCAGAGATAACTCTGTCTTCCATTCCTGTGGCGGGCCTCATGAGAGCCAGTTTCATGACAGTGCTTGATGGTTTTTGCGACTGCACTTGAAGGCACTTTCAAAGTTCTTTACATTTTCCAGATTGACTGACCTTCATGTTTTAAAAGTAATGATGGACTGTCATTTCTCTTTGCTTATTTGACCTGTTCTTGTCATAATATGGACTTGGTCTTATACCAAATAGGGTTATCTTCTGTATACCCACCTACCTTGTCACAACACAACTGATTGGCTCAAATGCATTAAGAAGGAAAGAAATTCCACAAATGAACTTTTAACAAGTCACATCTGTTAATTGAAATGCATTCCAGGTGACTACCTCATGAAGCTGGTTGAGAGAATGCCACGAGTTTTGTTCCTTTATTTAACTAGGCAAGTCAGTTAACAACAAATTCTTATTTTCAATGTCGGCCTAGGAACAGTGGGTTAACTGCCTGTTCAGGGGCAGAACGACATACCTTGTCAGCTCGAGGATTTGAACTTGCAACCTTCCGGTTACTAGTCCAACGCTCTAACCACTAGGTTACCCTGCCACCCCTATTCATTACACGTGTGTCCAAACTTTTGAATGATACTGTATTTATAGTTGATATGCTGTAATATGTAAACACATTACCTAGCAGCCAACCTTCTTGCACCAATCCAATGCAATTAGAGTAAAATACAGTAAAAAATGTTTTTTATTTTTAAATTCATTACAATTACTGTAAAAATATTACAGTAAGAGTTTTGGTACTATAAAATCGATAGTGGTAACATGCTGTACTGTACATTTACAGCATTATACTGGCAGAGTTTCCAGTATATTACAGATTTATTTCACCTTTATTTTACCAGGTAGGCCAGTTGAGAACAAGTTCGAATTTCCAACTGCGACCTCGCAAAGATAAAGCAAAGCAGTGCGACACAAAGAACACAGTTACACATGGGATAACCAAACGTAAAGTCAATAACACAATAGAAAAATCTATATACAGTGTGTGCAAATGAGGTAAGGCAATGAATAGGCCATAGTGGTGAAATAATTACAATTTAGCAATTAACACTGGAGTGATAGATGTGCAAAAGATGAATGTGCAAGTGGAGATACTAGGGTGCAAAGGAGCCAAAAAATATAACAATATGGGGATGAGGTAGTTGGGTGGACTATTTACAGATGGGCTGTGTGATGATCGGTAAGCTGCTCTGACAGCTGATGCTTAAAGTTTGTGAGGGAAAAAGTCCAGCTTCAGTGTTTTTTGGGGGGTGGTTTGCAGTTCGTTTCAGTCATTGACAGCAGAGAACTGGAAGGAAATGTGGCCAAAGGAGGATTTGGCTTTGGGGGTGACCAGTGAAATATACTGGCATTGAAGCTCGTCTGGAGGTTTGTTAACAGTGTCCAAAGAAGGGCCAGAAGTATACAGAATGGTGTCTGTGTAGAGGTGGATTGGAGAATCACCAGCAGCAAGAGTGACATCATTGATGTATACAGAGAAAATAGTCGGCCTGAGAATTGAACCCTTTCAGTGAAATGCTTACTTACAGGCTCTAACCAATAGTGCAAAAAGGTATTAGATGAACAATAGGTAGGTAAAGATATAAAACAACAGTAAAAAGACAGGCTATATACAGTAGTGAGGCTATAAAAGTAGCGAGGCTACATACAGACACCGGTTAGTCAGGCTGATTGAGGTAGTATGTACATGTAGATATGGTTAAAGTGACTATGCATATATGATGAACAGAGAGTAGCAGTAATGTAAAAGAGGGGTTGGCTGGTGGTGGATGGGACACAATGCAGACAGCCCGGTTAGCCAATGTGCGGGAGCACTGGTTGGTTGGCCCAATTGAGGTAGTATGTACATGAATCTATAGTTAAAGTGACTATGCATATATGATAAACAGAGTAGCAGCAGCGTAAAAAGAGGGGTTGGGGGGGCACACAATGCAAATAGTACGGGTAGCCATTTGATTACCTGTTCAGGAGTCTTATGGCTTGGGGGTAAAAACTGTTGAGAAGCCTTTTTGTCCTAGACTTGGCACTCCGGTACCGCTTGCCATGCGGTAGTAGAGAAAACTATGACTGGGGTGGCTGGGGTCTTTGACAATTTTTAGGGCATTCCTCTGAAACCGCCTGGTGTAGAGGTCCTGGATGGCAGGCAGCTTAGCCCCAGTGATGTACTGGGCCGTACGCACTACCCTCTGTAGTGCCTTGCGGTCAGAAGCCAAGCAGTTGCTGTACCAGGCAGTGATGCAACCAGTCAGGATGCTCTCGATGTTGCAGCGGTATAATTTGAGGATCTCAGGACCCATGCCAAATCTTTTTAGTTTCCTGAGGGGGAATAGGCTTTGTCGTGCCCTCTTCATGACTGTCTTGGTGTGTTTGGACCGTTCTAGTTTGTTGTTGATGTGGACACCAAGGACCTTGAAGCTCTCAACCTGCTCCACTTACTGCCCATCGATGAGAATGGGGGCGTGCTCAGTCCTCCTTTTCCTGTAGTCCACAATCATCTTAGTCTTGGTTACGTTGAGGGATAGGTTGTTATTCTAGCACCACCCGGCTAGGTCTCTGACTTCTTCCCTATAGGCTGTCTCGTCGTTGTCGGTGATCAGGCCTACCACTGTTGTGTCGTCAGCAAAATTAATGATGGTGTTGGAGTCGTGCCTGGCCATGCAGTCGTGGGTGAACAGGGAGTACAGGAGGGGACTGAGCACGCACCCCTGGGGAGCTCCAAGGTTGAGGATCAATGTGGCATATGTGTTGCTACCTACCCTCACCACCTGGGGGTGGCCCGTCAGGAAGTCCAGGATCCAATTGGCTTCGTGATGAGCTTTGAGGGTACTATGTTGTTGAACGCTGAGCTGTAGTCAATGAATAGCATTCTCACATGAGTGTTCCTTTTGTCCAGGTGGGAAAGGGCAGTGTGGAGTGCAATAGAGATTGCATCATCTGTGGATCTGTTTGGGCGGTATGCAAATTGGAGTGGGTCTAGGGTTTCTGGGATAATTGTGTTGCTGTGAGCCATTACCAACCTTTGAAATCACTTCATGGCTACAGACGTGAGTGCTACGGGTCTGTAGTCATTTAGGCAGGTTGCCTTTGTGTTCTTGGGCAAAGGGACTATGGTGGTCTGCTTGAAACATGTTGGTATTACAGACTCAATCAAGGACATGTTGAAAATGTCAGTGAAGACACCTGCCAGTTGGTCAGCACATGCCCGGAGCACACGTCCTGGTAATCCGTCTGGCCCCGCAGCCTTGTGTATGTTGACCTGTTTATAAAGGTCTTACTCACGTCGGCTACGGAGAGCATGATCACACAGTCGTCCGGAACAGCTGATGCTCTCATGCATGCCTCAGTGTTGCTTGCCTCGAAGCGAGCATAGAAGTGATTTAGCTCGTCTGGTAAGCTCGTGTCACTGGGCAGCTCGTGGCTGTGCTTCCCTTTGTAGTCTGTAATAGTTTGTATGCCCTGCCACATAAAGGCAAGCGTCAGGGTCGATGTATTATGATTCAATCTTAGCCCTGCTCTCCCTGTGGCACCCCCATAGAGACTTGAAAATAAAAGAGAGCCGCACACTCTAGGAGCTCAGATGCAAAAATGTAATTACCAACGTTTCGACAGCCAAGCTGTCTTCATCAGGGTATAATAACACACTGCGGGATGACTCGTTTATGTAGTGTCAAAAGACACAGGTGTCTGTAATTATGGCCAAGAGTGGCCTAATATCATTGGTTAATTATCAAATATTAAAATGTCATACAAAGAACAGCATACAAACAACAAATGGATAGCATACGATCATAGATTAATTTGACTTACACAAGCTTTTACAAACAATTACAATGGCAAAGTCACAATAATCACAAGAATGGCTTCAGATCAAAGTCTACGTTGGGACCGAAGGGTGCAAGGGTCTTTAAATTAAAGATCCAGGCAGCCTCTCGTTTTAACAATAAATTATCAAGGTCACCCCCTCTCCTAGGTAGGGTGACATGTTCGATGCCAATATAACGCAGAGACGAAATCGAGTGGCCTGCCTCCAAGAAGTGGGCCGCAACTGGATAAGTAAAGTTTTTACACATAATGGTGCTACGATGCTCTGAGATACGTACTTTTACCCACATCATTTTTACCACAAGGACAAGTTATAAGATAAATAACTGCCTTAGTGGAGCATGCAAAAAGAATGCGTCTTTTTGCGAGACTGACCTTGAAAAAGGTCATGTCTCGTTTTGTTTTGAATTTTCTCAATGGCAATATTAATCTGATCATTCTTGTAGCCCCTGATGGCTGAGACGCAAAGAAAGTTCAAGGAGAGGGGCCTGTTACGTGAGTGCAGCAAGGAGCCAAGGTAGGTTGCTAGCTAGCATTAAACTTATCTTATAAAAAACAATCAATCTTAACATAATCACTAGTTAAATACACATGGTTGATGATATTACTAGTTTAGCTAGCTTGTCCTGCGTTGCAAATAATCATTGCGTTGCATGTTCATTTATCATTGAATCAGTCTACCCCGCCAAACAGGTGATGATTTAACAAGCGCATTCGCGAAAACAGCACTGTCGTCGCACCAATGTACCTAACCATGAACATCAATTCCTTTCTTATAAATCAATACACTAGTATATTTTTTAAAACCTGCATATTTGGTTATATATATATTTTCATATTTAGAAATTCATGTTAGCAGGCAGTATTAACTAGGGAAATTGTCACTTCTCTTGTGTTCTGTGCAAGTAGAGTCTATTATGCAGCATTTTGGACTGCCTGGCTCGTGGCGAACTATGTGAAGACCATTTCTTCCTTAACAAAGACCATAATTTAATTTGCCAGAATTGTATATAATTATGACATAACATTGAAGGTTGTGCAATTTAAACAGCAATATTTAGACTTATGGATACCTCTCGTTCGATAAAATATGGAACGGTTCTGTATTTCACTTAAAGAATAAACGTTTTGTTTTCAAAATGATAGTTTCTGGATCTGACCATCTTAATGACCTAAGGCTTATATTTGTATGTTTATTATATTATAATTAAGTCTATGATTTGAGTCTTACTGAGCGGTGGTAGGCAGCAGCAGGCTCGTAAGCATTCATTCAAACAGCACTTTCCTGCGTTTGCTAGCAGCTCTTCGCAATGCTTGAAGCACAGCGCTGTTTATGACTTGAAGCCTATCAACTTCCGAGATTAGTGCCTATAAGAACATTCAATTGTCAAATATATATGAAATACAAATGGTATAGAGAGAAATAGTCCTATAATTCTTATAATAACTCTACATCCTAAAACTTCTTAACTGGGAATATTGAAGACTCATGGCTAAAAGGAACCACCAGCTTTCATATGTTCTGATCAAGGAACTTAAACGTTAGCTTTTTTACATGGCACATATTTCACTTTTACTTTCTTCTCCAACACAGTGTTTTTTTTGCATTATTTAAACTATTATTTAAATTATTTCATTATTTATGTGAGACTAAATAGATTTGTATTAATGTATATATATATATATATATATATATATATATATATATATTAAGTTAAAATAAGTGTTCATTGTTCAATCGCTATTGTTTTAATTGTCATTTATTACACATAAATAAATCAACCGATTTTAATCGGTATCGGCTTTTTTTGGTCCTCCAATAATCGGTATTGGTATCTGCGTTGAAGAATCCTAATCAGTTGACCTGTAGTCCAGGCCAATTGGCAAAGGAGGTATTGTAGCCCTAGAATTAGCTGGTATATGGGCCTAGCTCGAGGCTAGCTCAAGGCTGGCTGGTGCTTGCTCCGGGACAGAGGCGTTAGCTAACAGTAGCCACTCGTTGATGATCTGGTGTAATGATCCAGAGCGGCAGGAATCCGGTGATGTGGTAGAGAGAAGCAGTCCGATATGATCTGGGTTAATATCGCACTATGCAGACTGGCAGGTGTTGTCCGAGCTAAGGCTGGCTGGTGACTGAGAAAAAGGTGAAGACCGCTAGCCGTGGCAAACAATGACTAGTAGCTAGATAGCTGGCTAGCTCCTGATGGAAGTTCCAGTTATAAGGAATAAAAATAGCAGATCCGTACCATATTGGGTGAGGCGGGTTGTAGAAAACCTAACCAAAAAATCCTAAAGGATTCCAATAAAACAACCCTAATAGAAAATCCTATCAGATTTTGGAACCTATACTATAGGATCGAATCCTATAGGATTTTATCTTATAGGACTGGTTCCAAAATCTGATAGGATTCTTGTATTGGAATCCTTTAAGATAAAATCCTATAGGAAAGAATCCCATAGAAGTCCAATACGACTGGTTCCAAAATCTGATATGATTTGTCTATTGTATTAGAATCCTGTAAAATAGAATCCTATAGTATACAGTAGAATCCCATAGGCGTCGAAGAGGACTGGTTCCAAAATCTGATATGATTTGTCTATTGTATTGGAATCCTGTAAAATAAAATCCTATACTATACAGTAGAATCCCATAGGCGTCGAAGAGGACTGGTTCCAAAATGTGATAGGTTTGAATCACTCCGATATTGTGCTGGTATGTTGAAAAGGTTAAGAACCTCAAGGAATTATTACTAGTGTGAGTAGGCAAAGAGATATTATTACTGGTGTGAGTAGGCAAAGAGATGAAGATTATGCTCCGGAGAGACACGAGAGAGCGAGTGTTCCTCAGTTTACTGGTCTGATGGCAGTTGAACATAAATGTTTTGGTTTCTGTGCCATATTTAGCTGTGAGATTGTCCAATAAAGATACAGATTACATTATTTTATTTTAGAGCTAATTTCCTGTATGTGGACTGTATATGTGTTACTAAATTACACAACCTCACGTTTTGACCACATCGAATTGAGGGTAATTATATATCCTTTTTACCTCGGATTAGTGATGTTAGTATAACCGTTTATAGTAATCACGACACAAAATCGATTGCTTTAAAACCGATCAATATCTTTGGTTTTGTACCGCTGATTTGTCATACGCTCCGGCGGTCGAATTCTGCTATCATTTTCCAACTCAAATGGCAGGGAAAATTTAGGTCTCCTCTATAAAGGTCACTGGCCTCACACCAATAGATAGTTTGACTCTCAATCCATCACTCAAATAACAGCCAACCCTTGTCACTAATTGATATCCTATGGCGGGTCGTGATTTGTTTAAGTTAAATAACAAAGCAACTGACCCATTTTTGGAGCCTTATAAAACTTCCATCCGACATTCTAGAATTTAGATGACTGTTTTTAGCAAATTATCTTCTAACCAGTGCTATACGAATTATTCTCAGATTCAGTGTGCCCTTTGAGTAGTGTTAGTTTAAATAATTAATACACACCTCTGCCCCCGTTCTATTGATTTCAAATGTATATGATAGTGTTGCGTTTATCTTTCTGATTTGGCGACCCACTTGAAACAAAATGCAACAATCCAAAATGTAGCTTGCTGTCTTCTAGAAGTTGTCCTCCTTTTTTTTTGTGAGGCTAGTTTTAACAGGACGTACACTCCCCCCTCTTGTTCTATTGATTTCAATGAGACATCAATATGAGTGATTGACAAATAAATGTTGCGTCTCTCTCTCTGTTTTAGTGACTCCCAAATCAAAATGAATAATTCAAACAATATTTCCAGTTTCCATGCGGTTTTTGAGTTGTGTTAATTTCCCATAGCGCATACAACCTGATTTTCCCCTAGTCAATATAAGTAATTAATTGCCAAACAAACTGTTTATTGATTAGGACACTTAGGGCTATTCATCAAAACTTATTGTCAATGGGAAGAATCGACAGCATCCTTTTCAACTTATCTTTTAGGAATATAAATAGAACTTTCAACATTAATTTCCAATAGTATTCTACTTAATTAGGTAAAAACTGCTGAATGAGTCCACAAACGTGATGTTTGAAATCATGAAAACGTGTTTGCCTTGCCTATAATAAGGTACATATATTTAGCAATAACAAACAAGAAACATGTATCATCTGCTATAACAATAGTGACTCAAATGAAATACAAATGACTACAACTTAGCGAGCTGATAGGCAAAATGTGGCTAACAGTAGTTTCATAGCTAGCATTAAAACGAGTGCATAAAATACTGCACAAATGACAAAATGACTAAAACATCGTCATCTTCATACGGAAACAAATACAAATAATAATGTTAGAAAACCAGAGATTTTCTGCACAGCCACAGGTGGAGGTAGTTAATTAACACTACAAGTCATGCTCGCTGTGATGTCATCAATTACTCTTAAAGGGACAGTTTTAAAGGTGAATAAAACCAAAATGAATATAGAACTGTTGTTTCCGGATCAACTAAAATATTGTTATTAATGTTGTTGTATTGTACTGGAACTTAAGACAACTTATAATTTATTGGGTTCAATTAAGAAAAAAGTTCTAATAGGATTCTGATTGGAGTGACAAAATCCTACAAGTCTTATGAAAGAGGATCCAATCGGATTACTTTTGATTTCCAATAGGGGAAAAAGTTGTCCAATAGGATTCTGATAGAGGTGACAAAATCCTATAGGAATGTGAGAATCTGTTCCTATCACTAATCCTATAGGATATTTTGACTAGGGCATCCTCATCTTCTTCATGATCATCCTTAAAAGATAGGCCTACTAATGTTACCTTTGTTGTTCCAGCATTTTGTCAGAAGTTTTGTTGTAGCCTGTGCGTAAATGCTTAATGGAAAGGACAAAATTAAGAGATTTACTGAAACTTTTTCAAAGATAATATATGTGGACTATTGTTATGTGCTTCATTTTGCACCAATATGTTTTGTAATGTACATATTAACTAACAAAATGCATATATCTTCACAGAGCTCAAATGTGCAAAATGTAACCAGGTCTTCAAGAACGAGCAATCCCTACTTGGCCCACTGCCGCTTCCTGTGCTCCCAGGTGAAGAATGACATGCCGAGCAGAGAGGCCTATGAACACAAACACATTGAAAGAAAACAGCAACACCGCATCACAGACTTCCACAACATCGCCAGGGATCTGGAACATAAAGAATCCAGCGCCAGTGAGGAAGAAGAGATTTCTCTGCGGAAAAGGAAACATGAGGAGACGGATTACCCCCGATGGAGGAAACCAGTGTTACTGGAGAAAACCAACATCTTGAATGACAACATCACACAGATAACCAGAGACTACCACCTCATTGTGCCAGAGTCAACGGGCTCTGTTTTGAAACTGAAGGCGGCGAAGTACCAGCTCAAAAAGGACCAAGTGGAATGCAAAAATAGTGAGACGTGAGAGACATTTTTACCTCAAAGACTGTTCTGGGATACAACAATTTGTTGGCATCTAATAATATTATGTTGAATGGTGATTTACCTGGCGCACAGACCCTACCAACACCGGTTACTTGCAATGCTTTTCCTTACCCACCAGAGCACTGGCCCAGGATTATTGGAGCCCAAATACAAACATCATCTCTAACAATTCTTCCTCCAACATTTAGCTCCTTTGGGGTGTCAGTGCAGAACTGGTGCGCCAAGTGTAACCTCTCCTTCCGCATGACTTCAGACCTGGTGTTCCACATACATGCGCTCCCACCACAAGAAGGAGTTTCTGGAGCGGTCCCAGGTGAGGAGACGAGAGGAGAAACTCACATGCCCTATCTGCCACGAGTTCTTCCGGGAAAGGCACCACTTGTCACGCCACATGACTTCTCACAATTAAAGCCTATTGGACATAAGAACGACATCAGACATTCTGTATCTAATTACAAGAGCAGACCTGAATAATTAAACATTTAATTACAATTTGAAGTCACTAACACCTGAATGTAGGACCATCCACTTGTGACTATCGATCATTATGTGTGGGCACATAGGTGGCCATTCAGGATTGCACACAGTGTCCACTAGATGTCAACAGAATATGAAATTGAATACATTGCACATTACTTTACTTATCTGCACAGTGCGTGATAGGAATATTTTGGATCATTGTCCTGTTTGTGTAGGTTGGAAAATGACATGTCTGAACTGTGCCTTATGAAACTCAGGGTGGGACTGGAGAGAGACTGAAGGTAGCTTAATTGCAGCTCTTTGCTATAGACCTTTTATTGTTAAACATGTTATCAATGTCTGTTGCTCATTGTTTGACTAGACATACAGTATTTACCTACCAGAGCTTGTATAGAGATGTGTAGATTCATTTAGCTGTTTTTGATGAAAAACACCAAAGCCAAACTCTACTAGCACTGTGTCTTTATACTTAGGCCTAGATAAAGACATTTTGTGTGAAACATATTGACCTTGTATTACTTGGCCCACCAGATTCACTGGGTCACCCATACATGTGACACCCACAACCTGAACTATTTGACCCATTTCATTTTCATGACCTGAAAGGGGACATGTATTGCTGAATAAAGATATTAGATTTCACCTAACAAATGAAAATGACTGCATAATTTATCTATTTGAAAAACCATTTTAGCAAGCTGTCGAACGTTTGAGATGGCATTGCCTTTATTCCCTTCTATTCCAACAGGTGGCATCAGACACCAATTTTCCTCAAATGCAGCGGCCAGTGAGTCCAGTAAATTCAATCACATTCCAAGATACTTGTTGGTCTTTTCAACTTGTTTAATGAAGGTGGGTAATGAGGCCAAGTGGGGCTAGTACCAAAACCAACAATACGAATCAAAGTGTTATACAGGATTAGGTCATTCATTATAGTGGTGAAAAACAACGGATTATGTTATGAAAAAAAAAACATTCCACCTGGAACATCACTCACAATAGTCTGACTCTTGTCTTTATCATTCATCAAGTTTATAATCTAGAATTTACATGCTGCCAGCGATAACAGATCTTAATCAATGACTTCATCTGTTAATAAGCACAATATCTGGTTAATCATGCTGAACATTAAACACTGAATCTAATAGCTGGTTTACGGTGGCCTTAAGGTAACCAGCCATCTGGACCCTGAAGACAAATAGAACCAATATCGAATGGCACACAAGGTCAACTCTTTGGCAATTTCTCACATTGACAATGCTGGAAAGGTTACATTTCTTATCAGTTTTAGTAGAGCTCCTAGCACCTTAGAGTGTGTTATTTCCACATTTCAGAAATCAGGCCCAGTTACATTTCAACCTGCCCTATGTGTTCACAGATCTGAAAGAAGAGTGATGTCTCCTGTGTGGCGCTTTAGCCATGTTGTTGACACCTATCTAGTCCCTTCAGATAGGCCTAGTGAACGCAACACCATAGGGTAGGCATAGAGGTTAGAGGTTGAAATGGAATAATCACTTTGCACTGATTCATTTTAAGACAAGTCTTTTGTTTTGCCAAAGTGACCTGAGTTATATCTTGTTGCAGAGATATGAAGACAGCTGACAAAAAGCACAAGTTCTTACAGAGTTTTCAGTTTCACTATTGTACAGTATAAGAACCATTAATTGAGGCTTCAGGGTTAACCTGGCCTACAGAAATTGCCTTTCTATCGCAGGTAAATGAGGTGGGAAGTGGACCTGAAGGTTCATAGGAAAGTTTGTAACGTAATTTTTTTGTAACGTAATTTTATTCACCATGGAAAGCACAAACTCTAACTGACTATTCAGTCAAAGAATCATAGTTCTGTTTCAGATGTTATGGAATAAATGTGAATGTGATTATATAAACCGACACATTATTAGTCCTAATTAACAGAATGACGATTCGCTTCGGGTTCTAATCACCTGCGGAAAGAGCCATTTCAGGCAAGCACAGAAAACTGCACCCTATTTATAAAACAGGAGTACTGTATTTTTCCTTGAACTGTGTGGCTTTGAACTGTGGCTTTTAATTTTATATGTACAAATGGTCTAGTGTGAAAAGATGATTTCCCAAATTATTCTCAGCATGATTTAAAAGTAGGGTACAAGGGAAATTTGAGAACTACTTCAAGTTGAATCCAGAGGCGCAACTTTCACTGGGCACAGGGGGGGGACATGGCCCCTGTTACGTTTTTCTTCCGTCGAAGGAGAGTCGGACAAAAATGCAGCGTGGTTAATAATATACATCTTTAATAAACTAATAAACACGAATATACAAAAACAAGAAACGGACCGTGAAAACCTATTCCGCCTAACTGGTGAATACAAAACACTAAGACAGGAACAATCACCCACGAAACACTCAAAGAATATGGCTGCCTAAATATGGTTCCCAATCAAAGACAACGAGAATCACCTGTCTCTGATTGAGAACCGCCTCAGGCAACCATAGACTTTGCTAAAACACCCCACTAAGCCACAATCCCAAAACCTACGAAAAACCCCAATACACAAACACACCACCAAATAAACCCATGTCACACCTTGGCCTGACCAAATAAAGAAAGAAAACACAAAATACTAAGACCAGGGCGTGACAACCCCCCACATTCTGAAATTGCATGTTCGTACCCCCCACTTTTATCATTGCACTGTGATACAAAACGTGGCTCCGGTGTGCTTTAGTACCATGCGGACGCCTCAGAGAGGTTGGGTAGGCTGTTTTCCAGTTTCAGCCAGCTGGATTTAAGACCGAACAGGCACCGCAGAGCATGTGGACAGGCTGTGTGAAGGTAGAGCTTCTGCTGTCTGTTGCACTTTTTCTCAGAGTTGTAACAAGCAGAGCAGAAACTGGCGACTCTAGTCGACTGATCTAGCAGGCAAGGTAAATGCTTTTTGACAGAAAAATATTTTTATTCCTAGAGCTAAGCTAATAGTGTAACTGACATGTTACATTAGGTAATGTTTCATCCCCTCTTGACGGAAGTGAATGAACTACTAGCAGCTAGTTATCTAGCTAGTAGCTACCACAGCCAGTTCAGCTCTAGCTAGCCTGTAGCTACAGTATCTGTCAGGTAGCAGTATCTAGCAGCTGTTGTATTTATGGAAATGTTTTGTAGCCTTTGTTTTGTCCCGTTTCAACAGAAGTACCATTACCTAGCTGAGATAGTGAGCCAACTAGTTAGCTAAAGTCAGCTCACTAACTTTAGCTATTATTTTTGCCTCAATCGCACTTGACCTGAATCAAATTATTAAATCAACTATTCTGAAGGTTTTTCAGTGCAATATCAGTTTTTACTAGTCAGTACAGCAATGTTACGTTATTGATCTGTCAGATTCCCTACTTTCACACTGATACAGCATAAACAGCTCTACAGGCTTTATGGTCATGGTGCACAGACAGTACACAACACTATGCTCATCGTATCTTAGCAGGATCAGATGGAGACAGGTGTCTCTGCAGCGTCAGACAGCCAGGGAAGACCAATCTACAGACCTCAGGACAATTTTAAAGTATATTATAATATTGTATATTATAACACTCAGTGAATTGAGTTAATGGATAAGCTACAGTCTGGGATCTGGGAATAATGGTAATTTCACTTGTTTAAACATTGATTCTATTCATGGATAATGTACACCGATGTAATTCTTTGTCATGCCTCATCTGAGAAGGATCAGATGGTGAAAGGGGTCTCATCGGGGTCAGGCAGCCAGGGAAGACCAGTCTGTGATGGAGCTGAGGTGAATTTTTGCACATACAACCCTTTATGTTGCTTTGCTTGAGACAATGTGTTGAGGAGAGAGTTGAGTTATTGACTAGACTGGTAGGGGTTTGGCTTGCAGGTGGCTAAGGCTGGCTGGGCGGTCTGGCTGAAGTTTTCAGTTTCAGCCGGCTGGATTTAAGACCGATATTACAATCCCTTGGGTAAAAGTCTTAACTTTATTTGTAAGAGTTGTTCATTTGTTAGGCTATTGGTTAAAGGTGCAACACAATATTGATTTATTGAATTATCATTGATCTAGTTCAGTCTTATCAATCACTTAAACATATTTAATAATGATCTCTTACCTAGCTTGATGAATGGACATTTCTGCTTTATGTTGTTCTAAATAAAGATGGCTAGAAAGGCCATGGGTCATATTAGATTGTGTAGAAATTCAGGAAATGGGTCCTCTCGAAAATGGGAGGACCCCCTAAAGTTATGTCCCCCCACTTCTAAAACCAAAGTTGTGCCCCTGGATCTCACTACTACCCTATTTAAACTCACCAGTCCGTCAACATAGGGAATGTCCAGGCTACTGTTTTTAGTGTCAAGATCATGAACATTTAAAAAGTAGATTTGCCTCAAAGATAGTGGAGGCCATCGTGTCAGACACGCACAAACAAGGTGTGTTGCATGAACGAACAAAGCAACAAAATGTGCCTTTTAAAAAAAAGCTACCTTTAGAAGAGAAATTGGATCAGCAAGAAAACAGAATGAGATGTAAACTTACATGAGAATATTGTCTTTACTGGAAGACGAGAAAAAATGGATCTTTCCATTTACGTAGTCAAACTGATATCAGAGTAACTTGAGGTGGGAATATCACCAGAGCATCTGGAATGACGCAATAGGATCGAACGCTAAATACCCACACAGAGTAATCTTCAAACAATGGAACAATCAGACCAAAGTCAACACTCTGAAGGCACAACCGGGAAAGGGGATGAGAATCCAAGGCTAGACCATTGGATTTAGTCCAGGACCTGTCTGCAAAGCTGAGAAAGAAACGTAAGGATTACCTGCCAATCACAGTCACTGGAGGAAAATGAGATCAAATCTCAATTCTGCCTTCCAGCAGTGCTGTGGGTATGGAAGGGATTGCAAAATATGGATTTCACAAGCGCTGATGAAGCCTTTATCAAGCTGCAAAAATCCTTTCCAGTTGATGGCCCCAATGAACTGTTCTCTATAGAAGTAGCCGATGCCAACAGGCTACATAGACACTGATAAGACAATTAATTGTCAGTACCCACGGAAAGTATTCAGACCCCTTGACTTTTTACACATTTTGTTAGGTTACAGCTTTATTCTAAAATGTGTTAAATTGTATTTTTCCTTCATCAATCTACACACAATACCCCATAATGAGTGGCCTCCATCTAGCCACTCTACCATAAAGGCCTGATTGGTGGAGTGCTGCAGAGATGTTTTGTCTTTCTGTAAGGTTCTCCCATCTCTACAGAAGAACTCTTGAGCTCTGTCAGAGTGACCATCGGGTTCTTGGTCACCACCCTGACCAAGGCTCTTCTCCCCCGATTGCTCAGTTTGGCGGGCGGCCAGCTCTAGGAAGAGTCTTAGTGGTTCCAAGCTTCTTCCATTTACGAATGGTGGAGGCCACTGTGTTCTTGGGGGCTTCAATGCTGCAGACATTTTTTGGTACCCTTTCCCAGATCTGTGCCTCGATACAATCCTGTCTCTGGGCTCTACAGACAATTCCATTGACCTCACGGCTTGGTTTTTGCTCTGACATGCACTGTCAACTGTGGGAGCTTTATATAGACAGGTGTGTGCATTTCCAAGTCATGTCCAATCAATTTACCACAGGTGGACTCCAATCAAGTTGTAGAAACATCTCAAGGGTGATTAATGGTAACAGGATGCACCTGAGCTCAATTTCGATTCTCATAGCGAAGGGTCTGAATACTTATGTAAATAAAGTATTTCTGTTTTTTATTTTTAATACATTTGCTAAAATTTCTAAAAAACTGTTTTTGCTTTGTCATTATGATGTATTGTGTGTACATTAAATGAGGAAAACACACCATTTGATCAATTTTAGAGTAAGGCTGTAAGCTAGCAATTGAGACAGGGATTGGGTATGTGTGCCTTCGAATATGCCTTTGAACAGGGTATAGGTTGTAGGTTGCAACATATTGTTAAATATGGTCATGGCAATAAATTGGAGCTGGAATTACCACGGCTGCTGGCACCAGACTTTCCCTCCAATGGATCCTCGTTAAAGGATTTACAGTGTACTCATTCCAATTACAGGGCCTCGAAAGAGTCCTGTATTGTTATTTTTCGTCACTACCTTCCAGAGTCGGGAGTGGGTAATTTGCGCGCCTGCTGCCTTCCTTGGATGTGGTAGCCATTTCTCAGGCTCCCTCTCCAGAATCAAACCCTGATTCCCCGGTACCCGTGGTCAACATGTTAGGCACAGAAAGTACCATTGAACGAGCGCACCCCTCATGGGTTTTGGGTCTGATAAAGGCACACATCACTGAAGGTTGGACATGATTTGCTCTAGATATGCCACAGTTATCCAAGTAAAGTTGGACTGATCAAAGGAACCATAACTGATTTAATGAGACATTCGCAATTTCACTGTACTGGGCAGTGTGTACTTAGACTTGCATTGCTTAATCTTTGAAACAAGCATATGCTACTGGCAGGATCAACCAGGTATCCCCCCGCAACGTAGAGGTTGTCCCTGGGTGCGCTGGGCAGAGAATGGCTGGGGGGAAGTGTCCTACCCCGTGGGGGGAGGAGGCCCCGGTGCAATCCAGTTGGAGGCCCTGAACTGCCCGTGGCCTGAGCCACGGGAGACAGGGCGCGCTCGAGAGGTCTTTATCTAGCTGGAGGGTTTAGTAGGAACCGAGCCAACGACAGGGTTTGAGAAACACACATGTCTCTGGCACCGGTGTGTAGAGGGGAGTGGCACACCCATTCAGTAATACCTGCAGCGGTTCCTACTAAAACCCTCCAGCTAGATAAGACCTCTCAAGCGGGGTACCGGAACACCAACGTAGGGCCACTGGGACAGACGGGTCAACTGGGTCTTGCTTGGACGGGGCTCGGCTGGACTGTATCGGAGAAACTGGGTGAACCGTCTCCAAAAGGTCTCCACCATTAGAAGCGAATCCACATGGGGCGGGAAGAACTGTCCGTCTGAACACCGACCAAAGGCCAATCGACAGGGGCCCTCCCAGGTTTATAACGGGTGCCAAATGGTCAAATAAAGTTAAATAAAGGTTAAATAAAAAGAAATGCACTAAAGAACAGAAATGGGTAAAAAATGTAATATGCGCATGTACATCCCCAGAATATTTAAGTGTCTGTTTTCAAAGGATGGAGCTAAGAACATTAACACATAAATGGTTAAGAACAAATCAAATCAAAATCAAATCAAATTTATTTATATAGCCCTTCGTACATCAGCTGATATCTCAAAGTGCTGTACAGAAACCCAGCCTAAAACCCCAAACAGCAAGTAATGCAGGTGTAGAAGCACGGTGGCTAGGAAAAACTCCCTAGAAAGGCCAAAACCTAGGAAGAAACCTAGAGAGGAACCAGGCTATGTGGGGTGGCCAGTCCTCTTCTGGCTGTGCCGGGTGGAGATTATAACAGAACATGGCCAAGATGTTCAAATGTTCATAAATGACCAGCATGGTCCAATAATAATAATAATAAGGCAGAACAGTTGAAACTGGAGCAGCAGCAGCACGGCCAGGTGGACTGGGGACAGCAAGGAGTCATCATGTCAGGTAGTCCTGAGGCCATGATGGTCCTAGGGCTCAGGTCCTCTGAGAGAGAGAAAGAAGGAGAGAAAGAGAGAATTAGAGAGAGCACACTTAAATTCACACAGGACACCGAATAGGACAGGAGAAGTACTCCAGATAAAACAAACTGACCTTAGCCCCCCGACACATAAACTACTGCAGCATAAATACTGGAGGCTGAGACAGTAGGGGTCAGGAGACACTGTGGCCCCATCCGAGGACACCCCCGGACAGGGCCAAACAGGAAGGATTATAACCCCACCCACTTTGCCAAAGCACAGCCCCCACACCACTAGAGGGATATCTTCAACCACCAACTTACCATCCTGAGACAAGGCCGAGTATAGCCCACAAAGATCTCCACCATGGCACAACCCAAGGGGGGAATATATAAAATATATTCTACAAGAACCAATATTACTCTCTAAAAACACACCCCGATGGAACATTTCTTGGATAGCTTAAACTAAAGGCATAGAAACCATAAATGTATATATTTCTTATTACCATGACAAAATTCAGATGCAATTTTGGACTGACAAATGTAGACATTTTAAAACACATGCAAGTTAAAAGTTTTACATTACAACATTTTGATCTGGAATCTTTTAGACATCAGAGCAATGTTGAGAATTTTCTAATTTGAGTCAGAAAAGGATAGTCATATGATAGGTAATATATACAAAATCGTGCAGAAAGCCTGTCCAGAATGCCTATCCAAAGACAGTGAATATCCCTTTTGAGCATGGTGAAGTGATTAATTACACTGGATGGTGTATCAATACACCCAGTCACTGCAAAGATACAGGCATCCTTCCTAACTCAGTTGCCAGAGAAGAAGAACATTTCTCAGGGATTTCAACATGAGGACAATGGTGACTTTAAACTCAAACTTTTTTAATGGCTGTGATAGGAGAAAACTGAGGATGAATCGCCAACATTATAGTTACTCTACAATACTAACCTAATTGTACAGAATAAATAAATAAATATTCCAAAACATGCATCCTGTTTGCAACAAGGCAGGCACGAAAGTAATTACTGCAAAAATATGTGGCAAAGCAATTCACTTTTTGGCTTTAATACAAAGTGTTAAGTTCAGGGCAAATACAATACAACACATTACTAACTACCACACTCCATATTTTCAAGCATAGTGCTGGCTGCATCATGTTATGGGTATGCTTGTAATCATTAAGGACTGGGGAGTTTTTCAGGATAACAAAGGAATGGAATGGAGCTAAGCACAGGCAAAATCCTAGATTAAAAACCTGGTTCAGTGTGGTTTTTGATACTGAGAGATGAATTCCCCTTTCAGCAGGGCAAAAACCGAAAACACAAGACCAAATCTACACTGGAGTTGATTACCAAGAACACCATGAATGTTCCTGAGTTTCCGAGTTACAATTTTGACTTAAATCTACTAGGAAATCTAAGGCAAGACCTGAAAATGGTTGTCTAGCAATGATCAACAACCAACTTGACAGATCATTTAGAAAATAATGTGCAAATGTTGCACAATCCAAGTGTCACGTCTGGAGGAAACCTGGCCACCATCCCTACAGTGAAGCCTGGTGGGGGCAGCATCATGCTGTGGGGATATTTTTCAGAGTCAGGGACTGGGAGACTAGTCAGGATCGAGGGAAAGATGAACAGAGCAAAGTACAGAGAGGTCCTTGATGAAAACCAGCTCCAGAGAGCTTAGGACCTCAGACTGGGGTGTAGGTACACCTTCCAACAGGACAACGACCCTAAGCACACAGTCAAGACAATGCAGGAGTGGCTTTGGGACAAGTCTCTGAATATCCCCATCCAGCTTGACAGGATCTGCAGAGAGTAATGGGAGAATCTCCCCAAATACAGGTGTGCCAAGTTTGTAGCGTCATACCCAAGAAGACTCGAGGCTGAAATCGATGCCAAAGGTGCTTCAACAAAGTACTGAGTAAAGGATCTTAATATTTATGTAAGTTTTTCAATTTGTATACATTTTCAAGAATTTCTAAATACCTGTTTTTGCTTTGTCATTATGCTGTATTGTGTGGAGATTGATGAGGGAAAAAAATGATTTAATCAATTTTAGAATAAGGCTGTAGTGTCACAAAATGTGGACAAAGTCAAGGGGTCCGAATACTTTCTAATGCACTGTACATAGCTAGCTAAAAGCTAGGATAGGTTAAAGATACTACTAGGAGCTATCGACCGCCACCTAATCATTAACGTCACAATAAACGGGAGGCAACGGTCATATAATATAATTGGCTTAACTTCTTAAGGATCGGGGTCCTCATCAGCTAGATGTCACCACATGCTTTTAAGCCAGTAGCAGACAAAAACATACAAATCTAAACAGCTAACGTTACCCTTAACCTCAAGACGCATTCACACACCGACTCTTTTGGGGGCTTTTTCCCGCATGATATCAGGTACACTCCCCTTATCCCATGCTCTACCATTTGATGGTGAACTGTTCTTTAACCAACCCCAAAAAGAGTTGCAATGTCACGAACAGACAAACGTGCTAAGAAATAACTTTCTATAGCATCCATAGGCAGTATGTGAGCAGGGCGTCCAACTGCTCCGGTGTCATTTCAATGTTGGATTGAAGGATTCAGGCGATGGCAAACTTCATCCAAATTGCTGAACACTGAAGGATCAACCTCTGTGTCAGTAGTTGCAGCTAACTGGAACAAATTGTCAGCCAGAGACTCCACACGAAAAAGTAAATAATCAGATTCAGCACTAACATTTTCAGCAAGGTTAGCCAACACTCTCAAATATCTGGCTCTCTCTTGCATGTGTGTAGCCATTATTGCGTAGTGTCTGTGTCATAGCAACCAGGCATGTGAAGTCGAACTTCGTGCTCTGATACCGATCAACCAATGGGAGTAAGGTCACAGTGACATAGCTTGATTGACAGCCTCGTCATTTGCATAGGGATGAAGAAAAACATAAATAAATAGATCAATTAATAAAGAAAAGTTGACAGAAATAAAGAAATAAGCAAATAAACAAATACAGGAATAAATGATGCAAAAGTACTCATTTATATCAAATTGTGTTTATGTATTGATTGATTTCCATGTACATTGATTTATTTTTACATTTATATGCATGTATATTTATAGATTTATTTATGTATTCATTTATTTTTGATTTTGGCTGTCTTGGTCCTCCATAGAATGGTGACAATAATGTTTGGAAGCCAGTTATAAACATTGTACAAAAAACAAAGTTTCAACTTCTGTGGCAGAGGATGCAAAAACTTCAGGATCACTGACCTGTGCCCGGTTTCCAAAAAACAGATTAAGGCTAAGTTCGTCTTTAGAACCTTTGTAGGAGCATTGTTAAATCTCTGAGCTGTTTCCCAAAACCATCGTTATTAACGTTGCACTTGTGAAAACGCTCGTAATCTAAAGGCTTGTTCACATTACCCATAAGCACTCCATTACACTGCGCCGGATGTCATGCATTTCAATGGGGACATCCACAAGGTGATGGAATCGCAACGCCCGCTTGCGGTTGAAGGCTCCATTGCGAGATGGACACCACATACTTTTACATTTTCCAAACTTTGTGTCATTATAAGAAATCCTGCTACGACCTCTTACAAGCCATCAAACAGGCAAAGCGTCAATACAGGACTAAGATTGAATCCTACTATGCCGGCTCTGATGCTTGTCGGATGTGGCGTGGCTTGCGAACTATCACGGATTACAAAGGGAGACCCAGTCGCGAGTTGCCCTGTGATGCAAGCCTTCAGACGAGCGAAATGCCTTATATGCTCGCTTCGAGGCAAGCAACACTGAACCATGCATCAGAGCACCAGCTGTTCAGGATGACTGTGATCATGCTCTCCATAGCCGATATGAGTAAGACCTTTAAACAGGTTAACATTCACAGACGGATTACCAGAACGCGTACAGAGCATGTGCTGACCAGCTGGCATTTTAAGTCCACCCAGAGTCTGTAGAAGAACAAACCACTGAAGATGAAAATATTTGATTATCGGTTATGGCTTCATGCAATAGCTAGCAACTTGTAAAAAATTACCCATTTCCTATAAGTGGGTATTATTTTAATATTTATGTTAAATCATACACATTGGCTGTTAACAATTGTTGGAAAAATTACTTTTGGCATGCACAAAGTAGATGTCCTAACCGACTTGCCAAAACTATAGTTTGCTAACAAGACATTTGTGGAGTGGTTAAAGAACCAGTTTTAATGACTCCAACCTAAGCGTATGTTAACTTCAACTGTATATTTATTTATTTATGTTTTCATTTATTTTTTATTTTGGACATAATGGTCCTCCATACCATTCAACATCATCTTCACTAGATGGTTACTTAAAAACAATTACATTTGGATTCAATTACTTTTTTTATTACAATTCAATACAAATTTACAAAAATACATCCTTTTATAAGTAGTAATAATAATATGGTAACCAAGACAAGTTCATTTCAAAATATAATATAGAAATATAGATTTTTTTGATTGTTTCTTCCACTTACCTGGCAGGCTTGAAAATGTTATTAAGGAGGGAAATAAACAAATTAATTCCAGATCTTTACTATTCACTTGAAGGTCATTTTTTTAGTTGAACAAAACTTTATAAAATAATTTTTACAACATAACAGAAACGTCCCTCAAACAAATACTGGTATGTACTCAGTATGCTATCTATCTTATAGAGTCACTAGAATGCATTTGTATGGCGTTCTGTGTATTAGTACTGTGTAAGCTGCCTATATAGAATTTTTATTTCATATATTTTTATTTAATCTTTAACTAGGCAAGGTTGAAGGACCTTCATTTAACTGAACAGTCTTTTACCATCATTCTAGCTTGAGCGACCAATGTGTCTGGGCCAATAAAACATTTAAAACATGAACACAAACCATGAGCTCCATCCCTTTGACATCCTTGTGCGCATTGTTTGGATAGAGGGAGGTATAGGGATGTACAGTGCATTCGGAAAGTATTCAGACATTTTGACTTTTTCCACATTTTCTTTCTCAACCCTATTCTAAATTTACATTTTTCCCCCCTTATCAATCTACACACAATACTCCATAATGACAAAGACAAAACAGGTTTTTAGACATTTCTGCAAAAAAACAACTGAAATATGACATTTGCATACCTATTCAGACCATGAACTCAGTACTTTTTTGAAGCACCTTTGGCAGCAATTACAGCCTCTAGTCTTCTTGGGTAAGACGCTACAAGCTTGGCATACCTGTATTTTGGGAGTTTCTCCCAGTCTTCTCTGCAGATCCTCTCATGCTCCTTCAGGTTTGATGGGGAGCGTCACTGCACAGCAATTTGTAGGTCTCTCCAGAGATGTTCGATCGGGTTCAAGTCGGGGCTCTGGCTGGGCCACTCAAGAACATTCAGAGACTTGTCCCGAAGCCACTCCTGCGTTGTCTTGGCTGTGTGCTTACGGTCGTTGTCCTGTTGGAAGGTGAACCTTTGCCCCAGTCTGAGGTCCTGAGCGTTCTGGAGCAGGTTTGCAGTTTGCTCCGTTCATCTTTCCCTCGTCCTGACTAGTTTCTCAGTCCCTGCCTCATACCCACAGCATGATGCTGCCCCCAACATGCTTCACCGTAGGGATGGTGCCAGGTTTCCTCCAGACATGACGCTTGGCATTCAGGCCAAAGTGTTCAATCTGGGTTTCATCATACCAGTTAATCTTGTTTCTCATGGTCTGAGAGTCCTTTAGGTGCATTTTGGCAAACTCCAAGCGGGCTGTCATGTGTACTAATGAAGATGACCCAGGACTCTATTACAACAAGCATGATCAGTGCCACAAAAACAAAACAAATTCCCCTCTCTCTCCCTCCAGTTGTTTGGAGGGAGAGAGAGGGGAATTGAGAAGCGGTGATGCTGTTTTGTAGAGGATATGGTAGATGTGAAGGATATTGTGGTGGTGTGTCTGCTGCTACTAGAGGACTTGACTGGTGCTGCCAACAGCAGATAATGTGCCTCTTCAACACCTCATCATGTTCAACTATCGTTCTCTCAGTGTCAAAGCCTGAGGGATATAAAGGACCAACAGATGGAAAGACACCTCAACTCGCCTTTTTACTTCCCTTTTTTGTCCTTTTAAATTCAGTCCATCCTGTTTAGCCTGGCTTATTCCCCCTCTGACTTCTGCAGCCATCTGCAGGCACAGCTCTCCACAGACATACTGGGGTAGACCTTGAGCACCAGATTACCCCTTTCATCCTGGTAGAGAACCCCCAGGAGGCTCATCTTCTCTGGGACACAGCAGGGCTCTGGGACCCCTGGAACTATCCCAACCGCACAGACTATACTCTGGATGGTAGCATGGTTAGAGGGATGCAGTACCTAGTAGAGAGAGGGAAGGGTGGGTGGAGTAGAGAAAGGGGGGAGAGAGAGAGGTTACAGCATTTACTGGCAATGCCGATAATAATTCAAATGGAAAAATTACATTAAGGTTACTCTGTATTTAAAAAAAGGAAAAGTGGTCTTGATAAAAGCCGTCTATGATTTAGAAGCACAATGGTTCATTCATTTAATAAAGTGCAAGTTGGAAAACATGATACAGTCGTACAATTAAGTACATTTAAGTGTGTCTGCAATGGCCAGTAATGCTGCTGAATTATACTATTTCCTAAGTGTTGTAGACATAACATCAGACTATGAGCAATGGAGCAGTTCTAAGTTGGAAACCATAAAAACATTCTTGGCTGTTGTGCTCACCTTAAAATAAGTGTGACGTTATTCCTCTCTGTCCTGTCGTAGCTTTGTTCTGCTCTCTAACATTGACCATGTTTATTACGACTGCTTTAGTTCAGAGGAAGACCAGATTTGAACCAGTTTCAGATTTGACACAGGTTCGTCACAGTCTTTATCTTGGGAGCAGGGATTTCACTGGTGCCAGCGCAGTAGTAGCAATCGAAGGCTTTGGGCACCAGGACCCACTCACTCCAGCCAATGTCTGCAAAGTCTACCCTGAGTGTCCTCCTACAGCAGCTCCTAACCTGGGGCTTCGAGCCCTACTGTTTCCTTTTTGTCTTATCCAAGGTCGGCATATCAAAACTCAGCATTGAAGACTTACCTCCTCCTTCATTCCCTATATCACTCTTTCCATCCCTCCTTCCCTCACTGTTGTCTTGCGACCTACTACCTCCAACGCTGCTCTTTCTTGTGGTCTTCTCATCCAAGCTCAGGACTTGCGATTGACCTCCTCCATCCCTCTCTCCATTTTTCACTTCTTCCCCCTTCCTCCTCCAAGCGTGGGCTTGATGGATTTCAGGGCATGGTAGGCAGTTTCAAACGTAGGTAGGCAGTCCTCTTTCATGGATCCGCTAGGCCTGTACTCCACTTCTGGCAGTTCGTTGTTCTGGAGTATGGGAGGGATGGTACCACACTTCTCACATGATCCTTTGACCCCAATTTAGCGTGAAGAAGAGAACGGTTTTTCTGTGGTACTGCAGCCCAAAGTCCAGAGGCGTAGAGATCAACACACCAGGGTTTTGTAGTGTTTGCAGAACCAGGCGGTCGGCCGCGATCGCCGGTCGAACAGGAAGTGGAACGTGGCAGAGAGGATGATCTCCAAGTCCTGGAGAGACGTCAGGTTCAGATGGTACAACGTCCTCTGGTCAGACGAGTCTACAGGGGGAGAAATCAGTTACTTCCGAGAGTGTGTTTCACAGTGACCCAGGCCTAAACCCCGAAAGAGTAGTCAGAGGCACAGTGATTCCCTATAGTGGGAAGAAACCTTGAGTGGAACCATACACTGGAAAGGGAACCCATCATTCTCTGGCTTTTATAGGAGAGTATTGAAGAGGGGAAGTCAGGAGGGAGATGATTTGGATTGACTAAAGAGATATACATATTTTTGTTGTTAAAACTCCCTTAACATCTCTCCTTAGAGTACATGGTTTCTGCAGGAAAAAACACAACATGTATATGCTATCTTAGAACAGAATTTTGAGTCAATGTCGGGTTGTTTTGTCCTATAAAAAAATTAATGAAGCGCAACTGTGCGCTAAGGCTTCATAATCCAGCCCAGGATACAGTCGCCTCGAGGGAAATAGAGCGGCCTTGATTTGACACATTATTGGTGTCCCGTCTCCTAGTTACCTCATAGATTTCATAGCCGGCAGCACCGGCGCTTGACTTAGGGCGAATCCTACACACATTCTTTGCGCTTCTGCGGCAGCAGGGCTATACACTTACAGCTGACACCACACAGACAGATCTGCCCCTGAGTGCTGTCCTAAAAAGTACTCATTGGCAGATGGTTCCAAAACAAACCTACCTATTTGGGCAGCCTTGTCTCAAAGACTAGCCTTTTAATATTACATGTAAATCCGGGCATTCAAATTAATATGATATGTTATGTTTAGTATGGTTATATAAGACAGATGGTTACTCAAGGCAAAGGTTGCAAGTTCGAATCTCATCACTGACAACTTTAACATTTTAGCAACTTTCAACTACTTACTACTTTTTAGATGCTTTGCAACTACTGAGCATGTTAGCTAACTTTTCTCCTAACCCTCCTAACTCCTAAACTTAACCCTAACCCTAACATTAACCCCTAACTCCTAGCCTAACTAGGAGTTAGCTAACATTAGTCACCTAGCTAGAATTCGCAACATATCATACGTTTTGCAAATTCGTAACATATAATACCAATTGTAATTGGTAATGTATAATACGAAATGGGTGATGGACATTCACAAATAAATACATATGATATTAGGGGGTAACTAGCCCCCTGGGGTAACTGTCCCCACCCTGTACTTCAGATTAAGACCACAAGATGTCACCTAATTATTTTCCCAACTCACTTTGGCTGCCACTGCTCAACAAAAAATGTCCTCTGTGTAATCACAACTTTTGGAGATATTTCAACAAAACAATTTTGCGGTAAGTTACTAAAAAAAAAATGAAATTTTGAAATAGTTGTAAATATATTTCAATGAAGTTAGATCTATAATTGTTTTTTAAATATACAAGTAGGAAAGTGTGTTTCCTGTCATTTAAACAATGACAAACCCAGTTAGTGGTAGTTTATGCTAACTTTCTAGCTAGCAACTTCACTACCAGTTTTTTTTATTTTTTATTTCACCTTTATTTAACCAGATAGGCCAGTTGAGAACAAGTTCTCATTTACAACTGCAACCTGGCCAAGATAAAGCAAAGCAGTGCGACACAAACAACAACACAGAGTTACACATGGAATAAACAAACGTACAGTCAATAACACAATAGAAAAAGTCTATATACAGTGTGTGCAAATGGCGTAAGGAGGTAAGGCAATAAATAGGGCATAGTAGCAAAGTAATTACAATTCAGCAAATTAATACTGGAGTGATAGATGTGTAGATGATGTGCAAGTAGAAATGCTGGTGTGCAAAAAAGTAAATGAAAACAATATGGGGATGAGGTAGGTAGATTGGATGACTATTTACAGATGAGCTGTGTACAGCTGCAGCGATCAGTAAGCTGCTCAGATAGCTGATGCTTAAAGTTAGCGAGGGAGATATCAGTCTCCAGTAAATAATAGCCATCTAGCTAGTTAGCCTAAGCTGCTAGGAGTGCTAGCTAGCAACTTTACTGCCAGATCGTCTGAGGTAAAATACATTAAAAAGATAACGTAACTTAATTGCAGTTGTAAATGTTTCCCCTAGTGACTGATAGCTTTGCAGTTAATGTTACTTCATAGCCTTGTAACTATTTTACACAGCATTTAATAATTATTGTCATTTTAAAGACTTCTGGTATTTAAAATATTGCATCATTCAAATAATATTTAGTGCAATTATACATAATTGATTTTATGGAAAAGGAACAACAAAGAAAGAACAAAGAAAATTAATGTGCAGGTGAGTTAAAAAGAGGGACTTTACATCAAATTTTTCATAGTGCGGATATTAATGGTGACATGTGCAACATCAATTCCCCCCATATTTTATAAAAACAATTTAAATAAGACAAATAGACTTAGCTTGTAAGTATTACTTACTTAAGAAACCCTATGCCATAATCTTCTAACGGGGTAACTGGCACCCCATGGGGGAGGGGTCAGTTACCCGGGATTAAAAATTTAAAAAAGAATTACAAAAAAAAGTAAGTTTATAGTTTATTCGCCTAAGCAAGACCTTCATCCACATACAATTTTTTTCCCAAACGTTGCTTTTTTTGTGTCAGCCATTAGACATTGTTCTTAGGGGGGGCTAGTTACCCATGAGTACCCTACCAAACTAAACATATCACACTAAATGAGTGTCTCGGATTTACATACAGAATAATACGGGAGGGAGTTGGGCGACAGTAGCCTACATTGATGTTATTGAAAAAAATAAAACATTTGGTTGTTAAACAATAACAACCATCACCCTGTAAACGAAGAAGACACCACCAAGTTGCGTTTCTCTCAGTGCCAATCTCAACAGCACCGAGAAAAGTTTCTTACTCTGTCTGAGAACAGATATACAGTATGTCTCCAACACTCATATGTGCATCTCAATAATTGAGAAGCCACATCAACACTAATTTATCTACATTTTTCATTTTTTTTCCAGCATCTGAACAATTATGTTGGACGTGTGAATTTCCCTTTTCTCAAAGTTCATCATAGACATCTATAGGCCTTCCACAACCACACTCACCTTGGCTGGCTCTGGAACTCCTGACAGTGTTTCCCTCTACGAGTTGGTTCAGTTCTCTGTTGTATTTCTCATACAGCCTGTGCATATGCTGTGAGACCACGTCATGATCTGCGCTGTCCCGGTCAAACGAAGACTCGGTACCATCTCTGACCTGTCCCTGAACGATCCTTGGGTTTCGGCTCGCGGTCCGACCCTCCAAAGCTCAAACCAGACTGCTATTTCAGAACAAAACGCAAAATCCTAGATCCTAGGGAGAAAACATGCATCCGAGGAACGACTTGATATATAAGTGACTGGAATCCAAGGGTATGTGCCTCATGTCCGCTTTCACTGCTCTTTCTAGGTTGCACTGTCACTCATGCACGGCAGACCGTGTGGATGTTGGAAGCCTACTCTCTGTAGAGTTCTGCCATTTTTACACTTGTTTCTCGTTTACAGCCAGATGTGAAAGAGATAACACTGGGTAATGAAAGGCGCTGACATCTACATATGCAGCCAACGAGATAACTACAGTTTGTAATGCCCCGTCTCTCTCTCTCTCTGGTCCATTTGAAAACAAACTATTAAAACTCACAAATTTAGCAATCCAAATACATGCTTAGGGTCATGTATAAAAATGCTGGGCAGTCCCATCAGTAGCGGTGCATGGGCAAAATCACTGGGGAAGCCAAGCAAAACATTTTAAAAAAAATACATATTACAACCTGTCTTGTGATAATTGCGTTGTTTGCTCTAAAACCTGTTAGTTCAAATTCCTCGCGACCGTGATGAACAGGTCTAAGGAAGACAAAGAGGCAGAATAAATTATTTGTTTCATCACAAAACCAGAAAGCAACAAACAATTACTAAACAACTATTGATTTAAAACCACGGAGAGTTACTGCAAGTACTGTAGCAAAGAAAACAGGAGCTGCCTTCACTATTCCAGTACCATTTCAACATCATCAAATCACCTATGCTTAGTCTAATACAGTGCCAACTAAAGGATACCAAAAACAATTTAGTCTAATCAATGTAAGCTAAATAGACTATATACAAAAGCATGTGGACACCCCTTCAGATGAGTGGATTCGGCTCTTTCAGCCAGTGGATTCGGCTCTTTCAGCCACACCCGTTGCTGACAGGTGTATAAAATCGAGCACACAGCCATGCAATCTCCATAGACAAACATTGGAAGTAAAATGGCCTTACTGAAGAGCTCAGTGACTTTTAACATGGCACTGTAATTGGATGGCACCTTTCCAAAAAGTCAGTTCATGATATTTCTGCCCTGCTAGAGCTGCCCCGGTCAACTGTAAGTGCTGGTTTTATGAAGTGGAAACGTCAAGGAGCAACAACGGCTCAGGAGCGAAGTGGTAGGCAACACAAGCTCACAGAATGGGACCGGTGAGTGCTGAAGCACGTAGTGTGTAAAAATGGTCTGTCCTCAGTTGCAACATCCAGTACCGCCTCTAGAAGCAACGTCAGCACATTAACTGTTAGTTGTGATCTTCATGAAATGGGTTTCCATGGCCGAGCAGCCGAACATAAGCCTAATATCACCATGCGCAATGCCAAGCATCGGTTGTAGTGGTGTAAAACTCGCCACCATTGGACTCTGGAGCAGTGGAAATGCGTTCTCTGGAGTGATGAATCACACTTCATCATCTGGCAGTCCGATGGACGAATCTGAGTTTGGCGGATGCCAGGAGAACGCTACCTGCTCCAATGCATGGTGCCAACTGTAAAGTTTGATGGAGGAGGAATAATGGTCTGGTTTGGGCTAGGCCCCTAAGGTTCCAGTGAAGGGAAATCTTAACACTACAGCATATAATTACTTTCTGTACTTCCAACTTTGTGGCAACAGTTTGGGGAAGGCCCTTTCCTGTTTCAGCATGACATTGCCCACATTCACAAAGCGAGGTCCAGACAGAAATGATTAGTTGAGATCGGTGTGGAAAAACTTGACTGGCCTGCACAGAGCTCTGACCTCAACCCCATCGAATACCTTTGGGATGAATTGGAATGCCGACTGCGAGCCAGACCTAAATCGCTCCAGAAGAGTGGAGGCTGTTATAGCACCAAAGGGGTAGCAACTCCAAATTAATGCCCATTATTTTGTAAGGAGATGTTCGACGAGCAGGTGTCCACATACTTTTTTTCGTGTTGTGTATGATGTGGCATTGTTCTGATATCTGTGTGTGTGCGTAAACCAAGTGATTCGCCGGGATGTTGAAGCACTTGGTCCCCTTCTTGATTCTCCTCCAGTAGCTCTCCTTCTGTTTCTCCTGCACCTTGTTGATGTACATATCTATTGGAGGGTCAGAAAACAAATTAACAGCAGACAGTTTTTACCTGGTCAAAAACCTCCACGTCCGGTGCTTCAGCCTCTGTCCTCGAACTAGGCTTTGTTGGTCTAAGGAAAATCGCATATCAGTAAATAAACTTGGTTATATAGTTGGTGACAGAATATAGCCTATTTTATTACCTCGTGCCAGAGTTCACGACCTCGGTCACTCAAGATGACCTCAGGAGCACCGTGGGTGTTAAAGATGTCCATCATCGCCTTGGAGGTGTTCTCACCAGTCTTGTCCTTGATGGGTATCATACAACATGAAAATAGTTTTTTGGTTCCAAGCACCCTTTTTATGGGTTACAGAAGGGAATTTAGAATTAAGCTAATTTTCTTCCTTTACTGACCTTAATGGGTATAGCCTCCACCCACTTGGTGAAGAAATCGGTCACCGTCTGACACCAGCAGTTGCCATTCCTGGATTTTTTGAAGGGTCCGATGAGGTCCACCCCAACGTTTAAAATGTTACTTTATTCTTACCCGTATATGTCATACAGTACACAGTTTTTATATTTGTATGGATACTGACACAAACATTTGATCATATTGAAGTCTGCTGTGGTCAAATAAAGCAAACTTTTTTTTTTAAGCGTGTCAATGCAAATTTGAAGTTGACATCGATCATGTGCCATGGTGAAACAACTCTGGCGCCACAGTCTTCACCCTCTCAAACTTCTGGCAGGCTAGTCAGGTACTGACCTACAAGCAAAAGTGTCCAATTGAAACACTGTGTGCTCTCTGATATGACATTCATCAAAATCATAATAATTTCAAATATAATAGCATGTGATTGATAAACAAAAGGTTAAGCTGTCCACATCCTTGACAATCCCAGGCCAGAAGAAGCGGAGGTTGATTTTTGGCAATCATGCACTTCACCCCGAAATTTCCAGCATGCATCTCTGTCAGCACGGCCTCCTTCTCCTCCTTAGTGAAAATACCCTCCTGTGTGGCTAGCCATCCTTCCCCCATAGGTACGTGTGATTGCCTAACAAGTTGGAAGACAAAGTAAATTTGTACTGATATATTTATCTTTCTGTTTCTCTCGCTCTTCATCTCTCTCTGTCTTTCACTCTTCCCACCTCTTTTCCTCCCTGTCACTTTCTTCCCCTCTCTCTTTCTGTATGGGTCTCTTTCTAACGAAGACACCTAGTTAAGGGCAATTGGAGTTACCATAATTGTTTACACCTAACCATTTGATCGATCAGGGTTAACTTATAGCTAGATACCTTAATGTGACAATACATATAACTACATGTATAGCTAGCAACATGTGTTATATAAATATTCATACACATAGCTCATATATTATACAGCGCTAAGCTAAACCGCCTGACTCAAGTCATCTTACGTACCCTTGCTAAAACAGGAACTAGCTCACACAGCCAGCAATAAAACTACCCCCTAATACTATCCCCTCAGCTTGGTTGTCTCCCGACCCCAGGAAACAAAGACATTCCATCGCAAGAACACATACACCCAGCCATAAAACTGACCCCCTCTGCTCTCCTGTGTCAGATTTCCTGACACACAAATGTCTCCTTGTATAAACACACATCTCACCCCCTCTACTGGTCGGGTGCTCAGAACAAGACTCTGCTGTGCACCAATGGGGCCCGCTCTGGCTATGTATAAAAATGAATGTAACCTTTGTATAAGGCCTCTTTTTCACCTGACTCCTTGCCGAGTTATATGAACTAGATCCGTGCACGTAAAACTGCGGGACAAGATATCTTTGACTCATTAAAACTGTCTTTTGTTACAACTGAAATCCACTCTGTCCAGCGTCCCTGATTTGGTCTCAACTCTCCAATATATAAACACTAACACATGTAGATGACAAACTAATGTTAGCTAGATGAAAATGTGTTGTTAAATGGTTGTACATAACTAGAAGGATTTATCGAAAAGTAATATAAATTAACTGCTTAACGTTACCAATGAATTGTGAATTTCTCTGCCCCCCTACGAATGTTGTGCCTCTTGTCGAGATCAGTGGTGCCTCCATAGTACTTCGCCTGGTTGTAATGATAAAAGAACATCTCCTCGAGGGATGCCATTAAAGTGCAAGCTACATACAAACAGAAAGCAGCTACAATAACAATTAGCTAGCTAACTTAGATAACGTTAGCTAAATAAAACTGCCTGGCAGAGGTAAATAAGTAGCTAGCAATGTCACTATTAAATACATCTAAAAACAGCTTAAATTATTTATTGCTATTTAACAATATGTTCTAATGTAATGAAAAATACAGTGCTGTGAAAAAGTATTTGCCCCCTTCCTGATTTCTTATTGTTTTGCACATTTGTCACACTTAAATGTTTCAGATCATCAAACTAATTTTAATATTACTCAAAGATAACCAAGTAAACACAAAATGCAGTTGTTAAGTGATAATCTTATTTATTATGGGAAAAAAGCTATCCGAAACTTCATGGCCCTGTGTGACAAAGTAATTGCCCCCCCCCCTTGTTAAATCATGAATTTACTGTGGTTAAATCACATTTTTTGTAAAACTGAGTTCAATTACACTAGCCAAACCCAGGCCTGATTACTGCCAAACCTGTTGAATCAAGAAATCACTTAAATAGAACCTGTCTGACAAAGTGAAGTAGGCCAAAAGATCTCAAAAAGCAAGACATCATGCTGCGATCCAAAGAAATTCAGGAACAGATGAGAAACAAAGTAATTGAAATCTTCAGTCTGGAAAGGGTTACAAAGCCATTTCTAAAGCTTTGGGACTCCAGCGAACCCCGGTTAGAGCCATTATCCACAAATGGAGAAAATTTGGAACAGTGGTGAACCTTCCCAGGAGTGGCCGGCCTACCAAAATTACCCCAAGAGCACAGCGACAACTCATCCAAGAGGTCACAAAGAACTCACAACAACATCTAAAGAACTGCAGGCCTCACTTACCCCAGTTAAGGTCCGTGTTCATGACTCAACCATAAGAAAGAGACTGGGCAAAAATGGCATCCATGGCAGAGTTCCAAGGCAGGTTGTTTTTGAAGGTTGTTACCTTCAAAAACACCATCCTTGGAGAGCAATTCTGAGGAAATAATTTTGTGCGAACTAAGTGAACGCTTTTGAGGTGAAATAAAACTAGAACTGCCGGCGTCCTCCTTCCTTCGCGACCGCTACGAGGTAGCCAAGCAACCAGCATAGCAGCAAACGTGTTGGTTCATTATGTAATCCGGTCAGAATGTTGCAAGTTCTAGCAACAGCCCTAGCAACAGAAGCTAGAACTCATCAAATCCCAATGTGATGTAGAGGGGGACACTATTTGTCCGGGGGACACTATTTGGCATGACAGGCCCCATGACTCACCATACGCCCAGAAGCTTGACCTCGGATGTGTCATAATAGGTAAGTCTGCCTGGGGAGCGTTCACAAGCCTCTCTGTGAGGTACCTTTTACACAAACACTGTGGAGAAAGGACGCCCTACTCTCTTCGAGCCAAGTCTCAACCTCTCCTCTCGTCAAAGAAAGATGCCTGTCAACCTGCATTACGCAGCTACAAAAGTCTTCCTTGCAACAAAGAGTAAGTTCATTTGGACTGCAATGTGTTCCAGCAAACAAGATGACAATAAATTGGCCTTCTCCATCGAAGACAGCTCTTTTCTGAAAATTATGATGGAAGGGATCAGGAAGGACGACAGCAACAGCTAGGTGGCACCATTACCATTCAAGTCACCAAGACATTGTCTCCCCGACAATAGACCTCTAGCCTGAAACGCTTCTCCTCCCACAGATGCAACTTCCTTAGGAAACCCAAGATGAAAGACTACTTTGTCTTTTTCATGGAGGAGATTTTCAAGCATGCTCATGCTGAAGTGGCTCTTCCCCTGAAAGAAGAAGAAGAACGGTGGTAAACTACCTACATTTGGTGTCCATTACCCAAAGAAGACTGGTCAAATCCCTGTGGTTTTTGACTCTAGTGCCCAATACGATGGAGTATCCCTCAATGATGTCCTCATGACTGGGCCTGACCTCAACAACACACTCCTTGGGGTGCTTACTCGCTTCCGTAAGGAATCTGTTGCTGTGACAGCGGATATCCAACAAATGTTCCACTGTTTCCTGGTGAAAGAAGAAGACCGTAACTTCCTGTGTTTCCAGGGAAACGACTTGTCAGAAGACATCATCGATTACTGCATGAAGGTCCATGACTTTGGCAACAGTCCCTCTCCAGCAGTGGCCATCTTCGGCCTCAAACAGTCTGTTCAAGAAGGAGAACCAGACTATGATCCTGATGTCAGACAGTTTGTGGAACGTGACTTCTATTTTGAAGATGGCTTAGTCATTTTCAACAGTCCAAGATGCAGTCACCCTGCTCAAGAGAGCACAAGAGATTCTCGCCAACTCTAATTTTAGGTTACACAAGATTGCCTCCAACAAGAAGGTGGTAATGGATGCATTTCCATCTCAAGATCATGCAAACAACCTCAAAGAGCTTGACATATGGTCAGACAGGACCGACACTTTTACCTTCAAGGTAGTCGAAGATGAGAAGCCCTTCACGCGGCGAGTGCTATCAACTGTGAACAGTCTGTACAACCCACTGGGACTTGTGTCCCGTCACCATTCCAGTCTATTCTCAGGGAGATCACAATGGCCAACAGCGAAGGGGATTCCCCCCTGCCTCCAGAAATGGAGGACCCATGGGTTGCATGGAGAGAGTCTTTGAAAGAGCTATGCAACCCCCATATCCCTAGGGCCATATCTAAGGTCTCACCCTCAGAAGCAAGATGAAGAGAACAATGCATATTCTTGGATGCATCCACGAAGGCAATAGCCACAGTTGCCTACCTCAAAGTGACAGACGTCAAAGGAGACAGTCACATGGGCTATGTTATGGGTAAAAGCAAAACTGAAGCCACGGCCTGAACACACAATTCCAAGGTTGGAACTCTGCGCAGCAGTCGAGTTGGCCGAGCTCATCACCTCAGAAATGGATGCCGAGCTTGATGATACAACCTTCCACACAGACAGCAAGGTGGTGTAGGGCTACATCTATAACGAGACCCGGTGTTTCTACGTCTGTCCGCAATCAAGTCTGTTGGATAAGGAGATCTACTTGTCCAGAACAGTGGCGCTATGTACCTACAGATCAGAACCATGCAGATCATGAGCCGAGATTAATCTCTGCAGCTTACTACTCAGACACAATCTGGCTCTCTGGCCCAGCGTTTCTAACACACCAGTCTCTCAGTCTTGAAAGGGACACTTTTGAGCTCATCAACCCCTCCTCAGATGCCGATGTTTGCCCCCAAGTGTCCACACTGAAGACACCAACTTCACCCAAGCAGCTTGGATCCTTACGCTTTTCAAGGTTCTCCACGTGGAAGTCGCTGACTCATCATGCCATCACTCACCTCGTCCATATTGCTTGTCTCTTCAGCAACACTACAGTGGCATAAAACAGGAACTGTCAGGGCTGGCACTACTGTAAGACAGCATGCACCCCAGACAGATTTTGTCAGTCAAAGGATATCATCATACGGACAGTCCAAGAGGAAACTTATCCAAGAGTTTGAGTGCATCAGGAAACAATTCCCAAAGACAGTTCTCTAAGAGCCTTAGAGCCATTCATTGATACGGATGGCCTTCTGAGAGTTGGAGGTTGCATCACAGAAGCAAAACCCGGACACGACGAGAAGACCGAGAAGACCCCCCAACTTTACTGGTGAGGCATTACCACGAACGGATCCAACACCAGGGATGCCTTTTTCACAGAGGGAGCCATCCGAACAGCCGGTCTTTGGATAGTTGCCGGTAAAAGGTGCATAAACAGCATCATCCCCCAGTGTGTCACCTGTCAGAGACTTCGTGGTCCTCCTCAGGCACAGAATATGACCAGCCTTCCTGCTGATCACCTCTCCACCCAACCTCCGTTCACCCATGTCGGCCTGGATGGATTTGTCCATGGACCATCGCCTTTCGCATGACAAGAGGCCTCGTCCACAGTAAGCGGTTGCCCGTCATATTTACCTGTATGAGCATGAGAGCCGTTCATATTGAAGTCCTTGAATCACATCAAACTTTATCAACGCCTTGAGGCATTTCTTCTCGATCAGAGGCCCAGCAAAGCAGATTCGTTCCGGCCGTGGGACCAACTTCATTGGGGCCTACAAGGAACTTAAGATCCCCTCGAACATCAAAGGCGACTCCTTGGATACCTACATATCTGTCAGAACAGGACTGCAGCTGGATATTAAATCCACCTCATTCCTCTCACATGGGTGTTGCCTGGGAGAGGATGATTGGCATAGAATCCAGGATTCTCCTTGCTATGTTCCTCCAACAGGGTCATTCGCTAAGTCACAAAACGCTCACTACTTTGATGGCAGAAGTGGCTGCCATCATCAATGCCAGACCTCTGGGTCCAGTTTATACAGATCAAGATGACCCCCTCATACTCTCTGCTACTCTCCTCACCCAGAAAGTGAGTATCCCTTCGAGTCCTGCTGGCAACTACAGAGCCAAGGATCTCTTTAAGAGTCAGTGTCTTCTTGTTCAACGTCTTGCAAATACCTTCTAGAATAGGTGGCCACCAGGGGCTTTGTACCTAGCAGTTTGTTGTCCTAATGAGGGTTTTGCTTTGCCGTCGTCTCAAAGGGGAGTAGGAGTATGGCTGCCATTACCGCTGTCGGCTACCGGTTGACTCTGCCTGCCTCTGTGGCTGGCAAGTCCATCTCTTAATGTGAGACTGTGAGCGAGAAAAAGACAGAGAGAGGGCAAGAGAGAGAGAGAGATAAAATAGTGAGGGAGCGCGAAAGGGGGATAGAGAGAGAGAGAGAGAGAGACACAGGCACCAGCCAGCGCTGCGGGGCCTGTATGTCTGTGTAGGTTAGCTAACGGGAGTGCTTTCTCTCCTGCTGGGTGCAATAACGCTTGGCTCTGAGATGTTCTAAAATGGAAGAGATCGTGGGAGATGTGTCACTGTGAGAGGATCCTGCAATAGATACTGTTTTTAGAGGAGGAAACAATACCTCTCTTCACTTCAGATCAGAAGTGGCAGTCAAACAAGCCCGACCTTGAGCCTGGAAGCATTGTGCTCCTCAAAGACAAACAAGTCATGAGGAATGCATCGCCTGTTGGACTGATCTCTCAAGTATTTCCCACCAAGGATGGTAAAGTCCATAAAGTCGAGGTTAGACTCTGCAAGCAAGAAGGAACTAAGCTCTTTCCTAGGCCTGTCACAGAGACATTCCTTCTCCCTCCAGAGATCTAAACAAACAAGGCCTCTTATATGAATATTCCATAGTTATCAGAGTGGCTTTTGTTCTGTTTTAGTTGTAATACTTACCTATATTACTTACCTTGAATTTGGCTCCTCCTATTGTTGATCTGCAGTATTTTTGTTTAGCTAGAAAATGACCCGTCATGTGACCTGTTAGGAGGAAGTTGGTCATTGTTGCCTCATGTAGAGCTCATAGTCCTCTGTTTCAGTTGTCTGCTTACAATCTTCAGTGAGTATTTTAATTCCTTTTGCATATATTTTGTGTTTCAGAGCATTATTTGTGGAATTTGTATGTGTATGTTTACTTTGTGGAATAGATGGACTGCACTAGTTTAATTGCTACAGTCTGTTAGCCTATCATTTGCTAGTTGTCAGTGTGAGCAAAATATCAGGTCACATTCATATCTAGTTTGTATTTTATGACGGATTACATTGTCTTATGCAGACCTTGTTGTCTTTGTTTCAGTTTCACGCTGTTTCAACTCAATAAATCTTGTGAACATGGAGATCATCCTTTGAGGATTTTGATGTGAAAGCGCTTTATCTTGCTGTCAAAATATGCACACGGAGGACAGTATAATAGGGTTCCATTTGGAACAGAACCCCATTGTCATGGTCCTGGCCCCCATGTAGTATAAATGTGACAAGCATTTTCATATCTGTGTGTGTGCTTGTGTTTGTGTTTCACCTCGCCATAATACTAAAATATTTTCCCACACACCAGGGAAGTTTTGCTTTGGGATACCCGGTTGCGTAGACACACACACAAACAGTGTGGGATTCCAGGGGAAAACGTCTCATTTCACTCGTCCAATGACCTCATCCCTACCTGTCAGGTGGAAACTTATGTAAGGAAATGGATGACATAGTTGGCAACAGGATACATTTTGGGCTCATTCTCTACCCCTCCAATCTCTTTGTTTCACCAGTTATATTACTGGATGTGACTTTTAAAGTCACAGTCAGGTAGACTGTTCACTGAGTGGGTCTGACAGTAGCCTGTTCTCTATAAGCAAGTTTGGAAGTAGCCAGTCCTGTTCTATTCCATTCGACTACCACAGCGATTTGATTGACAAATCAACAAACTGTAATCTCTCTCTCTTTGACTCTCTCTCCCACTGTTTCTCCTCCTCCTACATCTACCACTCTCCATACAGGGTCAGGATTTGTTCTTCCCTCCAACTCCAGTCTCTCTCCCTCGCTCCTAAAACCAGCTATATTTGCCATGAAGTGAAATCAAATTGCAGGGGTTAGTTTTCCCACTTTAAAACGGCCACATTGTTTAACAGCCATCCTATCTCTGGGGTCTTTACCTGGTGAACAGCGGAATCATATATATATATACACACACACACACAGTGGGGCAAAAAAGCCACCAATTGTGCAAGTTCTCCCACTTACAAAGAATGATAGGCCTGTACTTTTCATCATAGGTACACCTCAACTATGACAGACAAAATCAGAAAAAAAATCCAGACAAATCACATTGTAGGATTTTAAATGAATTTATTTGCAAATTATGGTGGAAAATAAGTATTTGGTCAATAACAAAAGTTTATCTCAATACTTTGTTATATACCCTTTGTTGGCCATGACAGAGGTCAAACATTTTCTGTAAGTCTTCACAAGGTTTTCACACACTGTTGCTGGTATTTTGGCCTATTCCTCCATGCAGATCTCCTCTAGAGCAGTGATGTTTTGGGGCTGTTGCTGGGCAACACGGACTTTCAACTCCCTCCAAATATTTTCTATGGGGTTGAGATCTGGAGACTGGCTAGGCCACTCCAGGACCTTGAAATGCTTCTTACGAAGCCACTCCTTCGTTGCCCAGGCGGTGTGTTTGGGATCATTGTCATGCTGAAAGACCCAGCCACGTTTCATCTTCAATGCCCTTGCTGATGGTAGGCTTTGTTACTTTGGTCCCAGCTCTCTGCAGGTCATTCACTAGGTCCCCCCATGTGGTTCTGGGATTTGTGCTCACCATTCTTGTGATCATTTTGACCCCAAGGGGTGAGATCTTGCATGAAGCCCCAGATCGAGGGAGATTATCAGTGGTCTTGTATGTCTTCCATTCCCTAATAATTGCTCCCACAGTTGATTTCTTCCAACCAAGCTGCTTACCTATTGCAGATTCAGTCTTTCCAGCCTGGTGCAGGTCTACAATTTAGTTTTTTGGTGTCCTTTGACAGCAATTTGGTCTTGGCCATATAGTGGAGTTTGTAGTATGACTGTTTGAGGTTGTGGACAGGTGTCTTTTATACTGATAACAAGTTCAAACAGGTGCCATTAATACAGGTAACGAGTGGAGGACAGAGGAGCCTCTTAAAGAAGTTACAGGTCTGTGAGAGCCAGAAATCTTGCTTGTTTGTAGGTGACCAAATACTTATTTTCCACCATAATTTGCATATGAATTCATTAAAAATCCTACAATGTGAGTTTCTGGATTTTTTTTCTCATTTTGTCTGTCAAAGTTGAAGTGTACCTATGATGAAAAATACAGGCCTTTCTCATCTTTTTAAGTGGGAGAACATGCACAATAGGTGGCTGACTGAATACTTTTTTGCCCCACTGTATAGGAGATACATATGGTGCATAGGAAGTAACAACAAGAGAATTGTTAAAGTTGCACATGGGGTAATAAAGGAGATTACCGAGTGTGTTCGGGAATAATACTAAGTGAATGTGGGTGTGAAAGTTGTGTGATTGTGAGATATGACATATTAAGCTGATTTAAAATTTGGATAATAAATGGATTTAAATTATTACTATTAAGATTGAAATTTGATTAATAAGTTGATTGATTGAAATGTGGATATTAAGCTGATTGAAATATGGATAATAAGCAGATTGAAATTTGGATAATAAGAGATTGAAATGTAGCTATAACATACTGAGTGAATGAGAACTGTCAGGGGACTATCTCCAGTGTGAATGTGAGCTGAGTTTTCAAGTCCTGTGTGAGAGTTTTTCAATCTATAACGTTATCTAGGGGTTCTTTCCACCACCGCCCATTGTAAATCTGAGACTACTAATAATAGCACAAGTGTTTTTGAGCACGGGGTGTTGTTTTATATGTACAGGAAGAAGGGGTCTATAGGCATTACTGGGAATTGTCCATGTGGTCTTGGACCACTGTCTCTGGGAGGTACAGTGAAATGGTTACTTGCATAGTAGCAATATCAGAAACGGTGTCAATATAAAGAACATAATATACAGTATGAACAAGAACAATACCGCCCTAACAGGTCCACAGACGATGCAATCGCCATCACACTGTACACTGCCCTATCCCATCTGGACAAGAGGAATACCTATGTAAGAATGCTGTTCATTGACTACAGCTCAGCATTCAACACCATAGTACCTTCCAAACTCGTCATCAACCTGGAGGCCCTGGGCCTCAACACCGCCTTCTCCACCTCGCTTACCCTCAACACTGGGGCCCCACAAGGGTGCCTGCTCAGCCCCCTCCTGTACTCCCTGTTCACCCATGACTGCGTGGCCATGCACACCTCCAACTCAATCATCAAGTTTGCAAACGACACAACGCTAGTGGGCTTGATTACCAACAACGATGCAACCTCTCGCCCAACGTCAACAAAACAAAGGAGATGATCGTGGACTACGGGAAACAGCAGAGGAAGCACCCCCTATCCACATCGAAGAGACAGCAGTGGAGAAAGTGGAATGTTTTCACATCAATGACAAACTGAAATGGTCCACCCACACAGACAGTGTGGTGAAGAAGGCGCAACAGCGCGTCTTCAACATCAGGAGGCTGAAGAAATTTGGCTTGTCACCCAAAACCCTGACTAACCTTTACAGATCCACAATCGAGAGCATCCTGCCGGGCTGTATCCCAGCCTAGTACGGCAGCTGCTCATCCTGAACCGCAAGGGACTCCAGAGGGTGGTGTGGTCTGCACAACGCATCACCGGGGCAAACTACCTGCCCTCCATGACACCTAATAGCAGCCAATGACACAGGAAGGCAAAAAAGATCATCAAAGACAACAACCACCTGGCCACTGCCTGTTCGCACCGCTACCATCCAGAAGGCGAGGTCAGCACAGGTGCATTAAAGCTCGGACCGAGAGACTGAAGAACAGCTTCTATCTCAAGGCCATCAGACTGCTAAACAGCAAATCACTAACTCAGAGAGGCTGTTGCCTGCATGGAGACCCAATCACTGGCCACTTTAATAAATGGATCACTAGTCACTTTAAGAACAAATTCTTAATTACAATGACGGGCTACCAGGAAACAGTGGGTTAACTGCCTTGTTCAGGAGAAGAGTGACAGATTTTTACCTTGTCAGCTCAGGGATTCAATCCAGCAACCTTTTGGTTACTGGCCCAATGCGCTAACCACAAGGCTACCTCCCGCCCCAGGTAGCCTAGTGGTTATTGCTTATTAGAAAAGCACAAACTTAAACATTTCCATCACAAGCCTGTGATGACAAGTGGACTTGCTGTAGCTAGCAAGCTCCTGGATGAGCAGCGCCCTGAAGGCTAGCTGTGAGATGGGGGGCTGTCCACAGCTCTTGGCCATTTCCTTCTGGAGGATGAAGGCATTCACCACAGCAATGTCAATGAAATGATAGAAAAATGTCTTGTACCATTTCGTGGTCTTGTGGAGAACATTGTAGTATCCTATCAATTTCTTCTATAATTTGGGTTACATCTGTATATCTAGACTTTGTTTTAGCTTTTCCTGATTTATTCGCCATAATTTAAATATATAAAATTTCTGAAAATGCTCTTCACTATGTACTATGCACACAACACTCGTGGCTCCGTCAAGTAGGATTTTCAATGGCGAATTAACCTCTTTTACGCCAGAGTTTACGACAAAGGCTGGTCTTCGAACGTATAACCATTACATATTGCCGTTTACCTCAGCTCATTGGCTATCTTCCAAGCTAGATTTTAAGATGATCAGTGTTCATTGGGCCAAAATAAAGTCAATCAACGATAGACTGCTCCTACCATTGGTGCGCAATGAGGTCATTGATTGGTGTCTTCAAATCGGTGTGTTTCGGTCAATACGTCCCGGGAAAAGAGCCATCAGGTGTGATTGTGTTACTAACAAACAGGATTGCAATGAAAGCAACCATGACTGGATAAACGTGTTTAGTGTGTGTATTCACCACAAATGTTTTGTCCAAAGTTGAATGAGATGGAAATCACAACGCAAGCGGTTTACAAATGTTTCGTGTTAGGCTATAAAAATGGATTTTTATCAAACATAACTAACATTCACTGTGGAGCTAGGACAATTGGCATTGCCAATAGAGGAATATTTTCTAAGGTAACAATAAAATAAATCACTTATTTCTGACTTTTGTGATGCTAATGCTTGGTTGGAAAATGCTAGTAATACTTTTGTTAGCTGGGTGCTCTCCTCAGATAATCACATGGTTTGCTTTTGACGTAAAAGCCTTTTTGAAATCTGACACAGCGGCTGGATTAATGAGATGTTAAGCTTTGAAATGATGTAAGACACATGTATTTACAAGAATGTTTAATATTACGAATGGTGTATTTAGAATTTTAGCGCTCTGCAATTTCACTGGCTGTTGGCCAGGTGGGACGCTACCGTCCCACTGGTGCCAGAGAGGTTAACCTGTTTGGGATAGGGGGCAGCATTTTCACATTTGGATGAAAAGCGTGCCCAGAGTAAACTGTTAGTAGATTTGGATAGAAAACACTCTGAAGTTTCTAAAACTGTTTGAATGATGTCTGTGAGTATAACAGAACTCATATGGCAGGCGAGAACCTGAGAAAAATCCAACCAGGAAGTGGGAAATCTGAGGTTTGTAGTTTTTCAACTCTTGGCCTATCGAAAACAGTGTCTATGGGGTCAAATTGCACTTCCTAAGGCTTCCACTAGATGTCAACAGTCTTTAGAACCTTGTTTCAGGCTTCTACTGTGAAGGAGGAGGGAATGAGGGCTCAATGAGTCAGTGGTCTGGCAGAGTGCCATGAACTCGTGATGAGCGTTCACGTGAGAGTTAGCTTGAGTTCCATTGCATTTCTGAAGGCAAAGGAATTCTCCGGTTGGAACATTATTGAAGATTTATGATAAAAACATCCTAAAGATTGATTCTATACGTTACATGTTTAAAAAATATATTTTTGAATTTTGCGCGCTGCCTTTTCAGTGGAATGTTGTCGAGGAGTGCTGCTAGCGGAACCCCTAGCCGTAGGAAGTTTTTAAACAATGCCACTTTAAATAATGCCACTTTAAGAATGTTTACATCTGTGCTTGCTTGGGCCAGCTCTCTTTTTGATGGGAAAGCATTAGACCATTCTCCTTGTATGATTGGTGGAGGAGAGTCAGACGTGTTTTACTGATGCTAAAAGACAAATTCCAGAAACAACTATTTTGGCATTATTATACAATAGATAGACGTAATCACAGTCAGACACACCTGGTGTTATGGGTGTGTACGGGAGGCGAAGCCAGGTGCAGGAGAGCAGACTGTGGTTAACAAGCACACTTTTTATTCCGGTCCAAACAAAAGCACATAAGTACATAAACGTGCCCAAAACAAGGAACAATAAAACAAAAGTCTGGCGCGTGACAATACCCGCATAACATAAAACAATTTCACACAAAGACATGGAGGGGAACAGAGGACTAAATACATGCAGTGTGATTAGGGAATGAAAACCAGGTGTGTATGGAACAAGACAAAACAAATGGAAATATGAAAAATGGAGCGGCGATGGCTAGAAAGAAAAGCCGGTGACGTCGATCGCCGAACACCACCCGAACAAGGAGAGGAGCCGACTTCGGAGGAAGTAGTGACACCTGGCTAACTTGATGGGTCATCTAATCATTGGTAAAGTGGAGTCTTTTGTTGAGATGTGCTAGCTAAACAATGAACCACAATCCTAATCCATAGAGTACTAGCAATACAAACTGATTGTCATAGCTAGCTAAAGTTAACCAAATAGGTTCATTGTTAGCTAGTCAGCTAGCTAATATTAGGCTATAACTAGCAATGCGATATGGCATTCTGAGAAAACATTACTACACACAGATCATAAATGTAATGTTAGCTAGCGAGCTAGCCATCTAACATCAGCTAGCTAGCTAACAGTAAGCTTAACTTGCAATGAAAACAACTTTCTGACAAAATTAGAAATGTATAACATCTGAAACTGTAGCTAGACTCTTACCCGTATACATGGATGAACATTTCACGGCAGACTGCAACCCCTCCTGTGTCTTTTCCGTTTTGTTTGTACAACTTGCTTGACCTGTTGTGTCAAGTCACTTTGGTTCACACTGACCGTGTGCAATGCCATAAGAATCATCTTAAGCTTTAGCCCCCACCCAAACTTTTACTCGCCCTAGCAGAGATGGTTAGCCTGTTTTCATGTTATCCAGAACATTGGTGACTGTAACTGTGCTCCTGGCAACAATTTAATCCCGCTTTTTTGCAGACGTTTACTGACACCGGACATAGTCAACCGGTGTTGAGCGTTCGTAAATTCATCAGTTATTCTGCGCAGTTGTTGCAGTGACATTCTATTGAAATGGATACTTGCATGGTATTTTTTGTTAAGTTTTACGATGCAATGCATTTTTAAAAAAGCAGCATTAGATAGGATTACCTACACATACTGACCAGCTCAAATAGACAGAAGCGTGCTATATGGCAGACCAATCCAAAATCATCTCTCGGCATGTCCAGCCCACTCATCTCAGTCAATCATGGATAGCGCGAAGGTTGCTCACTTTTTCTGTGGCTTAACCAATTATGCTCGTAATTAAAAAATAGTATGCATATTTACAGATGGCATACAACTTTGTTATCAAGGCACATGAAAGTTCACATGTTCGAGAAGGCATTTCTGCCAAAAAACGCATTTTGATAAAAATAAAATGTTTACGTTCAAACGGTTCTCCTGTGAAGTAGTGACCCATGACATATGCCTAGTTTCCTGAAACGGGTCACTTATGGTGCATATACGCACATCGAGTTGTGTGGATATGAATACCTAAGTATAGTTATATAAGGAAAATAATGAATACCCCAACCAGTTCTGTGTGAGCTGAGTTTTCAGATCTATAACGTCATCTTGGGGTTCTGTCCATCAGCGCCCATCGATCTACAGGTAGTGAGCACTGACAGGAGAAGCCATTGAAATATTTGAGAGGGTAACAGCCCCCAGACACTGATTTCCTCCATGAAAGATGTGTGTACCTCTTGGGCTGCTGCGTTGTGATCGTTGCTGTGGTGTGGACATGAATAACTAAAGATTTATAACATTATACAGGGATTCTGTATGGAGATATGAAAGAACAGAGTATTATTTCCGAACATGAGGCTATTCTATATGTATAGAAATATGCATATGGTGCATTTCCTATGTAACGACAGGAGAATCGTTGAAGATGCTCATGAAGTAATAAGGGAGATTACTGAGTATGTTTGGGAATAGTACTAAGTGAATGTGGATGTGAAAGTTTTGTGAGTGTGGAAAGGATGTGTTAAGCTAATTGAAATTTGGATGATAAACTGATTGATTGAAATTTGGGACAGAGGTATGAATTATTGAATAAGGCAGGTTTTTGACCATTTCCAATTATTAATAATCAAATCTATAGTTTGGGTAGCACCAGTTTGTACAGAACTGTATTTCAATGCAACAGGTCAAAATAACAATGATTACAAGAGAGGGGCTCTGGGATTGTTTACTTTAGAATGTGCCTATTCAGCTTGACGTAAGGGTAAGGCCTGGCCATTTGGTTTGTTTTTACCCTAAGAGTTTTACCACACACACACACCAGCACCCACACACAACCCACCTGTTAATTCATATTTGTTAGTGGTTAATACTCTGATTTATTGTGTGGGGTATATTTATTTTTGTTTTAGTGGGTTGGAAAGGATGCAACTTAAACAGTAAACAAATTAAATTTTTCTGGGGTTTCTATTGTGAGAGTTTTGGTTGTACACTTGTAATTCCTCTTGATAAGAAATGTACTGAAAATGTAAACCTGATACACAAAATGTTTGAAATATTTGAAATATCTTTAAAAATGTCTGAGATACAGGGAGACAAACACTCACTTGATGGGGTTGAATGACCTTAGAACAGAGGTCAGACTTACTGGTGAGGCCTGATCACCCTCACTAGAAAGACCAGAGACATTGGAGGAGATTTAAATGTGGGAGTGTACAATGGGGGAGTGTACAATAAGGCATTCTGACTGCAGGAATGTCCACCAGAGCTGTTGCACGAGAATTTAATGTTAATTTCTCTACCATTAAGCTGCCTCCAACTTAACAATTTAGAGAATTTGGCAGTACGTCCAACCTGCGGTTTGCTGATGTCAAAATTGTGAACAGAGTGACCCATGGTGGTAGTGGGGTTATGGTGTGGGCAGGCATAAGCTACAGACAACGAACACAATTGCATTTTATTGATGGCAATTTGAATGCACAGAGATATCGTGACGAGATCCTGAGGCTCATAGTCATGCCATTCATCCGATCACCCCATGTTTCAGCATGATAATGCACATGATAATATCGCAAGGCACTGTACACAATTCCTGGAAGCTGAAAATGTCCCAGTCCTTCCATAGCCTGCATACTGTTCTCACCAGACATGTCACCCATTGAGCATGTTTGGGATGCTCTGGATCGACATGTACGACAGAGTGTTCCAGTTCCCGCCAATATCCAACAACTTCGCACAGCCATTGAAGAGAAGTGGGACAACCTTCCACAGGACACTATCAACTGCCTGATCAACTCTATGTGAAGATGTTTCACGCTGCATGAGACAAAGTTTGAGCAATTGTTGCATGTTGTTAAATTTAGTTCAGTATATTATGACCACACTATGGAAAGGGGATACTCTCACAAACATGATGGTGTTCTACATTTTGCTCTATGCCCCTCATAACTGTCACAGGACTCGTCTGAATGTAATCCTGTTTTATAAAATGAATGACAGTACAGAAGTAGTATTGTATCCCCCAAAAAAGGAGTTAAATATGTGTCCCAAAAAAAGTAATATTTGCTGAGCTTTCGTATGTTTCCTTGATATTGGTCAGACACTTCAAAATGTTACTCCTTATGATATTTTTTGGACCTTCTGTTTTGCCATTTCTGCGGGCTATAGTCGTACATATTTTTTCTAATAATTTTTATTATATTATTTCATACTTACAGGGATCCTAAAATTCAGAATCAAATAGATAAATAGACACCAATAGCATCACCCAACTAGCATCACCACCCTGGATGGTTCCGACCTAGAATATGTGGACATCTATAAGTACCTAGGTGTCTGGCAAGACTGTAAACTCTCCTTCCAGACTCATATCAAACATCTCCAATCTAAAATCAAATCTAGAGTCGGCTTTCTATTCCGCAACAAAGCCTCCTTCACTCACGCCGCCAAACTTACCCAAGTAAAACTGACTATCCTACCAATCTACAAAATAGCTTCCAACACTCTACTCAGCAAACTGAGTAGTTTATCACAGTGCCATCCGTTTTGTTACTAAAGCACCTCATACCACCCACCACTGCGACCTGTATGCTCTAGTCAGCTGGCCCTCGCTACATATTCGTCGCCAGACCCACTGGCTCCAGGTCATCTACAAGTCCATGCTAGGTAAAGCTCCGCCTTATCTCAGTTCACTGGTCACGATGGCAACACCCACCCGTAGCACGCGCTCCGGCAGGTGTATCTCACTGATCATCCCTAAAGCCAACACCTCATTTGGCCACCTTTCGTTCCAGTTGTCTGCTGCCTGTGACTGGAACGAATTGCAAAAATCGCTGAAGTTGGAGACTTTTATCTCCCTCACCAATTTCAAACACCTGCTATCTGAGCAGCTAACCGATCGCTGCAGCTGTACATAGTCTATCGGTAAATAAGCCCACCCATCCAACCTCATCCCCATACTGTTTTTATTTATTTACTTTTCTGCTCTTTTGCACACCAATATCTCTACCTGTACATGATCATCTGATCATTTATCACTCCAGTGTTAATCTGTAAAAATTGTAATTATTCGCCTACCTCCTCATGCCTTTTGCACACAATGTATATAGACTCTCTTTTTTTCTACTGTGTTATTGACTTGTTAATTGTTTACTCCATGTGTAACTCAGTGTTGTCTGTTCACACTGCTATGCTTTATCTTGGCCAGGTCGCAGTTGCAAATGAGAACTTGTTCTCAACTAGCCTACCTAGCCTACCTGAAATACATTTAAAAAAAGAACCCAATGAACGATTTTAGAACATGAATAACCAGATTTGTTTTGGCAAAATGTATTTTATAACATAAGGAAGTGAAATGTCATCACCAAAGTGTGCTTTCACCCACTCTGGTCAGAGTTCTACACATTCTGCAATGCAGTTCTACACATTCAGTTCTACACATTCTGCAATGACATGCAATGTTAATTATATACAGTTGAAGTCAGAGTTTTACACACACCTTAGCCAAATACATTTAACTCAGTTTTTCACAATTCCTGACATTTTAATCCTAGTAAAAATTCCCTGTTTTAGGTCACTTAGGATCACAACATTGTTTTAGTAATGTGAAATGTTAGAATAATACTAAAGAGGGATTTATTTAAACTTTTATTTATTTCACCACATTCCCAGTGGCTCAGGAGTTTACATACACACAATTAGTATTTGGTAGCATTGCCTTTAAATTGTTTAACTTGGGTCAAACATTTCAGGTTGCCTTCCATAAGCTTCCCACAATAAGTTGGGTGAATATTCGCCCATTCCTCCTGACAGAGCTGGTGTAACGGAGTCAGGTTTGTAGGCCTCCTTGCTCACACACGCTTTTTCAGTTCTGCCCACAATGTTTCTATGGGATTGAGGTCAGGGCTCTGATGGTCACTCCAATACCTTGACTTTGTTGTCCTTAAACCATTTTGCCGCAACTTTGGAAGTATGCTTGGGGCCATTGTCCATTTGGAAGACCCATTTGCGACCAAGCATTATCTCCTGACTGACGTCTTGAGATGTTGCTTCAATATATCCACATAATTTTCCTCCCTCATGTTGCCATCTATTTTGTGAAGTGCACCCAGTCCCTCTTGCAGCAAAGAACCCCCACAACATGATACTGCCACCCCCATGCTTTACAGTTGGGATGGTGTTCTTTGGCTTGCAAGCCCCCCCCTTTTCCTCCAAACAAAACGATGGTCATTATGGCCAAACAGTTCCATTGATGTTTCATCAGACCAGAGGCAGAAAAAAGTATGATCTTTGTCCCCATGTGCAGTTGCAAACCGTGGTCTGGCTTCTTTATGGTGGTTTTGGAGCAGTGGATTCTTCCTTGCTGAGCGGCCTCTCAGGTTACGTCGATATAGGACTTGTTTTACTGTGGATATAGATACTTTTGTACCTGTTTCCTCCAGCATCCTCACAAAGTCCTTTGCTGTTGTTCTGGGATTGATTTGCACTTTTCGCACCAAAGTACGTTCATCTCGAGGAGACAGAACACGTGTCCTTCCTGAGCGGTATGCCGGCTGGTGGTCCCATGGTGTTTATACTTGAGTACTATTGTTTGTACAGATGAAAGTGGTGCCTTCAGGCGTTTGGAAATTGCTCCCAAGGATGAACCAGACTTGTGGAGGTCTACAATTGTTTTTCTGAGGTCTTGGCTGACTTCTTTTGATTTTCCCATGATGTCAAGCAAAGAGGCACTGAGTTTGAAGATATGCCTTGAAATACATCCACAGGTCCACCTCCAATTGACTCAAATTATGTCAATTAGCCTATCAGAAGCTTCTAAAGCCATAACATAATTTTCTGGAATTTTCCAAGCTGTTTCCAAGCTGTGGACCTTGAAATGTCAATTAGCTTATCAGACGCTTCTAAAGTCATGACATCATTTTCTGGAATTTTCCAAACTGTTTAAAGGCACAGTCAACTTAGTGTATGTAAACTTCTGACCCACTAGAATTGTGATACAGTAAATTATAAGTGAAAAAATCTGTCTGTAAACAATTGTTGGAAAAATTACTTGTCATGCACAAAGTAGATTGTCCTAACCGACTTGCCAAACCTATAGTTTGTTAACAAGAAATTTGTGGAGTGGTTAAAAAACTAGTTTTAATGACTCCAACCTAAATGTATGTAAACTTCCTACTTTAACTGTATATACTGTAATGACTTGTGATTTTACTTCAGAGTAAGTAAAACAAAATATATATTATATTATAATGACAAATGCATCCATATACAGTGTTGGATTCGGGCTAAAATTTGAATATTGAGATATTAAAGACATGATAGATCAGACGCATAGTATATAAAGGAGTGAGATCTGTAGAAAGACAGAGTGGCTGTGGAATGTGTGTTGGGTGGACGGGAGTGCGATAGGTGATACGAGAGGACATCTGTGAATTATGCGAAGGAGGGGTTGAGGTCAGATCCCCTGTATTCTGTTACCCTCTTCCTGTTAAACCATACGATGTAAAGATTAGATGGGAGTGTCCAAAGTGGGGTATATATACTTGTGATGGTGAGAGCACGTTTTTGTCTGAATACAGCTGTGTGGACCCTTTAGGAAGAATTAAACTTGGTCAAACTTCTCTAGTGTCTGTGAGTTATTTACTCTGAAAAATAAGAACCTAACAACAGTAAACATGTATCCAAAACTAAATTGCCGGGGTCTTTTTGACGGGAGCAGACGCTTTTATCCAGTGACAACAGTGACTCCACACATTTTCGTATGTGACCCCAGTGGGAATCGTACCCACCACTCTTGTGTTGCTAAAGTCATGCTCATACTGAGTCACATAGGAACACTACAATACACAAGTACAATACAAACTGTACAATACAATACATGACTACAGTACAGGTGTAGTACAGGCACACTCCCCATGAGTGAGCCACCCTCCTTCAGGCCATGGATGAGGCATGCGATGACATCTTTCCAGACCAATGTCACACTTGGATTCACCATGCCAAAAGTTTTTTTCCCAGCTGCATAAACAATGAGGACATTTACAGTAATGTCGAAGAGAACCTATGGCCAAATGCTCAGGACAGGCCGGATGCAAACTAGTGCCTGCTAAACGTTATGTTTATTTTGATTATATTGGAAGAATACATTTTATTTTTTGCATTTTTTGAACGTTGTCTTCAGGGATCACAACTTTGATAACACATGGGATAGAAATTATGGAAATGTGATTTTCAGTCAGTAGTGCAAGTGCATTGCCTAATGTAAAAACGGTGTAATGTAGTGTAATTTATGTTACTATAGCATATTACATTCAAAGGGCAATTTAAAAAAAATTATCTAGCATTTTTTACAATTGGATTAACTGGTTGTTAAAACAACTACATTGAGAAGGTATCATTATGTTGTGTTTTGGTGAAATGTTAAGCCCCCTATTTACAGTGCATTCAGAAAGTATTCTAACCCTGGACTTTTCCCACATTTTGTTGTGATACAGCCTGCATTTAAAATGTATTAACAGAAAATATGGTTGTGTGTGTTTCTTTGTGAACCCAACAGAGAGGAGGATTTACTGGAAGTTGGTGAATTCCTTTCTACATGTTCCCATGGTTTGTAAATCACTGAACGCACAACTAATTACTCTACCACCTCCCCATGTTCTCCACACTCCTATCACCTCTCGATGTACTCTCCTCCACTCCTTTTCTTCTATACTCCTTCTTTCCTCTCCTTATAGCTAAAGCAAAGATAATCCTCTCACATGTGCTTTATAGTTAGAGAGAAGATTACAGTGTCTAAAGTGTTGCTATAGAACGGTGTCTGGTGACGGATGAGGAGAATGTGAGACTTTATCAAGGTTAGAATCTCAATTGCATTTCCTTGATTCCTTGCATCCTCTCCCCTCCTCAAAACCCATTGGATGAGAAGGTCAGAGGTCCCTCAAGACTCCTGTGATCACATTTTATAAAGATGAAAGAACTATATACACAAAACTATAAAAGGCATTGCTCTCGACTCACGTTGGTTGATATCCCTCTCCTTATATAGAAAACTATTCAAATTAACAACTATTTATATAAAACTAGGAAGGCAAGTAGGATTTATATAACTCTATAAACCTATAAAAGTGACTGGACCCTGAATAACCCACGTTGGGCCTATCATGCAATAACTCACAACTATAATAAGGTCTGGGTGAGAGAGGGAAGTAGGGAGAGTGCGAGAGAGGGAATGAGTGAGGTTGGGAGTCCTGATGGAGACACTGAGTGGGAGAAAGGGAGACTGTACAACAGGGCTTTCCACAAACTCAGGTTTTAAGATTTCCCACTCAGAGCCTGTGTGTGTGTGTGTGGCTAGCTGTTTCCTCTTAGGGAGCATACTGTTAGATTTTCTTCTCTCCCATGCAGTCACAAGGGCCCCTCTGAGACACACTTATTTACCCTTCAGCAAGCCTGCAGAGGGACTCTTTTCCATGTTCTGTCAGTTAGCACTTGTAGGTAAATCTCTCACTCTCTCTGCTTGTAGATATTACTATAGCCAACTGCCTTGTCATATACAGCACCTGTGACCTACCAAATAAAAAATATCAGTTTCTAATTGTGATCCAGCCCTTACGACGCCGTGAAACAAAGCAGTATTTCAGAACAACTTTTATTTGACGGTCCAAGGTAATAGGAGGATCAGTAATCAGACCGAGGCTATACTGTACTGGTAGTGAATGTTACAGTGAGGTATAATTATCATGCTACTGAAACTGCAACTACAATGGTGATGTTACTGTACAATGATTTTGTGCATTTGACCCCCATTATATTTCAAACTTCAAGCTCTTGTTCAGTGGTCATAGAGATTAGACTGCAAATTGAATAGAGTTTCACTACTGTGCTGCAACATTCACACAGTGAATCAGAGTTTTGGGACAACAAGATTCGAACAAAAACAGTATCGGGCAGACATTCCTTACAGAATCACACAGAGCATTTGTACTGAGGTTCCTGTTCAATCAAACCTGGTTTCCAGGTTTCTGGGGGTGAAACAAACAAAAATATGAGTCTCTTAGCACTCGCATGTTTGGAGTCACCCCCAGAAACCTGGATTATTAATCAGTGTCACATAAAACTGCAAGTCTTTCCAAGCCACTTGATTCTATTCACTTTTGGTTTCAGTCATGGACAGAATGAATAAATGATTAACATGCACTTATTTCACAATTTTTAAATACTATAATCACAGTTTGAGAACACAGAAAGAACCAACAGTAAGAATGTCTACCTCCATCAATAAATGCATAACCCAAATATCAAAACACTGCAGAAACATAGCCTGGTCTTCCATCTATATGTGCTGTAGCCAACTGTTAATAGTCATGTTAGGCATGACAACAAATAAAGTAGTTGGTTAAAACACATACTTACAGTGCTCATAACAAAATCAACTGCTAACAAATGTAGAACTTACACAGTCAACTATTCAAATATTACACATCTGATAAGGTATCTTCTTTGGGAAGGGGGGAAGTAACTGGTTAAACAAATTGGTTATCTTCATGGGGGTCCTCGGGTTGCAATCGGTTACTGTGTTTGTGAGGGCCCATAAGTTTGCAGGGGGCTCTCGGGTTGCAATTTGCGGGGGCTCTCAGGATACCATCGGTTACCATGCAGCTGCAGGATGCCCTGTAGAACCTCCAACCATACCTTGTAGCAGAACAGGTACTGTTCCTATGCAGAGACAAGACAGGTGTTACAACACGCGCACGCGCACACACACACAGTCTTTCATAACTAACCTCAATTCAGTCCCATTGAATATCCTATTTTCCCTAAGCCTAAACCTAACCTCAACCCTAAACTTAATCCTAACTCGAAAACGAGCCCTAGCTCCTAACTCTAAACCTAATTCTAACCCTAATTAATTCTAACCTTAACTCAACCCCCCCTAAAAATAGCATTTGACCTTGTGGGGACTAACAAAATGACCCCAGTTGGTAAAATGTTTGTTAGTTTACTATTCTTGTGGGGACTTGTGGTCTCACACACACACACACACACACACACACACAGAGTGCAGTAAAGAGCCGACTGTAGTCAAATTATTATAGGATGTTTTAATGACTAATGATGTGGTACATTAGTGGTTAGGGGGAAATAGCTTCTGGGTGGAAGCCTCTTTCTCTAGCTCTCTGGGGGTCCACTTACTCTATTCACACACTGTCATTAATGATGAGGGTGGGTTTCTCGTAAGTTTCTTAGCTAAAATACTTTTTCTGGTCCAACCAGACTCAGGCCACTCCAACCGCAAAGTGCTTTATTTTTTTAATGAATTAGATATGGTCATGCATAGATTGACTGTCAAACATTGGTTTTATTGTTGTTACTCTCTTGCGGCTGTGTGGCTGGGTGGTAGAGAAAAATAAAATACAACTAGCTATGAAGTTTTTGGAAACCCACACCAGGTTAGTAGGTCCAAAGTACTACTACTCAACCTGGGTTTCTGGAATATGTGTAATTTAATCTGATTATGTAGGAAACAATAGAGTGGACAGGATTATGGAAGCCATAGACAAAGAATCATTGGAACCCTGAATGGCCAAAAAAAACTTTTAACCCCTGACCTCTGAACACTAACCTCTGTATGGTAGGCCTACTGTACTGACCTTGGTCTGAATCATGCCATATCGCTGCAGTCTCATCTCCCTAACAATGCTACTGACCTTGATCTGTGGACAGAGAGAGGGACAAGGAGTTACTGTAGGTTCATGGTGGTCAGTACAGGTATATGTCTGTGATATACACACAAACTTTTGTGAACACCAACTGAAGAGCATAGTTTGTCCTTATTTTAAGGAAAGGAGTGTGTGTGTATCTGGGTGCGCACCAATGATGTACATAAACACTAGATGACAGTCTGTCAGTCAACAAGGGCGGCCATTTTAACAAAATGGCTGCCATTCGGGTTTCCTGTTAGAATAAAATAGGGTTGAATCATTCCAAACAATCTAAAAATGACTTTGTAATGTTATCTACCCACTAAATAAACCCCACAATTAATGTAGACAATATTGCCGATCATAAAATACTCAAGACCTTCATGGGGGTCATATTGAGGTCATTTTAACCACAGTCCAGCGGTGAGGGGAGAACATTTTGGACTTGTGATAGTCACCAAATTTCACACACAGCTGGGGCATGTCTAAAGAAGATTTTGCCCATTACCCCCTGGTGGCCAACCAGCTACATGGGGACATATTGGACAAGATTTTCTTGGTCATACCTCCATAAATAATTTGTACAGTAGATACAGCCCAATGATGGCTTAAAATGTTTGAGGGGGTCTGGAAAACACAATAAAATGGCCCAGAAATGCAACATATAGATGCATCCTTTAAGCTTTAAGTAGAAAAGTGGTGAAAATGCATGCCAAAATACCGTTTTTTTGTCAATGTTTTCATGGTTAGTTCCAATAGTTTTACAAGTAAACACTCTAAAAAGTCATATGGGTGTTCCCTGAAGTCTACTGTGATTGCAGTGATATATAATATGATATTCTGTTTTGTTTCAATTGTAAAAAAATAAATAAAGAGGAAACCTGCCCTGTACACGTCACTTTAGGGCAAATCCCATAGGAATGAATACATGTCCACCAGAGAGACAGGTAACCGAGGGTTCGCCCCAGGATTTTGTAACCCATTTTAACAAAATACTTTTATGTTGAGACCTTTCAGCTAATTGTGAAAGATAATTATTATTGTTTTACGGGTGAAACATCCAAGCTGCACCCGAATGGCAGTTTTAACTGCATCATGAGAATTTTTAACCATTCAGCACACAATTTCAAGAAAGGTGACAAGAAACCTTCCCTGTATTGGGGCGTCAGGTTTCCTAGTGGTTAGAGCGTTGGGCCAGTAACTGAAAGGTTGCTGGATCGAATCCCAGAGCTGAAAAGGTAAAAAGCTGTTGTTCTGCCCATGAGCAAGGCAGTTAACCCACTGTTCTCCGGGTGCTGAAGATGGCGATTAAGGCAGCCCCCTGCACCTCTCTGATTCAGAGGGGTTGGGTTAAATGCAGAAGACACATTTCAGTTGAATACATTCAGTTGGACAACTGACCAGGTATCCCCCTTTCCCTATTTAGAATGTTGAAAATGGAAACATGGATGTGAAGCCATTCCAATAGAAGTCTACCTTTTTAAATGGGATGTATGGGACTACTAAGGCTGCCATTACGCACATGTTGTATATCATTTTACTCCACAGATATCACACAGTATTGTGGAGCATGCTGGAGCATGCTGAAACATAATCGGCTCAATTGAGATATGAAAATTTGATCAAAATCTGTGATTTAGACAGCATTTTGGGCAATTATTTTGTTTTATTTTCAAAAACATCTTAAAAAAACATACATGATTCATTATATTGTATTTACCAAGCTATCCTGAACAAGCTATCTTTAGGCTAAATACACCACTTACTAATGAAGTTATGGCCAATTCAAAGTTTTAGGGGACATTTTCACCACAAGGCATACTTGGGTCATTTTATTGTGTTCTCCACACCACCACAAACATTTTAAGCCATGTATGTACCAATTATTTATGGCGAAATGGCCATGTGAATCCTGTCCAATTAGAACCAATGTAGCTGGTTGGTGGTCATTTTGGAAAACTGGTCTTTTAGAGTATAATAGGTTATTACATCTGCGATGGCACTATAGCTAGACATCTTTATGTAGTAGTTGACTCATTTTGTGTAAAGACTTAAAGGTATAATATTAATATTAACCTGTCTGCTGGACATAATGCATTCCTATTTCCTGTCACGTTTCTTAAAATTGACACAAAACAGAATATCATATTATACTGTATATCATTGCAGCTGTTTTGGCAGCTGTACAAAAGCCCTCGGAGTGGAGCAGCATACAACTGTGATTAACTTGATCAACCAAGTTGATTTCACCTGTTGACTCTCTCTCTCAATGCCACACTCTTGCCACTCATTATCAGGACTGCCCTAATAGGCCGCCCTGGTTGACTGACAGTCTTCCCAGACTGCCTATGATCTTTAAAATGTTCCTTAAGATATCTAGTATTAGTGTACCATGTTTGATACTTGTATCATAAAATGAAACAATGATTTCACCTACCTGCTGGACTATGTGATTTGTATGTGAACTATATGTCCAATTACAAAAAAAAACCTGTTCAGTAATAATCTCACTTGTTAGCTGGTGGTGAATTATGTGGCCATTGAGGACAGCAGTGACGATCAAATGGAAAATTATCTTCTTATACCACTTGGTAGTTTTCCAAGCACATTCCACAAAGCTGTTTATAATGTCTGCTTTATCCACTGCCCCCATTTTGATGTTATCGTCAAGTACAGTCTGACTTGATCTTTCTCTTTCCCGTCAGGTCATGCAGACTCCTTGTGGCTGACATGGTTGCGGTATGGCAAGGATCCTCAACAAGATTCAGCCGTGGGCCAATTGTTTCTTGAGCGGATGGTCAGGGGGCCAGAATATAATAAAACAAATATTTTTAGGTTGCAAATTGACTTCAAGAAGCCTAAACAGATATAATATTTGACTTAAATAATCAATTCAAATCTTCATTACATTTGGGGACATTGCCCTGCGTAGGGTGCCGTCTTACAGATGGGACGTTAAAACGGGTGTCCTGACTCTCTGTGGTCATTCAAAGTCCCATGGCACTTATTTTACGAGTAGGGGTGTTCACCCCGGTGTCATGGCTAAATTCCCAACCTGGCCACATTCAATCATGGCCACCTAATAAGCCCACTCATTCCTAATTTGCATATATCACTCCTCACATCTCTACCTGATAGCTGATGTGTGGTGAGCAATCTGTTTTCTAATCTATTTTCTACATTGTAGAATAATAGTGAAGACATCAAAACTATGAAATAACACATACGTAACCAAAAAAGTGTTAAACAAATCAAAATATATTTGAGATTTTAGATTCTTCAAAGTAGCCACCCTTTGCCTTGATGACAGCTTTGCACACTCTTGGTTTTCTCTCAATCAGCTTCATGAGGTAGGTCTCCTGGAATGCGTTTCAATTAACAGGTGTGCCTTCTTAAAAGTTAATTTGTGGAATTTCTTTCCTTCTTAATGCTTTGTGAACAAATCAGTTGTGTTGTGACAAGGAGGTAGGGTATACAGAAGATAGCCCTATTTGGTAAAAGACCAAGTCCATATTATGGCAAGAACAGCTCAAATAAGCAAAGAGAAATGACAATCCAGCATTACTTTAAGACAAGTAGGTTAGTCGATCCGGAAAATGGCAAGAAATTTGAAGGTTTCTTTAAGGGCTGTCGCAAAAAACATCAAGCTGCTATGATGAAACTGTCTCATAAGGACCGCCACAGGAAAGGAAGACCCAGAATTACCTCAGCTGCAGAGGATAAGTTAATTAAAGTTACCAGACTCAGAAACTGCAGCCTAAATAAGTGCTTCACAACAGACACATCTCAACATAAACTTTTCTGAGGAAACTGTGTGAATTAGGCCTACATGGTCGAATTGCTGCAAAGAAACCACTAATAAAGGACACCAATAAGAAGAAAATACTTGCTTGGGCCAAGAAACACGAGCAATGGACGTTAGACCAGTGGAAATCTGTCCTTTGGTCTGATGAGTCCAAATTTGAGATATTTGGTTCCAACCGCCGTGTCTTGTGAGACGCAGAGTAGGTGAACGATTGATCTCCGCATGTGTAGCATGGAGGAGGAGGTGTGATGCTGGTGACACTGTCTGTGATTTATTTTTGAATTAAATTCACACTTAACCACCATGGCTACCACAGCATTCTGCAGAGATACGCCATCCCATCTGGTTTGCGCTTAGTGGGACTATTTTCTTCTTCGTCAACAGGACAATGACCCAACACACCTCCAGGCTGTGTAAGGGCTATTTGGCTAAGAAGGAGGGTGATGGAGTGCTACATGAGATAACCTGGCCTCCACAATCACCCAACCTCAACCCAATTGAGATGGTTTGGGATGAGTTGGACCGCAGAGTAAAGGAAAAGAAAAGTAGCCAACAAGTGCCCAGCATATGTGGGAACTCCTTCAAGACAGTTGGAAAAGCATTCCAAGTGACGCTGTCATCAAGGCAAAGGGTGGCTACTTTGAAGAATCTAAAATATACTTTGATTTGTTTAAAACTTTTTGGTTACTACATGATTCCATATGTGTTATTTCATAGTTTTGATTACTTCACTATTATACAATGTAGAAAAACCCTTGAATGAGTAGGTGTGTCCAAACTTTTGACTGATACTGTGTATAAACAGTAATAATAAATCATTATTATTATTATTATTTATATTATAATAAATATATAATATACAGTGCCTTTGGAAAGTATTCAGACCCCTTGACTTTTATCATATTTTGTTAGGTTACAGTCTTATTCTAAAATTGATTACGTTGTTTTTTCCCCTCATCAATACCCCATAATGACAAAGCAAAAAGGATATTAGAAATGTTGCTAATTTATTTACAAAAATAAATAAAATGAATATGACATTTACATAAGTATTCAAACACTTCACTCAGGACTTTGTTGAAGCACCTTTGGCAGCGATTAAAGTCTAGAGACTTCTTGGGTCTACACTACAAGCTTGGCACACCTGTATTTGGGCAGTTTCCACATTTTTCTCTGCAGATACCCTCAAGTTCTGTCAGGTTGGATGGGGAGCGTTAAATGCACAGCTATTTTCAGGTCTCTCCTGTCACGTCCTGACCATAGAAAGCCTTTATTTTCTATGGTAGAGTAGGTCAGGGCGTGACTAGGGTTTTAGTCTAGTTTATATTTTCTATGTGGGGTTCTAGTTTGTTTTTTCTATGTTGGTGTTTTGGTATTTTGGTATGATTCCCAATTAGAGGCTATACTGTTGATCATACTGAAAATATTTTTTTCCAAAATTGCTAGCATTTTTATTGAATAGAAAACACCTGTGTGTTTCTAAAACCGAGATATTGTTTTGAGTTAAACTCTCTTTGTCAAGTGCACGTAGCATCTCTGTAGTCACGGTTAGTTGTTAGTTTATTGTTTATTTGTTTTTGTCTTTGCTTAGTTTCACTTTCGAATAAATAATGTGGAACTCAACATCCGCTGCGCCTTGGTCCGATATTCATTCCAACGAACGTGACAGAATATCCCATCAAACCAGGACCAAGCAGCATGTTCACCAGGTGAAGGATTTCTGGACATGGGAAGAAGTGATGGGGAGATACGAAACCCTTCCTTGGCGACAGACAACTATATGGTGGTATATTTAGTCATGTTTATTGCTTGTTATCTGACGTTATCTGTCCGGGGACATGAGTCAGAAACCGTCGTAGGATTTATGGATTATGGATAAATTGGAGGAAAAAAAAAATGAGTGAACGGAGGGGTTAGAGTTATTTAGACCTTTTTAAATTTTATATTTTCGAGGAGTTGTTGGATAAATTGGAGAAGAAGATGAACAAGAGAGCTGTTGGTTTGGCAAATAGTAAGAATGCACGGCAGTCGCCCTGAGGAGCATGTTAGCCCACCTGTCCGTGTTTTGAGCCACCTGTAGTCAGCTCCCTTTCGTAAATAATGTGGAACTCAACATCCGCTGTCCTGAGAAGTGTCCCATAAAGTTTCACCAGGTGAAGGATTTCACATTGATGCCGGCTTCCTACGCACCAGGTCTCCAGTGCGCCTTTATTGGATACAGCCCAGGAGTTGTTGGATAAATTGGAGAAGAGTCCTGTGCCAGCTCCTCGCACTTACTGGGTGAGGTGTGTCATCGAACCGGTACCATTGATGGCGGCTATACGCACCAGGTCTCCAGTACGTCTCCACAGCGCGGTACGTCCTGTGCCTGCTCCTCGCACTCTCCCTGAAGTGCGTGGCCCCAGTCCGGTACGTCCTGTGCCTGCTCCTTGCACTCTCCCTCGAGAGCGTGTCCCCAGTCTGGTACGTCCTGTGCCTGCTCCTCGCACTCTCCCTGAAGTGGGTGTTCCCAGTCAAGTAGGTCCTGAGCCTGCTCCCCGTACTCGCCCTGAAGTGCATGTCACTAGTTTGGCGCCATCTGTCCCGCCGGCTCCACGCACTAGGCCTCCAGTGTGCCTTCCCAGTCCGGTGCGTCCTGTGCATGCTCCTAGCCCTGAGGTGCGTTTCACCAGTTTGGTACCACCAGTACCGGCCCCGCGCACCAGGCTTCCTGTGACAATCCCCAGTCCAGAGCTTCCGGCGACATTTCCCAGTATAGCACTTCCGGCGACAGTTCCCGGTCCGGAGCTTCCGGCAACGTTTCACTGTCTGGAGCTTCCAGAGACGTTTCACGGTCCGGAACCTCCAACAACGGTCCACTGTCCGGAACCTCCTGAGACATTTCACGGTCTGGAACCTCCAACAACGGTCCACGGTCTGGGACCTCCAACGGCGGTCAACGGTCCGGAATCTCCAGCTCCATGGCCGGAGCCTTCCCCTGCGTCGATGCACAGTCTGAGCACGGTGTCCAGTTCAGCTCCAAGGCCAGAGTCTTCTTCTGCGTTGGTGCCCAGTCCAGCCACAGCGTCCAGTCCCGCTCCATGGCAGGAGTCCTCCTCTGCGCTGATGCCCAGTCTAGACACGGCATCCAGTCCCACTCCATGTCAGGAGTCTTCTTCTGCACCTAGGTCCAGTCCAGGCACAGTGTTCAGACTGGGACTATGGCTGGATCTGCGGGATGAGCGGGTTCTTCGTCTCGCATCAGAGCCGCCCTCGATGCTGGCAGATCCGCGGGATGAGCGGGTACTTCACCACGCACCAAAGCCGCCACTGATACTAGACACCCCCCCTAACCCTCACTTTTTGTTTCAGGTTTTGCGGTCGGAGTCCGCACCTTTGGGGGGGGGGGGGTACTGTCACATCCTGACCTTTATTTTCTATGGTAGAGTAGGTCAGGGCGTGACTAGGGGTTTAGTCTAGTTTATATTTTCTACGCGGGGTTCTAGTTTATTTTTATGTTGGTGTTTTGGTATGATTCCCAATTAGAGGCAGCTGGCTATCGTTGTCTCTAATTGGGGATCATACTTAAGTAGCCTTTTTTCCACCTGTGTGTTTTGGGAACTGGTTTTCAGTTAGTGCACGTAGCACTAATAAATAATGTGGAACTCAACATCCGCTACGCCTTGGTCCGATATTCATTCCAACGAACGTGACATCTCCGGAGATGTTTGATCGAGTTCAAGTCCGGACTCTGGCTGGGCCACTCAAGGAAATTCAGAGACTTGTCTCAAAGCCACTCCTGCATTGTCTTGGCTGTGTGCTTTGGGTCATTGTCTTGTTGGAAGGTGAAACTTCACCCCAGTCTTAGGTCCTGAGCGCTCTGGATCAGGTTTTCATCAAGGATCTCTCTGTACTTTGCTCCGTTCATCTTTGCCTCGATCCTGACTAGTCTACCAGTCCCTGCCGCTGAAAAACATGCCCACAGCATGTTGCTGCCACCACCATGCTTCACAGTAGGGATGGTGTCAGGTTTCCTCCAGAAGTGACGCTAGGCATTCAGGCCAAAGAGTTCAATATTGTTTTCATCAGACCAGAGAATCTGGTTTCTCATGGTCTGAGAGTCTTTAGGCTGTCATGTGCCTTTTACTGAGTAGTGGCTTTTGTCGTACCATAAAGGTCTGATTGGTGGAGTGCTGCAGTGATGGTTGTCCTTCTGGAAGGTTCTTCCGTGCCCACTGAGGAACTCTAGAGTCTCTGAGCTCTACGGACAATTCCTTTGACCTCAAGGCTTGGTTTTTGCTCTGACATGCACTGTCAACTGTGGGTCCTTATATAGACAGGTGTGTGGCTTTCTAAATAAATTGAAATTCATTGAATTTACCACTGGTGGACTCCAATCAAGTTGTTGAAACCTGAGCTCAATTTCGAATCTCATAACAATGGGTCTTTCTGTTTGTTTTATTTTATTTGTAAAAATGTCTAAAAACCTGTTTAGGCTTTCTCATTATGGGGTATTGTGTGTAGATTCCTGAGGATTTAATCCATTTTAGAATAAGGCTGTAACGTAACAAAATATGGAAAAATTCAAGGGGTCAAATTACTTTCCGAAGGCACTGTAGGTGGGCAGTAGCATTGTTGACGAAATGCAGGCATCGCAGCATAACTAGGAAGAGGTTTTGGGAAAAGAAAGTGGATTTGTGCTTCACTATTCCCAAAGAGAAGGACTGTCACCAGAAAGGTATTCATTTCACTAATTGTGGTTGTCACTCATTTAGTGAGCTTCCCCCTCATTCCTGGCTTTCTCTTCTCCTATAACTCCAAGGCATAGCGATTGGTCTCCCCCACTATGTCTCTGAACAGCTTGGAGCACTCCAGGCTTTGCATTCCAGACTGGGACTCATCAAAGTCAACAGCAGGGCCAAGACGGGTGAAATGGCTGGTGGCTTTCCAGCTACCGCAGACCTCCCATACCCCATCCATTGTTGGTCTGCCTCCATCACCACCAGCATCTTCAGAGGGACCTGGGACTTGGTGGGCCAGGGTCTTGGTGGGCCAGGGTCTAAAGATGCAGTGTTCTCAATGGCCAAAAGGTTGGGGCTTAGCTCCTCACTGTCACTGTCACAATCTGATTTCTCACTTTCATACTCAGACTTTTTTTTAAATTGCCAGAAATTCCACATTTGTGAGTTATCGCCTTTTGATTGACATTGCTAGTGCTACTTCTTAGCCTACTAGCTACATACTTAAACAACAATACTGAAAGGCTCTGAGTGAGTGTCAAGAGGTTACGTGATTGACTGACGGAACGTGCCACATGTACGTATCTGTATATCATTATCAGAAAATGGTTTGTGTTGTGGCGAAACCCTGCGCTGACACTTTTAGAGCACATCAGCAGTAAGGTAGGAGGAAATAAAGATAGCTATTCCGGCTCTCTGAAAGGTAGCTCTTGGTTGGCGCGGCAGTTGGATAGTGTGTGCAATGCGATGAAGTCTTGTTTATTTTCAGCGTGTTTATTTTGTAAAGTGTTTAATCACTGTTGAGCTCACCCATGATGTAATGAATTGTAAATAGTAATTGCTATTTGTTGATTTATAGTATGGTTTCTGTCAGCTGAGAGTTAGCGCTAGGACTCATGTAGCCTACATTTTTTTAGGTTTGGATGAGAATTGTGTTTTGCTGTTGCTATTTCTTTGAATGTCTGAACATTCCATCCAAAAATAAACTGCTCACACTGAGAACATAAAGTTGTGAAGACTGTTTGTGTAAAATGTTTCTGTGACAAAACAGTGCGGCCAGCTCAAATGCTGACTGTTGCGTCTTAGACGTGGTCGGATGACGCAGATGCTACGCTATAGGACTGTTTTGCTAGCACAGACTGGAATATGTTCTGGGATTCAGGCAATGGAATTGAGGAGTAATAACACCGTAGTCACCAGCTTCATCAATAAGTGCATCGATGACGTCGTCCCCAAAGTGGCCGTACGTACATTTCCCAACCAGAAACCATTGATTACAGGAAACATCCGCACTGAGCTAAAGGCTAGAGCGGCTGATTTTCAAGGAGCGGGACACTAATCTGGACGCTTAGAAGAAATCCTGCTATTCCCTCAGACAAAGCATCAATACAGGACTAAGATTGAATTCTACTACACCAGCTCTGATGCTCGTCAGATGTGGCAGGGCTTGAAAAATATTATGGACTACAAAGGGAAACCCAGCCGCGAGCTGCCCAGTTACGTGATCCTACCATACTTATTTTCCACCATATTTTGCAAATTAAATTCATTAAAAATCCTACAATGTGATTTTCTGGATATTTTTTCTCTCATTTTGTCTGTCATAGTTGAAGTGTACCTATGATGAAAATTACAGGCCTCTCATCTTTTTAAGTGGGAGAACTTGCACAATTGGTGGCTGACAAAATACTTTTTTGCCCCACTGTGTATGTATATAGCCTCGTTATTGTTATGTAATTTTCTTGTGTTACTTTGATTTTTTAAATTCACTTTAGTTTATTTAGTAAATATTTTCGTAACTTTATTTCTTGAACTGCATTGCTTGTAAGTAAGCATTTCACGGTAAGGTGTACATGTTGTATTCGGCGCATGTGACAAACAAAATTAAATTTGATAAACACAACATGTAAAGTGTTGGTCCCATGTTTCATGAGCTGAAATAAAAGATCCCAGACATTTTTTCATATGCACAAAAAGATTATGTTGCAGAAATGAGTTTATATCCCTGTTAGTGAGCATTACTCTTTGCTAAGATAATCCATCCGCCTGACAGGTGTGGCATATCAAAAAGCTGATTAAACAGCACGTTCATTACACAGGTGCACCTTGTGCTGTGGACAGTAAGGCCACTAAATATGCAGTTTTGTCACATAGCATATCCCTAAAGTTTTGAGGGAGCATGCAATTGGCATGCCGACTGCACGAATGTCCACCAGAGCTGCCCGAAAACTGAATGTTCAATTCTATACCATAAGCCTCCGACCTAAAAACCACAGACCATTTGCAACAATGCCAGCCCAGGACCTCCACATCCGGCTTCTTCGCTGGGTCTGGCTCCCCAGTGGGTGGGCCTATGCCCTCCCAGGCCCATCCATGCCTGTGCTCATGCCATGTGAAATCCATAGATTAGGGCCTAATTCATTTATTTCAATTGACTGATTTCCTTATATGAACTGTAACTTGGTAAAATCTTGAAATTGTTGCATGTAGCATTTTACATTTTTGTTCAGTAGCATTTTAGTCCAATGTTTGTAAACAAAGTGAATGTAAACACACACTGTAAAGCATCAAAACATGATTAACAACTAAAATTTTGGTCAGGCGTTGCATCCATAGCTCAGTCTGAATATGAGAGTGGTTACAATTTTCCAGCCCCATACGTCAGATGTTTATCGAAACAGTGGCGGGGAAACACTTTGTTAATGTTTCAATTGCAGATTGAAGAGCGTCTGAACTAACCGATATTGTCTGGGCTTTTCTGCTGCTCAAAACAAGATTCGCGTCTTCGATGTGGGTGTGTTATGTTCGCTATATCGTACCCTGACATTTGTTGTTCTTTGTCCATCTTGAGTCACCATAGCAACAACATTGCCACTACTACTTTTTTCAGAATTAATCTTTGATGAATCAGGAAGAAAATGTGACATTTTCACAGAGGTTTTAGTCGCACAATTTTACATCTAGCTAAGGTATTTTGTGCATTATTTCTGAAGAAAAAACATTTCCATTTAAAGTAGACAGCTGACACAACATTGCTTAGAAACATGCTGTCAGTACGGACTGATTTCTGAGAACACATTCATCAGAAAGCGGTCAAACTATTGTCAATAAAGAACAAGCTACATGTTGTTTATCAGTGCCTAAAATCAGTAACTAGTAAGAACATAGCTCTGTTTATCAATTTGAGATTGGTTACATTTCTCCTGGCCCATCCTTCAGCTTTTATTGTGTCAACTGTGGGTTGCCCCTTTAAAATAGAATTTGTAGAGAGTACTAATGTTACTGTCCCCACTACAACAATAAATACTTAAATACAGTGTACATGTACTTTTGTCCTTGAAACATTTAATTGAAATACTGTAGAATTCCATTCAATCCGATGGAGAAATGCTCCTTCTGAGGAGTACCAATATGGTGGACGGGGGATTCAAAATCTCTCATTGCCAAAACATAGCATCAGTATTCTAGCGTTTACATCCTTGGTGAGCACGTGTGCTCCAACTTACCGGGAGATCGTATTCTATGAGACTCAGTATGACATCGGTGCAGATCAGTACTCCTGTTTGTCCTATTCCAGCACTACAGTGTACAGTGACAGGTCCTTTATGGTGGACCGCTCGGAGGTAACGGATAAACCTGACCAGCTGCTCTGAACACTGCGGCACACCGTGATCAGGCCAACGGGTAAACTTCAGGTGACGGACAAAGTGGGTCTTACCAGACTGGAACAGGAGGGAACAGATATCAATCAACTGATCAATCAATAAAATGTCAAATTATAATATTTGTACAAATGCATTTTAACATAACAAAAACCAGGGCCTAAACCCTCTAAGACATGGGTGTCAAACTCTGGCCCGTGGGCCAAATTTGGCCCGCGGGGTAATTATATTTGGCCCGCGAGACAATACCAAATTACTACTAGAGCTGGCCCGCCGGTATTATACAGCGCATTCACCACTAATACTACGAATCCCATAATGCTCTGCTGTTTTCGCACGCCAATCAGGACAGGACCCAGAAACGCTCTCTCCTCTGTGACAGTAGTCATAGCAACATAGACGCTACAACTGTCAGCGAGCTAACCCTTCCCAAAAATGGCGAAAAGAAAGGCAGAAAACAGGAGCTTTCTGGACAAGTGGGAGGCAGAATATCTGTTTACATATGTAAAAGACAAACCTGTTTGTCTTGTTTGTGGAGTCAACGTGGCTGTAAGTAAGGAGTACAACATTAGACGACACTATGAAACGAAACACCATGACAAATACAAGGACCTGGACATGACTCAAAGGAGCCAGAAAGTAGAGGAGATGAAAAGAAGTTTGGTTTCACAACAGAATATGTTTAAAAAAGCCACATCACAAAGCGAGGCTGCTGTAAAGGCTAGTTATATAGTGGCAGCAGAGATCGCAAAATCAGCCCGGCCCTTTAATGAGGGAGAGTTCATGAAAAAGTGCATGATGAAGGTTTGTGACCTCGTATGCCCAGAGAAAAAACAAGCATTTTCAAACGTGAGCCTGAGCAGGAACACAGTAGCTGATCGCACATGTGATCTTGCCACCAATCTGTATGACCAGCTGATGGAAAAGGGAAAAGATTTTGTTGCGTTCTCCCTCGCTGTGGATGAGAGCTGCGACGCATCTGATACTGCTCAGCTGTCAGTCTTCATCCGTGGAGTGGACTCAAATCTGTGTGTTACGGAGGAGCTATTAGGATTCAAATCAATGCATGGCACAACCACAGGAAAGGAAATCTTTGAGGAGGTTTCCAAATGTGTAACTGAAATAAAGCTGCCGTGGGATAAACTCGTTGGATTAACGACAGATGGTGCGCCAGCGATGTGCGGTAAAAAGAGTGGACTGGTGGGCATGGTTCGGGAGAAGATGCGGGAAGAGAACTGTGCAGGTGAGCTAACTGTTTACCACTGCATCATACATCAGGAAGCACTGTGTGCCAAAGCCCTAAAGATTGAACATGTTATGACCACAGTAACACAGGTAGTTAACTTTATAAGAGCCAAAGGTCTAAATCACCGCCAGTTTAAATCTTTTCTGGAGGAGTGTGGTTCGGAATACGCAGACGTGCCGTATCACACAGAGGTGAGATGGCTAAGCAGAGGAAAAGTACTGAACAGATGTTTCGAGCTGCGTGAGGAAATATCTCAATTCCTGGAAACCAAAGGGAAGGATACAGCAGAGCTCCGGGAGCAAAAGTTCCTGTGTGAGCTGGCCTTTCTCTGTGACATCTCGAGCCATCTCGATGCGCTGAACCTGCAGCTTCAGGGGCGGGGGCGCATCATCACAGACATGTACGCTGCAGTGAGGGCCTTCAAAACTAAACTGTGCCTGTGGGAGAATCAGATGCTGCAAGGAAACCCTTGCCATTTTCCCTGCTGCCAATCCATAAAAGCGCAGATCTCTACCGCCGTGTTCCCATGCGCACAGTTTGCTGAAAAACTCAGTGTTCTCGCCGCTGAGTTTAGCCGGCGATTTGCCGACTTCGATGCCCAGAAATGCAAGTTTGAACTGCTTAGTAATCCCTTCGCAGTTGATGTGGAAAATGCACCAACCAACATCCAAATGGAGCTGATTGAACTCCAGTGCAACGACACGCTGAAGTCTAAGTATGATGCTGTGGGCGCCGCACAGTTTCCACGGTTCATCCCTGACACAATGCCTCAGCTCCGCACCCAAGCTGCTCAGATGCTCTCCATGTTCGGCAGCACTTATCTATGCGAGCAACTTTTCTCCTCGATGAAGATGACCAAAACAACTCACAGGAGACGTCTGACTGATGAACATCTTCGCTCGATACTGAGGATTTCTTCAGCTCAGAGCTTGAGCCCAGACATTGATGAACTAGCATCCAAGAAGAGATGCCAGGTATCTGGCATGGGCACATCAGATTAGACCAGTGTGCAATAATTAACGTTTTCTTTATGCACTTTTTCTTGCTACAAGGCATGGGCTTGAATGGTTGATTGATTTATTATCATTTTATTTGTAAAATTATTAGCCAGTGGAAAAAGTTTATTTTGGTATTTAAATCAGAAGGCTGCAAATAGAAAAGAGGCATACAATTTTTATTTAAATTTTATTTATTTAATAAATGAATGCCATTGATGTGTTTTTTCATTTGAAATTCGATTTTGCATGTCTCCACTATTAAATTATATATTGTATGGTAATAAGCGATGCTTGTTCCATATTCAATGTTAAAGCAAAACTTGTTTGGGTCCATATTAAAAGGTTAATTTGTTCAATGTTGGCCCGTGACTTTGTTCAGATTTTACATTTTGGCCCACTGGGTATTTGAGTTTGACACCCCTGCTCTAAGAGATGACAGTGGCTTATTGACGACATAATTGAAATGAGAGAGATTGTGCATCCTTCAAAACTGCTTTCATTGGATTTAGTAGATACAAAATTAGCACATTATACTCATGCTAATTCATGCTTTACATATTTCAGGTTCTACTATCCTCTCTCCGTCACATCTATGAGTAGATCGTATTTGAGCTGTGTTCTCTTTCTGTCATCCCTCTCTCCCCCTCACCTCTTTCTCCACCATGCGGATAATCTTGATGTGGAAGTATTCCTGGATCTGCTGGTTCTCCAGGCTGAGATGGAAGCGTCCCGTGTCCAGGGGACAGCTAACCTTCTTTGGCCAGTAGCAGTGACACTTCACCCTGCCTCTCTCCACATCCTGGGTCATCATGGCTATCACATCAGACCTGGGAAGTGGGGGAGGAGGGTTGTTAACAACTTTATCCTGTTCAATTATATGCTATAAGATTTTAGTTAGAGGTCAGCACTGACAAACCAGTATTGTGTTCATTAGGCATCAAATAGAAGAAAACAGACTGAAACAGGGAGGGACTACATGGACTAATAATAAATGCAGATTTTCTACTGGAAAATGTTTTCTGTCAAAACACTTGTGTGTGCACTGATGTCATGTACTGTATGTAAACACTTTTCACAACACACCACAGACCTGTTCTCCCAGACCATCTGCCAGAAGTCAGGCACGGTGGAGGGCAGAGGACCCTGGCAGGAGATATAGAATAACTCCTCACTGCCAACCTCCATACGGATATAACTGGCGTTAATATAGTCCTGGTTATCACCTACTAGAACACGCGCCTTATCATCTAGAGAATGGGAAGAGAGAGCGAGAGGGGTTAGAGAGGGGCAGAGAAAGTTAGTTACAGTGGGGCAAAAAAGTATTTAGTCAGCCACCAATTGTGCAAGTTCTCCCACTTAAAAAGATGAGAGGCCTGTAATTTTCATCATAGGTACACTTCAACTATGACAGACAAAATGAGAAAATAAAAACCAGAAAATGACATTGTAGGATTTTTAATGAATTTATTTGCAAATTATGGTGGAAAATAAGAATTTGGTCACCTACAAATAAGAAAGATTTCTGGCTCTCACAGACCTGTAACTTCTTCTTTAAGAGGCTCCTCTGTCCTCCACTCGTTACCTGTATTAATGGCACCTGTTTGAACTTGTTATCAGTATAAAAGACACCTGTCCACGACCTCAAACAGTCACACTCCAAACTCCACTATGGCCAAGACCAAAGAGCTGTCCAAGGACACCAGAAACAAAATTGTAGACCTGTACCAGGCTGGGAAGACTGAATCTGCAATAGGTAAGCAGCTTGGTTTGAAGAAATCAACTGTGGGAGCAATTATTAGGAAATGGAAGACATACAAGACCACTGATAATCTCCCTCGATCTGGGGCTCCACGTAAGATCTCACCCCGTGGGGTAAAAATGATCACAAGAACGGTGAGCAAAAATTCCAGAACCACACGGGGGGACCTAGTGAATGACCTGCAGAGAGCTGGGACCAAAGTAACAAAGCCTACCATCAGTAACACACTACGCCACCAGGGACTCAAATCCTGCAGTGCCAGACGTGTCCCCCTGCTTAAGCCAGTACATGTCCAGGCCCGTCTGAAGTTTGCTAGAGAGCATTTGGATGATCCAGAAGAAGATTGGGAGAATGTCATATGGTCAGATGAAACCAAAATAGAACTTTGTGGTAAAAACTCAACTCGTCGTGTTTGGAGGACAAAGAATGCTGAGTTGCATTCAAAGAACACCATACCTACTGTGAAGCATGGGGGTGGAAACATCATGCTTTGGGGCTGTTTTTCTGCAAAGGGACCAGGACGAAAAAGGAAAGAATGAATGAGATTTTGAGTGAAAACCTCCTTCCATCAGCAAGGGCATTGAAGATGAAACGTGGCTGGGTCTTTCAGCAAGACAATGATCCCAAACACACTGCCCGGGCAACGAAGGAGTGGCTTCGTAAAAGAAGCATTTCAAGGTCCTGGAGTGGCCTAGCCAGTCTCCAGATCTCAACCCCATAGAAAATATTTGGAGGGAGTTGAAAGTCCGTGTTGCCCAGCAACAGCCCCAAAACATCACTGCTCTAGAGGAGATCTGCATGGAGGAATGGGCCAAAATACCAGCAACAGTGTGTGAAAACCTTGTGAAGACTTACAGAAAACGTGACCTCTGTCATTGCCAACAAAGGGTATATAACAAAGTATTGAGATAAACTTTTGTTATTGACCAAATACTTATTTTCCACCATAATTTGCAAATAAATTCATAAAAATTCCTACAATGTGATTTTCTGGAGTTTTTTCTCTCTCATTTTGTCTGTCATAGTTGAAGTATACCTATGATGAAAATTACAGGCCTCTCTCATCTTTTTAAGTGGGAAAACTTGCTCAATTGGTGGCTGACTAAATACTTTTTTGCCCCACTGTATATATATATATATATATATATATAATTGGACAATTAGTTAATACAGCCGGAGAAGTGCTGGTGTAGGCCGAATTTAGCATGTTTTTTTTTGTGCAAAGGTATCTTATACATTACAGAAATAGGCAAAGCATGAATATATTATCTACATGAAGCAAGAAAAGAAAAGGTCCCACTCCCCTGTTAAACACCCTGTCACAAAATAAATCTGTAGAGATCTTAATAGTATTCTAATTCCTAATTCTATGAACATATCCCTGGATTTTTCATTGAAGTCGGAAGTTAACATACACTTAGGTTGGAGTTCAACCACTCCACAAAGTTCTTGCTTAACAAGCTATATTTTTGGCAAGTCTGTTAGTATATCTAGTTTGTGCATGACACTAATAATTTTTCCAACAATTGTTTACAGACAGATTAATTCACTGTATCACAACTCCAGTGGGTCAGAGGTTTACATACACTAAGTTGACTGTGCCTTTAAACAGCTTGGAAAATTCCAGAAAATTATGTTATGGCTTTAGAAGCTTCTGATAGGCTAATTGACATAATTTGAGTCAATTGGAGGTGGACCTGTGGATGTATTTCAAGGCCTATCTTCAAACTCAGTGCCTCTTTGCTTGACATCTTGGGAAAATCAAAAGAAATCAGCCAAGACATCAGAAAAAAAAGTAGACCTCCACAAGTCTGGTTCATCCTTGGGGGCAATTTCCAAACGCCTGAAGGTACCACGTTCATCTGTACAAACAATAGTACGCAAGGATAAACACCATGGGACCATACAGCCGTCATACCGCTCAGGAAGGAGACACATTCTGTCTCCTAGAGATGAACGTACTTTAGTGCGAAAAGTGAAAATCAATCCCAGAACAACAGCAAAGGACCTTGTAAAATATGCTGGAGGAAACAGGTACAAAAGTATCTATATCCACAGTAAAACAAGTCCTATATTGACATAACCTGAAAGGCCGCTCAACAAGGATAAGCCACTGCTCCAAAACTGCCATAAAGAAGCCAGACAACGGTTTGCAACTGCACATGGGGACAAAGATCGCACTTTTTGGAGAAATGTCCTCTGGTCTGATGAAACAAAAATAGAACTGTTTGGCCATAATGACCATCATTATGTTTGGAGGAAAAAGGGAGATGCTTGCAAAGCCAAAGAACACCATCCCAACCATGAAGCACAGGGGTGGCAGCATGTTGTGGGGTGCTTTGCTGCAGGAGGGTCTGGTGCACTTCACAAAATACATGGCATCATGAGGGAGGAAAATTATGTGGATATATTGAAGCAACATCTTAAGACATCAGTCAGGAAGTTAAAGCTTGGTCACAAATGGGTCTTCTGAATGGACAATGACCCCAAGCATACTCCCAAAGTTGTGGCAAAATGGCTTAAGGACAACAAAGACAAGGTATTGGAGTGGCCATCACAAAGCCCTGACCTCAATCTTATAGAAAATGTGTGGGGAGAACTGAAAAAGAGTGTGCGAGCAAGGAGGCCTATAAACCTGATTCAGTTACACCAGCTCTGTCAGGAGGAATGGGCCACAATTCACCCAACTTATTGTGGGAAGCTTGTGGAAGGCTACCCAAAACGTTTGACCCAAAAGTTAAACAATTTAAAGACCAAATACTAATTGTGTGTATGTAAACTTCTGACCCACTGGGAATGTGATTAAATAAATAAAAGCTGAAATAAATCATTCTCTCTACTATTATACTGACATTTCACATTCTTAAAATAAAGTGGTGATCCTAACTGACCTAAGACAGGGGATTTTTACTAGGATTAAATGTCAGGAATTGTGAAAAACTGAGTTTAAATGTAGTTGGCTCAGATGTATGTAAACTTCCGACTTCAACTGTACATTCTAACTGTAGAATTAGAATAATGATTCTATTTCTATAATTTCCACAGAACACCCAAGTGTTTTGATCTAAATCACCAGTCAAAAGGAAATAGCAATATTTGTTTACAAATAAGGCCTAGATTTCTTTGCCCATATTGTGCAGACCTATGTGGCAGTGTGGAAATGATCTCAAATGAGATAAACTTTGGGTTGAAGTTTGATTGATGAAACAATCAGAAAGCCCCACTGAAATGGCGAAAACCCCATCGAAATACTTCAAATGTATGTGTTGCTAAGCTAGGGTCATGCACAACTCATAAAGCCAATGTAGAACTTTTATTATTCCAAAAATACCGTAAAAAATATAATTATATGATATTCTGTCTATATCGCCCAGCCCTAGTGTGTGTGTATGCATTTGAGGATCAGGTCTGATCTTTTCCCATGATAATGTTCTCAAACCCTCTAACGTGCTAAACTGTTTATGTTTGGAGAACTTTCTGTCTCCATCTTGTAAGAGGTAGAGAAGTCTCTGACAAGCAGACTTGCCTCACCTATCACTCACATAGCCGTAAATTACCACAGCAATCGGATTAGTTTCATTTAATTACCATGCTGCATGTAGTCCAGTGTGTGTGTGTTGTATGGATTCAAGTGCTCCACTGTTCACCTGTAAACGTATACCTTCTGTTACACTCTTTCCATTCTGTCACTAGCTGCTGTATATGGGGGTGCTGTGGCAGTTTCCTCTCAGGTAATAGTGATCAGTCAACACTGTAAACATGCTGACTAGAAATGTTTCATTTGTGAGAGAAAATAAATATCCTAAATATGGGAAGTCATAAAATAAGGGATAAGATTTGTGTAAACACTGCCCAGCAAGCAAAACTGGTTGCAATGACGATATTATGGTCAGGTTATATACTGGTTGTATAAGGACGTTTTGTTGATGTCTTTAAAGCGGCAACCTGCGATTGCTACATCAATTTCTGGACTTTTAAATTAATGACATACTGTATACCCATTGATTCTTGAAGAATATATCTTGTGAATGCCTCATGAGCTTAGTTCAACTGTGCTACCCCTTCAGAACCCAAAATAAAAGCAATGTTTGTACCAATGTCATTGTAAACAAACACTGTATAGCCTCAAAACATGGCTAGAACTGTACACTTGATCTCATGGATGGTAAGTCCTTGCATCCATAGCTCTGTCTATGAATTTGAAAGTGGTTACATTTCTCCAGCGCCATCCCTCAGCTCTTTAAGCTACCACAAAAAAGAAATATTTATTTTGAACTATTATCTGACCAGATAACAACCAAAATATGACATCTTTCCCATAATGTCTTGTTATTGTCATTAAAAATAGCTCTTCATCTGGTTGCAACAAGGACCACTGGGTTGTAATCTTACAACCAGAAAATGATGACATTAAGACGTCTTGTGTCAATTTGGCCTGCAGCTGTTCTCTCCAGCCCCAGCCCAGATTAGATAGTTCTAGTGCAGACTACACAGCAGGGTAAAAGGGACTGTAGTTTAACTAGTTTACCAGAACTTACAGGGCAGGATGTCCCGGTAGAGGTTCTTCTCCCGGTTCTCAGGAGCTTTCCCCACCAGACAGTTATCAAATGGCTGTAGATGCTCCAAGGCCTAAAACAAACAACACGAATAACAGCAACTGAAATTGTTTGCTTCTGCTATTGAAAAGGCAGACCAACGTGATATGATATGGTTAGCATACTTCATTAGTGTGTGTTTGCGTGAGTGTATGTGTATGAGGAACACAAACTGTATACCCACCATGAACTCTCGGACCAGTTCTTGCTGGTCTAGTTGATGTTGTAGTATCTGTATCAGGGCTTTCACTCTGGGCCCAGAGTATTGACTGGTTTTAGCTGGACTGATCATGGCTAGGCTGGCCAACTCTTCTTCTGAAACTATAGGTGGGCCTGGAGAGAGAGGGGAGGGAATCAGTTCTTACATTTTAGTCATTTAGCAGACCCTCTTATCCAGGGCGACTTACAGGCGCAATTAGGGTTACGTGTCTTGCTCAAGGGCACATCGGCAGTTTGCTAACTAGTCGGCTCGGGGATTCGAACTAGCGGACTTTAGAGCAAAGGCTCTTAACCGCTAGGCTACCTGTAGTAAGGTTTTTGTAGACCAACCATTTAACAGTGCTTCAAAAAGAAAAAGCCATGATGCAAGAGCTCCTGGAGCAGTTTAGTGGTTAAGTGCCCTTGCTCAAAAAAAATTGGGATTTAAACTGGCGGCCCTGCCTTGTACCTGAGGAAGGTGACATCGTCTCCTGACCATTAGCTTCAAACGCCCCATCATCCTCATCCACGCTGCTCCAGCCGTCTGATTGGCTGTTCTTGCTGCCTGTGATGGGTTCGCCCAATGTCGTCACAGAGATTTGGTTCCTGGAAGGGGGGGGGGGAGGTCAGGGATGAGACTACTCTTCTATAGGGGTCAGACCAGACCATTTATAGTGTTCTGTAATAGGGTTGAAATCGTGCAAGGCTGACCCTCCTTCCTCTGCTTCTTTTTTACCTGACCTACAGGGTTGCGCTTTACATGACTTTCAGCTTATAAAGGCTTCCTAAAACCGTACTAATGCCTTCATAAGCACTAAATGAATGTGTTAAAGCATCTATAACCATATGTCATGCTTTATAAAGGGTTCATAAATGTGGCATAACTGTGTGACAATCACCAATGTCAAATGTGACATAACAAATGTGACATATAATGAAAACATGTGCTTTATAAAGGGTGACATTTTGGGCTGAAAAATGGCATACGCTCTAAAGGGATGACATCTTAGACACATTACACCTAATCTCATTCCTAGACACTTCCGCCCAAATGTGCAAAAGGTCTGGTGGACCAACGCATCAAACTTCATTAGTTAGGGTTATGTTTAAAATACAATTTTAAGAAGATAAATTATGGAAATGGGAAGGGTTAAGTAGTGTTAAGTAGTGACAATGACAAATACTTTACTCAGTAAGGTCATTCCTATAGAATTCTATGGTCACTCCCACTAAGGCCAAATTGGTTGATAGATATTCACAGGCTTATATGTGCTATGTGTGCAATAGCCTGGGGATGACGCTACCACAAGAAACACTTGATGAAAGCCCCCAACCTAATGAAATTGAAAGTGTCTTTCTTCTGGAACCAAGTTACATGTTCCTTAGTACACAAACATACACACAACAAAAACATTCACACCCTACAAATACCTCTCACACCCTACAGTAACCACCTGCGGATCATGAAGAAACCTTCATAAATAAGCAGAACATTAATAACCTATTTATTGACACTATGTGGTGTCCTGTAATACTTTGTTTAAAGTGAGACACCGTCACATTCATAACACATACTTAAATGCCTTGTATCATATGACGATGTACTTACTATAAAGTCTGACACCTTTGGTCATTCATAACACATACAGTGCCTACGGAAAGTATTCAGACCCCTTGACTTTTTCAAAAACAAATTATGTTACAGCCTTATTCTAAAATGTATTCATCGTTGTTTTCCCTCATCAATCTACACACAATACCACATAATGACAAAGCAAAAACAGGTTTTGAGAAATCTCAGACCCTTTACTCAGTACTTTGTTGAAGCACCTTTGGCAACAATTACAGCAGCGAGTCTTCCTGGGTATGGCACTACAATCTTGGCACACCTGTATTTGGGGAGTTTCACCCATTCTTCTCTGCAGATCCTCTCAAGCTCTGTCAGGTTGGATGGGGAGCATTGCTACATAGCTATTTTCAGGTCAATCCAGATATGTTAGATCGGGTTCAAGTCCGGTCTCTAGCTGGGAGGACATCAAGGACATTCAGACTTGTCCCGAAGCCACTCCTGCTTTGTCTTGGCTGTGTGCTTAGGGTCGTTGTCCTGTTGGAAGGTGAACATTCGCCCCAGACTGAGGTCCTGAGTGCTCTGGAGCATGTTTTCATCGAGGATATCTCTGTACTTTTCTCCATTCATCTTTCCCTCAATCCTGACAATTCTCCCAGTCTCTGCCACTGAAAAACATCCCCACAGCATGATGCTACCACCACAATGCTTCACCGTAGGGATGGTGCCAGGTTTTCTCCAGAAGTGACACAAGGCATTCAGGCCAAAGAGTTCAATCTTGGTTTCATCAGACCAAAGAATCTTGTTTCCCATGGCCTGAGAGTCTTTAGGTGCATTTTGGCAAACTCCAAGGGGCTGAATACTAATGTAAATAATGCTGTAATTCTGTTTTAAAAAATATATATTTTGCAAAAACGTCTAAAACTGTTTTCGCTTTGTCATTATGGGGTATTGTTTATAGATTGCTGAAAAAAGAAAAATATTTAATCAATTTTAGAATAAGGCTGCAACGTAACAAAATGTGGAAAAATCAGTGTCTGTGTCACTAATCAGTGTCACTAAAAAAAGTACTTCCGGGTCACGAGATTAAAATACAAAATCTAAATAAAAGTCCCCCACGTAATAGTAGAAAAGTGTCAATAACTATTCATGATATATGTAAAATAATTGTCTAAACATTAACAATGATTTATATTTGTTCATATTTAAGTGACATGCATTAAATGACTGTTTTAAAACATGTTCCATTGTCAAATAAATGAAGACAATGCGAATCACTGTATATGGAATACATATTGGCTTAGAGAAATAACTCATTCTGCAACAGCAAAATAATTGTAGTGAATACTCAGTAGGGTCTGTAGAATGTACTGTATGGTATCATTTCATGGGGGTCTGAATGATATGGAGTGGCCTTTTCCTCCACCCATTCCATTGGCGGCCCGAATCACATTCAATGTGCGCTTACTGCATTACAGAAAATCTGCTAACCAAACAACAGTGCAGGGCATGCACACTGAATTAAAGGACAAGTACACTCAAAAATCGACATTTCTTAAATTGTTTCCAGACCTCAAAAGACATCCCCTGATGTGGTTTAAGCAAGAAACACAGAAAATCAAATGCTGTTGTTTTTTTGTGAAAAAACTGGGGTAAACCGAAACCTGGAAAACCAAAACCAAGAAAACGGAATATTAGAAAAAACAGAAGTAGGCAAAACATTTAAACCGATTTTAAAAGGCCCTAACAACATTTTGGGGGAAGTTGAGATCAGGTCCAATATTGAATATGCACCCTAGTGGGAAAGAGGTTGGGCCACCCTAAAAATGTTTTAGTGAAATATAATATAATTCATAAAATGTACCATACAGTCATGCGTGAATACATTTTTACGTATGGGTTGTCAAGGGAATTGAATCCAATATGTAATCCTTTATGAAACACAGGTTTATGTCATATTTGACATAGTGGGTTATGTCAGATTTGACATTGGTGGTTATGTCAGAGTTAGGCCAAATGTATGAACCCTTTATAAAAGCATGACATATGGCTATATATGATTTGTAACACATTTATGTAGGGTTTATGAAGGCTTTATAAGCTGCATGTAATTTAAGCGGGACCAAATACGGTCTAGAAAAGCTGCTATTATATCTGATATCAAACGAGATGGTAATTTTACATGAAGTAAAATGACGTGCCTTGCTTCATTCATCTCTTTAAAATTGTTTTTCTAGTACTGTAAGAAGTGTTCTGGCTTTAGATTTGAATAGTAGAGAAGTAAGATCTATACATCATACCCACTAAGTTTGTGTCAAAAGTGCTGGTAAATGGTCAAAATTTGTAAAAGTTGAGATGAAAAATAGTTGATGTGGTTACTAAAACAGAGGTCACTCTTGATTTCTGTTCTGATTTTAGATTTGAAAAGCAGAAAAGTAGACCAAGATGTCATACCCTCCAAGTTTGTGTCTAAGTTGTTGGGAAATGGTCAAAGTAGCTGATTTGTATCAAAAGTCATAATGTTTACTCATCGTCTCAGGCTTAGAATGTTATAAAGGAAATACTGTAACTTGGAAAGTATACCCACTACATGTATAAAGTTTCCTTACTGTGCTTTGAGCATGTATTATTAAAAATGATTAACGTGTTTTTGTTCAGATTTGATTAGCTATAAGAAGTAATTGTTTTTTAAAGACTTTGCAAATTGTGTAGTCACCGCCACTGAGTGAGATCAGAAAGTGTGTCAGCCTGCCGGAACCGCCCTTTTCCTACAAACTGTAAAAATGATGGTAAATGCAAAGTATATGGTTACTGTAAGTGACAATAATTTCTGAATGTACTAATGCTAAGTGTCTCTGTCCCTCTCTCTCTCCATCTCTTCTTTAACAAGCAGCCATATTGTTGTCATTCTGCGAGGGACCTGTCTTCAGCATATTAAGTCAATAACCGATGCAACGTGTGTATGTTTATCCTGTGTTCTCATTTAATTAGCTAGTAAATAAATGATTAAACCAATTTGTGTAGTACTGAATCATAAGTAAGGCTCAGGTTTTTGCAGAGGCAAGGAGGTTACAACTGTTCAGAGTGATGATATGATACGAGGTTATGATTAATAAGTTAACTGATTATAGATGTGATAGCTAAAGACATTTTAGAGTTTAATTCGAGAGATGGTAACACTTTAAAGAACTGCTTTCATGGTGCCCCAGATCCTAATGAGATAATTGTTACATTAATTTAATCAGGTAACAATTAAACATAGTTAGTTAATTAGATAAATAAGTCTTCAGATTGATGTTAAAGTAAAGTTACGACACTCTTAATTGGTAGAAGATAATTTGGTTCTTATTCCAGATTTAAATAGCAGAGAAGTACATCAAGATGTCATACCCTTCAAGTTTTTGTCTAAAGTACTGGGAAAGTGGTCAAAAAATTCAGTTTCTAAAAGTTAAAAAAAAAATGGAGTTGATGTAGTTACTAAAAGAGCTGTATTGTTTTGATTTTATATTTGAAAAACAGAGAAGTAGATAAGGATTTCATACACTCTTAAGTTTTGTTTTAAATTATGGGAATGTGGTCAAAGTAGCTGATTTGTGTCAAAGGTCACAATGCTTAGAATGTGCTCACCCAGTGCTATAATTAGACATTTCTGAAAGGTCTTTAACAATTAATTCAACAGTAGGAAGTTAGCTAATGAAAGTAGTTGATGTGGTTACTAAAACAGCTCTACCTCTTGATAGGTAGTAGATAATTCTGTACTTATTCCAGATTTGAATAGCAGAGAAGACAAAGATTTCATACATTTTAAGTATTTCTCTAAGTTGTTGGGAAAGTGGTCAAAGTAGCTGATCTGCATCAAAAGTTACACTGTTTAAAGTGAATAGAATGTTGAAAGTCATAGCTTTAGCACGGGAGTTTTTAACAATGGGAGGTTTACAATGTTCAATAAATCCCATTAAAAGGTAGATGAAGTTTAATACATATTAGTAGTGAATAGGTCAATCGAATGCAGACCATGGGAGATAGAAGGACACTGGATTGGCGCACATTTAACACATCTGATCTAACAGTGGATATTTGTCAAATCTGTCATGATTGATGTATTGTAACAGGCCCAAAGGTCTACAATGTGGTTACTAAAATACAATTTAGATATATTTGGCTGCATAGCATTTAGAAGTTGTCCCTTTTAAGGTTTAGAAAAAGTGACTGCCAAATGCTAACTCCCATTCGTATAAGCTGGTAGCATAGCTGGCACACAGAAATCGGTTATGGTAGTCAAAGTAGTTTTTAACTCTTATGTAGTTGATTGATGACAATGGGGTTGAAATCCATACAAGCATTATACTCAGATTTTTACTTAAACTTTGTTTGAAATACACAAATAAACAATAGCCTAAATGTAGGCTAATTTTGCTGGTATTGAGATGCAGGTGGGAAAACAGGGCAGTCTTTTTATTTCATGCTATCTTGGCTGAGCTCCTATGTCAAGCACCGGGAAATGAACTCCAACATCTCAGAAGAGGTAAGGTATTTTCATTGAGCCAGTTGCTTGAAATTAACTGGATGGCTATAGAGATTAGCCCTCAAGTACAGCTCCCTGAAGTGCAAAAGCATGAATGCTCTGACTTTTGGGGAGTCAGTAAATGCTGTATGGCCACTGCAGTTCGGATTGACCATGAAGAGCCTTTAAGAGTCAAGTCAACTTCTATTCAACTAGAACATTCTATTGTGATATGGTTATATCATCATAGGAAACAAGAGTTTGTGTTTTATTAGTGACTCTTTGCTCCCTCCTTGTGGTCAAAGTCAGTCTACACTACAGTAACGTGTAGCAACAGTGTGTGGTCTGGCACTACAGATGTACACAGGGTACTTTGAGAACAACAACTGAAACATGACTTTAATATTAATACACAGAGCTTACATGGCAGTTAACTCATCAAGGAAACATCTATTTTGTGTCTGAAACTGATCATTCAAGTAAAGTGAATTTAGCTTTAAGAATCCAAATCGTACAGGCCCAAATGTACGATTGTTATTGAGAGACAGATGGAGCAGAGGAAGAGAAGAGAGGAAAAGAGGAGGATAAAGTTAGTCTTACCTGTCAGAGGCTTCATGCAGCAAGTTAGCCACACTCTTGCTAGACAGGCAACAAGCCGGATGAGAGGGTATACTGGTACAGCTCTCCTACACAACACACAGAGAGAGAGAGAGAGAGAGAGAGAGAGAGAGAGAGAGAGAGAGAGTGAGTGAGAGAGAGAGAGAGAGAGAGAGAGAGAGAGAGAGAGAGAGAGAGAGAGAGAGAGAGAGAGAGAGAGAGAGAGAGAGAGAGAAAGAGAGAGAGGGAGAGAGAGAGAGAGAGAGAAGAGAACAAGAGAGAAAGAGAGTGAGGTGACAGGTGGCTCTTAAGATACACTGCAATGTTACAGTGGTGTGTGGGTGTGTATGTGTGTAAGGCTCTAAAGCGCAACCATTTTGTTACATACAGAAAATATAGACTTTTTCCACATTTTGTTGTGTTACAGATTGAATTTAAAATGTATTAAATTGAGATGTGTCACTGGTCTACACACAATACCCCATAACGACAAAGTAAAAACATGTTTCTAAAAATGTTTGCAAATGTATTGAAAATGAAGTACTGAAATATCTAATTTACAAAAGTACAAAAGTATTCACACGTTAGAATCACCTTTGGCAGTGATTACAGCTGTGAGTCTTTCTGGGTAAGTCTCTAAGAGCTTTGCACACCTGGAAAAGAACAATATATGTGACCGACTGGCTCAAATCATGCAGCAAAATTTGAAATGGTGTTTTTTACATTGGATAAAAGTAGAGACTAGGAGCTAGAAAATGGTATATCATACACTACAGTTAAAGAGCAATGGGGAAGTTATTTTGCTTTGAAAGTTTATAAACTCACTTTTGAGAAAATGGCCTTTGAATGTTTTGCTACTACTACTGGAGAGCCTTTCTTTGTCTACACCCACTCAGCATCATTCACACCCTCTTAAGCTTTATCCCCACCCATCTCTTTAAGGGTTTATCTGACCTTTTTTAGTCAGATTCAAAATGGCTATTGATAACAAATTTGTATTTTGTGGTTGTGACCCATTTATTTTGAGAATGTTCTTATGTCAGAAGATTTTGGAGTATGTTAGAAGATTTTATTATAAAATGAACTACTATCAATTTGTGGTATTACAGTCTTGTCTCATCGCTGCAACTCCCATACAGACTTGGGAGAGGCGAAGGTCGTGTCCTCTGAAACACAACCCAACCCAACCAAACCGCACTGCTTCTTGACACAATTCCCATCCAACCCGGAAGCCAGCTGCACCAATGTGTCGGAGGAAACACCGTACACCTTGCGACCTGGTTAGCGCGCTCTGCGCCCGGCCCAATACAGGAATCGCTAGTGCGCGATGAGACAAGGATATCCCTGCCAGCCAAATCCTCCCCAATCCAGACGACGCTGGGCCAATTGTGTGCCGCCCCATGGGCCTCCCGGCTGCGACAGAGCCTGGGCTTGGACCCAGAATCTCTGGTGGCAGAGCTAGCACTGCGATGCAGTGCCTTAGACCACTGCGCCACCCGGGAGGCCATTATGTTTTATTTTGATCCAAATTATACGGACCCTGATTTAACTTAAATTGTTAATTTGTTTATTTTTCACAGCAGATTCTTTATCCATAAAATGAAGTGTGTGGAGAACAAACCCATCTTTACATTGTTTAAAATATAATCTAAATATTATTTTGAAATGATCAGTAAGTGTAAAAACAAAAAAGCAATACATACCATAAAACTTTTTGACAAATTGAAAATGTATCATCTCGATATGTAATACTGTTAGGTTTATGTACTCTTGTTTGTATATTTCTGTTTTTGTATTTGTTTTGTTGATAATAATAATAATAATAATAATAATAATAATAATACAAAACACATTTTAACTTCTAAGGGCTAGACCCTTTTTTTCCCTCCATTTCCGCCTGGAAATGTTTTTGTTTTTTTGAGAGACCATCCTCTTAGAAATACAAGAGAAAGGTCATATTGAAAATGAGCTCCTTGGATGGAATTCCTATGCCTTCCACAGAGTGTCAGCAGTCTATGTTCAAAGTTTCAGGCTTGTAACTTCAAAAATGAATAAGAAATAATAGTTTTAGTTGAAGGACACAGTCTTAGAAATCCGTATTTGCATGCGTCATGAAGAAATTACGCAACTGCTAAAATTTCATAAATAAATATTATAGTTTGATTACATTTTAGGGTATCTGAGGGGTAAATAGAAATGTATTTAGACTTGTTGAAACAAAGTTTAGGGGTAGATTTTCGGATTCCTTTCTCTGCAAATTGAATGAGTGGATTACTCAAATCGATGGTGCCAACTAAACAGACTTTTTGGGATATAAAGAAGGATTTTATCTAACAAAATGACACTACAAGTTATAGCTGGGACCCTTTGGATGACAAATCAGAGGAAGATTTTTTTTTAAAGTAAGTGAATATTGAATCTTTATATGTAAATGTATGAAACCTGTGCCGGTGGAAAAATATGTTGATGTGGGGCGCCGTCTTTAAACAATCGCATGGCATGTTTTCGCTGTAATAGCTACTGTAAATCGGACAGTGCATTTAGATTAACAAGAATTTAAGCTTACATCTGATATAAGACACTTATATGTACCTAAATGTTTAAAATCCATAATATTTACAATTATTTATTTGAATTGTGTGCCCGCTAACGGGACACCGATCCTGATTAAAAAGCAGTCAGGCACCCAAGCTAACTTTCTAGCTACTTCCAGACCCAAGTGAGGGAACAGCTCACTGAACATTGCTCGCTATAGCAGAGCTGGTTAGGCTGTTATGTTATCCAGAGCGTTGGTAACTGCAACTGGATAAAGCACTATATAAACGTCAGTTAGTGCTAAATACGGCTGCTAGAATCCTGACCATATGTCACGGATGACTCGGAGGTGAAGGTAGGAATCAGGCGCAGAGAGCAGAGGTTTCACGGAAAAATGCACTTTGATCCGGCACAAAATGGTCATGCCCAAAACACAGGGCGGAAAACAGAAGCCAACCCAAACACAGGGTAACAATGGTCCGGAGCACAATAACACCTCCAATACAAGATGTGAACAAAATATAATCCCGCACAAACAAGGGCGGGGTACACAAGCTTAAATAGGAAAGCAATTCAAGAAATCACAAATAGGAACAGGTGCAACTCATAAGACTAAACTAACAGAAAAGGGAAAAAGGGATCGGTGGCGGCTAGTAGGCCGGTGACGACGACCACCGAGCACCGCCCGAACAGGCAGGGGAGCCAACTTCGACTGGAGTCGTGACACTAGAACCAATTTTTTAAAATCATATTACTCCTTTGCTAGCCTCCCTACACTGGCTTCCTGTTAAGGCAAGGGCTGATTTCAAGGTTTTACTGCTAACCTACAAAGCATTACATGGGCTTGCTCCTACTTATCTTTCTGATTTGCTCCTGCCGTACATGCCTGCACGTATGCAGCTGGAAGCAGGGATTTCTCCTAGAGCTCCATTTTAATGGAATGGTCTGCCTCTTTGTGGGCTATACTCGGCCTTGTCTCAGGATGGTAAGTTGGTGGTTGAAGATATCCCTCTAGTGGTGTGGGCGCTGTGCTTCGGCAAAGTGGGTGAGGTTATATCATGCCTGTTTGGCCCTGTCCGGGGGTATCATCGGATGGGGCCACAGTGTCTCCTGACCCCTCCAGTCTCAGCCTCCAGTATTTATGCTGCAGTAGTTTATGTGTCGGGGGGCTAGGGTCAGTCTGTTATATCTGGAGTACTTCTATTGTCTTAGCCGGTGTCCTGTGTGAATTTATGTATGCTCTCTCTAATTCTCTCATTCTCTCTCTCTGAGGTCCTGAGCCCTAGGACCATGCCTCAGGACTACCTGGCATGATGACTCCTTGCTGTCCTAAGTCCACCTGGCTGTGCTGCTGCTCCAATTTCAACTGTTCTGCCTGCGGCTATGGAACCGAGACCAGTTCACCGGACGTGCTACCTGTCCCAGACCTGCTGTTTTCAACTGTCTAGAGACAGCAGGAGCGGTAGAGATACTCTTAATGATCGGCTATGAAAAGACAACTGACATTTACTCCTGAGGTGCTGACTTGTTGCACCCTCGACAACTACTGTGATTATTATTATTTGACCATGCTGGTCATTTATGAACATTTGAACATCTTGGCCATGTTCTTTTATAATCTCCACCTGGCACAGCCAGAAAAGGACTGGACACCCCTCATAGCCTGGTTCCTCTCTAGGTTTCTTCCTAGGTTTTGGCCTTTCTAGGGAGTTTTTCCTAGCCACCGTGCTTCTACACCTGCATTGCTTGCTGTTAGGAGTTTTAGGCTGCGTTTCTGTACAGCACTTTGAGACATCAGCTGATGTAAGAAGGGCTATATAAATAGATTTGATTTGTTGATCATTGCTAGACAGCCATTTTCAAGTTATGCCATATATTTTCAAGATGATTCAAATCAAAACTGTAACTAGGCCACTCAGGAACATTCAATGTCGTCATGGTAAGTGACTCCATTGTATATTTGGCTTTGTGTTTTAGGTTTATTGTAAAAGCTGAAAGATGAATTTGTCTCACAGTGTCTGTTGGAAGCAGACTGATCCAGATATTCTTCTAGGATTTTGCTCATGCTAAGCTCTATTTCTTTTTATCCTAAACTCCCAAGTCCTTACTGATAACAAGCATACACATAACATGCAGTAGTGGAAAAGTACTAAATTGTCATACTTGCTTGAGTAAAAGTAAAGATACCTTAATACAAAATTACTAAAGTAAAAGTCACCTAGTAAAATACTATTTGAGTAAAAGCATTTGCAATAAGCATCACTGTACTGCTGTTTCCAAGTGCCCTAGAGAAAAAAGTGAGTGCAGATTTGTGACCGTGGTGGTTGTACCATTACTACATTGAAAACCGCTTGTCTCTAGCCCAAACTGTTCAGAATTTGTGACCCATATAATCTACGTTGCAGCTGGATGCATCTCAATTGGCGGGCCACATTTTACATGCATAAACCATCTTGTTTTAAAACTAATTGTAGGCTGTTAACACCTTGTTCAGTCATGTTACCTCAATAGGTAGCTAGCTAACCACCTGCCAACTTTCCCATTATATCCAAACATTTTGGGGCACAGAAAGAATGGAAATTAGAGATCAATGATCATAGCAATTAATGAATGACATATTTGCATGTTGTCACTCAGAACGTCACTGACATTCTTAAAGAGGCAGTGAACAATTTTCAATGTAATGCATCTCAATTGGAAACAGGTTTTTTACACTTTGTAATTTCAATGACAGGTATTTGTATCAAGATTTTAGCTTTTATAATAAACAAATGTCTTTACAGGGTTACATATTTGTTTCTAGGGCACAACATCTGTTTGAAAACTACAATAACTAGAATTATTATAGGTCCAATAAAGTCTCAATCAGCAAGAAATTGTATTTTCTGGTGCTCCTAAATTTTATGTGGTACTCCTAACTTTCTAAAGTTGGGAGCACCAGTGCCACCATTTATGTTATTTTATTTAGAGCTCTGTGAGTTTGTGTGTGGGTGTGTGTGTTACCTGTCCAGCCATGCCTTCTGTCAGGGCCTGCAGGCGGTGTGCGGGATGATGGGTAGGAGAGAGGTGGGGGGGAGAAAGGGGGGCATCCTCCTCTACATAAGGTACTGGGTCTGAAGTCAACTCTGGAATCAAACACACAGGCAAAATTACATACAGTATAACTCAATTATTTAAGTACATTTGGTTTAGGTTTGAGGACTTCAGATTGGAATATATACTTAGCTAAAAATACAACTTTTTAAGTATGAAACCCCCCCAACAAACATTAATTTGGGATTAACTGGCCCTCTTATATCTCACCAGGGGGAAGGTCCTCCTGCTTGACATCAGGTAAGGAGCAGGCAGCAGGTTTAGAGACAAGCTCTGCTTTATCCCCCATGTTGACTCCTTGGCAGGTCATCATATTTGACCCAGGACAAGGGAAAATATTTGATCCAGGACAGGAGGCCATATTGGATCCAGTACAAGGGGCCATATTTGATCCAAGACAAGAGGCCATATTGGATCCTGATCCAGGATAGGAGGCCGTATTTGACCCAGGGCAGGCGGCCATGTTGTCTCTAGGGCAAGAGGCCATATAGAAGAAACCATCAGTGCAGGGTGCTGTATTGGCCCGTCGTATGATGTCTCTACAGATGTTGAGCTGGACGTTTCCCTTTACCTTACGGAGGATATCCACCACCTTACTGTGGCTCAGACCTGATACTATTATCCCATTCACCTAAAACACATTGGAATATAACAATGACACATACAATGAGCTCCAAAAGTATTGGGACAGTGATACATTTGTGTTGTTTTGGCTCAGTACTCCAGCACTTTGGATTTGAAATGATACAATGACCATGAGGATAAAGTACAGACTATCAGCTTTAATTTGAGGGTATTTTCATCCATATCGGGTGAACAGTTTAGAAATTATAGCACTTTTTTGCATAGTCCCCCTATTTTAAAGTATTGGGACAAATTCACTTATATGTGTATTAAAGTAGATAAAAAGTTCCATATTTAGTCCCATATTCCCAACACACAATAGCTACATTAAGCTTGTGACTGTACAAAAGTGTTGGATGCAAAGTTACATTCATGTGGGAAGCTGCTTGTTACGGTTTTCTTCTGGTGAAAGAGAGGCGGACCAAAACGCAGCGTGGTTATCTTTATACATCTTTAATGAAAGATGAAAATATGAACAATTTACAAAAAAACTATAAATGTAACAGAAAACAGTCCTAACTGGTGCAACAAACACCACGAAATACCCAAAGAATATGGCTGCCTAAATATGGTTCCCAATCAGAGACAACGATAAACACCTGCCTCTGATTGAGTACCACTCTAGGCAACCATAGACTTTCCTAGACAACTCTACTAAACACAACCCCATAAATCTAATAAACCCCTAGACAAGACAAGACACATAAATCACCCATGTCACACCCTGGCCTGACCAAAATAATAAAGAAAACACAAAATACTAAGACCAGGGCGTGACAGTACACCCTCCCAAAGGTGCGGACTCCCGGCCGCACACCTAAACCCATAGGGGAGGGTCTGGGTGGGCGTCTGTCCGCGGTGGCGGCTCTGGCGCTGGACGTGGACCCCACTCCATCATAGTCTTTGTCCACCTCCTTAGCGTTCTTAGATTGGCGACCCTCCCCGTCGACCTTGGCCTACTAATCTTAACAAAGGGCCCCACTGGACTGAGGGGCAGCTCGGGACTGAGGGACAGCTCGGGACTGAGGTAGCTCGGGACTAAGGGGTAGCTCAAGACTGAGAGGACGCTCAGGACTGAGAGGGAGCTCAGGACTGAGAGGAAGCTCAGGCAGGTTGACGGCTCTGGCAGATCCTGGCTGAATGGCGCTTCTGGCAGATCCTGGCTGACTGGCGGATCCTGGCTGAATGGCGGCTCTGGAAGATCCTGGCTGACTGGCGGCTCTGGCAGATCCTGGCTGACTGGCGGCTCTGGCTGCTCCATGCTGACTGACGGCTCTGGCTGCTCCATGCTGACTGGCGGGTCTGGCTGCTCCATGCTGACTGGCGGCTCTGGGTGCTCCATGCTGACTGGCGGCTCTGGCTGCTCCATGCTGACTGCCGGCTCTGGCTGCTCCATGCTGACTGCCGGCTCTGGCTGCTCCATGCTGACTGCCGGCTCTGGCTGCTCCATGCTGACTGCCAGCTCTGGCTGCTCCATGCTGACTGGAGACTCTGGCGGCTCATGACAGACGGGAGACTCTGGCGGCTCATGACAGACTCTGGCGGCTCAGACTCTGGCGGCTCATGACAGACGGGAGACTGACAGACGGGAGACTCTGGCGGCTCATGACAGACGGGAGACTCTGGTGGCTCATGACAGACGAGAGACTCTGGCATGACAGACTGGACTCTGGCGGCTCATGACAGACGGGAGACTCTGGTGGCTCATGACAGACGAGAGACTATGGCAGCGCTGGACAGGCGGGAGACTCCGGCATCGCTGGCGAGGAGGAAGGCTCCGGCAGCGCTGGACAGGCGGGAGACTCCGGCATCGCTGGCGAGGAGGAAGGCCCCGGCAGCGCTGGACAGGCGAGGCGCACTGTAGGCCTGGTGCGTGGTGCTGGCACTGGTGGTACTGGGCTGAGGACACACACAGGAAGCCTGGTGCGGGGCGCTGCCACCGGAGGGCTGGTGTGTGGAGGTGGCACTGGATGGACCGGACCGTGAAGGCGTACTGGAGATCTTGAGAGCAGGGCTGGCACCAACCGCCCTGGCTGGATCTTCACCCTAGCCCGGCAGATGTGAGGAGCTGAGATGTAGCGTACCGGGCTAAGCACGCGTACTGGGGACACTGTGCGTTTCTACCGCATAACACGGTGCCTGACCAGTACCACGCCCGTCACGGTAAGCACTGCTAGGCGCACTGTAGCGCTGAGCTGGCACAGGACGTGCAAGGCTAGGGAGGTGCACAGGAGGCCTGGTGCGTGAGGCTGGCACAATCTTCACCAGCCGACTAGCACGCACCTCTGGACGAGTATGGAGAGCTGACCCAGGTGCCATCAAATCCCCGACACGCTCCGTCGGGCGAATTCCGTGCCTCATGCACCATCACAGCAACTCCCTCATAACTCTCTCCTCCAATTTCCCCATTAACTCCTTCACTGTCTCTGCTTCGCTCACCTCCAACACTGGTTCTGGTTTCCTCCTTGGCTCCTTACGATAAACAGGGGGAGTTGGCTCAGGTCTGACTCCTGACTCTGCCACACTTTCTCTTTGTGCCCCCCCAAATACATTTTTGGGGCTGACTCTCGGGCTTCCATCTGCGCCGCCGTGCTTTCTCCTCATACCAGCGCCTCTCCACTTTCGCTGCCTCCAGCTTTTCTTTGGGGCGGCGATATTCTCCTGGCTGTGCCCAGGGTCTTTTACCGTCCAATTCGTCCTCCTATGTCCATTCCTCTTTGCACAGCTCCTGCTGCCGCTGCCTGTCACCACGCCGCTTGGTCCTGTTGTGGTGGGTGATTGTTTCCTGTCTTTGTTGCACCAGTTAGGACTGTTGTCGGTTTTCTGTTACTTTTATTGTTTTTTTGTTGTAAATTGTTCGTATTTTCATCTTTCATTAAAGATGTATAAAGATAACCACGCTGCGTTTTGGTCCTCCTCTCTTTCACCGGAAGAATACCGTAACACTGCTATAGACCACCAAGTGCTAACAGTCAGTAGCTGGATAACATGTGTGAAATGCTTGACAACGTATGTGATATCAACAGAGAGGTATATTTTCTGGTTGATTTAAATAGACTGGCTTTTATCATGCTGCCCACTCAAGAAAAAGCTTCAAACTGTAATCAGTGCCTGCAACCTGGTTCACGTTATCAGTCAACCTACCAGGGTAGTTTCAAACTGCGCACGAATGAAATAATCAACATATAATCAATGTACTGATCACATCTTTACTAATGCTGCAGAAATGTTCTTGAAAGCAGTACACAGATCCATTGGATGTAGTGACCACAATATAGTAGCCATATACAGGAAAACCAAAGTTCCAAAGATTGGGCCTAATACAGTGTATAAGAGGTCATTCTTTTAAGTTTTGTAGTGATTCCTATGTTGTTGATGTAAAGAATATTTGTTGGTCTGTGGTGTGTAATGAGGAGCAAACAGACGGTGCACTTGACATATTTATGAAATTGCTTATCCCGGTTACTAAAAAGCATGCACAGATTAAGAAACTGTTAAATCCCTGTGGATTGATGAAGAATTGAAAAAGTGCATGGTTGAGAGGGATAAAGCAAAAGGAATAGCTTCACAACCGATTGGCAAACGTACTGCAAATTGAGAAATCATGTGACTAAACTGAATAAAAAGAAGAATCTACACTATGAAACAAAGATAAATGACAAAAAATAACAGTAAAAAGTTTCGGAGCACCTTCATAGATATTTTGGGGGAAAAAGGCAAACTCAGCTCCATCATTCATTGAATCAGATGGCTCATTCAATTCAAAACCAATTGATATTGCCAACTACTTTAATTATATTTCATTGGCAAGTTTTTCAAACGTAGGCATGAAATGCCAGCAACAAAAGCTGACACTACACATCCAAGTACATGTACAGTACTAGTCAAAAGTTTGGACACTCCTACTCATTCCAGGGTTTTTCTTTATTTTTTACTATTTTCTACACTGTATAATAATTGTGAAGACATCGACACTATGAAATAACACATATGGAATAATGTAGTAACCAAAAAAGTGTTTATATTTTATATTTGAGATTCTTCAAAGTAGCCACCCTTTTCCTTGCTGAATGGCGGATCCTGGCCGACTGGCGGCTCTGGAAGATCCTGGCTGACACAATACATTATTTACCATGAATTACTATTGGGTACAAAACAATTTGAAACACAAGCGAAACAAACAGCAAATGCATCCAACAAATTGTAGAGACACAAGCTTGATGTAGTCATTGCGTGCTTTGAATATGAGACCAAATACTTCACTTTTTACTATTTTTATACATATATAGTAAGTGAATTTGTCCCAATACCTTTGGTCCTCTAAAATTGAGGGACTACGTACAAAAAGTGCTGTAATTTCTCAAACGGTTTACCCAAAATGCACTTTAACCTCATAGTCATTGTATTATTTCAAATCCAAAGTGCTGGAGTACAGAGCCAAAACAAAAACAAAATGTCACTGTCCCAATACTTTTGGAGCTCACTGTATTTACTACAAATATATGAAAAGTAATGTTAGGACTCATAATCAGTTATTGATAAGTGTGTGTGTGTACGTGCTTGTGCGTACCTCGAGCAGTATGTCTCCCACTCTGAGCCGCCCGTCTTGGTGGGCCACGCCTCCAGTGCAGATCTTCTTCACTCTGAGCACGCTCCCATTGCATCCTCCAATCAGAGCAAAGCCCAGCCACCCTCCCTCTGGCTTATAGACATCTATCTGCAAGATACAGCTCTGATAGAGGGAAAGGGGGACGTTACAAATCCACTCATAAGGGGTCAATTCTAACTGCCACTTAAAGTCAAATTTGCACTAAGTCTCCCATTGATATCAATGCATGATTAAGTGAAAATTCAGTTTAGGAAGTTAGGCATTTCCCCATACCCCTTGTACCAAGACAGTACAAATATAAGTGCATTAAGCAATTCTCTGTCAACAGGCTGAAGTGAGCAGTGTTTGAGCAGTAAAATATGAATGCATTAATCAGGTGAAGAGAATGCCCACACAGCCCCCAGAGCCGAAAGCACAGATGACTCTAGCTTCAACCTGTGTCATCACTGAGAGAAAGAGAGATAGAGAGAGAGCGATAGAAAGAGAGATAATGAGAGCGAGAAAGAAAAAGAGGTAGACAGCGATATTACTTACATCTTGACCTGAGGTGACAGAGAGACGTGATCTGAATTTCCCAGTGGTCTCGGTCACGGCTTTAGCTGCAGAACAAACACAAAGAGACGGAACAAAATGAGACAGAGGAGAGCTTAAAAGACATCTCTGCAAGAACATAAAAGCTTTGCTATGTTATGTTATGTTATGCTATGTTATGTAAGTCCTATGGTCAACGCAAAGGCCAGTAGGGCAGGTAAGGTAATTGATAGCTACTGTTCCTCAACCCTGATCAACGTAACCAAATCTACTGAGAGGCAAAAGCTATTTGCAAAGTATTAGGAACAACCATCATTGATCAAATCAAATCAAACTTTATTTGTCACATGCACCCAATACAACAACAATACAACATGAAATGCTTACTTTACAAGCCCTTAACCAACAATGCAGTTTAACAAGGCTATATACAGCGGGTACCGGTACCGAGTCAATGTGCAGGGGGTACAGGTTAGTCAAGGCAATTTGTACAATTTGCTCGGCATTCAACACCATAGTACCCTCCAAGCTCGTCATCAAGCTCGAGACCCTGGGTCTCGACCCCGCCCTGTGCAACTGGGTACTGGACTTCCTGACGGGCCGCCCCCAGGTGGTGAGGGTAGGCAACAACATCTCCTCCCCGCTGATCCTCAACACTGGGGCCCCACAAGGGTGCGTTCTGAGCCCCCTCCTGTACTCCCTGTTCACCCACGACTGCGTGGCCATGCACGCCTCCAACTCAATCATCAAGTTTGCGGACGACACAACAGTGGTAGGCTTGATTACCAACAACGACGAGACGGCCTACAGGGAGGAGGTGAGGGCCCTCGGAGTGTGGTGTCAGGAAAATAACCTCACACTCAACGTCAACAAAACTAAGGAGATGATTGTGGACTTCAGGAAACAGCAGAGGGAACACCCCCATCCACATCGATGGAACAGTAGTGGAGAGGGTAGCAAGTTTTAAGTTCCTCGGCATACACATCACAGACAAACTGAATTGGTCCACTCACACAGACAGCATCGTGAGGAAGGCGCAGCAGCGCCTCTTCAACCTCAGAAGGCTGAAGAAATTCGGCTTGTCACCAAAAGCACTCACAAACTTCTACAGATGCACAATCGAGAGCATCCTGGCGGGCTGTATCACCGCCTGGTATGGCAACTGCACCGCCCTCAACCGTAAGGCTCTCCAGAGGGTAGTGAGGTCTGCACAACGCATCACCGGGGGCAAACTACCTGCCCTCCAGGACACCTACACCACCCGATGCTACAGGAAGGCCATAAAGATCATCAAGGACATCAACCACCCGAGCCACTGCCTGTTCACCCCGCTGTCATCCAGAAGGCGAGGTCAGTACAGGTGCATCAAAGCTGGGACCGAGAGACTGAAAAACAGCTTCTATCTCAAGGCCATCAGACTGTTAAACAGCCACCACTAACATTGAGTGGCTACTGCCAACACACTGTCAATGACACTGACTCTACTCCAGCCACTTTAATCATGGGAATTGATGGGAAATTATGTAAATATATCACTAGCCACTTTAAACAATGCTACCTTATATAATGTTACTTACCCTACATTGTTCATCTCATATGCATACGTTGATACTGTACTCTATATCATCGACTGCATCCTTATGTAATACATGTATCACTAGCCACTTTAACTATGCCACTTGGTTTACATACTTATCTCATATGTATATACTGTACTCGATATCATCTACTGTATCTTGCCTATGCTGCTCTGTACCATCACTCATTCATATATCCTTATGTACATATTCTTTATCCCCTTACACTGTGTATAAGACAGTAGTTTTTTTTTGGAATTGTTAGTTAGATTACTTGCTCGTTATTACTGCATTGTCGGAACTAGAAGCACAAGCATTTCGCTACACTCGCATTAACATCTGCTAACCATGTGTATGTGACAAATAAAATTTGATTTGATTTGATTTGATTTGATTTGATACATGTAGGTAGGGGTAAAGTGACTATGCATAGACAATAAACAGCAAGTAGCAGCAGTGTTAAAACAAATGGGGGGTGGGGAGTAGAACAGACTATGACTTGGGGGACTGGAGTCTTTGACAATTTTTTGGGCTTTCCTCTGACACCGCCTAGTATATAGATCCTGGATGGCAGGAAGCTTGGCAACAATGATGTGCTGGGCTGTATGCACTGCCCTCTGTAGCGCCTTACGGTCAGATGCCTAGCAGTTGCCATACCAGGCGGTGATGCAACCGGTGCTCTCGATGGTGCAGCTGTAGAACTTTTTGAGGATCTGGGGACCCATGCCAAATCTTTTCAGTCTCCTGGGGGGGAAAGATGTTGTCGTGCCCTCTTCACAACTGTCTTGGTGTGTTTGGATGATGATATTTCATTTGTGATGTGGACACCAAGGAACTTGAAACTCTTGACCCGCTCCACTTCAGCCCAGTGGATGAGAATGGGGGCCTGTTCGGCCCGCCTTTTCCTATAGTCCACAATCAGCTCCTTTGTCTTGCTCACATTGAAGGAGAGGTTGTTGTCCTGGCCTGACCTCCTCCCTGTAGGCTGTCTCATCGCTGTAGGTAATCAGGCCTACCACTGTTGTGTCGTCAGCAAACTTAATGGTGTTGGAGTCGTGTTTGGCCATGCAGTTGTGGGTGAACAGGGAGTACAGGGGGGAACTAAGCACAGACCCCTGAGTATTGTTGCCTACCCTTACCACCTGGGGCCGACCCGTCAGGAAGTCCAGGATCCAGTTGCAAGAGGGAGCTGTTTAGTCTAAGGGTCCTTATAGCTTAGTGATGAGCTTTGTGGGCACTATGGTGTTGAACACTAAGCTTTAGTTAATGAACAGCATTCTCACATAGGTGTTCCTTTTGTCCAGGTGGAAAAGGGCAGTGTGGAGTGCAATAGGGGCGTCAGGGTAGCCTAGTGGTTAGAGTGTAGGACTTGTAACCTGAAAGGTTGCAAGTTCAAATCCCTGAGCTGACAAGGTACAAATCTGTCGTTCTGCCCCTGAACAGGCAGTTAACCCACTGTTCCTAGGCCGTCATTGAAAATAAGAATTTGTTCTTCACTGACTTGCCTAGTTAAATAAAGGTTAAAAAATTAGAGATTGCATCATCTGTGGATCTGTTGGAGCGGTATGCGAATCAGAGGGGAGGTTACCCGGGATGATGCTGTTGATGTGAGTCATGACCAACCTTTCAAAGCACTTCATGGCTACTGACGTGAGTGCTACGGGGCAGGTTACCTTCGCTTCCTTTGGCACACAACCTTTGATGGTCTCCCTGAAACATGTAGGTATTACAGACTCGGTCAGGCAGAGGTTGAAAATGTCAGTAAAGTCACTTGCCAGTTGCTTTGAGTACACATCCTGGTAATCCGTCTGGCCCGCAGCTTTTTGAATGTTGACCTGTTTAAAGGTCTTGCTCACATCGGCTACCGAGAGCATTATCACACAGTCGTCCGGAACAGCTGGTGCTCTCATGCATGCTTCAGTGTTGCTTGCCTAAAAGTGGGCATAAAAGGCATTTAGCTCATCTGGTAGCCTCGTGTCACTGGGCAGCTCGCGGCTGGGTTTCCCTTTGTAGTCTGTAATAGTTTTCAAGCCCTGCCACATCCGACGAGCGTTAGAGCCGGAGTACTAGGATACAATCTTAATCCTGTATTGATGCTTTGCCTGTTTGATGGTTTGTCTGAGGGCGTAGCGGGATTTCTTATAAGAATTAGTGTCCCACTCCTAGCCTTTATCTTGATGCAGATGTTGCCTGTAATCCATGGCTTCTGGTTAGGATATGTACGTACGGTCACTGTGGAGATGATGTCGTCGTTGCACTTATTAATGAAGCCGATAACTGAGGTGCTATACTCCTCAATGCCATTGGATGAATCCTGGAAAAAAGTCCCGTCTGTGCTAGCAAAACAGTCCTGTAGCGTACCCTCTGCGTCATCTGACCACTTCTGTATTGAGCGATTCACTGGTACTTCCTGCATTAGGTTTTGCTTGTAAGCAGGAATCAAGAGGATAGAGTTATGGTCAGATTTGCCAAATGGAGGGCGAGGGAGAGCTTTGCATGCATCTCTGTGTGTGGAGTAAAGGTGGTCGAGAGTATTTTTCCTCTGGTTGCACATGTGACTTGCTGGTAGAAATGAAGTAAAAATGATTTAAGTTTCCTCGGCAACACTAGATGAGCATTTTCTTGTTTTTCTTATACAGCTGGTTGAGTGCAGTCTTAGCGCCAGCAACGATTTGTGGTGGTAAATAGACGGCTACAAACAATATTTGTAGATGAAAACTCTCATGGTAGATTTTGTGGTCTACAGTTTATCATAAGGTACTCTTCCTCAGGTGAGCAATACCTCGAGACTTCTTTATTATTAGACATCGCACAGCTGTTATTGACAAATACACACCCCCGCTCCTCATCTTATTCATAAGCAAAGGTACCATAACCAATGCAGACTTATAGTGAAACAAGATTAATCTAACACATACACTGTATCAATGCCTGTTTGACCTTGAAAATAGTTATATCCCTCCAGTCACAAAACAAAGCCTCTTCAAGAGCCACATTTCTTTTCATTTCAACAATATACAGTGCATTCGGAACGTATTCAGACTCCACTACTTTAATAACATTTTGATATGTTACAGCCTTATTAAATTGTTTTATTCCCTCATCAATCTACACACAATACCCCATAATGACGAAGCAAAACAGGTTTTTACATATTTTTGCAAATGTATTAACAATAAAATCTTGAAATAACACTTTAAGTATTCAGACCCTTTACTCAGTGCTTTGTTGAAACACCTTTGGCAGCTATTACAGCCTTGAGTCTTCTTGTTTATGACGCTACAAGCTTGGCACACCTGTATTTGGGGAGTTACTCCAATTCTTCTCTGCAGATCCTATCAAGCTCTGTCAGTTTGGATGGGGAGCGTTGCTGCAGTTATTTTCAGGTCTCTCCAGAAATGTTCGATCGGGTTCAAGTCAAATCAAATCAAATTTTATTTGTCACATACACATGGTTAGCAGATGTTAATGCGAGTGTAGCGAAATGCTTGAGCTTCTAGTTCCGACAATGCAGTAATAACCAACAAGTAATCTAACAATTCCAAAACTACTGTCTTATACACAGTGTAAGGGGATAAAAAATATGTACATAAAGATATATGAATGAGTGATGGTACAGAGCAGCATAGGCAAGATACAGTAGATGGTATCGAGTACAGTATATACATATGAGATGAGTATGTAAACAAAGTGGCATAGTTAAAGTGGCTAGTGATACATGTATTACATAAGGATGCAGTAGATGATATAGAGTACAGTATATACGTATGCATATGAGATGAATAATGTAGGGTATGTAACATTATATAAGGTAGCATTGTTTAAAGTGGCTAGTGATATTTTTTTACATCATTTTACATCATTAAAGTGGCTGGAGTTGAGTCGGTGTCAGTGTCAGTGTGTTGGTAGCAGCCACTCAATGTTAGTGGTGGCTGTTTAACAGTCTGATGGCCTTGAGATTGATGCACCTGTACTGACCTCGCCTTCTGGATGATAGCGGGGTGAACAGGCAGTGGCTCGGGTGGTTGTTGTCCTTGATGATCTTTATGGCCTTCCTGTAACATCGGGTGGTGTAGGTGTCCTGGAGGGCAGGTAGTTTGCCCCCGGTGATGCGTTGTGCAGACCTCACTACCCTCTGGAGAGCCTTACGGTTGTGGGCGGAGCAGTTGCCGTACCAGGCGGTGATACAGCCCGCCAGGATGCTCTCGATTGTGCATCTGTAGAAGTTTGTGAGTGCTTTTGGTGACAAGCCGAATTTCTTCAGCCTCCTGAGGTTGAAGAGGCGCTGCTGCGCCTTCTTCACAATGCTGTCTGTGTGAGTGGACCAATTCAGTTTGTCTGAGATGTGTATGCCGAGGAACTTAAAACTTGCTACCCTCTCCACTACTGTTCCATCGATGTGGATAGGGGGGTGTTCCCTCTGCTGTTTTCTGAAGTCCACAATCATCTCCTTAGTTTTGTTGACGTTGAGTGTGAGGTTATTTTCCTGACACCACACCCCGAGGGCCTTCACCTCCTCCCTGTAGGCCGTCTCGTCGTTGTTGGTAATCAAGCCTACCACTGTTGTGTCGACCGCAAACTTGATGATTGAGTTGGAGGCGTGCGTGGCCACGCAGTCGTGGGTGAACAGGGAGTACAGGAGAGGGCTCAGAACGCACCCTTGTGGGGCCCCAGTGTTGAGGATCAGCAGGGTGGAGATGTTGTTGCCTACCCTCACCACCTGGGGGCGGCCCGTCAGGAAGTCCAGTACCCAGTTGCACAGGGAGGGGTCGAGACCCAGGGTCTCGAGCTTGATGATGAGCTTGGAGGGTACTATGGTGTTGAATGCCGAGCTGTAGTCGATGAACAGCATTCTCACATAGGTATTCCTCTTGTCCAGATGGGTTAGGGCAGTGTGCAGTGTGGTTGAGATTGCATCGTCTGTGGACCTATTTGGGCGGTAAGCAAATTGGAGTGGGTCTAGGGTGTCAGGTAGGGTGGAGGTGATATGGTCCTTGACTAGTCTCTCAAAGCACTTCATGATGACGGAAGTGAGGGCTACGGGCGGTAGTCGTTTAGCTCAGTTACCTTAGCTTTCTTGGGAACAGGAACAATGGTGGCCCTCTTGAAGCATGTGGGAACAGCAGACTGGTATAGTGATTGATTGAATATGTCCGTAAACACACCGGCCAGCTGGTCTGCGCATGCTCTGAGGGCGCGGCTGGGGATGCCGTCTGGGCCTGCAGCCTTGCGAGGGTTAACACGTTTAAATGTCTTACTCACCTCGGCTACAGTGAAGGAGAGTCCGCATGTTTCCATTGCATGCCGTGTCAGTGGCACTGTATTGTCCTCAAAGCGGGCAAAAAAGTTATTTAGTCTGCCCGGGAGCAAGACATCCTGGTCCGTGACTGGGCTGGTTTTCTTCTTGTAGTCCGTGATTGACTGTAGACCCTGCCACATGCCTCTTGTGTCTGAGCCGTTGAATTGAGATTCTACTTTGTCTCTGTACTGACGCTTAGCTTGATTGATAGCCTTGCGGAGGGAATAGCTGCACTGTTTGTATTCGGTCATGTTACCAGTCACCTTGCCCTGATTAAAAGCAGTGGTTCGCGCTTTCAGTTTCACGTGAATGCTGCCATCAATCCACGGTTTCTGGTTAGGGAATGTTTTAATCGTTGCTATGGGAACGACATCTTCAACGCACGTTCTAATGAACTCGCACACCGAATCAGCGTATTCGTCAATGTTGTTATCTGACGCAATACGAAACATATCCCAGTCCACGTGATGGAAGCAGTCTTGGAGTGTGGAGTCAGCTTGGTCAGACCAGCATTGGACAGACCTCAGCGTGGGAGCTTATTTTTTTAGTTTCTGTCTGTAGGCAGGGATCAACAAAATGGAGTCGTGGTCAGCTTTTCCGAAAGGGGGGCGGGGCAGGGCCTTATATGCGTCGCGGAAGTTAGAGTAACAATGATCCAAGGTTTTTCCACCCCTGGTTGCGCAATCGATATGCTGATAAAATTTAGGGAGTCTTGTTTTCAGATTAGCCTTGTTAAAATCCCCAGCTACAATGAATGCAGCCTCCGGATAAATGGATTCCAGTTTGCAAAGAGTCAAATAAAGTTTGTTCAGAGCCATCGATGTGTCTGCTTGGGGGATATATACGGCTGTGATTATAATCCAAGAGAATTCTCTTGGTAGATAATGTGGTCGACATTTGATTGTGAGGAATTCTAAAATCAGGTGAACAGAAGGATTTGAGTTCCTGTATGTTTCTTTCATCACACCATGTCTCATTAGCCATAAGGCATACGCCCCCGCCCCTCTTCTTACCAGAAAGATGTTTGTTTCTGTCGGCGCGATGCGTGGAGAAACCCGCTGGCTGCACCGCCTCCGATAGCGTCTCTCCAGTGAGCCATGTTTCCGTGAAGCAAAGAAAGTTACAGTCTCTGATGTCCCTCTGGAATGCTACCCTTGCTCGGATTTCATCAACCTTGTTGTCAAGAGACTGGACATTGGCGAGAAGAATGCTAGGGAGTGGTGCACGATGTGCCCGTCTCCGGAGTCTGACCAGAAGACCGCCTCGTTTCCCTCTTTTTTCAGAGTCGTTTTTTTTGGGTCGCCGCATGGGATCCATTCCGTTGTCCTGTTTGAAAGGCAGAACACAGGATCCGCGTCGCGAAAATCATATTCTTGGTCGTACTGATGGTGAGTTGACGCTGATCTTATATTCAGTAGTTCTTCAGTAATGAAACTTCCAGTAATGAAACCTAAGATGACCTGGGGTACTAATGTAAGAAATAACACGTAAAAAAAAAAAACTGCATAGTTTCCTAGGAACGCGAAGCGAGGCGGCCATCTCTGTCAGCGCCAGAAGTCCAAGTTCTGGCTGGGCCACTCGGGGACATTCAGAAACATGTCGATTTTTTTTTTTTACACCTTTATTTAACTAGGCAAGTCAGTTAAGAACACATTCTTATTTTCAATGACGGCCTAGGAACGGTGGGTTAACTGCCTTGTTCAGGGGCAGAACGACAGATTTTTACCTTGTCAGCTCGGGGATTCGTTTTCGCAACCTTCCGGTTACGAGTCCCAACGCTCTAACCACCTGCCTTGCACTCCACGAGGAGCCTGCGTGGCAGACTGACTAACTGTTACGCGAGGGCAGCAAGAAGCCAAGGAAGGTAAGATGCTAGCTAGCATTAAACGTATCTTATAAAAAACAATCAATCTTAACATGATCACTAGTTAATTACACATGGTTGATGATATTACTAGTTTATCTAGCGTGTCCTGCGTTGCATATAATCGATGCGGTGCATGTTAATTTCTCATCGAATCACAGCCTACGCCAAACGGGTGACGATTTAACAAGTGCATTTGCAAAAAAAGCACTGTCGTTGCACCAATGTACCAAACCATAAAACATCAAAGCCTTTCTTTAAAATCAATACACAAGTATATATATTTTTTAAACTGCATATTTAATTAATTTTGCCTGCTAACATGAATTTCTTATAATTGGGGAAATTGTGTCACTTCTCTTGCGTTCCGTGCAAGCAGTCAGGGAATATGCAGCAGTTTGGGCCACCTGGCTCATTGCGAACTGTGTGAAGTCCATTTATAAAGACCGTAATTAATTTGCCAGAATTGTACACAATTATGACATAACGTTGAAGGTCATAACATTGAAGGTTGTACAATGTACCAGCAATATTTAGACTTAGGGATGCCATCCGTTAGATAAAAGACGGAACGGTTCCGTATTTCATTGAAGGAATAAACGTTTTGATTTTGAAATGATAGTTTCCGGATTAGACCATATTAATGCAGTAGCAGTTCAGACGTCTTTTGTCCTCGTCTTGTCGTGTCCCGTATATATATTTACAACTTTTTTCACATACATTTTTTAAAATTTTCCATAAACTCATCTTCAAAACACTCTCCTGCAACCCGCCTCACCAATTTATATTTATAAAAAATTATTATTTACATCAAATCTGTAATCCTCCAAGAAGCTAGCCAGAAACTCCAAGAAGCTAGCCAGAAACCAGCCAGGAGCTAGCCAGAAGCTAATCCAGAAGCTAATCAGAAGCTAGTTCAGAAGCTAGTTAGCTTCTTTACTGGCAAATCGTTAGTATTCAGCTAACCATTGTTTGTGGTCATCAGCTATCCTTTAGCTCGAAAATCTATCGGCAGTTTTGTACGGCGCAGCACAGCGCCGCTCGGAACGGAACATACCGGACCAATTTTTCTCTCCATGTCCCTGGATTTCAACCGCTAACTCTGGACATTCATACCTGGATCTCACAGCTAGCTAGCTGCTTTCCGTGTGACTATCGGCTTTCGTCGATTCCGGAGCAAACATCAATTATTCCGGAGCTAGCCAGCTGAAGAGTTCCATCAATCACTCCTGGGCTGCAGTCACCTACCCGGACCCGTTTTACTGCCTACGCGGAGCCCCACCGGGGGCCTTCACAACTGGACTGCCGACGTTATCTACCCGAAGGAGTTATCCGGCTGACTCCTCCGTCGCGACGTTACCTGAACGCCCATCTGCGGCCTGCTAACCGTTAGCTGTCTTATCGGCTGCTATCTGAATAGACAATCAGACAATTTATTTTTATTATTTTTTCTTCTTGGGCCTCTATAACTATATCTATTGTTTTTTTTTTGTTGTTGTGTGATTTGGATTAATCCCCTCTACCACACGGAACCCCACTAATCTACTGACGGAACGCAAGAGGTGGCTAATAACAGACCTCCATCCTATGCCAGCTTGCTACCGATGGCCTGGCTAGCTGTCTAAATCACCGTGACCCCCAACCAACCTCTCCACTCACTGGACCCTTTTGATCACTCGACTAAGCATGCCTCTCCTTAATGTCAATATGCCTTGTCCATTGCTGTTCTGGTTAGTGTTTATTGGCTTATTTCACTGTAGAGCCTCTAGTCCTGCTCACTATACCTTATCCAACCTATTAGTTCCACCACCCACACATGCAATGACATCTCCTGGTTTCAATGTTTCTAGAGACAATATCTCTCTCTTCATCACACAATACCTAAGTTTACCTCCACTGTATTCACATCCTACCATACCTTTGTCTGTACATTATACCTTGATGCTATTTTATCGCCCCCAGAAACCTCCTTTTACTCTCTGTTCCAGACGTTCTAGACGACCAATTCTTATTGCTTTTAGCCGCACCCTTATTCTACTCCTCCTCTGTTCCTCTGGCGATGTAGAGGTGAATCCAGGCCCTGCAGTGCCTAGCTCCACTCCTATTCCCCAGGCGCTCTCTTTTGACGACTTCTGTAACCGTAATAGCCTTGGTTTCATGCATGTTAACATTAGAAGCCTCCTCCCTAAGTTTGTTCTATTCACTGCTTTAGCACACTCTGCCAACCCAGATGTTCTAGCTGTGTCTGAATCCTGGCTTAGGAAGACCACCAAAAATTCTGAAATTTTTATTCCAAACTACATTTTCAGACAAGATAGAACTGCCAATGGGGGCGGTGTTGCAATCTACTGCAAAGATAGCCCGCAGAGTTCTGTCCTACTATCCAGGTCTGTACCCAAACAATTTCAACTTCTACTTTTTAAAAATCCACCTCTCTAAAAACAAGTCTCTCACCGTTGCCGCCTGCTATAGACCACCCTCTGCCCCCAGCTGTGCTCTGGACACCATATGTGAACTGATTGCCCCCCATCTATCTTCAGAGCTCTAGCTGCTAGGTGACCTAAACTGGAACATGCTTAACACCCCAGCCATCCTACAATCTAAACTTGATGCCCTCAATCTCACACAAATGCCCTCAATCTCACACCTACCAGGTACCTCCACAAAGCCTTAAACACGGGCACCCTCATAGATATCATCCTAACCAACTTGCCCTCTAAATACACCTCTGCTGTCTTCAACCAAGATCTCAGCGATCACTGCCTCATTGCCTGCATCCGTAATGGGTCAGCGGTCAAACGACCTCCACTCATCACTGTAAAACGCTCCCTGAAACACTTCAGCGAGCAGGCCTTTCTAATCGACCTGGCCGGGGTATCCTGGAAGGATATTGATCTCATCCCGTCAGTAGAGGATGCCTGTATATTTTTTTTAAATGCCTTCCTAACCATCTTAAATAAACATGCCCCATTCAAGAAATTTAGAACCAGGAACAGATATAGCCCTTGGTCCTCCCCAGACCTGACTGCCCTTAACCAACACAAAAACATCCTATGGCGTTCTGCATTAGCATCGAACAGCCCCCGTGATATGCAGCTGTTCAGGGAAGCTAGAAACCATTATACACAGGCAGTTAGAAAAGCCAAGGCTAGCTTTTTCAAGCAGAAATTTGCTTCCTGCAACACTCAAAAAGTTCTGGGACACTGTAAAGTCCATGGAGAATAAGAACACCTCCTCCCAGCTGCCCACTGCACTGAAGATAGGAAACACTGTCACCACTGATAAATCCACCATAATTAAGAATTTCAATAAGCATTTTTCTACAGCTGGCCATGCTTTCCACCTGGCTACTCCTACCCCGGTCAACAGCACTGCACCCCCCACAGCAACTCGCCCAAGCCTTCCCCATTTCTCCTTCTCCCAAATCCGTTCAGCTGATGTTCTGAAAGAGCTGCAAAATCTGGACCCCTACAAATCAGCCGGGCTAGACAATCTGGACCCTTTCTTTCTAAAATTATCTGTTGAAATTGTTGCCACCCCTATTACTAGCCTGTTCAACCTCTCTTTCGTGTCATCTGAGATTCCCAAAGATTGGAAAGCAGCTGCGGTCATCCCCCTCTTCAAAGGGGGGGACACTCTTGACCCAAACTGCTACAGACCTATATCTATCCTACCATGCCTTTCTAAGGTCTTCGAAAGCCAAGTTAACAAACAGATTACCGACCATTTCGAATCTCACCATACCTTCTCTGCTATGCAATCTGGTTTCAGAGCTGGTCATGGGTGCACCTCAGCCACGCTCAAGGTCCTAAACGATATCTTAACCACCATCGATAAGAAACATTACTGTGCAGCCGTATTCATTGATCTGGCCAAGGCTTTCGACTCTGTCAATCACCACATCCTCATCGCAGACTCGACAGCCTTGGTTTCTCAAATGATTGCCTCGCCTGGTTCACCAACTACTTCTCTGATAGAGTTCAGTGTGTCAAATCGGAGGGTCTGCTGTCCGGACCTCTATGGGGGTGCCACAGGGTTCAATTCTTGGACCGACTCTCTTCTCTGTATACATCAATGATGTCGCTCTTGCTGCTGGTGAGTCTCTGATCCACCTCTACGCAGACGACACCATTCTGTATACTTCTGGCCCTTCTTTGGACACTGCACCCTCCAGGCAAGCTTCAATGCCATACAACTCTCCTTCCGTGGCCTCCAATTGCTCTTAAATACAAGTAAAACTAAATGCATGCTCTTCAACCGATCGCTACCTGCACCTGCCCAACATCACTACTCTGGACGGCTCTGACTTAGAATACGTGGACAACTACAAATACTTAGGTGTCTGGTTAGACTGTAAACTCTCCTTCCAGACCCATATCAAACATCTCCAATCCAAAGTTAAATCTAGAATTGGCTTCCTATTTCGCAACAAAGCATCCTTCACTCATGCTGCCAAACATACCCTTGTAAAACTGACCATCCTACCAATCCTCGACTTTGGCGATGTCATTTACAAAATAGCCTCCAATACCCTACTCAACAAATTGGATGCAGTCTATCACAGTGCAATCCGTTTTGTCACCAAAGCCCCATATACTACCCACCATTGCGACCTGTACGCTCTCGTTGGCTGGCCCTCGCTTCATACTCGTCGCCAAACCCACTGGCTCCATGTCATCTACAAGACCCTGCTAGGTAAAGTCCCCCCTTATCTCAGCTCGCTAGTCACCATAGCATCTTCCACCTGTAGCACACGCTCCAGCAGGTATATCTCTCTAGTCACCCCCAAAACCAATTCTTTCTTTGGCCGCCTCTCCTTCCAGTTCTCTGCTGCCAGTGACTGGAACGAACTACAAAAATCTCTGAAACTGGAAACACTTATCTCCCTCACTAGCTTGAAGCACCAACTGTCAGAGCAGCTCACAGATTACTGCACCTGTACATAGCCCACCTATAATTTAGCCCAAACAACTACCTCTTTCCCTACTGTATTTAATGCATTTATTTTGCTCCTTTTCACCCCATTATTTTTATTTCTACTTTGCACATTCTTCCATTGCAAATCTACCATTCCAGTGTTTTACTTGCTATATTGTATTTACTTTGCCACCATGGCCTTTTTTTGCCTTTACCTCCCTTATCTCAACACATTTGCTCACATCGTATATAGACTTGTTTATACTATATTATTGACTGTATGTTTGTTTTACTCTATGTGTAACTGTGTCGTTGTATGTGTCGAACCTGCTTTGCTTTATCTTGGCCAGGTCGCAATTGTAAATGAGAACTTGTTCTCAACTTGCCTACCTGGTTAAATAAAGGTGAAATAAAAAATAAAAAAATGACCAAAGGCTCGTATTTATTTGTGTTATTATGTTATAATTAAGTCTGATTTGATAGAGCATTCTAACTGAGCGATGGTAGGCAGCAGCAGGCTCGTAAGCATTCATTAAAACAGCTCTTTCGTGCGTTTGCCAGCAGCTCTTCGCAATGCTTCAAGCATTGCGCTGTTTATGACTTCAAGCCTATCAACTACCGAGATTAGGCTGGTGTAACTGATGTAAAATGGCTAGTTAGTTAGCGGGGTGCGCGCTAATGGTGTTTCAAACATCACTCACTGTGAGTCTTGGAGAAGTTGTTCCCCTTGCTCCGCAAGGGCTGTGGCTTTTGTGGAGTGATGGGTAACGATGCTTTGAGGGTGGCTTTTGTCGATGTGTTCCTGGTTCGAGCCCAGGTAGGGGCGAGGAGAGGGACGGAAGCTATTCTGTTACACTAAAGTGCCTATAAGAACATCCAATAGTCAAAGGTATATGAAATACAAATGGTATAGAGAGGAATAGTCCTATAATTCCAATAATAACTACAACCTTAAATAACTACAACCTGGAAATATTGAAGACTCATGTTAAAAGGAACCACCAATTTTCATATGTTCTCATGTTCTGAGCAAGGAACTTAAAACGTTAGCTTTTTTTTTTTTTACATGGCACACTTTTACTTTCTTCTCCAACACTTTGTTTTTGCATGATTTAAACCAAATTGAACATGCTTCATTATTTATTTGAGGCTAAATGGATTTTATTGATGTTAAAATAAGTGTTCATTCAGTATTGTTGTAATTGTCATTATTACAAATATATATTTTTTTTTAAATCGGCCAATTAATTGGTATCTGCTTTTTTTGGTCCTCCATTAATCGGTATCGGCATTGAAAACTCATAATTGGTCGACCTCTAGAGTGGAATATTATCTTGCACCTGTCTCTATGCACTTAAATAGCAAATGGAGGACGCTTTTCCCGTGGTTCATTTTCATGCCAGTCTGGTAGGCTATACTCATGTTGTAAAGACAAGCAATGTGCTTCATATTAGGAAAGTCTAGATTTTTGTTATAGTGTCGACACCATATAAATAATTATATTGAATATATATTGTACTTACCTGCAGTATAGTATGATTGGTATTCATGTGTGCATGGTTATTATTTGCATTAGCATTGACTGTGACCTTTCCCCTTTGATGAGGTCATCACCCACAGTCGAATCTGTAAAAGGTGACTATCACATGTTGAGTGGGCTGTATCGTTTTGCTATATTGGTAACATTTGTACATGGCTGTACACCTTTTATTTCTTAGGTTGAAAATAAAGGAAAGTAATATAGAAATGCGTGTGGGCATTCCTTGTCAAGTTACTACATCTTTTTGGCGACAAGGATAAAACTTGATCAGCATCTGCAGGGCGATGGGCTAGCTAAGAAACAGTGGATGCAGTCAGTTAGCCTAATGAGCAACGGAGAGTAGCCGCTGCTGGAGGGAAATGCCTATGGTGACAATCAGTAGCAAGTTGGCAATGTTAGGGACTATCACTGAGTTTGTGGAAGAGAACGAGGACTGGACGGAATATGTGGAAAGGTTGGGACACATTCTTTGGGAAAATGGAATTACAGATGAGGCTAAAAACAGTGCTCTATTCTCTTGAGTGTGAGTGTGGCTAAAACCTACAAGCTAATGGGGAATTTGGCTACCCCACAGAGACAGGGAGAAATTCCCTTTGTGGATCTAGTTGCTCTCATTCAGACTCATCACAATCCAAAGCATCCAGTGATTGTCCAGAGGTTCAAGTTTAAATAACATTTTCGGAAACAGGTCAGTCTATTGCTAACTTTGTTGCTGAATTACGTGAACTCTCTGAACATTGTGAGTTTGGAGCTATGTTAGAGGACATGCCCCGTGACAGATTAGTCTGTGGCATTACTGAGGACCGTATACAGTGCCATTTGCTGGGGAAAGCCACACTGACTTTCAAGAGAGCATGGGAAATATCTCAAGGGATGGAGATGGCCGCTAGTAATGCTGAAGATATATATTTTTTAAAGGCCAACAGTGGAAGTGGTGCAGTGCATCAGGTGAGAAAAAAAGAGGCATCGGGAAAAAGTGGAATGTTTCAGATGTGGGGGAACACATTATGCATAACGTCTGACTGGCACACATACAAAATCCATGTCTCAATTGTATCAAGGCTTAAAAATCCTTATTTAAACGGTCTCCTCCCCTTCACCTACACTGATTGAAGTGGATTTAACAAGTGACATCAATAAGGGATCATAGCTTTCACCAAGATTCACCTGGTCTATGTCATGGAAAGAGCAGGTGTTCCTAATGTTTTGTACACTCAAGTGTATAATATTACAAAGGCAGACAGTAATTAAAGTGCAGCTTACCTCTGACATTCTGCTTCCCTGATGCCAGAGTGTGTGACATCACTCGGTTGATGTCAACACAGGGTTTGACGGACAACTTTGAGAGCCAATGGAACTAAAGGTTTTGATGACAAGCTATTTTGAATACATTTCATTTGGCATGGGGTCGTGAAACGTTCATACAGACATAAAGGGTGTAAAGACATAAAGGGTGTAAGAATACTTAAAGGGCTGGACACGGGCCGCACCGAAAAAACGCATTGTTGCCAATTAAGTGGTTAGTTTTGCTAGATTCTTAAAATGTGTACGCACTGTAATTGATGGTGGCTCAGGACGGTACCATTCTGCTCATCTGATGAAGGTGCACATGGATCCGATTCAAACTTTGAATACAGAGATCGAGTCAGTAAAGGCAGAACAGCAGAAATCGAAACATTATCTGGAGGGCAGAGATACGGACGACAGCTGATGCATTGTTCCAGAGCCAGGCGGCATTGGCAGAGTCAGGTGGAGAATGATGCATTGAAAAGAGCGAGGAACGAGATAGAGTCACAATCTATGCCAGGCACACCTGTGAGCTCTGGAACTCCACCTCTGACAGGCAGAGTCAACATAACTGGAAGGTTCGTCCGGTCATCAGTACACCCTGACAATTCCATTCCTCTTCTGACAACATAACTTGACCAAGGCAAATGTGGCTTACCAGTGAATCTCAGGGTGTTCATCATTAACACTGTCTCAGAAGTTTCTGTCCATGACTGATGCAACCCGAAAAAGCATAAAAGACAGAGTTAATGAGTACTTGAGGTCACCGAGAAAGTCTGGACATGGCCTGCTCTCCCTTATGTAAGGAATTAGGCACTTTCCCATGTACTGTAGGCTATGTTTATTTGTCAGACTGCACAGTAGCCTAATAAACAAATGCATGTGGCTTATATCTTCAAAATGCTTTACTATCCAAATGTAAAAGCATTTACTGTACAGTACTGTATTTCTTCATTAGCTTCTTTATGCTTTCGTTAATAAAATAATGATAAAAATACAATTTTCAAAATGCAGATGTTTATTTAGTTATGGTGTCACGTTCTGACCTTAGTTATTTTATTATGTCTTTGTTTTAGTATGGTCAGGGTGTGAGTTGGGTGGGTTGTCTATGTTCCTTTTTCTATGTTTTGGGACTTTTCACTTTGTTATTTTGTATTTTTGTAGTGTTCAGTTTTACATATTAATATGGACACTTACCACGCTGCAAATTGGGCCGATATGTCTTACTCCTAGTCAGAAGAAGAGGACGTACGTTACATATGGATCAATAATGAATTACTATGGGAATAAATATCACTGAATTACAGAAATATTGGAACAAAGTTGTCTAATAATGAAGGTAAACAAATGGTTGCTTACTGGAAATGTCACACCCTGACCATAGTTTGCTTTGTATGTTTCTATGTTTTGGTGGTCAGGGTGTGATCTGAGTGGGCATTCTATGTTGGATGTCTTGTTTGTCTATTTCTATGTCTGGCCTGATATGGTTCTCAATCAAAGGCAGGTGTTAGTCATTGTCTCTGATTGGGAACCATATTTAGGTAGCCTGGGTTTCACTGTGTGTTTGTGGGTGATTGTTCCTGTCTGTGTTTTCCACCAGACAGGGCTGTTTTTTGGTTTTCCACGTTTATTGTTTTGTAGTGTTCATCTTTGTTTATTAAACATGAATCAATATAATCACGCTGCGTTTTGGTCCGCCTCTACTTCACCTAAAGAAAACTGTTACAGAATCACCCACCACAACAGGACCAAGCGGCGTGGTAACGGGCAACAGCAGCGAAAACAGGAATGGACATGGGAGGACGGTTTGGACGGCAAGAATATGGACTATACTACTTGGGAGGAAATAGACAGGTGGGCGGTCGACCCAGGGAGAGTGCCGGAGCCCGCCTGGGATTCGATGGAGCAGTGCACGGAAGGTTACAGGAGAATGAGGTAGGCGAAGCAAGCACGGCGGCGCGGACGGAAGCCCGAGAGTCAGCCCCAAAAATGTATTGGGGGAGGCACAGGGGGAGTGTGGCAGAGTCAGGAGTCAGACCTGAGCCAACTCCCCCCGTTTATCGTGAGGAGCCAAGGTAGAGCTCAGAACCAGAGCTGGTGTTGGAGGTGAGCGAAGCAGAGACTGTGAAGGAGTTAATGGGGAAATTGGAGGAGAGAGATATGAGGGAGTTGCTGTGTTGGTGCATGAGACACGGAATTCGCCCGACGGAGCGTGTCGGGGATTTGATGACACCTGGGTCAGCTCTCCATACTCGTCCTGAGGTGCGTGCTAGTCGGCTGGTGAAGATGGTGCCAGCCTCACGCACCAGGCCTCCTGTGCATCTCCCTAGCCTTGCACGTCCTGTGCCATCTCAGCACTACAGTGCTAACCGTGGCGGGCGTGGTGCTGGTCAGGCACCGTGTTATGCGGTGGTTCGCACGGTGTCCCCAGTACGCGTGCTTAGCCCGGTGCGCTACATCCCAGCTTCCCACATCTGCCGGGCTAGGGTGAAGATCCAGCCAGGGCGGTTGGTGCCAGCCCTGCTCTCAAGATCTCCAGTACGCCTTCACGGTCCGGTCCATCCAGTGCCACCTCCACACACCAGCCCTCCGGTGGCTTCCTGTGCGTGTCCTCGGCCCAGTACCACCAGTGCCAGCACCACGCATCAGGCCTACAGTGCGTCCCGCCTGTCCAGCGCTGCCGGGGCCTTCCTCCTCTCCAGCGCTGCCAGAGTCTCCCGCCTGTCCGGCGCTGCAGCCGGAGTCTCCCGCCTGTCCGGCGCTGCAGCCGGAGTCTCCCGCCTGTCCGGCGCTGCAGCCGGAGTCTCCCGCCTGTCCGGCGCTGCAGCCGGAGTCTCCCGCCTGTCCGGCGCTGCTGCCGGAGTCTCCCGCCTGTCCGGCGCTGCTGCCGGAGTCTCCCGCCTGTCCGGCGCTGCTGCCGGAGTCTCCCGCCTGTCCGGCGCTGCTGCCGGAGTCTCCCGCCTGCCCGGCGCCGCCTGTCTGCCCGGCGCCGCCCGTCCGCCCAGCGCCGCCCGTCTGCCCAGCGCCGCCCGTCTGCCCAGCACCGCCATCCAGCGCCGCCCGTCTGCCCAGCGCCGCCCGTCTGCCCAGCGCCGCCCATCCGCCGCGCCGCCCATCCAGCGCCGCCCGTCTGCCGCTGCCCAGCGCCGCCCGTCTGCCCAGCGCCGCCCGTCTGCCCAGCGCCGCCTGAGCCGCCCCAGCGCGGCCCAGCGCCGCCTGAGCGCCCGTCTGCCCAGCGCCGCCTGAGCCGCCCGTCTGCCCAGCGCCGCCTGAGCCGCCCGTCTGCCCAGCGCCGCCTGAGCCGCCCGTCTGCCCAGCGCCGCCTGAGCCGCCCGTCTGCCCAGCGCCGCCTGAGCGCCCGTCTGCCCAGCGCCGCCTGAGCCGCCTGCTGCCCAGCGCCGCCTGAGCCGCCCGTCTGCCCAGCGCCGCCTGAGCCGCCCGTCTGCCCAGCGCCGCCTGAGCCGCCCGTCTGCCCAGCGCCGCCTGAGCCGTCTGCCCAGCGCCGCCTGAGCCGCCCGTCTGCCCAGCGCCGCCTGAGCCGCCCGTCTGCCCAGCGCCGCCTGAGCCCCGTCTGCCCAGCGCCGCCTGAGCCGCCCGTCTGCCCAGCGCCGCCCGTCTGCCCAGTGCCGCATGAGCCGCCCGTCTGCCCAGTGCCGCCTGAGCCGCCCGTCTGCCCAGCGCCGCCCGTCTGCCCAGCGCCGCCCGTCTGCCCATCTGCCCTGAGCCGCCCATCTGCCCTGAGCCGCCCATCTGCCCTGAGCCGCCCGTCTGCCGAGCGCCGCCCGTCTGCCCAGCGCCGCCTGAGCCGCCCGTCTGCCCAGCGCCGCCTGAGCCTCCCGTCTGCCCAGCGCCGCCCGTCTGCCCAGCGCCGCCAGTGCCTCAGCCCAGAGCCCCTGCCCCTCAGCCAAGAGCCCCTGCCCCTCAGCCAAGAGCCCCTGCCCCTCAGCCAAGAGCTGCCGCCCCTCAGCCAAGAGCTGCCGCCCCTCAGCCAAGAGCTGCCGCCCCTCTGTCCCGAGCTGCCCCTCAGTCCAGTGGGGTCATTAAGTAGGGTCGCCGTGGCTAGGAGGCCACGGAAGCGGACAAGGTGGGGGACTAAGACTACGGTGAAGTGGGGGCCACGTCCAGCACCAGAGCCGCCACCGCGGAGATGCCCACCCAGACCCTCCCCAATAGGTTCAGGTTTTGCGGCCGGAGTCCGCACCTTGGGGGGGGGTATGTTTGCTTTGTATGTTTCTATGTTTTGGTGGTCAGGGTGTGATCTGAGTGGGCATTCTATGTTGGATGTCTTGTTTGTCTATTTCTATGTCTGGCCTGATATGGTTCTCAATCAGAGGCAGGTGTTAGTCATTGTCTCTGATTGGGAACCATATTTAGGTAGCCTGGGTTTCACTGTGTGTTTGTGGGTGATTGTTCCTGTCTCTGTGTTTTGCACCAGACAGGGCTGTTTTTTGGTTTTCCACATTTATTGTTTTGTAGTGTTCGTGTTTATTAAACATGAATCAATATAATCATGCTGCGTTTTGGTCCGTCTCTACTTCACCTAAAGAAAACCGTTACAGGAAAGTACTCTTTCAAACACACACGGTCATGTTTTTATTGTGTATCAAATCCGACCGTGATTGGGAGTCCCACAGGGCGGCAGACAAATGGCCCAGCGTTTCTCCCTGTAGAAAACAGAAATAAATGTTTTGGCCTTTAAAAATATTATTTTGGCCTTTATTCAAATTACAATTGCTCACTTTCTTTTGAAAACTAAATAACCTCCAAAATATTGTCATATATTATCAAGTTGATGGCAGAGTAATATAGCCCGGCACCTACATAAAGCTGAGTGACTCACTCATTCTTGGCTTTGGATCAAAATAAATAGGTACCAACATTCTTTCTGATAGTCTTTAATGAGGAAATGTTTGGGTTATCCTGACCTGGAAACCATGTAGAGTATTATAATAGCCCATTATGGGCTGAGAGAGAGAAAGATAGTTTGAGAGCTCTTGGTGAACCGATAAAAACCTTGAAAGTAGAAATACAACAATTATAGGCAATGGTCATAAAAACAGACTTGACTCCAACATGTGGACCCTTTGTTCCCTCAATCTACCCACACTGAGTCGCGCAAGGCAGATCAGGTTTCAAGCATCTGGTCAGCATTGCCTGGCTTTGAGTCAACATGTTTCCACAACTAATGACTGGGAGAGACAAAACTTTGGCAACAGGTTGTCACGACTGGAGAAAGACACCAATCAACGTAATAAACCGGCTGTCCGAGTTGTGCAGGTTCCGAGTGAAACCAACATTATTCGTTCAGTAGAAGAGAAACCTGGTGAATGTCATTGAGGGATTTCTGGTCACTGGCAACGAGAATGTCGGGAAATAAAACGTGTTCTTATTGGAAGGGTCCGTCTAAGGGAAAACGACGCAATGCTGAAAAATCTCTCTCCGGCTCAGCAGCAGAGGATGCTGTGGAGGTAAACTAATAGACCACCTCTTACGTCCCATCTCAGCTGGGGTACATATGAAATCGGATGGAATATATGTGAACATGGCTAATAGCTTTGCAGTAGATACGGGTGAAGAAGTCACAGTATTGCCCATATCTTTTACAAAACATATACAGTTGAAGTCGGAAGTTTACATACACCTTAGCCAAATACATTTAAACTCCGTTTTTTACAATTCCTGACATTTAATCCAAGTAAAAATTCCCTGTCTTAGGATCACCACTTTATTTTAAGAATGTGAAATGTCAGAATAGAGAGTGATTTATTTCAGCTTTTATTTATTTCATCACATTCCCTGTGGGTCAGAAGTTTACATACACTCAATTAGTATTTGATAGCATTGCCTTTAAATGGTTTAACTTGGGTCAAACGTTTTGGGTAGCCTTCCACAAGCTTCCCACAATAAGTTGGATGAATTTTGGCCCATTCCTCCTGACAGAGCTGGTGTAACTGAGTCAGGTTTGCAGGCCTCCTTGCTCGCACAGGCCTTTTCAGTTCTGCCCACACATTGTCTATAGGATTGAGGACAGGAATTTGTGATGGCCACTCCAATACCTTGACTTTGTTGTCCTTAAGCCATTTTGCCACAACTTTGGAAGTATGCTTGGGGTCATTGTCCATTTGGAAGACCCTTTAATAACTTCCTGACTTTAACTTCCTGACTGATGTCTTTAGATGTCTTTAGATTTTGCTTCAACATATCCACATAATTTTCCTCCCTCATGGTGCCATCAATTTTGTGACTTGCACCAGTCCCTTCTGTAGCAAAGCACCCCCACAACATGATGCTGCCACCACCATGCATGAATGCGGTGCTTTTATATGGCGGTTTGGAGCAGTGGCTTCTTCCTTGCTGAGCATCCTTTCAGGTTATGTCGACCTGTTTTACTGTGGATATAGATACTTTTGTACATGTTTCCTCCAGTATCATCACAAGGTCCTTTGCTGTTGTTCTGGCATTGATTTGCGCTTTTCACACCAAAGTATGTTCATCTCTAGGAGACAGAACGCGTCTCCTTCCTGAGCGGTCTGACGGCTGCATGGTCCCATGGTGTTTATACTTGCGTGCTATTTTTTGTACAGATGAACGTGGAACCTTCAGGCGTTCGGAAATTGCTCCCAAGGATGAACCAGACTTGTGGAGGTCTACAGCCTTTTGTCTGAGGTCTTGGCTGATTTCTTTTGATATTCCCATGATGTCAAGCAAAGAGGCACTGCATTTGAAGGTAGGCCTTGAAATATATCCACAGGTACACCTCCAATTGACTCAAATTATGTCAATTAGCCTGTCAGAAGGCATAACATAATTTTCTGGAATTTTCCAAGCTGTTTAAAGGCACAGTCAACTTAGTGTATGTAAACTTCTGACCCACTGGAATTGTGATACAGTGAAATAATCTGTAAACAATTGTTGGAAATATTATGCACAAAGTATATGTCCTAACCGACTTGCCAAAACTATAGTTTGTTAACAAGAAATTTGTGGAGTGGTTGAAAAACGAGTTTTAATGACACCAACCTAAGTCTAAGTAAACTTACGACTTCAACTGTACGTCCTCAGTACACGGTGGGAGGGGGGGGGCTAGGGCTGGGTTGTAGTAAAGCTACATCCTGTCTCTTTGTTCTGTGGAGAGAATCACTGAGGACAGGGGCGGATTAACCTACCTCCCCGCACAATTTGTTCTCTTTGAATAAATGTATTTTCCTCCACCTGCTTTGGGTTCTAATTAAAATAGTGATAAAGGAAACGATAAATGTTAGGCAGATCATTCCCAGAGCTTGTGGCTGAGCAGTACCAGAGCAAAAATTGAGCAGGAGAGAAGGCCGATACAATTTAATTAAAATCTGCTTGAATTATGCTCTGCTCCAAACTCTCCCCTTTACATGCTCCAGTATTTAAAAGCAACTCGGCTTTAGGCTATCAAAGAACTGTCAATGAATGAATGGCTGCATCCACCATTATACGGTATGACAAACTGCATAATAAAAGAGGCCTAATTAGACAAAACAATTGAGTCATTCAAAACTAAATACTAAGGTGTTCAAACAAGGTAACTGCAACAACAAAAAATGGGGGGGCTTGGGCTTCAGTGCTTCCATAGGAAAGCACAATTTATAGTCCAATATTTACATGTCTTGGGGGGCAAGTGTTTAAATTGTGCAGTATGTTGGGGTTGTGATGTGTGTGTAGCATGAATGTCTATGTGGGTGTGTGTGTGTGGATGAGTGTATATCTGTGTGGGTGTGTGAGTGAGTGCATCTGTGCTAAGGTGCAGAGAGTTCGTGCAGGTGGTTAGTCCAGTTCATGTGTTCAGCAGACTGATAGCTTGTAGATAGAAACGTCTCTGAGCCTGTTAGTATCAGACCTCATGCTCTGATACGGTCTGCCCGACGGTATAGGTGTGAACAGCTCATGGCTGGGGTGTGTAGGGTCTTTGAAGCTGCGAGCCTTCCTCAGGCACTGTTTCAAGTAGATATCCTGGATGGGTGGGAGCACGTTTCCAGAGATGTACTGGGCTGTCTTCACCTTGTGGTCTTGGATTGAGCAATTCCTGTACCAGGCCGTGATGCAACCAGTCAGGACGCGCTCTCAGTATTATGAGAAGACCAGGGGAAGCATGCCAAACTTCTTCAGCCGCTTTAGGAAGAAGAGATGCTGTTGTGCCCTCTTGACGAGAGTGGTGTTTTTGGTCCATGTCAAGTCCTCAGTGATGTGAATGCTGACTCTCTACTGCAGTCCCGTTGGTGTGAATCAGGGCATGTTCCTTTTGCTTCTTGAAGACAACCACCAACTCCTTTTCTTTTGCTGACGTTTAGGGAGAGGTTGTTGTCCTGGCACCACAATACCAGTTCACTTACCTCCTCCCTATAGGCTGATTCGTCGGCTGATTCGTCGTTGTTGATGATTATCAGGCCTACAACCGAGTGGTCGTCAGCAACCCCCCCCCCCACACACACTCACACACAGCACCCTGTCTATTAGCACCAGTCTACGGCTACAAACACAGAAAAAGAGACAAGAAGAGAGAAAGAATGAGCGAGAAGTTTCTTACCCTGCTCAGTAGGTGTCTCTGGCACAGGAGAGACAGGTTCCTCAAAATGAGTGAAATACTTCCATTCCTTCTCCTTCTTCCACTCTCTCAGGTCACTGAGACCTAGACAGACAGGACCCAGAATCACACTGTCATGTTTATGTTTACTGTTGCATTTTTGTCAATTAGCAGATGCTCTTATCCAGAGCAACTTACAAGAGCAATTAGAGTTAAGTGCCATGCTCAAGGGCACATCAGATGTTTCACCTAGTCGGGTCTGGGATTCAAACTAGTGACCTTTTGGTTACTGGCCCAACGCTCTTAAACGCTAAGCTACCTGCCACCCTATTTTGAAACCAGTGGAGGCTGCTGAGGGGAGGACGGCTCATAATAATGGCCAGAATGGAGTGAACGGAATGGTATCAAACACATGGTTCTCATTGTTTTGATACCATTTCATTCACTTAATTATTAAAGGCCTTTACACTTCATTACAGCCATTATTATGAGCCATCCTCCACTCAGCAGCCTCCACTGGTTGAAACGCCAAACTATTAAGCCTCTGTCTGTCTGAGGTATGGTTATCAACTCTGGTAACGATTGATCTGAGAATAGCATCTAATCCTCAATGAGGTGTCAACCTACGAACCTCTCATTATATCAACTTAACCTATTGCACCACTTAGCCACCTTCCAGAGTTTCTGTTTCTCTTTGAACCAGCAGTCATCCACATCAAGAGGAGTTCTGAACTGAACATAGTGCTCATCATCTCCCTATATTGTCTGATACACACCATTCCTCTTGGCTTTGGGCGTCACAGGCTGATCATCTCTACAACAAGAAAGAAACTTAATTTAACACAAAAACACACACTTGAGTGCACACACACATGCATGCATGCAGAAGATACACACACACACAAGCACAAGGGCACGCAAACACACCGCCCTCCAAAAACACCTGGTGGCCTTGAGTTTCACTTTGCGTGGAGCGTTCTCGCAGGCCTTGACAGCATCCTCCAAAGTCATTCCCATGGTGCATCGGCCACAGATGTACAGGATCCTGTCGTTTGGTTGGACGCTGCCTTCCTCACAGGCAGGTGAACCAGGAACCACCTCCAGACAGTAGATCCCCTGCCTCTTGCTGCCTATACCACCTGTCAGCTTTATACCTGAGAAATGTTCATTAGACTTGACGAACAATGCTTTCATCTTACAAATATTTGCTAAGGTGTGCCCTAATGAACACCATCCAGATATACAGTTCTGAAAGTATTCATACCCCTTGACTTATTCCACATTTTGTTGTGTTACAGCCAGAAGTCAAAATGGATAAATCAAAGATTCTTTCCCCTTACCCATCTACACACAATACCCCACAATACCATTTTTAGGTCTTGCCATAGATTTTCAAGTAGCTTTAAATCAAAACTGTAACTTGACACTCAGGAATGTTCAATGTTTTCTTAGTAAGCAACTCCAGTGAATATTTGGGCTTGCATTGTTTTCCTCTAGGATTTTGCCTGTCCTTAGGCTCCATTCCGTTTTTATCCTGAAAAACAGTTCTTAACGACTACAAGCATACCCATAAGATGATTCCCTCAACTAAATCCTAATTGTCCCGCTCCCTCTGTTTTTTACCAAGCTGTCCAGTAGGTGTCTTGTGTAGAATGATGTCTTGCAGATTGTCTGGAGGTGGAGCTATCAGGTTGGTCACTGCCCTCCCCAGAGTCATACTCAGCCTCCTAGGAGATGACCTCAGGATCGACATGGCAACCTCATCTGTCACGTTTGTCACATCCTGGCCATTGACCTGGGAGAGGGGAAAATGGAAGAAACCGCTAAGGGATAATGTGTGCCTGTGGGTGTGTGTGTGTGTGTGTACCGTAGTGGAGACTGCTGAGTGGAGGACGGCTCATGATAATGGCTGGAATGGAATCATATCAAACACATGGTTTCCATGTAGTTGATACCACTCCATTGACTCCATTCCAGTCATTATGAGCCGTTCTTCCTTCAGCGGCCTCCACTGGTGTACCGTGACTAGTCTGTCCCCTGGTCTGAGCCGTCCGTCAGTCTTAGCAGGGTTGTCTAGTATGTCCTGGATGTAGTAGCAGGCATCCAGTTTGCTGCGTGTGATGGTGAACCCAAAACTTCCGCGCCACAACTTGGTCAGAACAACACACATTTCAAACTCCATCATACCCTGGAGGGAAACAAAGATAGATATATAGACCAAAGGACTGGACACCATCTCTGCTGTTTTATATTACATTCTGTCAGAACATGTTATTGTTAGACATCAGGAATCCTATAGAGAGGAGAAGGGCCAAAGTCTGGTTCCTGTCAACAGGACAGCCGTGAGTTGGGGAGGAATGAGGAATCTGGGCTGAGGTCAGGTCAGATGAAATGAGAAAGAACAGGCCTCACTAATGTCCTGTCTAGCAACAGAGATGTATTGGCTGTCCAGATGTGTAAGGAGGAGACACAGCATAGAAGGAAGGCATAAATACCAGTGCTTGTGTAAATATAGTGCATTCAGAAAGTATTCAGACCCCTTGACTTTCCCCACATTTTGTTGCACTACAGCCTTATTCTAAAATGGATTAAATATTTTTCCCCCCTCAATCATATACATACACACACACACAATACCACATAATGACAAAGCCAAAATGGGTTTTAGAAATATTTGTTTTGCAAATGTTTGCAAATTCATACAAAAAAAGAGAAGGAAATATAACATTTAAGTATTCAGACACTTTACTCTGTACTTTGTTGAAGCATATTTGGCAGCGATTACATCCTAGAGTCTACTTGGATATGACGATACAAGCTTGGCACACCTGTATTTGGGGAGTTTCTCCCATTCTTCTCTGCAGAGCCACTCTAGGTCTGTCAGGATGGATGGGGAGCGTCGCTGCAAAGCAATTTTCAGGTCTCTCCAGAGATGTTCGATCAGGTTCAAGTCCGGGCTCTGGCAAGGACATTCAGAGACTTGTCCCGAAGCCACTCCTGTGTTGTATTGGCTGTGTGCTTAGGGTCATTGTCTGTTGGAAGGTGAACCTTTGCCCCAGTCTGAGGTCCTGAGCGCTCTGGAGCAGGTTTTCATCAAGGATCTCTGTACATTTCTCCGTTCATCTTTCCCTTGAACCCGACTAGTCTCCTGGTCCCTGCTGCTGAAAAACATCCCCACAACTTTGATTTTTTTTTTCTTTACTTATCTTTTGTTTACCTAATACCTCTTTTTTACTTAAAAGTTGCACTGTTGGTTAGGGCTTGTAAGTAAGCATTTCACTGTAAGGTCTACCTACACCTGTTGTATTCGGCGCACATGACAAACTTTGATTTGATTTGAGTGTGGAAGGAACGTAATAGAGTCTAAAGAACTAAACTAGATTTTCTCTTTTGCTGCAGATGGACATAAGGTGCCGGGGTTATAAATCAGCTGAAGGTCAGGTTTCAGATTAATGCTACCAGAACTAAAACCATTTCAGGAGGTTAATAGCATTGACACAACCATTGCTGACAATGGAGCAGCAAAGGATAGTGTTGGGGAAGTGCTATCGCGTAAAAGGAGGTTTTATTCACCAGTGATGCCCCTTAGTACAGCAACTAAGGGAGTGAAGTGGTCAGGGAAAGTTTTAGACACCAGTGGACTAAGAACATGGGGACAGATAGCTTGTTGGGGGTAATTATACTCTGGACAACATCCTAAGGGGTGAATATGGGAACCAAATAATTATTACGGTCAAGCTTCAGGGGGAAGTCTCAATTAGAGGCTGAACTAGTGACTGAGACAGAAATCCATCAGTGTAAATGGTATGATGGCGGGGAGGGTCAAGGGTCAGTCTTATGGAGTGTTGGTTGCAGATTATGGCAGGACCGATGTCAGTGCATTCTATGGAGTCCCAAAAACCAAGGTGTTAACATCACAGGGAATTGGGTAAGCAGAATTTAATATGACTGTGGCGGAGATTTGGCTAATAAATTAAGGAAGTGGGTAATAGAGTCTCTGGGGACGATACCACTCCTCTATGTATATTGTTACAGAGGACAGCTCGTAGGAGAGGAAGGACTGTCACGTTCTGACCTTTATTTCCTTTGTTTTGTATTTATTTAGTATGGTCAGGGCGTGAGTTGGGTGGGCAGTCTATGTTTGTTTTTCTAGGTTTTGGGTATTTCTATGTTTGTTTCGGCCTAGTATGGTTCTCAATCAGAGGCAGGTGTCATTAGTTGTCTCTGATTGAGAATCATACTTAGGTAGCCTGGGTTTCACTGTGTGTTTGTGGGTGATTGTTCCTGTCTATGTGTTTTGCACCAGTTAGGACTGTTTTAGGTTTTCGCACGTTTGTTGTTTTGTTAGTTTATTCGTGTACAGTTTCTTTATTAAAGTACAATGAATAACAACCACGCTGCATTTCGGTCCGCCTCTACTTCACCTAAAGAAAACCGTTACAAGGACAGCTAACTGTGCACAATATAGTGACTACTATGAAGTTAAATTCAACGTCACACATACCCAGATCATGGTGAGAGTAGCAGAGATCGTGTTGTCATTTCAGACACTATTATCAACTTTCAGTGATGGGATTGTCAAAGAAGGTACAACGTCTGAAAGAATAGCCACAGATCCCTGTATACAGAAGGCCATATCACCGGAAGAGAAGTTTGCTGTGGTAGTAGCATCACATCTCCTGCAGAGTGTGATTAGTAGTAGTGAAGGATGCTATAGTCACAGCATGGAACTGGACTACGGTGCAAATGAGGGGTATTTTGAAGTATGCGTCATGGGCAGTGTTAGTAGTAGCAGGGGTTAGCTTGATAGCATTGTTGGGATATCATCTTCTGAGGGCATTTATGTTGAAACTTATATACAGTGCTGATTTTCCTCAGGGTGAGGTAAAGTTGATTAGGGCCACAGCATGTTTACATACGGTGGCCATGGAGGAGGAAGGAGATTGGGAGCAAAGTGAAAATGACATGGCTTGGGAACACCTCTAGTAACCAGTGTGACGGGGAAGACTGGGTGAAAGCATGAGGAAGTTTTCATATTTGTGTAACCCAGCAGAAACTGTTCCAGAAGGCATAGATTCAGGTGAAGAGAGTGGGTATCATCATGTTATTAAACTTAAGATTTTCTTTGCATATATAATTATGCATAGCTTAACACAATATTAATACTTGTTATGTTTTGTGTTTCTTTCTGCTTTTCAAGTCTTGTGCTATCACTCTCTTAGGAATCAGAAGGAAATGGAGAAAGTAAAAAGCTCCAGCTGAAATGGAGGAACTCAAAAGCTTCAGCTGAAATGTCATTCTCAGTTGTCTGACGAGAGATGGAAATGAGTGTGCATAGTGTAAGTCTAGATCAGAGGCCATACATCTCGGAGGTGTAAACATAATAATCAACTGTGAATGTTAATCATGAGTTATTTTCTGTTCGTTTAAGTCATTTCCAAGTTTATATAATTTGAACAGTATGGAGTTAATGTTCATGAGGGGGGATTGATGGGTACAGACTTCTAATCTTGAAATATGAAATATCCTTATTCATGTTACTGAGGGTAGAGAGGGGAATGCGGAAAGTTTACATTCTGTCAGAACATCTTGCTAGACATCAAGACGAGAAGACGAGAAGGGTCACAGTCTGGTTCCAGACAACAGGACAGTTGTGAGTTGGGGAGGAGTGAGCATTCTGGGCCGAGGTCAGGTCGGATGAAGTGAGAATGAACAGGTCTCACTAAAGTCGTGTCTCTCTACTAAAGTCGTGTCTAGCAACAGATGGATTTGCTGTCCAGATGTGTAAGGAGGAGACGCAGCATAGCAGGAGGGTATAAATACCAGTGCTCGTGTAAATGTCTTGGTCTTTGCAGGTGTTTGATCCCTTTGGTGAATGAACGTGGTTTGAGCTTTGACTAGTTGTTCGTTCTAACAAAGAGAGTGAAAAACAATCCCCTTATTTACATATGTATTCAGGCCCTTTGCTATGAGACTTGAAATTGAGCTCAGGTGCATCCTATTTCCATTGATCATCCTTGAGATGTTTCTACAACTTTATTGGAGTCCAACAGTGGTAAATGCAATTGATTGGACGTGATGTAGAAAAGCACACACCTGTCTATATAAGGTTGAAGGAATTGTCCGTAGAGCTCTGAGACAGGATTGTGTCTAGGCACAGATCTGGGGAAGGGTACCAAAATATTTCTGCAGCATTGAACATCCCCAAGAACACAGTGGCCTCCATCATTCTTAAATGGAAGAAGTTTTGAACAACCAAGACTCTTCCTAGAGCTGGCCGCATGGTCAAACTGAGCAATCGGGGAGAAAGGCCTTGGTCAGGGAGGTGAACAAGAACCCAATTGTCACTGACAGAGCTCCAGAGTTCCTCTGCAGAGATTGGAGAACCTTCCAGAAGGACAACCATCTCTGTAGCACTAGATCAACAAGGCCTTTATGGTAAAGTTGCTAGACGGAAGCCACTCCTCAGTAAAGGACACATGACAGTCCATGTGGTGTTTGCCAAAAGGCACCTAAAGGACTCTGACCATGAGAAATAAGATTCTCTGATCTGAAAAAGCAAGATTGGCACCATCCCTACGGATAAGCATGGTGGTGGCAGCATCATGCTGCGGGGATGTTTTTCAGTGGCAGGGACTGGGAGACTAGTCAGGATCGAGGCAAAGATGAAAGGAGCAAAGTAGAGAGAGATCCTTGATGATAACCTGCTCCAGAGAGCTCAGGACCTCAGACTGGAGCGAAGGTTCACCTTCCAACAGGAAGCCGACCCTAAGCACACAAAGACAACGTAGGAATGGCATCGGGATTCATCTCTGAACGTCCTTGAGTGGCCCAGCAAGAGCCCGGACTTGAACCCAATCGAGAGACCTGAAAATAGCTGTGCAGTGACACTCCCCATCCAACCTGACAGAGTTTGAGAGGATTTGCATAGAAGAATGGGAGAAACTTCCCAAATACCCAAGAAGACCCAAGAGTGTAATTGCTGCCAAAGGTGCTTCAACAAAGTATTGAGTAAAGGGTCTGAATAATTATGTAAATGTGATATTTTATTTTCTGCTTTCGTCATTATGGGGTATTTTATCAATTTTAAAATAAGGCTGTAACGTAACAAAATGTGGAAAAAGTCACGGGGGCTGAATACTTTCTTATGGCGCTACCGCAAGCGCTTAGATTGACCATTGCATTAGGTTTATTACAATAGAGCCCTAGGTCTTACCTTTCTGGGATCCTCATCATCATTTTCATCCTCCTCCCCTTCTGTCTCCTGTCTCCAGCTAGTACATGTGCATGGGAGGGGTGCAGGCTGAATGGGGGAGAGAGTGAGAATGGGGGAGGCTGTGGAGAGGGGTGGTGTGTGGGGGGTTGAGAGAGGGGCAAGGTGTCAGGGGGCTGGGGATGGTATTGGATGACTGTACTAGTGAGGTTGGAGGCATTGGTAGTCTTAAAGGTGATGCTGGGTTTGCAATCAGAGGTAAAGCTGTGTTTGCGATCGGAGGTCCTGGAGTTAGGGTTTGCAGTATGGGAGGAGAGGCTGGGAAGGGGGGGTGTAGCAGGCTGGGGCTGATGCACAGAGTGGCTGATGATGAGGTCAGACATCCTAGAAGAGAAGCTGGATGGAGGCCTAGAAGAGGGCTGAGATCGTGTCTGCTGGACGGAGGTGGTTTCCGAGGACAGATTGGGGTTTGTTGAGCTTGTGGTCTGCGAGGACAAGCTGTGGGGATGGAAGTACAATTTTGGCTGGTGGATCGGACACTAGTAGGGGTGGTGGATCTGGGCCTGGGTGTATGAGAGGTGGTGTGTGAAACCACACTGGGGGTACATGAGGTGTTTGAGGTGTTTGAGGTGAGGCTAGAGGGACTGTCTGAAGTTGAACTGACGGTCAAGTACTCTTTATCAGCCTGAATGGTCATTCGATCACAATAACCGCCATCCGCCCTGTCAAACCGCCATCCGCCCTGTCTCTGATGCCACTGGAAGTGCATACAGGGTTCAATCACAGTTAGGTTGTGTGTGTTAATTTATTTGATCCTTTAATTATACGGGTAAATCCCATTGAAAACAAAAATGTATTTTACAAGCGAGACCTGTTTCCAAAAGGCAGCAATCAATAATATGTTACTGTATATAGAATGTTCAATAATGTTACCTGGTGTACATGGGACTAACGCTGGTCCTGGACCCACCAGATGCCAAGCAAATTTTTTTGGAAACTTCCTCGTCCACAACAGACAACTCTTCATGGTCTGATGGGTCACTTCTGCTGGCGAGGGAAATCGGGGAGGGGGGTGAGGGAGGGGTGGGAGAGAGTGAGGATGGCTGTTTCTCAGCTGCTTTCATCTCGCTGTCCTGACTCTCTTGACCGGAGGCTTGTTCCTGGGCATATGATGACTTCATAGGCCCCTTCTGGGCCTGGTTCTCCTTGTTGTACTGATGGTTCTGGTGAATCTGGTGTGACTGTAGCTTGAGCAGCTGGCTGTAGTCTTCTCCCAGCCTGATGTCTAGAGACTTGGACCTCACCCCACTGGTAGGAGATGGGAATGGAACCTATTTAAAGAGTGAGATAAAACTCAGTGCTCAGTATGTACTAGCCTGTACTAGCCTGTTACTGTGTGGGTGTACAATCACCAGTGTGTCAGCGTCCAGTTGAGACGGTACTCCAGGAACAGGTCTGCAGAGAGTCAGGTGGACCTCAGACAGAGTCCCACTGAGCAGGAACAAGACCCTCTGTGGATGAGAGGTCAAGGGTCAGTACAAGGAATTATGGGTGTGTGTGTCTGCTGCGGAGGGCAGGGGCATATTGGTAGGGAGGTCTGCAGGCTTTTACTAACCACAACAAATTATCTGAATTAGCCTCAATTTATTTTTCCCCATACTTGTGCACTAATGTAAAATTAGATTGTGTGGTTACATTGGTGGGCCACAGATACATACAGTATTAATTTGCACCAAGCATTTCATGACAACAACTCATTTGCATGTTAACTAGACTGAGGCAGACAGTCTGATCGCTGTGTAATCCTGAATTCAGAGGCAGTGGAAGTGAGACACACAGAGCTAATTTCTACTAGATCAGATAATTAAATGTAACATGGAACAGAGAGGAGGAATAAATAAATAAAGCACAGAGCTAACATACAGAGACACACACTGCATTTTAACACTGAACTAACCCTATTTTCAGAAACCAGAACCAAATCGTGCATGCTTTAGCTAGCTAGCTGACTAACATAACTACCCACACTTTCTGGTTAAAATCCTAGCCTCCTCTTCAAGCAACTACTCCATAAATTGTCAAAATAATCTGTGATGCTGACTCACCAAAGAACATAAAAGAGAAGACCCCCATGAAATGGACAAAAATGAAGGGCATCTTACTGGCATTGGGCGAAACATATACACAATCGCAAATACCACTCAAATGGACAGTAGTTCACATGGCAAATGCCAAGTGTCATTCTCCAAAAATTCCAAAGGCAGTGAACACGCTCCACCATAGGATTTCATATGGGAAATGGTCAAAGTCCGGTCTCAAGGGTGAAATCTTCAAAATCTAAAAAAAAAGTGCAATTTTAAAACCTCATAAAAAGTGCTTTTTGGACTGTTTTTCGAGAGAGAAAAAAAAGGGGGAAAAGTGTCAACTCTGCATATGTAGCAACCGTAAGGGCATACATTTCTTATTTTATTTAATTTGTCCATAAGGCCTATGTTTTGTCCGTTTGCCATATATGATCATAGGAAGTCAGCCAGAGCCCAAAAGTCAGTGAACCATGTACAAATGGCATATATCAGTATTGAAAGTACTAAATCAGTATGTTATGTCCATTTGCCATATATGATTATAGGAAGTTGGACAATATAGCATATGTGTAATAGACACTGTCCAATCGCTCGTTTGTATTGATTTCAGCCTGTCCATTTGGTGACGGAAAATCCCTCATTAAATACATTGGAAAAGTACAAATGTACACTGTCCATTTGCAATGTATTACAATGAGCATTTAACATCACAAGGTGGACATGCTCTAATATACTGCTGAAATGCCCAATTGTCTGGCACGTTGAACTCGGGATGGCCTAGCAATGATAGTGTTTTCCCACATTCGCTTGTTGGTGTTGATTTCAGCCTTTCCATTTTATGATGGAAAATCCGTCATTAAACACATTGGAAATGTACACTGTCCATTTCCAATATAAAATGTACAATCCCAATATATTATACTGCCATCAAGTCAGTCAGTATGATTTCATACCGACACCAAACTTATACAGTGGGGAGAACAAGTATTTGATAACCTGCAAAATCGGCAGTGTTTCCTACTTACAAAGCATGTAGAGGTCTGTTATTTTTATCATAGGTACACTTCAACTGTGAGAGACGGAATCTAAAACAAAAATCCAGAAAATAACATTGTATGATTTTTAAGTAATTTATTTGCATTTTATTGCATGACATAAGTATTTGATCACCTACCAAACAGTAAGAATTCCGGCTCTCACAGACCTGTTAGTTTTTCTTTAAGAAGCCCTCCTGTTCTCCACTCATTACATGTATTAACTGCACCTGTTTGAACTCGTTACCTGAATAAAAGACATCTGTCCACACACTCAATCAAACAGACTTCAACCTCTCCACAATGGCCAAGACCAGAGAGCTGTGTAAGGACATCAGGGATAAGATTGTAGACCTGCACAAGGCTGGGATGGGCTACAGGACAATAGGCAAGGAGCTTGGTGAGAAGGCAACAACTGTTGGCGCAATTATTAGAAAATGGAAGAAGTTCAAGATGACGGTCAATCACCCTCGGTCTGGGGCTCCATGCAAGATCTCACCTCGTGGGGCATCAATGATCATGAGGAAGGTGAGGGATCAGCCCAGAACTACACGGCAGGACCTGGTCAATGACCTGAAGAGAGCTGGGACCACAGTTTCAAAGAAAACCATTAGTTACACACTATGCCGCCATGGATTAAAATCCTGCAGCGCACGCAAGGTCCCCCTGCTCAAGCCAGCGCATGCCCAGGCCCGTCTGAAGTTTGCCAATGACCATCTGGATGATCCAGAGGAGGAATGGGAGAAGGTCATGTGGTCTGATGAGACAAAAATAGAGCTTTTTGGTCTAAACTCCACTTCCCGTGTTTGGAGGAAGAAGGATGAGTACAACCCCAAGAACACCGTCCCAACCGTGAAGCATGGAGGTGGAAACATCATTCTTTGCGGATGCTTTTCAGCAAAGGGGGCAGGATGACTGCACCGTATTGAGGGGAGGATGGATGGGGCCATGTGTCGCGAGATCTTGGCCAACAACCTCCTACCCTCAGTAAGAGCATTGAAGATGGGTCGTGGCTAGGTCTTTCAGCATGACAACAACCCGAAACACACAGCCAGGGCAACTAAGGAGTGGCTCCGTAAGAAGCATCTCAAGGTCCTGGAGTGGCCTAACCAGTCTCCAGACCTGAACCCAATAGAACATCTTTGGAGGGAGCTGAAAGTCCGTATTGCCCAGCGACAGCCCCGAAACCTGAAGGATCTGGAGATGGTCTGTATGGAGGAGTGGGCCAAAATCCCTGCTGCAGTGTGTGCAAACCTGGTCAAGAACTACAGGAAACGTATGATCTCTGTAATTGCAAACAAAGGTTTCTGTACCAAATATTATGTTCTGCTTTTCTGATGTATCAAATACATTTGTCATTGCAATAAAATGCAAATTAATTACTTAAAAATCATACAATGTGATTTTCTGGATTTTCTTTCTCTCACAGTTGAAGTGTACCCATGATAACAATTACTAACCACTACATGCTTTATAAGTAGGAAAACTTGCAAAATCAGCAGTGTGTCAAATACTTGTTCTCCCCACTGTACATACAGACACCAAACCCACTTTGTCCAACTCTTTTAGAAGCCAACTATCACATATTTCCGAGCCGGCCCACAATTCATAGCACCTTCTGTTAAAACCATAAAAAACCTTCAGAAACATAGTTACATTCGAGCTGGAGGTCCAGTTCTGACATTACGTGTAGGCCTAGCTGAGGCGACCTCAAATCTTGGCTCGATAGGTCATTCGGAGCCTGAGCAGTGATGTTAATTAGTGCTGAAAATGCACTTCTTTTGGGGGTTGCTACAGGGTCCTTGAACCAGCTAGCGAACAGAAATGTGTAGGGTCAGTCTATGGGCCGAGGCGGTTTCAAAGCACCTAGTCTTGTGATTCTGGGCCTTTTCTAAATGTCGTCATTTTTACAACGTTAAAAATGTATTGAATATATTGCAAATGGATGAGGCTGTTTCTCAGCCTGAGAACCTTCTAGAGCCACATAACTCACCGTGCACTACTGACTTAAGCTCTAGAACAGGTTTATTAAGTTTCAGCGCTCTAGGTCTGACGGTTCTTTGATGGTGTGAACGCTGGTAACTATTACAGGCTCTGTGTGTCTGTATGTACCACACTGTGTCACTACATCCTGGCAGTGTGTGTGTTTTTTCTTGGACATCTGATGGGAGAAATGATTGATTTACAATTCATGAGGGTTGCCTAATCACACATATGACATTTTGGAAAGATGTGACCTTTTTAACCCTTTGAAACAGCCCCTATGACCCCAATTTATGGCACTTCCAGTTGTCACTGGAAGCTGAAAGTGAACATATCCTCCTTGGGGCAGGCTTTTACAGAATCCTGAGTTTCACGTCTTTATGTTAAGAACGGACTTATTTACAGAGGGATGAATGCCGTATCTGTCACTAACTGTAGGTTGTGAAATCAAAACCACTTTTAAGGTAAATTTAACCACTTCCGGTTGTTCCAGGAAAATTGAAATCAGCAGGCAGCCAACGTATTCCTATGGGGAAAGATGTAAATGTAAACTGTTAGAAGAAAACACCCTGCTTTCACGCTTAAGGGTCAATTCCACACGGTCAGGTTATGCTTGTACAGATTGGGAGGACCTTAGGAACGTTCCTGTGGTTGAATTGTTTCTAGCCTCAACGGTGATCTGCCACTGTGACCCAAAAGCACCTCAACTTTAGGTCAGGCTTAATTTTGGGCCTACTTTTTTGCGAGCGAGCTACGGTCAAGTGGGGGCATGTCCTTGAACTCAGCACGGCCTAGAGACTATGGAGAGGTTGTCCTGGTACCACACAGCCAGGTCTCTGACCTCCTCCCTATAGGCTGTCTCATAGTTGTCGGTGATCAGGCTTACCACTGTTGTGTCATCAGCAAACTTAATGATGGTGTTGGAGTCGTGCCTGGCCATGCTGTCATGAGTGAACAGGGAGAACAGGAGGGGACTAAGCACACACACCTGAGGGGCCCCCCGTGTTGAGGATCAGCATGGCAGATGTGTTGTTACCTACCCTTACCAACTGGGAGCTGCCCGTCAAGAAGTTCAGGATCCAGTTACAGAGGCAGGTGTCCACGTGTCCCTTTTGTCCACGTGGGAAAGGGCAGTGTGGAGAGCAATAGAGATGGCATCATCTGTGGATCTTTTGGGGCGGTATGCAAATTGGAGTAGGTCTAGGGTCTCTAGGATAATGGTTTTGATGTGGGCCATTACCAGCCATTCAAAGCACTTCATGGCTACAGATATGAGTGCTACGGGTCGGTAGTCATTTAGACAGGTTACCTTAAGTGTTTTTGGGCACAGGGACAATGGTGGTCTGCTTGAAACATGTTGGTATTACAGAGTCAGACAGGGTGAGATTGAAAATGTCAGTGAAGACACTGCTAGTCAGTCAGCGCATGCTCGCAGTACTCGTCCTGGTAATCCGTCTGGCCAGTGCTACTTGCCTTGAAGCGAGCATAGAAGTCATTTAGCTTGTCTGGTATGCTCGTGTCACTGGGCAGTGCTTCCCTTTGTAGTCTGTAATAGTTTGCAAGCCCTACCACATCTGACGAGCGTCGGAGCCGGAGTAGTACAATTTGATCTTATTGATGCTTTGCCTGTTTGATGGTTCGGAGGATATAGTGGGATTTCTTATAAGCTTTCGGGTTAGAATCCTGCTCCTTGAAAGCGACAGCTCTATCCTTTAGCTCAATGCGAATGTTGCCTGTAATCCATGGCTTCTGGTTGGGGTATGTACGTACAGTCACTGTGGGGACGACGTCATCAATGCACTTATTGATGAAGCCAGTGACTGATGTGGTGTACTTCACAATGCCAACGTTAGAATCTCGGAACATATTCCAGTCTGTGCTAGCAAAACAGTCCTGTAGCATAGCATTTACTTCATCTGACCACTTTTTTATTGACCGAGTCACTGGTGCTTCAGTTTTTACTTGTAAGCAGGAATCAGGATAGAATTATGGTCAGGGTGAGGGAGAGCTTTGTATGCGTCTCTGTGTGTGGAGTAAGGGTGGTCTAGAGCATTTTTCCCTCTGGTTGCACATTTAATATGCTGATAGAAATTAAGTAAAATCCTTGTATTAAAGTCCCCGGCCACTAGGAGTGCCGCCTCTGAATGAGCATTTCTTGTATGCTTATGGCCGTATACAGCTCACTGTGTGTGGTCTTAGTGCAAGCATCGGTTTGTGGTGGTAAATAGACACCTACGAAGAATAGATATAAACTCTCTTGGAGTGTGGTCTACAGCTTATCATGAGATACTCTACCTCAGGCGAGCAAAACCTTGAGACTTCCTTAGATATCGTGCACCAGCTGTTGTTTACAAATATACATAAACCGCCACCCCTTGTCTTACCAGAAGCTACTGTTCTATCTATGCCGATACAGTGTATAACCCACCAGCTGTATGTTATTCATGTGGTCGTTCACCCACGACTCGGTGAAACACAAGATATTACAGTTTTTAATGTCCTGTTGGTAGGATATACGTGCTCTATTTTATTATCCAATGATTGTACGTTGGCTAATAGGACCGATGGTAAAGGCAAATTACCCACTCGCTGCCAGATCCTTACAAGGCACCACGACCTTCATCCTCGATATCTCTGTCTCTTTCTCCTGCGAATGATGGGGATGAGGGCCTTGTCGGGTGTCTGGAGTAAATCCACCTCGTCCGACTCGTTGAAGAAAAACATTGTATTTTAATACAAGGTGAGTAATCGCTGTCCTGATTTCTAGAAGCTCTTTTCGGTCATAAGAGACAGTGGCAGACACATTATACACAAAATAATTTACAAATAACGCAAAAAAACCCACAATTGCTTAGGAGTGTAAAATGGCCGCCATCAGAATGGCCGTTCACTCAGATTCAGCAAGGTACGTCAACATATGTAAATATTTAACACCGAACCTTAACACAAAGAGATTTGACAAAGGGATTGACAAAGGGATTTGTACAAAAAAAGACATTGCGTACCTGGTAGCTGAGTCCTGAAACCCATCTTCCATTGACAGTCAATATGATGTCTCCCTCTCTGATCTGTCCTGACTCCTGGGCTGGTTGACCCTGGAACAGAGTTTTGATCTGCACCACACTGCTGCCCTGGTCAGAACCACTGTTCAACTCACTGATGTAGAAGCTGAAGCCCAAACCACACAGACTCTTCTTCAACCGCACATCCAGAGTGTTGTCTGAGAAGAGTGCATTTTTATTTAGCTGTTTGAAAGAGGGGGGATGGTGTGTGTTTGTGTTTAATTTAAAGCTGCAATATGTAACTTTTTGGGTGACCCAACCAAATGTACCTGCAATAACAAGGCTAAGAAGCGGTATCCCTGTTCTATGTGCACTATTTCTACGCTTCAAAGTTCCATTTGGTTTTGTACACCAGCTGAAAATGCTAAATCTTTGTTTATGGAAAAGATATTAAACAACGGTTTAGATGGTACAATGATTCTCTACACTATACTTGTTTTGTCACAAACTGAAATTAGACTAACTATTCTAATTTTTGCAAACAGGAAAGGGCAGAGTGATTTCTGCTTAGTGCACCTTTAATTCAGCTTCACATTATTTACATGCAACAATGAGCATGTTCTACTGTTAAAAAATGACTGAGTACATTATGCCCTTCCACCAGATTGGAATGTGTGTAAACCGTAAAACCCAGATTGTGCTTCTGACTCGGAACACACACACACTCACGTACATGTGCACTGTGGAATGCACACACGAACACTGAGCTGTAAGGCATCAGTGTGCCTGTGTGACAGTCATCACAATGTAGCTGACAGATAAGTCACAGGAGTGTGTGTGTGTGTGTGTGCCTGTTTGTGTGCCTGTGTGTGTGCGTCCTCTCACCATCAGTGACAAAGCTGTAGTCCTTGCCACTCAAGGTCATCTCCATGGAGCTGTCTCTCCTGAAGCTTCCTGATTGGCTCTGTGAAGCCACCTGGAGCTCTTTCTCTAGAAGCAGGCGCACCACCTAAGCACACACAGCAATTGCACATATAACATAACGATCATTGACCCACAGCGATCATACACTCAGTGAACATACACAGAAAAAAAAAACATCAAAGAGCACTTACTGTAACAGCTAAAAACACAGAATGCTGTCCGTAAAGGTTTAGACACGGGTGTTTAGAGACTCATTATGCCAGTGAAGTCATGTGAGGAAAAAGCTAGATTTGTTATGTTACTAGTTATTGTCCTGGAATCTGGGCTTTATATACACATTGCATTCGGAAAGTATTCAGAATTTATTAAATTTTTATACATTGGCAAAAATTTATAAAAACCTGTTTTTGCTTTGTCATTACGAGGTATTGCGCATAGATTGATGAGGGTAAAAAAACTATTTCATACATTTTAGAATAAGGCTGTAATGTAACAAAATGTGGAAAAAGTAAAGGGGTCTTAATACTTTACAAATGCACAGTAACCCAGTGAGGGGACTGAGCTAAGCTAGGCTATCGCTATGTTATCGCTATGTTAGCTCTATGACCTGGGTTTCAGTGTAGAGCACGCTAACATCAATTAAATTAAAGGTTGAGGCTAAAGCTCATTAGCATGGTCTAAAATAACAACAACTGCAAACATATGGTTTACCTTGCCACTGTCAGAGAGAGAGGGAAAGAGAAAAATAATAAAGAGCGAGAGAAAGATGGATGGAGTGTGTGTGCATCGTACCTCTCCAGTCCTCTTCAGGCACTCCACGGCCTGTTTTTGTGTTACACCTCGCAAGTTGGACCCATCAACTTCCAGCAGTCGGTCACCTGTCATACACACACACATGATTAATTAGTGCTGTCTGGTTATCTGAATGTGTGAAGCTAGTCAGGTATTGGTTGATTAGTGATGTTTGGTTACCAATCTGAATGCGTCCGTCCTGTACAGCAGCACCCCTTGGCACCAGACTCTCGATGTAGATCCCCCCGTAATGAACACAGGTGTTCACTCCACCCTGGAGAATACAACACATACTGTACTGTACTGTATATATTATACCATAGCTTCTACCCCTGCCCCTAGCCTTTGACTCTTTCCCCTGAAACTAACAATGGTGTTGACTCCCCTGGAGAACATACTGCATTAAGTATAGGAGACTATGAGTACGGGCTAGGCGAAGGCACTAGGGGTTGTTTTTAGCATGACCCCTAATCCTAAACCCTAGTCTGACCTCTAAACTCCACTCTATAGAGGAGTGTGTACTGTAGATTGGTGTGACTGAGACAGTAGTAGTGTAATCAGTGGAAATTAGGAATATAATTACTAGAAGGGACAAAGCCCATCAGACCACAGCAATTTGACTGAAACACTCATGTGTATACATTCTAGTAATACCGTTTCTATGGGATGGCCAAGGTGTGGGGTTGGGAAACACTACTGTAACGTATATAGATTTACTCACAGCTACACTGATACCCAGGCTGCCATTAGCCTTTTTCAGCTCCACCACCAGCTGCTTCCCAGCCCTCAGACTGCAGATGGAGGTGGAGCTAGAACACAGCTGTAGGGAGGGGATGGGTGGAGAGCGAGAGAGAGAGAGAGAGAGAATACATTAATACCAAGAATGCTATCACATGTTGTGAATAATACAGCTCTCTCAGTGACATCATAGAAATAAACTTCTCAAATTCCCTGAACACCAATCCATTTATCCATTGTTCATAGCCACGACCTTGATCAGCTAACCTATTATTCTATTAAGTCTCCACTCAGTGTATCTGTTGTTGTCTATAGACATGATGACAATTCTTGCACAAGTAGAATTTTCAAAAAATCCTATTATTCCTATCCTATACCTCACAACTATTTTAAGTGACATTTAAAAGGCTGTCAATAGTGTAACACAAAATTCATATGAACACCACAACCCTTCACTTGACCTCTGCACAAAGTTTTCAAGCATACACAGCTTCTGACACCTGCTTTGGTATAGCCGTTGATTTGTTGTACTTCGAACAATATGTGACTCGTTTCAGGAAATGAGGCGTAAGTCGCACGTCACTACTTCTTCACAGGAGAGGCATTTGAATGTAAACTTTTTTTCGTAATGCGTTTTTTGGCCTAAATGCCTTCTAGAACAACTTTCATGTGCTTTAATAACACATTTGTATTTTGTCTGTAAATACAAATACCATCTGGTTTAGCCACAGAAAAATACAGGAACCTTCCAGCTAGCCATGATTGGCTGAGATAATAATGGATGGGATGGACATGCCGAGAGATGAGTTTAACGCTGATTATTTTTTAAAGATATCATGTAGTACAACAACTGCAAAAGTGTTGCTCTCCATGGTGAACCCAAGAGCAGACTCAGATGAGGACACTGGGATGAGGTAAGCAAGATATTTATTGAAACACAGGGGAGAGATGGGGTGCAGGCCACATGGTGAGAAGTAGAGGGCGTGGCAGGAGAAGATGTAACATCCACTTTCTGGTGGAACGAGTTTTGAAATTAGTGGAATGTCCGGTGGAATTAGAGTATGATATTAGGAGATGGAGAAAATTCTGGCGTTTGATTGCAAATATGCAGAGGGAGTCGAAAAGAGAACACACAAAAGGCTGTTGTACAAAACACCTGTCTCCGGAACACATCTTCAAACTAAGGGCAACCATGGCATCCCTGACAGAGAGGGAGAAGTGCCCATCCAAGTATACGGGTAAGATAGTCTAGCTAGCTGTTAAAGCATACTGTTAGCTAGCTAGTTAGCTAATGTTAGCTGGCTGGCTGGCTCACTAGCTAACGTTACGTGTATGTACGTGTAGTAATATTATTTGTATCGCAGAACCATTTGCATTGCTAATTATAGCCTAATGTTAGCTAGCTAGCATTGAACCTGGTTAACCTCTTGAACCTCTGGGGGCAGCATTTCATTTTTGGATGAAAAACGTTCCCGTTTTAAACAAGATATTTTGTCACGAAAAGATGCTCGACTATGCATATAATTGACAGCTTTGGAAAGAAAACACTCTGACGTTTCCAAAACTGCAAAGATATTGTCTGTGAGTGCCACAGAACTAATGCTACAGGCGAAACCAAGATGAAATTTCATACAGGAAGTGAGCCAGATTTTGAATGCGCTGTGTTCCAATGTCTCCTTATATGGCTGTGAATGCGCAAGGAATGAGCCTACACTTTCTGTCGTTTCCCCAAGGTGTCTGCAGCATTGTGACGTATTTGTAGGCATATCATTGGAAAATTGACCATAAGAGACTACATTTACCAGGTGTCCTCTCGGTGTCCTCCGTCGAAACTATTGCGTGCATTTTTCCATTTTGTTCAGAGGAGAAACCAAACTGCCACGAGTGATTTATCATCGAATAGATATGTGAAAAACACCTTGAGGATTGATTCTAAACCACGTTTGCCATGTTTCTGTCGATATTATGGAGTTAATTTGGAAAAAAGTTTGCCGTTGTAATGACTGAATTTTTTGTTTTTTTCTTAGCCGAACGTGATGAACAAAACGGAGCGATTTCTCCTACACAAATAATCTTTTTGGAAAAACTGAACATTTGCTATCTAACTGAGAGTCTCCTCATTCAAAACATCCGAAGTTCTTCGAAGGTAAATGATTTTATTTGAATGCTTTTCTTGTTTTTGTGAAAATGTTGCCTGCTGAATGCTAGGCTTAATGCTATTGCTAGCTATCAATACTCTTACACATATGCTTGTGTAGCTATGGTTGAAAAGCATTTTTTGAAAATCTGAGATGACAGTTTTGTTAACAAAAGGCTAAGCTTGTGAGCCAATATATTTATTTCATTTCATTTGCGATTTTCATGAATAGTAATAGTAATCATAATAGTTATGGTAATGAGCTTGAGGCTATAATTACGCTCCCGGATACGGGATTGCTCGTCGCAACAGGTTAATTAGCTACCTGCAGATTCATGCAGGGTAGTAACGTATGAGTTGGGATTATGGTTCATTGTTTAGCTACCTATATGTCTAAACAAAAGACTCCACTATGCAAGTGACTAATATACTTGGATTTTATTTGATATAGTATGTGTTTACCAGAGACATGACCTGCACCAAAGTCAAATTAGGATATAACGTTAGGCCAACGAGACAGTGTCCAAGTTCTAAAATTCTCTGGTAGAATGTCCTGCTTTTATTATGTCACACTCAGAACTATAAGCTATATACTCAGTAATTGGCTCACCATTAACTTGTAAATAATTATCTTTCGTGGTTTATTTTCCTGTAATAATGAAGACAAATGAGCTAAAGTGAAGATGTCGTCAGCTATACAATATGTGACTCATTTCAGGAAACTAGGCGTATATCGCATGTCTCTACTTCACAAGAGAGGAATCTGAATGTAAACATTTATGTTGCTCAAAAGGCATTTTTTGGCAGAAATGCCTTCCGGAAGATGTGAACTTTCATGTGCCTTAATAACAAACTTGTATTACATCCATAAATATGAATCAAATTGTTACTTTTCGAGCCTAGTTTGTTTAGCCATGGAAAAAGTCAGGAACCTTCCCACTAGCCATGATTGGCTGAGATAACAGATGGGTTGGACATGCTGGGAGATGAGTTTGGATTGGTCTGCCATAGAGCTTGATTCTGTCTGTAACGTGAGCTGTTCAGTATGTGTTGATAGTCCTTTCTACCGCACCGTTTTTGAAAGATATAACATTAGCCTTACTACAAAAGTTTTGCTACTTTTCTCAACAACATTGATGCCCTAAATGTATTATGTGCTATCGACAGATCCGTTGGAAAAAGTGATTGGCTACTTTCTGCACACGTTACAGTCAGTGTGTGAACTGGATTGCCTTGACACAACACTGGCCAAAAATGATGTAGCTACAAACAAAATATAGTTAAAATGGTTCCAGTCTGCCATGAATCATTCATCCATGTATAAGGGTAAGAGTCTCGCTAGATTTTCAGAAATAAGTTTCTAATTTTGTCAGAAAGTTATTTTCATTGCAAGTTAAAGCACTCGGTTATTTAGCTAGTGAACGTTAGCTTGCTGGCTCGCTATCTAACGTTACGTGTATGATCAGTGTAGTAATATTATTCCAATCAAAATCCATCTGCATTGCTAGTTATAGCCTAATGTTAGCTAGCTAATGTTGAACCTAGTTTGTTAGCTTAAGCTACCTGCACATTCATACTACATATTTGACAATGTTTGAATTGGTAGTAATATGAGTTGGGATTATGCCGGTTCATTGTTTAGCTTGCTAGCTAGTTACCTAGCTAGCTACATGTCTAAGCAAAAGACTCCACTTAGGCCGGATTATTACATGACCCAGCAAATTTGCCAGGTGTGTCTGGGGGTTATTACGGCCATCTATTGTATTTCATGAACATGAGTACATGTCCAGACAACAGTGACCCATCCACTTACTGTTGCTAGATGTGGCTGGGGGGGTTGGTTATAGCATTTCCTTCACATTTACCCATCAATTTAGACAAATGTGTCGGGTAAGCATCATCTAATAATTATAAAAATGTTATAAAATATTTTGGAGACCTTGTCTGTGATATCATTCACCATACTCGCAAATTGACAATTTCATTCTTCCATGTGCCTCCACAGAATTCATCACAATATCAGCAAATGCAAAAGAAAAATAATTTATCCCAAGGACCATCAGCAAGGCTGTGTCTGCCCTATTCTAGTCAAAACATAGTGGTCCCTCTGTTGCACAGTTTTGCAAGGTAAGATCAGACCTATTGGAATAGTTTGATTTGCAATTATGGTCAATATTATATGGTCTAATAATGTCTATTTCCCCAGGTTCTAATCTCAGAGAATGTGGGCCAGAGCATTGTGGTTGGAAAATAAGGAAGTAGGTTCTATTCCAGAGCACTGGATCAAAGACCAAACTGTGTTGGCCACCAAATAAATATGACAAAGCAATAAAAGATTGGTGCAAACCCACTTTGAAATGGAAGTTTCTGAGGATAAAAGGTATATAGCAGGTATTCACACTCCTTGACTTGTTCCACATTTTGTTGTGTTACAGCGTGAATTGAGATTTTGTGTCACTGAATCTATCTACACACGTCAGTGGAATTTTGTTTTTTGCCATTTTTAATAATTAATTAAAAGTGAAAAGGTGGAATGTATTGAGTCAATATGTATTCAACCCCTTTGTTATGGCAAGACTAAATAAGTTCAAGAGTAAAAATGGTGCTTAGCAAGTCACAGAAATTGCATGGATTAACTGTGTGCAATAATTGTGGTTAACATGATTTTTGAATGACTACTACATCTCTGTACTCCAAAAATACAGTTATCTGTAAGGTCCCTCCATCGAGTAGGGAATTTCAAGCACAGATTCAACCGCAAAGACCAGGGAGGCTTTTCAATGCCTCGCAAAGAAGGGCACATATTGTATGATGGGTAAAAAAAATAAGCAGATGCTGAATATCCCTTTGAGAATGGTGAAGTTATCAATTATGCTTTGGATGGTGTATCAATACACCCAGTCACTACAAATATATAGGCGTCCTTCCTAACTATATTGATGGAGAGGAAGGAAACCGCTCAGGGAGTTTAATGGCTGTGATAGAAAAAAACTGAGGATGGATCAATACTAACCTGCATGACAGAGTGAAATAAGGACGCCTGTACAAAATAAAACATATTCCAAAACATGTATCCTGTTTGCAATAAAGCACTATGTAATACTGCAACAAATGTGTCAAATAAATAAATGTTTTCGTCTGGGTAAGCAACTCCAGTGTATATTTGGCCTTGTGCTTTAGGTTATTGTCCTGCTGAAAGGTGAATGTCTCCCAGTGTCTGTTGGAAAACAGACTGAACCAGATTTTCCTCTAGGATTTTGCCTGTGCTTAGCTCTATTCCATTTATTTTTATCCTAAACTCCCTAGTCGTTTCAGGTTAAGCATTTTTAAGGTTAGGGTTAAGTTAAGGAACTAACTCAAATCTTAAGGTTAGGCATTAACCCCAAATATTAATGTACGGGTTAAGGTTTGGGATAGGCTTAAACAAATTCTTAGAGCTGGGGTTGGGCTATTTTTAGATTCTTAGAGCTGGGCTATTTTCCTGAATTTCCACCTGACTGAGGTGCCCAAAGTAAACTGCCTGTTACTCAGGCCCAGAAGCCAGGATATGCATATTATCGGTAGCATTGGATAGAAAACACTTTGAAGTTTCTAAAAATGTTAATATAATGTCATAGACTATAATAGAATTGATATGGCAAAATCCAAAGAAAAACCAACTAGATATTATCATTTTTTTAAGGTACCAGGCTCTTATAATGGAAAGCTATGGGTCCTATGTAATTTTGGCTTCCAGATTGCAATTCTTATGGCTTCGACTAAATGCCAACAGTCTTTATTCAAGGTTTCAGGCTTGTTAGTTCAAAACCTAGCAAGAATTTGGAGTTTCTGTGAAAAGACCACTGGAACAATATCAGTCTTTCGGCACGTGAGGAAGAGCACTTACTAATTTTACTTTCCTATTGAACATACAACTTTCCGTATGAAATATTATAGTTTATTTACATTTTAGGGTACCTGAGGATTGAATAGAAATGCTGTTTGACTTGTTTGGAGAAGTTTAGCGGTAGCTTTTTGGATTCTTTGTCTGCATGATGAATAAGTGGATTACTGAAATCGATGGCGCCAACTAAACAGACTTTTTGGGATATAAAGAAGGATTTAATCTAACAAAACTACCATTCATGTTGTAGCTGGGACCCTTGGGATTGCAAACAGAGGAAGATTTTCAAAAGTAAGTGATTATTTAATCGCTATTTGTGATTTTGTGAAGCCAGTGCTGGTTAAAAAATATGTTGATGTGGGGCGCCGTCCTCAGACAATCGCATGGTATGCTTTCGCTGTAAAGCCTATTGTAAATTGGACAACGCAGTTAGATTAACAAGAATTTAAGCTTTTAAACTATATATGATACGTTCATGAATGTTTAATATTACGATTATTTATTTGAATTGCGCGCCCTCCAATTTCACCGGATGTTGTCGACTGGTGTCTATCCCTAAGAAGTTTAAATTAAAAGAAAATCTGGAGAAAAAAAAAACATTTTATCACTGGATTTGAACTTGCAACCTTTGGAATCTGAGGCAGATGCTTACGCCCAGCCGCCATAACTGTCCACAACACTGAAACCTTCTTGAAGGTAACAATGCTCACTGTTGCCTCTAGTGGCCGGTTTCCACGTCATCTCCCAAAATCCTCAGACTTGGATGGACGTTGAATACTGACTTGTATCACGAGTGACCTGTCTGATCGACTCAGGGGGATGAATACTTTTATAGTCAAGATATTTTCCATGAAAGCTTGAAGTATTAGAATTTGTCTTCCACTCTGCCATTACAGATTATTGAGCGTAGATAGTTGACAAAAAAATGACAAATCCATTTTAATCCCACTTTGTAACATGACAAAATGTGGAAAAAGTTAAGGGGTCTGAATACTTTCGGAAGGCACTGTATATTATACTTAAATGCAGTAAGTATTAACTGATCCCTTCAAATCTACAAATGTGTGGCTAGTGGGAAGATGGTCTCAACCCAGACGGAATAACTCCATGTTTCACCATTATTAGTGTAGTAAAACAAAAGTGAAACTGAGCTGAAATTCATCTGGATTTCCAGGGTAGGGGCTTGTGTGGTTAACTTTGGCATGTTGTAGAATTTGGGTTTCAAGTTTGGTAATGTGTTTAGGTTTACTTTTTAAAAGTCTTCTTCCACTTCAATAAAACACAAATGTGTGTAGAAAAAGGCTGGATATTTTCAGGCGAAGGTCTAACTAACCCCTCACCAAAATACCTGTGCCAGAACTACTAAGAAAAAATAAATAAAAACGCAGCACAAGCTACCAAGTAATGATGGTGAAGACGACCCTTCACAACGTAAGCCAACTCCGTATCATTGTATTTGAGAAAGGTATTCTAATTCTAAAAACAATCGTCATGATGTTGTCCAATCATCTTGGTCTCTCACATGGCTTAACATTGGAGCATGAGGGCTCGAGGTCATGAGGGCTTGTGTCTTCTTAATAGAGGGATCCCCTCACCAAATAGCTGCAAATGATCAGACACTTTTCCTGTGACAGACACATGTATGAAACTCTCCATTTAGAATTTTGATTTAAAGTTTGGTAGAAATTAGATTGGTTTAGGTAGAAAAATGGACTTCATTTTACACTTGCATGTGTTCTTATTTTAGGCCTACCCAAGCCCCCACTAAAATCTGCTCTGATGTGCCAGTGCCATTTTAGTCAGCAGACGCTCTTATCCAAAACAACTTACAGTAATGATTGCATACATTTTCAGACTTGGGAATCGAAGCCACAACCCTGGCTTTGCAAGCACCATGCTCGACCAACTGAGCTACATGTGACACTAAGTGCCACAAGGCTATAACACCCTGCAAGCCACCAAGTATTGGGGATGAGGGGAAATGGTAAACTAAAACACCACACAAGCCACCAAGCGAATATAGTGAAGAAGACCGTTTCACAACGTAAACCCCTTAAGTAAAATACATGATATTGAAATTAGGCTGTTATATTTGGAAGTAAACAAATATAAAACTACTTTGTTTCAGAATTTTTAAAAAGAGTCCAATATCCCCTTTGTGAGATCCGTGACATTTGTAAAGGCCAGTAGCCGGAGTCAGGTTGAGGAATTCGTCTTTAACCTGAAATAGCCAAAGGAATATTTACTAAAGATGGAAGAGCAGCTAATGGAGAATGATTTTCGAAAATACATGGTGAGAAATTAAATGTTTCATTGGTGTGAGTTGATGTAAAAAGGGCTTTATAAACAAATTTGATTGGAATTGGCGTGTTGCTTATAAAGTACATATTTTGTGTTCTATACAGAACCTTGACAAACGGCCTCATGTCAACGATGAATATGAAAGGAAACAAAAGGAAGAGGGTATTTGAGGTCTCCAAGCTTTGCAGCATAATTATAGGTACAGTGGAGACCAAATGATGACATTTTACATGACATTTGAATACCTTCTCTAGCTGTTTTCCCCCTTTGCAGCAGGTGTGAGTCTTTGCGAATCAAAGGCTACATAGGCAGAAATACTACAGGCGATGTCAACCTGCCTGAAACATGCACCTGTTTGCAAGAGGGGCAGTGGGAGGACCAATGACAAAGGAGATAAAATAGTAATTAAGAAGTTAAAAGCATTAAAGCCTTTACCGACAGTGACTTTTACTGGTTATTTGAACTTCTCATGTGTGTTTCCAGAAGCCTGTGCCAGATATGACTTTTTGGGCTTTTTATTTTTTAAATGGCTTCTACATCTACAGTATTTTATGGTGCATAGCATTTTCTTTTCAAGTGTAATAAAATGTTGACCGTTTTATTTACTTTGCATAACAGTTTTTACATAGTCAAAGGTTTACACAATGCTCTTCCAAGTTACTGCTCTAATTGTGGATTACAATTTCGTGGATTGATGGTAATCCTTGTTGAATTCATGGTGTGTTTTGGTCAAATCAGATCACAATGTTTTCTTAACCTCACTCCAATATTTAAATGTAGTTGATTATTAGTTGTGTATAGTTTTCAAACTAGTACTGAAATTAAAAAATAACTGTTGGATGTCTTTTTGAGTGGGTGAATAAAGGTTGAAATCTCATTGATCAATGTCTCAACCAAATATTACCCATATTTCCAAGATGCAATGACGGTGTGCCCAGTGGGCAGTGTTACCTGAGCGTCTAGGATCCGGACCACAGGGTTGTGGAGTCTCTTGCCATGTTTAGATGTGGCCATGTTAGACAGAGCCAGGGCTTCCTCTGTCCCATTCAGGGTGGTCTGGGACCCAAAGCCCCTCTCCAACATCAGACTCTGAGTACTGGGGGCCAGAGAAGTCTTACTGTCCCTCAGAGAATCTGCATGGGAGAGAAAGGACTCAGAAGGGCTTTTCACACTAATGAACCGTATCGAGCCGAGCCAAGCCAAACCAAGCAGTACTGAGCTGGTCTGGTTACTCACCCACCACAGTTGCTGGAAATGTGCTGAAAAAGACTATGTAAAAAGAAAAAGTCCAGCCCAGCACAGTTTGGTTCGGTTTGACACTATAGTCTGAAAAGGGGTTGTTACTGGTTATACAGCACCAGATGGTGGGTGGCTTTTTGAACTCCCTCTCCAACATCACAACCTACAATGCCAAAGAACAAAAGTGTTTAAGTCAATTCTTCAATGTCATACCCCGGGTACTGGGAGGCCGCGAGCTCTTATTGTCCCTCAGAGAACCTGCATGGAAAAGAGGGTAGAGGGAGAAACAGACAGACAAGGTCTGTCAGAGAGTGTATGACAGAGAGATAACTGTGACAATGAGAGAGTATGTAGCGTATAGTTGGGTGGGGATGTATTTTATTGTAATAGGTTCTACGTACATTTGGGCTGTGAGACGATGAGCTCCACCTCATCAGGGCTGCTCTGGAGGATGGCTGCTGCATTGGTGAATGTCACGCCCTGCAGACTGATCTTATTCAGAGAGATCAGACGACCACCTACATTAAATCAAATCAAATTTATTTGTCACATACACATAGTTAGCAGATGTTAATGCGAGTGTAGCGAAATGCTTGTGCTTCTAGTTCCGACAATGCAGTAATAACCAACGAGTAATCTACCCTAACAATTCCAAAACTACTACCTTATAATACACAAGTGTAAAGGGATAAAGAATATGTACATAAAGATATATGAATGAGTGATGGTACAGAACGGCATAGGCAAGATGCAGTAGATGGTATCGAGTACAGTATATACATATGAGATGAGTAATGTAGGGTATGTAAACAAAGTGGCATAGTTTAAAGTGGCTAGTGATACATGTATTACATAAAGATGCAGTAGATGATAGAGTACAGTATATACATATACATATGAGATGAATAATGTAGGGTATGTAAACATTATATTAAGTAGCATTGTTTAAAGTGGCTAGTGATATATTTGACATCAATTTCCATCAATTCCCATTATTAAAGTGGCTGGAGTTGAGTCAGTGTGTTGGCAGCAGCCACTCAATGTTAGTGGTGGTTGTTTAACAGTCTGATGGCCTTGAGATAGAAGCTGTTTTTCAGTCTCTCGGTCCCAGCTTTGATGCACCTGTACTGACCTCGCCTTCTGGATGATAGCGGGGTGAACAGGCAGTGGCTCGGTGGTTGTTGTCCTTGATGATCTTTATGGCCTTCCTGTGACATCGGGTGGTGTAGGTGTCCTGGAGGGCAGGTAGTTTGCCCCCGGTGATGCGTTGTGCAGACCTCACTACCCTCTGGAGAGCCTTACGGTTGTGGGCGGAGCAGTTGCCGTACCAGGCGGTGATACAGCCCGACAGGATGCTCTCGATTGTGCATCTGTAGAAGTTGGTGAGTGTTTTGGTGACAAGCTGAATTTCTTCAGCCTCCTGAGGTTGAAGAGGCGCTGCTGCGCCTTCTTCACTATGCTGTCTGTGTGGGTGGACCAATTCAGTTTGTCTGTGATGTGTACGCCGAGGAACTTCAAACTTACTACCCTCTCCACTACTGTCCCATTGATGTGGATAGGGGGGTGCTCCCTCTGCTGTTTCCTGAAGTCCACAATCATCTCCTTAGTTTTGTTGACGTTGAGTGTGAGGTGATTTTCCTGACACCACACTCCGAGGGCCCTCACCTCCTACATAATCAACCCAACCACAGTATCAGTCTGACCATCAACCAAAGAAAAATGAAAAGACTAGTATGATGTGTTTGTGTGTCTTGATGAGTAACCTGGTCTGAATCCTGATGACTTAGCTCCCTGTTCAGTACCTGGTCTGATTTTGCCGTGTCTGTCCGCTGGTCCGTAAGGTACGATGGAGGCTATGAAGATTCCCAGGTCCAGGTTCCCTGTGTTGTCCTCCTCCACTATCACAAAACCTGAGAATGAGAGAGGGAGAAAGAGAGAGAGAGAGAGAGAGAGACACACACACACACACACACACACACACACACACACAGAGAGACAGAGGACCAGAGTCATCGTATTTCTATGGCTAAAAACGAATCTTGAAAACCACCCAATCACCCCTAAAACCCTACTACTCACCAAAGCCCAATTTAGGGTCTTTCCGTAGGACCAGACAGATGATCTCTCTCTCTGGAGAACCCCTGGTTGATGTGTCCACTGTAAAACAACGCACAGGTCAGGGGTTAAACACAATACCATAAGCATTCATAAAATAAGCTAAGAGAAGAGTGAAGGAATTAAGTTAATGCAAAGAGTTAAACATATGCAGCTTGAGAGTATATCTTTCAGATATAGCGTACTCAGTCCTCACCTGGTATGGAGGAGGTTGTGGAGGGGGCCTCTGAGAAGCCCTCAGAGTCCTGTTTCTGTAGCGAGGCATTGGAGATGATTCTGGGGATGGGCTCTGGAGTACTGGAACACAAAAACAGTCATGGGTTTACATAGATAATTAGTATAATAATAAACTAGCTGATGGAAATAATTCTGGAGTACTAGAACACAACTACAGTTTTCAGAATAATGATTATCATCATCAAAGGATGAAGTCAATGTAAGTAAGCTGAGGGTCTCTCCTTTTGTGGATGAATAAACAAATGGTTGTACAGATGTCAGATCTTAATATGCCCCATTTTGTTGAGGGAGGGAAAACAATCCTGCAGCAGGAGGATTTCAAAGGATATTAAAGGATATTAAATATTTAGGAGCACTGCCACGGGACAGCTGGAAGTGGTGTTTGTATGCTATACAATCACTTAGACTGCAAGTCCACTGAGCGTCAGTTCGAGTAGCCTATGTAAGCTACGTGCAGGCTACGGCGCGTCTTGTATGAATTCTTACAGTGCGTTCAGAAAATATTCACATGCCTTGACTTTTTCCGCATTTTATGTTCTGTTACAGCCTGCATTTTAAGGGCGAGAGGGGGAGAAACAACATTGTAGTGTAACCCTCTCAGCAGGCTTGAATGTGACTCTCTCTTAACTTACGTAGAGTATCTCAACAGCATGGGATGTTAGGTGAGAAGGACATCTCCAATAATAATTCCTATTGTAAACTGTCTAGGGCGATGACAATTGGTATTAACTTCAGATGAAATGATTATAGGTTTCTGTTATTGTATCAGGATAGGCTATCCCATGCATTAAATTAGATTGAATAATTGAATGACTCCACCAAGGCAACATACATAAGGTTCCTAATGTGTGTTATTACATATTAACATAGCACAATATCAAAATAAATAAAAATAATAATAAACCCCAATGAGTCGTGCACAACCCATGTCCAAATTATTTCAAGCTTGCTTAATAACCCGTTGGCGCGCGTTGGAGCTAAAAAAAAAAAATGACGACATACATAAAGTCCAGAATCACCTTACCTTGTGGTTACGCACTACTTGTAGATTTTCCTTCAGCGAAGTATGGCAGTTCCTTGCAGGTTTCCTCACACGATCCACAGCAAGCACCGCTATCAATGCAGACGGAACTCCTTAGCCATAACCGACATCCCATGGGAACATGAACTCGTTAAGCTTTCCCAAGCAATTCTCTCTCAGTGTTATACGATGCTAGGCTAACTTCGAGGCTGTCAAATACATTCACTATGAGACGGTAGCTTCAGTCTTCACTAAGTCTTAACACAATTATAACAAATCTTATGAAATAAAATCGGCATTTCCCTTCATGTCTTAGTAGGTATGGCTTTTGTTCTAGTTTTGTCGTCTTCTTTTATAATTTTTCTTCACCAACAATCCTAATGTAAAACCCATCCTTTTCTCAAGGACTCTCTCCCTCTTTTTCCCAAGCCTCCTATTAAGGAGGTCCACTCCCATTGGCCACAGCTTAACAAGCGACCTTATTGGTCAAAACTTAAACTTAAAAGTAAACTAACCCATTCACTTATACATTAAATAAATATTTATTCAAAATAAATATTTATCAACTTTACAATTTAGGAGCAATTCAATCACCTTTTAAATCTAATACCAATTAATTATAACAAATAAACTCACTACTTGGTTTTAACAAGGGTATTGCAGTAGTTAGTCCACAATATGGAAGAGTGTACAGAATATAAATATTCCAAAACATGCATCCCGTTTGCAATAAGGCAACAAAGTAAAACTGCCAAAAAATTGGCAAAGAAATTAACTTTATATCCTGAATACAAACTGTTATGTTTGGGGCAAATTCAACACAACACATCACTGAGTCCCACTGTTCGTATTTTCAAGCACGGTGCTGGCTGCTCAGGTTATGGGTATGCTTGTCATCAGCAAGGCTAAGGGACTTGTTATGATAAAAATAAACCAAATAGAGCTAAGCACTGGAAAAATCATTAAGGAAACCCTGGTTCAGTCTGCTTTCCAACAGACACTGGGAGACAAATTCACCTTTCAGCAGGACAATAACCTAAAACCAAGATGACTTTTGAATGTTCCTGAGTGGCCTAGTTACAGTTTTGACTTAAATCAGCTTGGAAATCTATAGCAAGACTTGAAAATAGCTGTCTAGTAATGATCAACAACCAACTTGACAGAGCTTGAAGAATATTAAACAGAATAATGTGCAATTATTGTACAATCCAGGTGTGCAAAGCTCTTAGAGACTTACCCAGAAGGACTTACAGCTGTAATCGCTGCCAATGGTAATTCTAACACATATTTACTCAGGGGGTTGAATGATTATCTAATCAAGATATATTAGTGTTTTACTTTTCATAAATGTTTTACAAATGTTAAAATTTTGTTTTTTTAATGAAAAAAAGACGTTTAAAACTATTTTAATTCCACTATAACACAACATAAAGTGGAAAAAGTCAAGGGGTGTGAATACTTTCTGAAGGCACTGTATGCGGATTATAATAAATGTACAATATTTGAAGGGGGTAGATGTCAAATCTGTTTTTTTAGATCAATGGTTTATTATATGTTCAGGGCAAGCATCAGACAATATATATATTATCTCAGTGCCTATGTGGTCAAGCAGTTACTGCTGCTGACAACAGCACACGTACCAGAGTAGGCATGGGTTTGAATCTGGCCCACTACTTACCTTAACATTTTTGGAGGAATTAGTACCTTTCCTAGTTACTCTCCTTGGGTTTTACTTGTAATTTCAAGTAATTTCTGAAGGAAGTAACTTACATTTGACCAAATCACTTCAGTCGCATAAGATTTACAATGGCTACGGAAAGTAAATCAAATCAAATCAAATCAAATTTTATTTGTCACATACACATGGTTAGCAGATGTTAATGCGAGTGTAGCGAAATGCTTGTGCTTCTAGTTCCGACAATGCAGTAATAACGAACAAGTAATCTAACTAACAATTCCAAAAAACTACTGTCTTATACACAGTGTAAGGGGATAAAGAATATATACATAAGGATATATGAATGAGTGATGGTACAGAGCAGCATAGGCAAGATACAGTAGATGATATCGAGTACAGTATATACATATGAGATGAGTATGTAAACCAAGTGGCATAGTTAAAGTGGCTAGTGATACATGTATTACATAAGGATGCAGTCGATGATATAGAGTACAGTATCTACGTATGCATATGAGATGAATAATGTAGGGTAAGTAACATTATATAAGGTAGCATTGTTAGTGGCTAGTGATATATTTACATCATTTCCCATTATTAAAGTGGCTGGAGTAGAGTCAGTGTCATTGACAGTGTGTTGGCAGTAGCCACTCAATGTTAGTGGTGGCTGTTTAACAGTCTGATGGCCTTGAGATAGAAGCTGTTTTTCAGTCTCTCGGTCCCAGCTTTGATGCACCTGTACTGACCTCGCCTTCTGGATGACAGCGGGGTGAACAGGCAGTGGCTCGGGTGGTTGATGTCCTTGATGATCTTTATGGCCTTCAGATCCCTTGAGTTTTTTCCCGTTTTGTTAAGTTACAGCCCTATTCTAAAACTAATTAATTTGTTATTTTTCTCATCAATATAATAATGACAAGGCCAAACAGGTTTTAGAAATTGTTGCTAATTTACTGAAAATATAAAACTGAAATATCACATTTACATAAGTATTCAGATCCTTTACTCAGTACTTTGTTGAAGCACTGTTGGCTGCGATTACAGCATTGAGTCTTCTTGGGTATCATGCTACAAGCTTCGCACATCTGTATTTGGGGAGTTTCTCCCATTCTTCTGTGCAGATCCTCTCAACCTCTGTCAGGTTGGACGGGGAGCGTTGCTGGACAGCTATTTTCAGGTTTCTCCAGAGACGTTCAATCCAGGCTTTGGCTGGGCCACTCAAGAACATTCAGACTTGTCCTGAAGCCACTCCTGCGCTGTCATGCCTGTGTGCTTAGGGACGTTGTCATGTTGGAAGGTGAACCTTCACCCCAGTCTGAGGTCCTGAGCACTCTGGAGCAGGTTTTCATCAAGGATATCTGTACTTTGTTAAGTTAATATTTTCCTTGATCCTGACTAGTCTCCCAGTCCCTGCCTCTGAAAAACATCCCCACAGCATGATGCTGCCACCTCCATGCTTCACTTTAGGGATGGTGCTAGATTTCTTCAAGATGTGACGCTTGGAATTCAGGCCAAAGAGTTGAATCTTGGTTTCATCAGACCAGAGAATCTTGTTTCTCATGGTCTGAAAGTCTTTATGTGCATTTTGGCAAATGCCAAGAGGTTTGTTGTGCCTTTTACTGAGGATTGGCTTCCATCTGCAGAGATGCTTTCCTTCTGAAAGTATCTCCCATCTCCACAGAGGAAATCTGGAGCTCTGTCAGAGTGAAAATTGGGTTCTTGGTCACCTCCCTGACCAAGGCCCTTCTCCCCCGATTGCTCATTTTGGCCGGGCCGCCAGCTCTAGGAAGAGTCTTGGTAGTTCAAACCTTCTTCCATTTAAGAATAATAGAGGCTACTGTGTTCTTGAGGATGTTCAATGCTGCAGAAATGTTTTGGTACCCTTCCCCAGATCTGTGCCTCGACACAATCCTGTTTCAGAGCTCTACGGATAATTCCTTCAACCTCATGGCTTGGTTTTTGCTCTGACATGCACTGTCAACTGTGGGACCTTATATAGACAGGTGTGTGCCTTTCCAAATCATGTCCAATCAATTGAATTTACTGCAGGTGGAATCCAATCAAGTTATAGAAACATCTCAAGGATGATCAATGGAAATAGGATACACCTGAGTTTCATAGCAAAGGGTCTGAATACTTGTGTAGATAAGGTATTTGTGTCTTTTATTTTTAATTCATTTGCAAAAATGTCTAAAACCTGTTTTTGCTTTGTCATTATTGGGTATTCTGTCTAGATTGCTAAGGATTTGTATTTATTTAATCCATTTTAGAATAAGGCTTCAAAGTAACAAAATGTGGAAAACATCAAGGGGTCTGAATACTTTCCGACGGCACTGTATATTATTATATCATTGCTGTCGGAGGAAAACCACCTAACCAAATGTTGTTATTTTCATTTTTTTACATGAACCGATACTATTGGTTCCCTTTTATGTCTGTATGAACGTTTCACAACCTCTTGACCAATTCAATGTATTCAAAATAGCTTCTCATAAAAACTCTTAAGTCCAATGGCTCTCCAAGTTGTCCATCAAACCCAGTTTCATCTCCACCAAGGCTCTTGACGTGAAGCGCACTTCAATTTGTTCTTGGGTTCTCAGCCAGACGCGATCAGAGGTATGTTGGACTTTAATTAACTTCTGCCTTTGTAATATTATATGTTTCTGGAGTAAGAAATGTATTTCTAAGATATAATTCTGCTGCTGAAATGGTGTTTTGTGGACAAGTGCAAATTAAATAGCTAAGTAGCTAACTAGCTAGAGAGTTAACTAGTTTAGGCTGACCCAGATTCTGACAGAAAAAGTTCAATATCCATTTTTTATATTGCCACATAATCTATGTTTTTTGGCTAAATAAAGCGTGCACAGATTAATCAGATATGTGTGGCAGTGGGAAACTAGCTATCACATTAGGATGCCACTAAAAATACTGGCTAAGCTATCTAGCTAGCTGCAGTGTCAACCATGTAGATAACTAAAGTTAGCTAGACCAATGGGTCAGTCCATCCTCCTACACATTGCTCTCTCTCACTCTCAGTGTATGTGTGTTTGTTTAAATGTCATTCTGGTTTTTTTTCTCCACAATTTTGTGGTATCCAATTGTTAGTAGCTACTATCTTGTCTAAATCGCTATGGGAGAGACGAAGGTTGAAAGTCATGCGTCCTCCGATACACAACCCTACCAAGCCGCACAGTGCGCATCCAACCCGGAAGCCAGCCGCACCAATGTGTCGGAGGAAACACCGTGCACCTGGCAACCTTGGTTAGCACGCACTGCGCCCGTCCCGCCACAGGAGTCACTGGTGCGCGATGAGACAAGGATATTCCTACCGGCGAAACCCTCCCTAACCCGGACGACGCTAGGCCAATTGTGCGTCGCCCCACGGGGCGGCCGGTTACGACAGAGCCTGGGCGCGAACCCAGAGTCTCTGGTGGCACAGCTCAGCAGCTGTGCCCTTGACCACTGCGCCACCCGGGAGGCCCGTCATTTTGTTTTTATGACAAGGTCAATAAGCCCCTCTGCCATACAGTCAGTGTATCATCTCCATAAGCTTTTGGTGCCATATACTAGACATCTAGTTTTTCTGTATCTTTTTATTTACAGCTTGTAGCGACACAACCAAGGGGGATGAGAATGGGCCAGCCAAAAAATTTAAATACCTTTCAAAGTGGAAAAGAGCGGTAGGTAAGAAGGAGGATGGAGGGTAAATCCAGTTTTGTCTAGAAGGGACACAGCTTTTGTCAAAAATTTCTTTTTTTGTGAGAACTAATATTGCAGTTGCCTATATGCCATTTTCTCTTAGGCCACCCATATACATTTTAGTAATTTAACAGACACACTTAAACAGAGCAACTTACAGTAGTGAGTGCATACAGCTCCCTGCTGTAATTGAACCCACAACCCTGGCATTTCAAGCGACATGCTCTACCAACAGTATGTCATTGTATCTTATTGTCAAGTTCATATAATGTATCCCATCTGTGTTGACATTTCATCTATCCAGGTCTTCATCCACTTTTGACATCACATGTTAGCTCAGTGACGGATATTAGGTTATTCAATTATTGCATCTGAGCTCCTAGTGTGTGCGGCTCTCCTTTAATTTGTCAAGTGTTCTACTCCGCTAGCCAGCACCTCGCCTAAAAAGGTGTGCGTTTCTTTCACCTCTAGCTAGGTGACGTTAGTCATAAGGTTATCCCCTGATAAGTCACTCGCATAATGTGTGCCTTGCCAGGCTACTTACTATAGCCAAGTGAACATCAGTAGCTCATCAGAATAACATTAGCTTTTTTCTTATTCACTGTTTCACCATCAGCCCATTCAACAGCTTCAGATCGAACTAAGTGCAGTGCAGACAAACGTAAACCGTAGCACCAGGTTGTAAACAGGAAGTAATGAGTCCGCACATGTACATGTTTTGTAGGTGGTTCCAAATTAACTAAAGCGTGATAATGCCGTCCCTCGCAAGACGTATAGTCAGACATAAATGTACATAATTTTATCATGAAACACACAGCAGAGACGCGAAAAGATATGAAGTTTAACTTCGGATTTCCCTGTTCAAGCCCAAATATATCATACTTTGACTAAAACGATGACTTATTGACTTAAATCATTGAGCAACATCACGGGTAAACTCTGGGCATCGTCTTTCAGCTGAAAAAAAGTGGATTTCCGGTGGTGTGGGTGTTTAAAATCAGGTGAAAATGTCACCAAGTTACACTACTCAAAAGGGACTCATTTCGTGGAAAAACACAGTAGATGAGGTGAATTACCACCATAGAATGCAGGACGCTCTGAGCTCAAGTGAAAAGCATTTTATTGATGATGAAGTCCATTGTGCTGTAGTGTTATATAGTTATGTACAGGTAACTGCCAAAATAAAGGAAATACTTGAGTAAATGAAGGATACAAAGCCTATTGAAAGCAGGTGCTTCCTGAGTTAATTAAGTAATAAACATCCCATCATTCTTAAGGTCATGTATAAAATGGCCAAATCTCAACCCAATTAAACACTTATTGGCGACTGCTTTCCAACAATAAAACACCGAAGTATGGAATTTCTCAGGGAAGAATGGTGTTGCATCCCTCCACTAAAAGATCCAGACAATTTTAGAATCTATGCCAAGGGGAATCTATGTTCTGGCAGCTCTGGGTGGCCCAACACCCTATAAAGAAACTTTATGTTGGTGTTTCATTTATTTTGGCAGTTACCTGCATGTTACCTGCATGTAGTGTTATGTAATGTTACCTCAAGTCCTGTTCCTTCACCTCTGACAGTGGGCATGGCTCGGGTAGATCTCTGTTGATTTCTCTCATCTCACTTTGTTGCCGTAGACATGCCTCCACCTTCGCTGTGATGTCATCACACAACTTACTTAGCGACTCGCTTTGGCTGAGGTTGGCCGGTATCTCTACACTGTTCAGGACGACCTCGGAACATGAAAGACGCTTCATATGGGAGTCACGTGTCCGACAGATAGACTGGTACTTCTCAATGTTCTCATCTGAAATGACAACAAATAATCATAATGAATAAACAAATGTGTGTGTGTTTGTGTGTGTGCGTGCATGCGTGCCTTCCTGCCTGACTTTGTGCTCTAAGAGCCCCGTACCTTGAGCGATGCTGTAGTTGAGTTGCCTGGAGGTCATTTCACTGTGGAACTTGTGCTGCGCGGAGCAGAGACTAAGGAGGTACTGAGCAATCTTAGAACTCTCTGTCACAAAACTGTGCTTCTTACTGCTGGGACCACCACACTCTATTGTCAGCTTACGACGCTGGGGAAGGGGGAGAGAGACAACCATCAGGGGCCTGTCTTTTAAATCAAGAGCATTGCAGCTGTTAATGTCAAACACACATCTGAAAGCACAGTATAGAATACAACACTAGTATTCCAGTAGTACTCACATTGGCAGAGATGGTATCGGTCTCCCTCCAGAGGAATCGTCGTGTGACGGTACGGAGGTGGTTCCTCAGCTCATAGACAATGATTCCAGTGGCACAGACTCCCAGCACTAGCTCCCCCACCTTCTTCTCCCGGCATACCCGATGGAACACCATCCCATACTCTGGAAGCTGCTGAGCGATCTAGAGAGTAGATAGAACAAGTGTGTTGCAAGGTTGATCTCAGTAAAGGAGGAGAACATGCTCAATTCAACATCTTCTTGTGTATACATGTAAAAAAAGGGTCCTGGGAACCAAAATAGATTAAATAAAATTGAAAGGGCAAGCACTCAATTGATTATGATTTGCAATAATAGAAGCGTTGTTTTACTGTATCTTTAAGCTCAGTTGAGATACATCAGCAAAAATAAGACGAGACAAAACTACCCAGTTTTAGAATGTTGTGTTGTAAAACTGACTGAAGACCGGGCATTCAGATCAAACAAACGAGACGTGCAGTTGAGACCATTTCCACTTTAATGGTGCCTCTTTACAATGACGTGATGAAATTTTGAAACAATTGGCCACTTGTTGTAGCAAGTTGTTGTAGCAAACTAGTATTATGAAATACATGCACCAGAAACAGACCACACATTGGTATTTTTAATCTCTGAAATTGGAAACACTTATCTCCCTCACTAGCTTTAAGCACCAACTGTCAGAGCAGCTCACAGATTACTGCACCTGTACATAGCCCACCTATAATTTAGCCCAAACAACTACCTCTTTCCCAACTGTATTTAATTTATTTATTTATTTTGCTCCTTTGCACCCCATTATTTTTATTTCTACTTTGCACATTCTTCCATTGCAAAACTACCATTCCAGTGTTTTACTTGCTATATTGTATTTACTTTGCCACCATGGCCTTTTTTGCCTTTACCTCCCTTCTTACCTCATTTGCTCACATTGTATATAGACTTGTTTATACTGTATTATTGACTGTATGTTTGTTTTAGAACTTCGTTCTAAAACTGCAGGAAACTGTCTTGTCTCGTCTTATGAAATTGAACTGGGGATTCATTTCCAAAACTTTGATTTCTGCAAATAATAATAGATTTAATACAGTGTTCAACCACTGTTCAATTTTCTTACTTTTAGGAACTCGGTCTCAGCCTCCTCGGGCAGCATCTTGGCATTGTTAGCGTGGAACCGTGACAACTCCTCCTTTAGAGTGGGCAGAGCCATCTTCTCCAGCATTCTCTTAGACACATACTGCTCCGGCTGGTAGTAGTTCCTACCATACAACTGAACAGAGATAACAGGCCTGTCAATGACATATACTGACACTAATGTAGTAGTCTTTACCATACAGATATAACAGGATTGCATTCAATAGGTACCAAACTCAATAAAACTAACTGCAACAGAGAGGGACTACCTTGACTTTATTTTTTTTCTGTTTCAAAATGTTTTGGTTGTGTGTGCCATACTGAACATTACCCAGGTCTGTCAATAAGATACATTGCCATTGATGTTTTACAGGACAGATATAACAGGTCTATCAATGAGATACTACTTCCTCATAAACATACTGCTTTGGCTGGAAGAATGATTTTAAGAGCCATACAATCTCTCCGAACCGAATCCATTATGGGGTGGCATGTAGCCTAGTGGTTAGAGCATTGGGCCAGTAACCGAAAGGTTGCTAGGTTGAATCCCCGAGCTGACAAGGTACAAATCTGTTGTTTTGCCCCTGAACAAGGCAGTTATTAACCCACTGTTCCTAGGCTGTCATTGTAAATAAGAATTTGTTCTTAACTGACTTGCCTAGTTAAATAAATAAAAAATGTAGATCATTAAAGAAAAGAAAAACACTGAAGAAAAATTATGTTTCTGAGACAGTGGTTCACTCAGTTTACCTCAGACATGTAGTCCCCAAACTCTGCCTGAAGAGCAAGACCCGCCAGGAACATGCACGTCTCCTCATTGCAGTACAACCTGTCCTCTAGGATATCCTTCCGCAGCTGCAAGTAGTATTGGTGACGCGTCAGCCTGTGTCTGGAACACCCAATGTGCAGTTCTTTAAAGATACAACTAATAACTGCATTTCACTAACAGTTCAACAGTTCATACCAAAACTAGATACTTTTCAGTAAAATGAAAGATATAAAATAATGATCAGACTCACAATATGAAAGAGATGTCGTCAACGAAAAACTTGACCCGTAGAAAAACAAGAAAAGAAGTCGACACTACTTTTTTCCAACTGTCAGGAGCAACTTTTGAGATTTTAATCTCGTGGTCCAGGAAAAAATATTCATCATCTAAAAGAAAGAATGACATAGTATATGTAGTATGACTATAAATCAATAAATAAACTACAGTATATGTTTATGAGACACATAAGTTGGGTTGTTGTCAGTTTTTTACCATCGATGAAGGCCAGTCCGAAGTAGAAGTGCTCTACCAGGTTAGCGTGAGCCACCACCATGTCGAACACGTCTCTCCCTCTGGACTTTTTGTCACATCTGACCAATACAGACTGACCACTGGGCAACACCACACTAACCTCTCTCTGGGACGAACAAGACCTGCCCTTCTTAGACTGGTCGGAAGAAGATGGATTAGGTGGAGGGGGAGAGAAGGAGAGAGAGAGAGAGAGAGAGAGAGAGAGAGAGAGAGAGGATAACCAATCTTTAGTCAACAAAAAATAGACTCAAAACCCAAAAACATAAGTCTTCCAAAACAATTCTAGAAAAAAAAGTTAATGTTTTTACCACTATGGATCCGGGAAGCTCCAGACCTACATGGGGTTCGTCAGCCATCCTGATAAACTCAGGACCCAGAGCCTGAAAAGACACAACACGATGTAAACACAGCAATGCAGATACACAATCACATAATGCTAACATCACTACACATGGAAACAATTCATACACCACAATACACACACACACCTTCACACACACAGGATGCATCAGTCCTGACTATGACCGTCACCATGCTCCAGCAGCACTGCAGTTTCAAGTCAAGACTGATAAACCAGAACTGGGTCGGAGGTGACAGCTACCTCAATCTAACTAGGGCAGTGACGTCACAGGCTATGCTGACTACACCCAGTTTATTGTATCTTTGTTTCATCCCCATACACATCCTAGTTTTCAAAGACAAATGATTTTCAATGAACGTTCATTGAGTAACATACAAATCAATCTAATTATTATATTTGCTTTAGTGTATGAGACTGGGATTATATCTTAAACTGTGAATGAGCTGTATGCGTCAGAGGAAAAATGTTGAGAGTAAAAAGAAGTATGGAATCTATAGAATGTATGACTCAGAGTCATGCATTCTGTTGCATATTATTTGTGTATTATCACCCCCAGAGCAGAAGATAACTTGACGGGGTCTCAGAAGAACATCAACCCACATCACAGGGTGCCATAGATAAGGGAACATGAACCAAATTCAGCAGCGGGCTGATTTTTTCTCAGGTCAGGGGGCCGGAACATAATTACAAATAAATTGTAGACTGCAAATTGTCCACAAAAAGCCCAAACAGATATAATATTTGGGTCCCTCTTTGAATCACATTCAGCTTATAAAGGCTTCATGAAGCCTTCATAATGCCTTCATAAGCACTGCATAAATGTGTTACAAAGCATCTATAAGCGTATGTCATGCTTTATAAAGGGTTCATAAATGTGGCCTAACTGTGTGACATAATCACCCATGTCTAAAGTGACATAACATGGTATGTCGAATATGATTTAAACATGTGCTTTATAAAGGGTGACATGTTGTGCTGAAGGATGGCATACGCTCTACAGTGATAACATCTTAGTCACAGTATAGCTAATCTCATTCCTAGATACTTCTGCCCAAATGTGCAGAAGGTCTGGTGGACCAACCCATCAAACTTGGGACTTCATTAGTTAGATTTAAAAAATAAATATAAAAAAGATAACTTGTGGAAATGGGCAGGGTTTAACAATAATTATGACTTTTTGACTGTGTTATGTGTTCTGTCACAAATACCTCTCACACCCTGTGGATCATGAGAGAACTTTATAAATAAGCAGAACGTTAATAACCTATTTATTGACACTTCATGTAGTGTCCTGTAATACTTTGTTTGTAGTGAGACACAGGAGATAACCGAGAGCACGGGCTGAATTCTGGAGATTGAGTGTACATAAAGATACACCAGGCGGGGGTGTTGGGACAGCGTTGGTCTGGTCCACACAGGGAACTCCTTGCAGCACCTACAGCGGTAATGCTCGTCATGTCTCTCGTCGGTGGGTTCACAATTCTCATGTGAAGAGAGATCCAGCTGCATAATGGGTGAGCTTGAAGATGCTATGACAGAGGAAGTGGAGCTAAAGAGAGAGAGAAATACTAGATTCCACTGTAGACATGCAGAGGGGTTGGGTCTGGGAGCTACCTTAACCGCCATAATTGGGTTGGGTTAGTTTCTTTACTGATTAATGCATCATATAAAAGGATAGATGTTGGGGTAATTGTAACTAGGGCAGTAATCAATCCAATAATGGACAATAATCTTGAGGCATTGATGTGAAAGCATATACAGTCGTGGCCAAAAGTTTTGAGAATGACACAAATATTAATTTCCACAAAGTTTGCTTGCTGCTTCAGTGTCTTAGATATTATGGTCAGATGTTACTATGGAATACTGAAGTATAATTACAAGCATTTCATAAGTGTCAAAGGCTTTTATTGACAATTACATGAAGTTGATACAAAGAGTCAATATTTACGATGTTGACTCTTCTTTTTCAAGACCTCTGCAATCCGCCCTGACATGCTGTCAATTAACTTCTGGGCCACACACTGATGGCAGCCCATTCTTGCATAATCAATGCTTGGAGTTTGTCAGAATTTGTGGGTTTTTGTTTGTCCACCCGCCTCTTGAGGATTGACCACAAGTTCTCAATGGGATTAAGGTCTGGGGAGTTTCCTGGCCATGGACCCAAAATAATCAATGTTTTCTTCCCCAAGCCACTTAATTATCACTTTTGCCTTATGGCAAGGTGGTCCATCATGCTGGAAAAGGCATTGTTCATCACCAAACTGTTCCTGGATGGTTGGGAGAAGTTGCTCTCGGAGGATGTGTTGGTACCATTCTTTATTCATGGCTGTGTCAAAATTGTGAGTGAGCCCACTCCCTTGGCTGAGAAGCTACCCCACACATGAATGGTCTCAGGATGCTTTACTGTTGACATGACATAGGACTGATGGTAGCGCTCACCGGACAAGCTTTTTTCCAGATGCCCCAAACAATCGGAAAGTGGATCCATCAGAGAAAATGACTTACCCCAGTGCTCAGCAGTCCAATACCTGTACCTTTTGCAGAATATCAGTCTGTCCCTGATGTTTTCCTGGAGAGAAGTGGCTTCTTTGCTTCCCTTCTTGACACCAGGCCATCCTCCAAAAGTCTTTGCCTCACTGTACGTGCAGATGCACTCACACCTGCCTGCTGCCATTCCTGAGCAAGCTCTTTATTGGTGGTGCCCCGATCCCGCAGTTGAATACTGCGCAGTTGAACTTTATGAGACGGTCCTGGCGCTTGCTGGACTTTCTTGGACGCCTGAAGCCTTCTTCACAATAATTTAACCACTCTCCTTGAAGTTCTTGATGATCCGATAAATGGTTGATTTAGGTGCAATCTTACTGGCAGCAATATCCTTGCCTGTGAGGACCTTTTTCTGCAATGCAATGATGACGGCACGTGTTTCCTTGCAGGTAACCATGGTTGACAGAGGAAGAACAATGATTCCAAGCATCACCCTCCTTTTGAAGCTTCTAGTCTGTTATTTGAACTCAATCTGCATGACAGAGTGATCTCCAGCCTTGTCCTCGTCAACACTCACACCTGTGTTAACGAGAGAATCACTGACATGGTGTCAGCTGGTCCTTTTGTGGCAGGGCTGAAATGCAGTGGAAATGTTTTTGTGGGGATTAAGTTAATTTGCATGGCAAAGAGGGACTTTGCAATTAATTGCAATTCATCTGATCACTCTTCATAACATTCTGGAGTATATGCACATTGCCATCATACAAACTGAGGCAGCAGACTTTGTGAAAATTAATATTTGTGTCATTCTCAAAACTTCTGGCCACAACTGTAAGGTGCTGCGCTACCTCAATAGGATGTGGCATTGATTAGAGACACGCACTTGCCTATCAGGTGACGTGCCTATCAGGTGGCAATGGAGGAAGATGGAGATGGGAAACAAAGTGAAAATGACATAACTTGGGAACACCTCTTGGAGCCTGTGGCCGGAAAGGGGGCGACTGGGTGAAAGCATGAGGTTCTCTATAGGGCATCAATGGAGGCATAGAGTCAAGCGAAGAGAGAGTGGGAATTTTCATGTTGTCAGACTGTATTGCCTTTAAATTGTTTAACTTGGGTCAAACGTTTCGGGTAGCCTTCCACAAGTTGGGTGAATTTTGGCCCATTCCTCCTGACAGAGTTGGTGTAACTGAGTCAGGTTTGTAGGCCTCCTTGCTCGCACACGCTTTTTCAGTTCTGCCCACACATTTTATGCAAGATTGAGGTCAGGGCTTTGTGATGGCCACTCCAATACCTTGACTTTTGTTGTCCTTAAGCTATTTTGCCTCAACTTTGGAAGTATGCATGGGGTCATTGTCCAATTGGAAGACCTATGTGCGACCAAGCTTTAACTTCCAGACTGATGTCTTAAGATGTTGCTTCAATATATCCACATAATTTTCCTCCCTCATAATGCCATCTATTTTGTGAAGTGCACCAGTCCCTCCTGCAGCAAAGCACCCCCACAACATGATGCTGCCAACCCCATGCAAGCCTCCCCCTTTTTCCTCCAAACATAACGATGGTCATTATGGCCAAACAGTTCTGTTTTTGTTTCATCAGACCAGAGGACATTTATCCAAAAAGTACAATCTTTGTCCCCATATACAGTTGCAAACCGTAGTCTGGCTTTTTTTTTAAACAGTTTTGGAGCAGTGGCTTCTTCCTTGCTGAGCGACCTTTCAGGTTATGTCGATATAGGACTGTGGATATAGACACTTTGTACCTGTTTCCTCCAGGATCTTCACAAGGTCCTTTGCTGTTGTTCTGGGATTGATTTGCACTTTTCGCACCAAATAACGTTCATCTCTAGGAGACAGAATGTGTCTCCTTCCTGACCGGTATGACGGCTGCATCCTCCCATGGTGTTTATACTTGGCTACTATTGTTTGTACAGATGAACGTGGTACCTTCAGGCATTTAGAAATTGACCCAAGGATGAACCAGACTTGTGGAGGTCTACAATTTTTTCTGAGGTCTTGGCTGATTTCTTTTGATTTTCCCATGATGTCAAGCAAAGAGACACTGAGTTTGAAGGTAGGCCTTGAAATACATCCACAGGTACACCTCCAATTGACTCAAATTATGTCAATTAGAATTTCAGAAGCTTCTAAAGCCATATAACATAATTTTCTGGAATTTTCCAAGCTGTTTAAAGGCACAGTCAACTTAGTGTATGTAATTTTCTGACCCACTGGAATTTTGATACAGTGGATTTTGAGTGAAATAATCTGTCTGTAAACAATTGTTGGAAAAATTACTTGTGTCATGCACAAAGTAGATGTCCTAACAGACTTGCCAAAACTATAGTTTGTTAACAAGAAATTTGTGGAGTGGTTGAAAAACAAGTTTTTATGACTCCAGCCTAAGCGTATGTAAACTTCTGACTTCAACTGTAACTACAAAGGATCTGGGGGACAAACCAGAGACTTTCTGTCGACTGACTCTCCAGCAGAAAAAAAAAAATCAAAAAAAAAAAAAAAGAAAAATCTAAAATATGAAATTGATTTGATTTGTTTAACACTTTTTTGGTTACTATATGTGTTATTTAATAGTTTTGATATATTTACTATTATTCTACAATGTAGAAAATAGTGAAAATAAAGAAAAACCCTTGAATGAGTAGTTGTGTCCAAACTTTTGACTGGTACTGTATGTATACTATCTGTCTTTGTTATGATTGGGAATACTTTGGAACAGATTTCCAAAATGAAGATCAGTTGGAGCTGATTTGCTGTTTTTTTTACAGTCTTTAATGGCAAAAAATTAAACCTGGGGGGCTAAATAAAATCCCCCGGTGGTCAAATTCAGCCTGCTGGCCGCCAGTTGAGGAACCCTGCCATAGATAGATCATAGACGGATGGATGGATGTATGGACAGATGGATGGAGTGACAGACAGACAGATTTACCTTGACTTTCCTCTCGGTGAGGCTGGCTGAGGAGTTACTGAAAGTGATGAAGGGGCTGTGGGGTTGGGGTGCACCCTTTGAGGGGGCACCAATGTAGGGGCTCTGACACAGCCAGCTACTGCTACTTTCCATGTGTCTGAGATCTCGTGGCAGTCTGGAGGGACAGTGGAGAAAGAGAGTCAGAGAGAGAAGAGAGTCAGAAAGAGAGATTCAAAGAGAGAGAGAGAGAGAGAGAGAGAGAGAGAGAGAGAGAGAGAGAGCGAGAGAACATTCAGAAGGGGAAAGGGGAGGGGAGAAAGGGAGATGAGCGAAAGTCACTCAAGTTAAAGACGACAGGTAGCGAGAGACAGATATAGAAAGTTCAGAAAAAGTGCTTCAACCGTACGCCTCAATCCCAAAAAATCTAAACACTTGTCCACATTTTCCAATACTTTCACAACATTAGTTGCTCATTATCAAGTTGATTTGTATTCAACATAAAATTATTTATTTATTTCCATTATTGTATAGGACACAGTAATGGATGTGGGAGTGCGTATTTCCCCAGAGTCTTACTTGTTGTTAACTGCCCGAGGTCACACACAGGTCAGTCCCACAGTTGTGTGTGTGTGTGTGTGTGTGTGTGTGTGTGTGTGTGTGTGTGTGTGTGTGTGTGTGTGTGTGTGTGTGTGTGTGTGTGTGTGTGTGTTTATCTGCTTTGTTAGGCATGTATACCTGTCTATGTTAGGTGGGTATGCAGGGGTGGGAGAACTTCTGGGTTTCTGTCTCCAGGGTTTGTGAAGTAAACTCTCTGTAACACAAACACCAAATGACACTGATAAAACACATACTTAAGGAATAGATAGGCCTAATACAAACATTTGTTTCGTTCAAAGATACTTAAATATTCTAAACATATATCACACATTATACTGTTGAATCTTTTCAATAAAAAGTATACACATATCACTCATTTACTAAAAAAAGGAAGGTTTCCCTTTGGACACATTTCAGCAGCTTCCATGGTCGACTGCAATATTATCTCACTAACTGTACTGAGCAAATTAACCATTAGGAGTGCCTAATCTAGACCGTCTACAACATTCTTCAAAAACAGGTGAAACATAGAAATCTAATTTGTTGTACAGTAATAACAAATATACAGTTTTAAAAACATTGAGCTCTGTCTAGCTACCCCTTTGCACATCCAAAATGTATTCACACAATGTACAGTGCATTCATTAAGTATTCAGACCCCTTGACTTTATCCACATTTTGTTACGTTACGGCCTTATTCTAAAATGGAGTAAATAGATTTTTTTCCTCGTCATTCTACACACAATACACCATAACGACCAAGCAAAAACTGTTTTTTAGAAATGTTTGCAAATTTATTACAAATGAAAATCGGGAATATCACATTTACATACAGTAAGTATTCAGACTCTTTACTTAGTACTTTGTTGAAGCACCTTTGGCAGCGATTACAACCTCAAGTCTTCTTCGATATGACTCTACAAGCTTGGCACACCTGTATTTGGGGAGTTTCTCCCATTCTTCTCTGCAGATCCTCTCAAGCTCTGACATGGGACCTTATATAGACAGGTGTGCGCCTTTCCAAATCATGTCCAATACATTGTATCTAACACAGGTGGATCCAATCAAGTTGTAGAAACATCTCAAGGATGATCAATGGAAACAGGATGTACTAAGCTCAATTTCGAGTCTCATAGCAAAGAGTCTGAATACTTATGTAAAGAAGCTATTTCGGTTTCTCATTTTTAATACATTTGTAAAAATGTCGAAAAACCTGTTGTCGCTTTGTCATTATGGGGTATTGTGTGTAAATCATTTAATCAATTTTAGAATAAGGCTGTAACGTAACAAAATGTGGAAAAAGTCATTTCCCGAATTGACTGTACATCAGTAATTTTTTTCAGGAGTCACTAAATGAGAGAAAACAATTGTCCAATAAGAACACTAATTCTCCTATTCAAAACACTTTCTATCATTTGTTCCTACCAAAGCATTCTAACCCATGCATTTTACCTGACATGTTGTCAGAGTTGTTAGAGTACTGTCTGCTCCCTGCTCCAGCTGCACAGCCCTCACTGTGGTCAGGATACCGATCATGCTTACCTGGTAAAACACCAGGTAAAATACCAGGTAAAACAACACATAAAACCAGGGGTGTATTCATTAGTGAACATCGTAGCAAAACATAAGAATATGTTTTGCAGAAGGAAATGGAAACAAGTTTTCTTTCGTTTAGTGCTTTGTGAATACAACCCAGGTAAACAACCAGGTGACTAATGGCTTTACCTGGTTTAAAGGTTCAAATCAATGTTCCACGTTCCATAAATACCATGGACTTTCCATAGCACAGTGTTGTTGTTTTTTCAGTTTTTCTTACCCAGCTTCGTTAGCTGTCTATGTCTTTGTTTGTGGCGTTAAAGCCAGTTAGTCCATAGATGCCAAAATAGTATGGTCCGCGATCAAAGAGTTTACAGTTTATTTTCTTTATTGCTTCTAACACAAAGTTCCAGAAATAAGGGTAAGTATGGCTACCTGTCCATTTGACGGGGTAACTACTCCATCTTCGAGTTTGTAAGTGTGTCAACTCTGCATCCGTAGATTACTAGTTATCACTGCAGGTCCTAATCCTTGCTGTGCCTCAAGGTTAAACTCTTAATCCTTTTTTACCAAAGTCTTACCGCAGGAACAATTTAGGTGGTCTACGTCTTTGTGTTGTCAGTAACGCTAAAATGTAAAAATGACCTTTTTACGTTTACACGCGACATGCAACAACCTAATCCAAACTATTAGATGCGATTAAAGGTAGACTCAGCATTTTGAAAACTAAGCAAACAGAAGTCAAATTACATTGGGAAGATAATATAGTGGCAGTCAGTTGGATTAGAATTTTGTTTTTGTTTACGACTCTATTATCCCTATTACTCACTATTATCACTCTGTTATCATGAAAACAAGACCTGACAGAGGATGTGATGTACGGTGATGTCATGCTCCTGTTTGTTAGGGTACTAGTTCAAATCTAGAGCTAAGCGCCTCTAACAGTGATAGGGGACCTGGACACTCTCACCTGTCCCAGTTTACTAGTACTACTACCGGATTAGTTTATTGTAAGGTCTGGAGATTAGGTCCAATGAAAGATCTGGACATAATGTCATAAAAAGCTAATCAGACAAGATCCCAGACAGGGCTATAGAGATCGTTTAGAAGCGGTCCTTACCGTTAACCCTTTCTCTGATCATCTGACTCCTCCCACACAGTGGGACAAAGGACTCAGACACATGGTCCACCTGAGAGAAAAGCATTCTACTGATTAGATTGCGGCATTACAGAGAGACAGACACACACATACACATAGATATACTCCCCCCCATCCCCCCCGACATACACTCACAGCTTCGTGAAAGACAACCTCCACCAGCTGTCGTATTACTCTGTTGGGCGGAGGCAGGAGAGAGGCTTTGTGCTGAGACTCACAGGACTCCAGGATACTGTTCAGATTGACCCTGCGGTGGGCCAGGTCCTCGCACATACTCACTAGCAGGCCGTTCAGGTGGTTACTCAACTGGACCGGCTAGGAGAGACAGGAATAGAGACGATAGACGAGGTATCAATATCTCTCCAAGTACTAATACCAATACGGGAATAGAGAGAATAAGAGAAGTGTAGTGGTGTGCCCGAAACCACTGGAAGACAGAACATGCTTGAGAGAAAGACTTGAGAGACTAACTTTGTTGTGTAACAAGTTTAATGCTTCTCTGATTTTAAATAAATTAACGTTGAGGGCCATAGTAATATCAGAGAGCCACATTTGGTATCACTGCTCTGATAAGTCTTATAAGTCTATATGTGGTGTTTGAAAAGAAAATGGCCTCACCTGATTCTGAGGTAGATGATAATTGACAGACCAGTAGAGAGTCATACCCAGTGAATACACCAGCATCTGGCAGAAGACAGACAGATTAGAGCATGACACTTAATATGAGTCAGACATTAAATCCTTCTGAAAACACCCGTTTGCCAAAACAATTCTCCTCAACAGTGCAGATGGTGTATCCTGGTGTATTGTGTTTGGTTTACACAGGCAAAGCAGTGTCTACACAAGGGCAGCACTTAAATAATGGTTTTCCTCTCGGGTACCACTAGATGGGGTTATGTGCAAGTTATTACTTGAGGCTCACTGCTGTAATCTACTGTATCAGGAGGTCACACACACGCACACACAGCACACATGGCACACATAGCACACACACACACACACACATACACACACACAGTATGTTAGTGCTGCCCCCTTGTGTATTAGCTTCAGTACAAGGACTTAGCTCGCTGCAGCAGTGTTTGTGCTGATAGTGCCTTTAATGCTTTTAGTTAGTGGTGCTGGCCCGAGGCCATGTGAGGGATGGATTACATCATACTGTAAATCCTCTCTCTCTCTGAGGTGAACCATGAAAAACCACATTCACACCTCTCTAACGGTCAACAGCAGAACTGCTACTAATGTCAACATCAGAAACCACATTGTGATAGACGCTAATCTAATGTTAGGTTTACATTTATGCCCCCTGATATATAAGGATAGGATTTGGGAGGGTTAGCTGATTCTAGATCTGTGCCTACGGGAAACGTGTGTTTGGAGCTGGGACTTGTGTCTGGTGTGTGCTACCTTCTCCATAACATCTTTGGTTGAGGAAGCACAGCCTCGCAGCATCTCTGGCGCAGTAAAGTTGCACGCCTCGTCTGATAGGGCACAGTTCTTAAACGCCAGTGTGCCGGTGCCCGAGAGCAGAAGGGAGGAGGGGCTTATGATGCTACACATACTGTTATGTCCTGAGAAGGGAACAGAAATAAAGATACTGGAAATGACATGCAATACCTGATCAATGTCTCTAAATCATATTTCTCCACAAATCCATATCCCCTTAGTTAGCATGTGGTCAGCATGTAATATTAAGCTGTACAACTGAAGTAGTATTTAGTATGCGGTAGTTACGACATTATTATTAGTAGTTGTATAGAACAGTATTGTAGTGGGTACCCTTACATAAAACATATGAATTTCACATGTGATCCACTGGCAAAGCAAATAATATTGCAAAGCGAATATCACAAGCTTTGAGGGCCCCCAAACCCAGGGGTCAGGCCCCCCAGACAGCTATGCTATGGCTATGCTATCTGGGGGGTCCGACTTCTGGGGGTTGGGGGCCCTCAAAGCTCATGAGCAAATTTACTGTAATTTACTGAAATTAGCTTTAAAACTGCAACATTTTCTCCCAGGCTCATGGTAAAATGTGTAGAATAGCAGGAAATTAGCAAAGGGATTCTTGAAAGTCAGGACAATCCTTGTCCGGCAGTGAAACTTTATTTTGATGTAAAGTAAAAATGTAAAAATGATTTTGTTGCATTATTTGAGCTAAACATGTACATTTAGGAGGGAAAAGTGAAGAGTTGTTTTTTTCACAATAATTTCTATATCAATAATTTCCATGCCTGCTCAATGCCTGGAAATGCCCTTGTCCGGAGAAAAGGATCTCAATTTCAACCTCTCACAAAAATTGTTTAATGTAAAAAAATAACTGGCAGAAATTGATATTAACTTAAAAATTGTCTTATGGAGTTTATTGCAATAGCCCTATGTGACTTTAAAAATCTTTCATGTCAAAACTTACATTCCCAAAAGATCTGTCCAGAGAGTTGGTTTACTCCGTCAGATTTGCCTAAAATCCTAAATTAATCAGGAATGAGCATGGTCAGCTGTACCATAAGGACCCCTTATTCATGTGCCCATTACATGTAGTGCAACAATACCATTAATGGCTGTAAGCAACATTGTAATCACCATGGTCACAACCATAAACTGTCAACTCCATCTGCCTGATAGAATATGAATTTTGGTTAAAATCTGTTACATGTAATTAGGGTGAAGGGTCACAAAGCGTGTGATCACGTAAGTGTTCCAAAAATGTTTTTCTGTGATCACGTGTGATCTTATGTGAAGTTAATACAAAATCATGTGGTTTTTCAGTAAGGATTCCCAGGAGGAGTATTAGTATTATTTAGTATTTAATAGTAGTGAGTTAGCACATCAGTCGTACCTTTGTATGAGACATCAACCAGGGATTCTGTGGTGCCCAGGAGGAGGGACCACACTTCATCCTCCAGAAGGGGACCTCCTCGAGTCTCCAACACCTCTGCTAGCGTCACAAATGTTCTGCTCATCCTGCTCACACACCTGGAAAATGAGACATTTATCAACTGTTAATTTATCATCAAATCACAGCCTACTTCGCCAAATGGTGATGATTTAACAAAGGCGCATTCGCTGCACAAATGTATCTAACCATAAACATCTTTTACCTTTCTTAAAATCAATACACGGAAGTATATTTTTTTGAAACCTGCATATTTAGTTAAAAGAAATTCATGTTAACAAGCAATATTAACTAGGGAAATTGTGTCACTTCTCTTGTGTTCATTGCATGCAGAGTCAGGGTATATGCAACAGTTTGGGCCGCCTGGCTTGTTGCAAACTAATTTTCCAGAATTTTATATAATTATGACATAACATTGAAGGTTGTGCAATGTAACAGCAATATTTAGACTAACACGGAACCCAAACTGGCTGCCGCGTGCGCCATCGTGCGCTATCGTGCATAAATGTATTTTGTCCCCCTACACCAAACGCGATCACGACACGCAGGTTAAAATATCAAAACAAACTCTGAACCAATGACATTGATTTGGGGAAAGGTCTCAAAGCATTAAACATGTATGGTAATTTAGCTAGTTAGCTTGCAGTTGCTAGCTAATTTGTCCTATTTAGTTAGCTTGCTGTTGCTAGCTAATTTGTCCTGGGATATAAACATTGAGTTGTTATTTTACCTGAAATGCACAATGTCCTCTACTCCGATAATGAATCCACACATAAAACGGCCAACCGAATCGTTTCTTGTCATCTCTCCTCCTTCCAGGCTTTTTCATCTTTGAACTTATATGGTGATTGGCATCTACACTTTCATAGTATTACCATGACAACCGGCAAAACATTTCATCTTTCAATCACCCACATGGGTATAACCAATGAGGAGATGGCACGTGGGTACCTGCTTCTATAAACCAATGAGGAGATGGGAGAGGCAGGACTTGCAGAGCGATCTGCGTCAGAAATAGGAATGACTTCTATTTTAGCCTTTGGCAACGCAGATGCTTGTTGGCGCATGCGAGCAGTATGGGTGCAATAATTGAATAACATGGATTTCTACATTTATTTTGCGACGCTTGCGCATGTGACGTGTCCGGTCTGGTTAGCATGTTAGGGCTGCCACCCGTTTGATAAAATACGGAACGGTTCCTTATTTCACTGAAAGAATAAAAGTTTTGTTCTCGAAATGATAGTTTCCATATTTGACCATACTAGGGCGGCAGGGTAGCCTAGTGGTTAGAGCATTGGACTAGTAACCGGAAGGTTGCAAGTTCAAATCCCCGAGCTGACAAGGTACAACTCTGTCATTCTGCCCCTGAACAGGCAGTTAACCCACTGTTCCTAGGCCGTCATTGAAAATAAGAATTTGTTCTTAACTGACTTGCCTAGTAAAATAAATTTAAAAAATGACCAAAGGCTCATATTTCTGTGTTTATTATAATTAAGTCTATGATTTGATAGAGCGGTGGTAGGCAGCAGCAGGCTTGTAAGCATTCATTCGTACTTTACTTTGTTTGCCAGCAGCTCTTAGCAATGCTTGATCACAGCACTGTTTATGACTTCCAGCCTATCAACTGCTGAGATTAGAATGGCATTTAAAAATTTTTATATTTGACCTTTATTTAACTAGGCAAGTCAGTTAAGAACAAATTCTTATTTTCTTTGACGGCCTAGGAACAGTGGGTTAACTGCCTTGTTCAGGGGCAGAACGACAGATTTTACCTTGTCAGCTCGTGGATTTTATCTTGCAACCTTTCAGTTACTATCATGTATTATATTAAGTTAAAATAAGTGTTCATTGTTCATTCAGTATTGTTGTAATTGTCAATATTACAAATATATACAGTTGGGCTACACAATAATAGTTTGGGCTACACAATAATATGACCACTCTGTGGAAAGGTGAGACTCTTATGAACTTGTACATGTGGTTTTGTTCTAGGATGCCCACAGGCCTCATGAATTGTATGAAGATCCCCCGGTACCAGTTGAAAAAATATATGGAAGTACACAGACCAGTTAAAAGTTTGGACACACCTACTCATTCAAGGGATTTGATTTATTTTGACTATATTCTACATTGTAGCCCCCCTTTGCCTTGATGACAGCTTCAGGAGGTTTCTACACATGTCCCACTCTTTGTACTGCATCCACTCCAGATGCACACCACACACCCTCTCTTCCACCATTTTCTGTCTGTGTGTCAAACATTGTGATAGCTCCTCAGTTGGTCAAGATGGTCAACCCTGCCCATTTTCTTGTTGCAATCCATTACAAGCTCTGGATCAGATATACTGTAAATTCCTACCACTTTTAAAAACAACTCCAAAACCACTGCCACTGTCACTTTAGGCCCAGGTTGTGTGGTACAAGGGTGAATGGTGGGACTTGGGGCAGACACACTCCATGGAAATGTAGGCTTCTGACTGCAATCTTCAATGTGATTGCTTCTACTGATAGGAGACATTTTTAAAAATAAAATATATGGATTGAAAACTACAGGAAATCAAGAAGAGCCTCAAGAAGAGGCTTCTCACTGGTGATTATGGTTCAAGTAGTAACATCCTTGCAACATCATTTTCCAGAGTGACGCCCCAGCCCAACGCTTAGGCCCATGTTGGCCGTTTGAGACATTTGTGGCAACTTTGTCACATGTGTAGAAGTTCTGAGGGTGCTAAAAACAAGCAAACAAATAGCAGACACCACTGAAGCGAACAGCGGGATAATCAGAATTCTGAAGTTCAGCACCACAAAGCAGTGGACAGCAACCTCTCAGGTGCAGCAGCCCACTCATTTCTAGAAAATCCTTAAAGATAAATGGGAAAAGCCCTAATCAGGAAGTAAGAACCCTATCAGCCAGGAAGGGGAAGGCTCCCCTATAAACTTGGTAGAATAGTAGCACATGTAATAGTAGATTAGAGAATAGGATAGGACTACTTTGTATATAGTACTACTGACTGTATCCAAAATAAACACTGTACATTACACACTCAACATAATACACACATTACCCTTGTCATACATATTGTACATGTCTCGTACAACCACTTACATAATGCATATTGCACACTGCCCTTACACATTATGCCAGTGGTGTATTAACACAGCTCAACTACGCTGTTTAGGTATTTGATAGACATGGGAATAAAGGAGTGCTTATGCATGTTCAGCATACACACATATTGGGACCCTATAGCGTCTGCCTGAGGGGAGAAGCTGATACTCGGAGTGAAGTACATGGAGGGGGTCTGAAATCATTTCTGAGCTTGTCTGATAAGTGTCAGTTCAAAAATGGTCTGCAGGGAGGGATGCTGCCTAAACAAAAACTTAACAAAAATAAAACTCTCCATTGTTTCTTTGAATCTACACCACAACACACAACACATCAGACAATCAGTGGCTCCCAATCATTTACAGTAGGCTTGGTGATGTATCCCTTTAAATGTGCCACATGCCAACAATCCCGCATATCATGACAACCAATGACATAAAGCAAAAGCTGCCGTGTGAACTTCACTGTACTGTCGTGGTCTGACAGTAACTGTACCTCTTGTCACATGAATGACAAAGACATACTTTGAATTATATTTTAAATATTTGTGTCAGACATTGAGAGGGATATCTAATATAGAGAGTGAGTCTGGGAACTGTGTGTGTGTGTGTGTGTGTGTGTGTGTGTGTGTGTGTGTGTGTGTGTGTGTGTGTGTGTGTGTGTGTCTGTGTGTGTGTGTGTGTGTGTGTGTGTGTGTCTGTGTTGGAGTTTGCCCATGATATGTTTACAAATCACTGTCAGACTCAAACAGAAATGTACATTCATGCATACTTTCAACACTTAGGCTGAGTATCTACCAAAGGACAACCTACAAAGGCAAAGACTGGAAGTAAGTATGCAGTTGTTGAGTAGCCTATATAAGCCCATAAACTTTAAGCCTACCTTTTTGTATTTTGTTTGGCATGAAGCCAACATGGATATGGTAATATACTGTATGGTCTATAATGTTTAGGCCTACTTGTATCAACAACAAAAGTGATACAGTGGGTTTACAACAGGATACAGAACAGCCCCTAACAGAATGGACAGCCCCAATTATCTCATTTTATTAGCAGGTGATATACTAAATTACACTTCCCGGTTTAAATAGATAGAAAGAAGAACATTCTGTTTATGTGGGCTTCATTTTACCTGGTCACAATCGACATGTGAAGAACTCGAACCTTCAGTAATATCCTTAGCGTCTTCAACACTGCTCCAATATAATCCTTGTGATCATTGTATGTAGTTTTCTCGTCCTCTCTGTAACTAGGAGCTACAGTCCATCAAACAACGCAAGACTGTAACCAAACTGTACTCCATGCCAGTGCCTCAACACAAAACAGCCAAATCCATTTCTTCCATTACCAGATCCTTGAAATGTTACGGTGTTTCAAAACGTTTGGTTTCTTCCTGTAAATTGCCACTATTATTAGCCCGCCCTGGCACTAAGAAGTCAATTGGATTACACACGCGCAGTTTGACAGGCATCAGGTCAGAGGCACGACCGCCAATACCGAGCAGGGAAGATCTGTGTTCACAGTCCCCATTAACTTAATATGTCTGACCCCCAGAACCAGCGCTAGAAAATACAGGACCTGTTCCATCAAAGCCGCATGACAGTAGTAGCTGTAGAAAGCACTAGTAACCTAATGGCTTTTTAATAGGCACTTTACTCCGTTGGCCAAAGCCTATGAGGAAATGAATGGGGGTTTTGTAGTTTTTTTGTATAAATGCCGAGGTCTGTGGTAAACACAGGCTTAGGAGATCTTATATGTTTTGTCCAATGAGATAACCTTATGTGAATTTTGAAAGGTGTATGTAATCAAAACAAGTACATAAAGACTTCATAATTCGTAAAGGTCATGTTAACTGACTGATATTTTTCAAACAAAACCACAAGACGGAGGTGTCCGGGCATCATTGCTCTAAACTACACTGAACAAAAATACGAATGCAACATGTAAGTGTTGGTCCCATGTTCCATGATCTGAAATAAAATAAAAATCCAGAAATGTTAAAACTTCTTTGGGAGGTTCAAAATACAAAATACAAAAATTCAAAATACAAAAATTGTAATATTAAACACTCATGAAAATACAAGTGTCATACATCATTTAAATGCTTAACCTCTTGTTAATCCAGCCGCTTTGTCAGATTTCAAAAAGGCTTTACGGCGAAAGCATACCATGCGATTATACAAAAGCATTAAAAACAGTTCCAAACCAGCAGAGGCTTCACAAAAGTCAGAAATAGCGATAAAATAAATCACTTACCTTTGAAGATCTTCCTCTGTTTGCAATCTCAAGGGTCCCAGCTACACAACAAATACTGTTTTTGTTCTAAAGTCCTTCTTTATATACCAAAAAAGTCAGTTTAGTTGGCACGCTTGATTCAGTAAATTCAGTAAATTCACCTGTTCCACTCGTTCAAAATGCATATAAAGGAATCCAAAAAGTTACCAATAAACTTCCTCCAAACAAGTCAAACAACATTTCTAATCAATCCTCAGGTTCCCTAATATGTAAATAAAAGATAACATTTAAGATGGAGAATAGTGTGTTCAATACCGGAGATAAATAACGAAGTGCGCGCCCTCATCCATGCTCGCCACAAGACTACAGTCAAAATGAGAGCCACCTTGAAAAACTACAAATTCTAGCTCATTTTTCAAAAAACATGCCTGAAACCCTTTCTAAAGACTGTTGACTTCTAGTGGAAGCCATAGGAACTGCAATCTGGGAGGATTTCCTTTGAATTTCCCATTCAAAAATAAAATTCAGGTTGAATTCTCCTCGAGCCTGTCATATCAGTTCTGTTATACTCACATACATTATTTTAACAGTTTTAGAAACATCAGAGTGTTTTCTATCCAATTCTACCAATTATATGCATATCCTTTATATGCATAGCTTCTGGGCCTGAGTAACAGGCAGTTTACTTTGGGCACGTCAGTCATCTGAACTTCCGAATACTGCCCCCTATCCCTTAGAAGTTTTAAACACACACAAATAGCTTATTTATCTCACATTCTGGGCAAAAATGTGTTGACATTTCTGTTAGAGAGCATTTCTCATTTGCGAAGATAATCCATCCACCTGACTGGTGTGCAGTTTTATCACACTACACAAGTTTTGAGGAAGAGTGCAATTGGCATGTGGACTGCATGAATGTCCACCAGAGCTGTTGCCATAGAGTTTAATGTTAATTTCTATACCATAAGCCGCCTCAGACGTCCTTTTAGAGAATTCGCCAGTACTTCCAATCGGCCTCACAACCACAGGCCACGTGTATGGCGTCGTGTGGGCGAGTGGTTTACTGATGTCAATGTTGTGAACAGAGTGCCCAATGGTGGCGGTGGGGATATGGTATAGGCAGGCATAAGCTACGGACAATTGCATTTTAACGATGGCAATTTGAATGCACAGAGAAACCATGATAAGATCCTGATGTTTATGTTTCATGTTATTATGTTTCACAATTCCTGGAAGCTCAACATTTTCCAGTTCTTCCTTGGCCTGAATACTCACCAAACATATCACCAATTGAGCATGTTTTGGATGCTCTGGATCAAAGTGTGTGACTGTTTGTTCCAGTTCCCACCACAAATGTGTATAAACGATCATACAGGAGGTTGTGTAATGATTCCTATGTCGAAGATGTGAAAAATATTTGTTGGTCTGAAGTGTGTAATGAGGAACATCCGGACGCTGCACTTGAAGCATTTAAGAAACTGCTTCTTTCGGTTACTGATAGGCATGATAGGCCCATCATGAAACTGACTGTTAGAACTACCAAATCCCCATGGATAGATGATGAATTAAAAAAATGTATGGCTGAGAGGGATGAGGCAAAGGGAATAAAAAAATAATTCTGACAACACAGCAGACATATAGTAGGCAAACATATAGTAAATTGAAAATTCACATAACTAAACTAAAAAGAAGAAGAAGAAACTATACTATGGAACCAAGATAAATGATATGAAGAATGATAGTAAAAAGCTCTGGAGTACTTTAAATGATATTCTAGGCAAGAACGCAAACTCAGTTCCATCTTTCATTGAGGCAGAAGGCTTGTTCATAACAACCGGGATGGTAAATTGCTGAGGTTGGTAGCAGAATACATTGTGGCTCCATTTTGCCACATCTCAATTTAAGCCTAGAAGACAGTGTGAGCCCTCAGACATGGAGGGTGGCAAAGGTCATTCCTCCACCCAAGAATAGTAGAGCACTCTTTAAAGGTTAAAACAGCTGACAAATTAACTACAGACTTTCAGCATGCTTATAGGGAAGGGCAGTCAACATGCTCGGCACTGAAACAAATGACTGATTATAGGTTAAAGGCTGAAAGAAATTGATAGTAAGAAGATTGTGGGGGCTGTTAAGTTAGACTTAAGTGCAGCTTTTGATGTCATTGATCTTATCCAATGTTGAAATACATAGGTGTTATGGATTTTCCTCCTCTGCCTTATTATGCATTGAGAGAAACCTATCAAATAAAAATCAAAGGGTTTTTGTTAATGGAAGCCTGTCTCGTGCAAATTCAGTTGAGTGTGGTGTACTGCAAAGCAGCCGGCCAGGGCCATTATTGTTTTCTGTTTTTACAAATTACCTTCCATTGACCTTGAATAAAGCATGTGTGTCTATGTACGCTGACAACTTAACAGTATACTGTACACATCGGTTTCAACAGTAAAATAAATAACTGAGAAACTTAACATAACAGTCAGTTTTAGGATGGATAACTAGCAATAGGCTTTTGGGACAAATCTCTTGCTCATTGCTAAACTTTGTTTAGATCTATTACTGAATAATAGCTCATCACTAACCTAAGGAACCTGGGACTAAACACCTCCCTCTGCAACTGGATCATGGACTTCCTGACGGGCTGCCCCCAGGTGGTGAGGGTAGGTAGCAACACATTTGCCACGCTGATCCTCAACACTGGAGCTCCCCAGGGGTGCGTGCTCAGTCCCCTCCTGTACTCCCTGTTCACCCACGACTGCATGGCCAGGCACTACTCCAACACCATCATTAAGTTTGCTGACGACACAACAGTGGTAGGCCTGATCACCGACAACGACGAGACAGCCTATATGGAGGAGGTCAGAGACCTGGCCGGGTGGTGCCAGAATAACAGCCTATCCCTCAACGTAACCAAGACTAGGGAGATGGTTGTGGACTACAGGAAAAGGAGCACCGAGCACGTCCCCATTCTCATTGACAGGGCTGTAGTGGAGCAGGTTGAGAGCTTCAAATTCCTTGGTGTCCACATCAACAACAAACTAGAATGATCCAAACACACCAAGACAGTCGTGAGGAGGGCACAAAAAAGCTTATTCCCCCTCAGGAAACTAAAAAGATTTGGCATGGGTCCTGAGCTCCTCAAAAGGTTCTACAGCTGCAACATCGAGGGCATCCTGACCGGTTGCATCACTGCCTGGTATGACAATTGCTCTGCCTCCGATTGCAAGGTACTTCAGAGGGTAGTGGGTATGGCCCAGTACATCACTGGGGCAAAGCTGCCTGCCATCCAGGACCTCTACACCAGGCGGTGTCAGGGGAAGACCCTAAAAATTGTCAAAGACCCCAACCACCCCAGTCATTGTCAAAGACCCCAGCCACCCCAGTCATAGACTGTTCTCTGGCAAGCAGTACTGGAGTGCCAAGTCTAGGACAAAAAGGCTTCTCAACAGTTTTTACCCCCAAGTCATAAGACTCCTGAAATGGTTACCCGGACTATTTGCATTGTGTGCCTCCTCCCAACCCCTCTTTTTACGCTGCTGCTACTCTCTGTTTATCATATATGCATAGTCACTTTAACTATACATTCATGTACATACTACCTCAATTGGGCCGACCAACCAGTGTCTGTATTATAGCCTTGCTACACTTATTTTCAAATGTTTTTTTACTGTTGTTTTATTTCTTTACTTACCTACACACAGACACACACACATACTTTTTTTCTCCTCACTATTGGTTAGAGCTTTGTCATGACGTTGCCCTCTTTGGGTACAGCAAGCCCCATCCCCCTCTCCCTGCCTCCGCCTTTCCTCCTTCAACTAGGCTGCTGTGGTCAGAGAGAGGTTGTAAATTCCTGAGGAGAAGACCCTGCCACATGGCCACACAGTATAAGAGGCAGAATACATTTTCATAGAGAGCAAAGGAATTTCTTACACCTCACAGAACTTGAGGTACGAATACATTTCATGTTCCGGAGAAAGTATAAAAGATCGGTGAAGAATCCAGCTACGAACTGGTCCGTTTGTTACAACTTGGGGAAGCTCATGGGAGACGGTGTGGCCACATTACCATAATGCTGTTTATATAATAGCCTCAGATATGAGGTTTACATCACATTGTTGTATAAGATGAATGAGTGAGTATGATACTGTTTGTAAAATTGTGTAATATACTTTTGGACTGTTTAATGAAGGAAAACCCAATTCCCTTTTGATTTGAACTAAATCAGAGGACCGCCCCTGAGCCCAGTTAGGGTCAGGCATCCTGGGACAGCCCCTTTTCTGCAATTCCGAATAAAACCCAACTTTGAGAAATTATCACCAGACCATGTTTTTCTCCATTAGGAGAGGACGAAGGTTGCAGACCATTGCTGAATCTTTTACCCATACCACGTGGGTAAACACTTAGACTATCGATACCGACAGAATAAGAACAAGTCTTTGATATTAATTACTAGTCTGCAGCTAGGAATTCGGTATCATTGAACGCAAAGAACGACAACTGCCGAAACATCCATTCTATAACGAATGAAGGAATGTCACTCAACAATCCACTCTAACCACAACAGAGAGAGAGCGAGAGAGAGAGAGAGAGAGAGAGAGAGAGAGAGAGAAGGAGAGAGACGGGCAATTCTACAAAAGAAACAAACTTTTCACCAGCGATCAAAACGACACACTGAGCGTAAATATATATACAGTGTATTGATTTCAATTGTTCCCGAATGAGTGAGCGTTCATGTGCAAAGGATTAGCATTTCAATTGACGTCTATCGAAGTCACCGCACGAAGAGGCAAAAACAGACTTATCCCCACCGCAACGTCCCCCAAAGGCTAACTTTCTAGCCCCTGCTATCTGCTTGCTTGCTAACCCGGTCTGCTAACTGCTAGCTTGCCTGCCCGGTCTGCTAACTGCTAGCCCTTGCTAACTGCTTGCTTGCTAACCTGGTCTGCTAACTGCCGTGTCCCCAGCCAGCCCAACAACTCACTGGACCCATATGTTCACTTGGCTACGCATGCCTCTCTCTAATAACAATATGCCTTGTCCATTACTGTCCTGGTTAGTGATTATTGTCTTATTTCACTGTAGAGCTTCTAGCCCTGCTCAATATGCCTTAACCAACCATGTTGTTCCACCTCCTACATATACGATGACATCACCTGGTTTAAACATCTCTAGAGACTATATCTCTCTCTTCATTACTCAATACCTAGGATTACCTCCAATGTACTCACATCCTACCTTACCTTTGTCTGTACACTATGCCTTGAATCTATGCTATCGTGCCCAGAAACCTGCTCCTTTTACTCTCTGTTCTGAACGTGCTAGACGGCCAGTTCGTATAGTCTTTAGCCGTACCCTTATCCTTCTTCTCCTCTGTTCCTCTGATGATGTGGAGGTTAATCCAGGTCCTGCAGTGCCTAGAGCTCCACTCCTATTCCCCAGGTGCTCTCATTTGTTGACTTCTGTAAACGTAAAAGCCTTGGTTTCATGCATGTTAACATTAGAAGCCTACTCCCTAAGTTTGTTTTACTCACTGCTTTAGCACACTCTGCCAACCCAGATGTCTTAGCCGTGTCTGAATCCTGGTTTAGGAAATCCACCAAAAACCCTGAAATCTCCATTGCTAACTATAACATTTTCCGCCAAGATAGAACTGCCAAAGGGGGCGGTGTTGCAAGCTACTGCAAAGATAGCCTGCAGAGTTCTGTATTACTATCGAAGTCTGTACCCAAACAATTTGAGCTTCTACTTCTAAAAATTCACCTTTCCAGAAACAAGTCTCTCACTGTTGCCGCTTGCTATAGACCTCCCTCTGCCCCCAGCTGTGCCCTCGATACCATATGTGAATTGATTGCCCCCCATCTATCTTCTGAGCACGTGCTACTAGGTGACATAAATTGGGACATGCTTAACACCACGGCCATCCTACAAACTAAGCTTGATGCCCTCAATCTCACACAAATGATCAATTAACCTACCCGGTACAACCCCAAATCAGTAAACACGGGCACCCTCATAGATGTCATCCTAACTAATTCGCCCTCCAAATACACCTCTGCTGTTTTCAATCAAGATCTCAGTGATCACTGCCTCATTGCCTGCACCCGTAATGGGTCTGCGACCAAACGACCACCCCTCATCACTGTCAAACACTCCCTGAAAAACTTCTGCGAGCAGGCCTTTCTAATCGACCTGGCCGGGGTATCCTGGAATGACATTGACCTCATCCCGTCAGTAGATGATGCCTGGCTATTCTTTAAAAGTGCCTTCCTCACCATCTTAAATGAGCATGCCCCTCTCAAAAAATGTAGAACTAGGAATAGATATAGTCCTTGGTTCACTCCAGACCTGTCTGCCCTTGACCAGCAAAAAAACATCCTGTGGCGTTCTACATTAGCATCGAATAGCCCCCGTGATATGCAACTCTGCAGGGAAGTTAGGAACAAATATACACAGGCTGTTAGAAAAGCTAAGGCAAGCTTTTTCAAACAGAAATTTGCATCCTGTAGTACCAACTCAAAAAGGTTGTGGGACAATGTAAAGTCCATGGAGAATAAGAGCACCTCCTCCCAGCTGCCCACTGCTCTGAGGCTAGGAAACACTGTCACCACCGATAAATCCACTATAATTGAGAATTTCAATAAGCATTTATCTACGGCTGGCCATGCTTTCCACATGGCTACCCCTACCCTGGTCAACTGCCTGGCACCCTCCACAGCAACCCGCCAAAGCCCCCACCATTTCTCCTTTACCCAAATCCAGATAGCTGATGTTCTGAAAGAGCTGCAAAATCTGGACCCCTACAAATCAGCCGGGCTAGACAATCTGGACCCTCTCTTTCTGAAATGATCTGCCGAAATTGTTGCAACCCCTATTACTAGCCTGTTCAACCACTCTTTCGTATCGTCTGAGATTGCCAAAGATTGGAAAGCTGCCGCGGTCATCCCCCTCTTCAAAGGGGGTGACACTCTAGACCCAAACTGCTACAGACCTATATCTAACCTACCCTGTCTTTCTAAGGTCTTCGAAAGCCAAGTTAACAAACAGATTGCTGACCATTTCGAATCCCACCATACCTTCTCCGCTATGCAATCTGGTTTCAGAGCTGGTCATGGGTGCACCTCAGGCACGCTCAGGGTTCGAAACGACATCATAACCGCCATCAATAAGAGACATTACTGTGCAGCCGTATTCATCGACCTGGCCAAGGCTTTCGACTCTGTCAATCACAACATTCTTATTGGCAGAATCGACAGCCTTGGTTTCTCAAATGATTGCCTCGGCTGGTTTACCAACTACTTCTCTGACAGAGTTCAGTCTGTAAAATCGGAGGGCCTGTTGTGCGGACCTCTGACAGTCTCTATGGGTGTGCCACAGGGTTCAAATCTCGGGCCGACTCTCTTTTCTGTATACATGAATGATGTTGCTCTTGCTGCTGGTGATTCTCTGATCCACCTCTACGCAGACGACACCATTCTGTATACTTCTGGCCCTTCCTTGGACACTGTGTTATTAACTAACCTCCAGACGAGCCTCAATGCCATACAACTCTCCTTCCGTGGCCTCCAACTGCTCTTAAACGCAAGTAAAACTAAATGCATGCTATTCAACCGATCACTGCCCGCACCTGTTCGCCCGTCCAGCATCACTACTCTGGACGGCTCTGACTTAGAATACGTGGACAACTACAAATACCTGGGTGTCTGGTTAGACTGTAAACTCTCCTTCCAGAGTCACATTAAGCACATTAATCTCCAATCCAAAATAAAATCTAGAATCGGCTTCCTATATCGCAACAAAGCTTCCTTCACTCATGCTGCCAAACATACCCTCGTAAAACTGACCATCCTACCGATCCTCGACTTCGGTGATGTCATCTATAAAATAGCCTCCAACACTCTACTCAACAAACTGGATGCAGTCTATCACAGTGCCATCCGTTTTGTCACCAAAGCCCCATACACTACCCACCATTGCGATCTGTACACTCTCGTTGGTTGGCCCTCGCTTCATACTCGTCGCCAAACCCACTGGCTACAGGTTATCTACAAGTCTCTGCTAGGTAAAGCCCCGCCTTATCTCAGCTCACTGGTCACCGTAGCAGCACCCACTCGTAATACGCGCTCCAATAGGTATATCTCACTGGTCACCCCCAAAGCCAATACCTCCTTTGGTCGTCTTTCCTTACAGTTCTCTGTTGCCCATGACTGGAACGAATTGCAAAAATCTCTGAAGCTGGAGACTCACATCTCCCTCACTAGCTTTAAGCACCAGCTGTCAGAGCAGCTCACTGCCCCTGTACATAGCCCATCTGTAAACAGCCCATCTATCTATCTACCTCATCCCCATACTGGTATTTAAAAAATAAATAAAAAATGCTCCTTTGCACCCCAGTATCTCTACCTGCACATTCATCCTCTGCCGATCTACCATTCCAGTGTTTAATTGCTATATTGGAATTATTTCGCCACCATGGCCTATTTATTTCCTTAATTGACCTAATTTGCACTCACTGTATAAAGACTTTTTGTTTTCTTTTGTTCTACTGTATTATTGACTGTATGTTTTGTTTATTCCATGTGTAACTGTGTGTTGTTGTATGTGTCGAATTGCTACGCTTTATCTTGGCCAAGTCGCAGTGGCAAATGAGAACTTGTTCTCAACTAGCCTACCTGGTTAAATAAAGGTGAAATATATATATATTTTTAAACATTGGTACCCCAGGTAATCTTACATACAGTCAGATGGAACTATTGGATATAAGAGTAACGTCAACTCACCATCATTACGACCAGGAATACGACTTTCCTGAAGCGGATCCTCTGTTTTACCCACCAACCAGGACAATGGATCGGATCCCAGCCGGCGAACCAAAACAATGACGCCGTAAAAGGGGCAGACGAAGCGGTCTTCTGGTCAGGCTCCGGAGACGGGCACATCGCGCACCGCTCCCGAGCATACTACTCGCCAATGTCCAGTCTCTTGACAACAAGGTAGATGAAAACCTGAGCAAGGGTAGCATTCCAGAGAGACATAAGAGACTGTAATGTTATTTTCTTCACGGAAACATGGCTCACTCGAGACACGCTATCGGAGTCGGTACAGCCAGCTGGTTTCTTCACGCATCGCGCCGACAGAAACAAGCATCTTTCTGGTAAGAAGAAGGGCGGGGGGGTATGCCTTATGATTAACGAGATGTGGTGTGATCATAACAACATACAGGAACTCAAGTCCTTCTGTTCACCTGACTTAGAATTTCTCACAATCAAATGTCGACCGCATTATCTACCAAGAGAGTTCTCTTCGATTATAATCACAGTCGTGTATATTCCCCCCCAAGCAGACACATCGATGGCCCTGAACGAACTTCAGGGCCATTGATGTGACTAAACAACTTCTTTGCTCGCTTTGAGGATAATACAGTGCCACTGACACGGCCCACTACCAAAACCTGCGGACTCTCCTTCACTGCAGCCAATGTGAGTAAAACATTTAAATGTGTTAACCCTCGCAAGACTGCAGGCCCAGACGGCATCCCCAGCTGGCTGGTGCGTTTACGGACATATTCAATCAATCCCTCTCCCAGTCTGCTGTTCCCACATGCTTCAAGAGGGCCACCATTGTTCCTGTTCCCAAGAAAGCTAAGGTAACTGAGCTAAACGACTACCGCCCAGTAGCACTCACTTCCGTCATCATGAAGTGCTTTGCGAGACGGGTCAAGGACCATATCACCTCCACCCTACCTGACACCCTAGACCCACTCCAATTTGCTTACCGCCCCAATAGGTCCACAGACAACGCAATCGCAACCACACTGCAAACTGCCCTAACCCATCTGGACAAGAGGAATACCTATGTGAGAATACTGTTCATCGACTACAGCTCAGCATTTAACACCATAGTACCCTCCAAACTCGTCAACTCCCAGTACGTCAATCTAAGTAACATAATACAAAAATCTCATCAAAATCAAAATCTGTCAGTTTAAACTAGAGCTATCTCTTTTTTTGCACTGGATGAGTGCATCTTAATCCGCCAATGTCACACTTATGTATCTGAAAGGTGGCAGAGCTAGAGCGGTGTCTGTCAGACCACGAGATATCCGGGTAAAACTGAAATATTACATTTGAATAAATAAATCAAATCAAATCAAATCAAATTTTATTTGTCACATACACATGGTTAGCAGATGTTAATGCGAGTGTAGCGAAATGCTTGTGCTTCTAGTTCCGACAATGCAGTAATAACGAACAAGTAATCTAACTAACAATTACAAAAAAATTACAAAAAAACTACTGTCTTATACACAGTGTAAGGGGATAAAGAATATGTACATAAAGATACATGAATGAGTGATGGTACAGAGCAGCATAGGCAAGATACAGTAGATGATATCGAGTACAGTATATACATATGAGATGAGTATGTAAACCAAGTGGCATAGTTAAAGTGGCTAGTGATACATGTATTACATAAGGATGCAGACGATGATATAGAGTACAGTATCTACGTATGCATATGAGATGAATAATGTAGGGTAAGTAACATTATATAAGGTAGCATTGTTTAAAGTGGCTAGTGATATATTTACATCATTTCCCATCAATTCCCATTATTAAAGTGGCTGGAGTAGAGTCAGTGTCATTGACAGTGTGTTGGCAGTAGCCACTAAATGTTAGTGGTGGCTGTTTAACAGTCTGATGGCCTTGAGATAGAAGCTGTTTTTCAGTCTCTCGGTCCCAGCTTTGATGCACCTGTACTGACCTCGCCTTCTGGATGACAGCGGGGTGAACAGGCAGTGGCTCGGGTGGTTGATGTCCTTGATGATCTTTATGGCCTTCCTGTAGCATCGGGTGGTGTAGGTGTCCTGGAGGGCAGGTAGTTTGCCCCCGGTGATGCGTTGTGCAGACCTCACTACCCTCTGGAGAGCCTTACGGTTGAGGGCGGTTCAGTTGCCATACCAGGCGGTGATACAGCCCGCCAGGATGCTCTCGATTGTGCATCTGTAGAAGTTTGTGAGTGCTTTTGGTGACAAGCCGAATTTCTTCAGCCTCCTGAGGTTGAAGAGGCGCTGCTGCGCCTTCCTCACGATGCTGTCTGTGTGAGTGGACCAATTCAGTGTGTCTGTGATGTGTATGCCGAGGAACTTAAAACTTGCTACCCTCTCCACTACTGTTCCATCGATGTGGATGGGGGGGTGTTCCCTCTGCTGTTTCCTGAAGTCCACAATCATCTCCTTAGTTTTGTTGACGTTGAGTGTGAGGTTATTTTCCTGACACCACACTCCGAGGGCCCTCACCTCCTCCCTGTAGGCCGTCTCGTCGTTGTTGGTAATCAAGCCTACCACTGTTGTGTCGTCGGCAAACTTGATGATTGAGTTGGAGGCGTGCATGCAAATATTGGAATGCATGCTGAAATCAACTGTCAGCTCAAGCTCCAGAGGCCCAACTCAGTTCCACAGACACATCAGAGCTAATTGCATAAACAGTATTATAACATAGTGTTGTAATTTTCCTATCACAGTTATTTAAGTTAATTTGTCATTTTTAATAGGTTTGTACATTTTTGCAAATTTATCGCTTCGCTTTGTCATTATGGGTATTGTGCGTAGATTGAGGAAAAACACGTTTTTACCTCAATTTTAGAATAAGGCTGTAACGTAACAAAATGTGATCCGCTTCAGGAAACTAGGTGTATGTCGCAAGTCACGACTTCACAGGAGAGCCATTTGAACGTCATTTTAAAAAATCAAAATGCATTTTGGGACAGAAATGCCTTCTTGAACATGTGAACTTCCATGTGCCTTAATAACAAACGTTTATGCCATCTGTAAATACGAAGAAAGTTGTTAAATTACAAGCCTAAATTGGTTTAGCCAAAGAAAAAGTCAGGAACCTTCCAGCTAGGCATGATTGGCTGAGATAATGAGTGGGCTGGACATGCCGAGAGATAAGTTTCAGATTGTTCTGCGGTTTAGCATTGTGTCTATAACATGAGCTGCTCGTTATGCATAGATAATCATTTCTACTGCAGTTTTTTTCCCGAAAGATATAATGTTAGCCATGGAGAACTGCAAATATGTTGCTACTGCTGTCAATAACATTGCTGCCCTGAATTTATCAGGTGCTATTGACAAAGGTCCGTGGGAAAAAGTTGTGATGGACTCCTTTCTGGAGGACTTCCCGATCGTTCCATGCTGACTCTCTGACTCTGAAAATGAATCGGACGGTGAGGAAATCCCTGATTTAGGTAAAAACATTTTCATTGAAAAAGACATTGTAGAGTCTTCTGATGACAATGATGGGGGAAGAAACGACGATCAACAGTGTTGTTGTCACGGAAGAAGTTGACCGAGTTTTGAAATCAGTGGAATGTCTGTGCAAACTAAATGGAAACGACACAGAACGTCTTATTTTATTAACTGGGTTGCAGTCTATCGTGAAGCTTTCATCCATGTCTACGGGTAAGAGTCTAGCTACAGTTTCAGATATTATACGTTTCTAATTTTGTCAAAGTTATTTTCATTGCAAATTAAAACTTGCTGTTAGCTAGCTAGCTGAAGTTCGATTGCTGGCATGCTAGCTGATATTGAACCTATTTGGTTAACTTTAGCTAGCTATGACAATTACTTTGTATTGCTAGTACTCTATGGATTGGGATTATAGTTCATTGTTTAGCTAGCTAGCTAACAAAATACCCCAAATTAAAGATTGCTGTTAGCTAGTTAATGTTAATTATTATATATATTTTTTAATTATTGTGCATTTTGCTATTTTGCTATTTTGCCTCATGACTCCTGCATACTTTGTTGACTACAAACTTTCTTCATCCAACCGTGGGACCGACTATGTTTGTTCCCACACTCGGGACTCTGACTCTCTATTGGTTACACTGACTTTTGGCCTCCCATCCTATTCTAACCACCTTTGTATTCATGTTACATGATGAAGTTGCTGTACAATATGATCTTGTTGCCATCTGATGCACATTCAATGTCATAAATCAGCACGGCAGAGGTCTCCCTGTCCTATGCCGTGCCTTGATTGTATTACTGTTGATGATATCTGGAAATGTACATGTACACCCTGGCCCATATACTTCTGACATCTGCTTTACTGATTTCTGCTCTCGTAAAAGCCTGGGTTTTCTGCATGTTAACACTAGAAGCTTATTACCTAAAATGGATCAATTGAAAGTGTGGGTTCATAGCTCCAATCCAGACGTGTTGGTCATTACTGAGACGTGGTTAAGGAAGACTGTTTTCAATACTGATGTTAACCTTTCTGATTATAACCTTTTTTCGGAAAGACAGATCTTCAAGAGATGGGGGAGTGGCAATCTTTACCAAGGATCACCTTCAGTGCTCGGTTGTCTCCACCAAGTCTGTCCCGAAACAATTTGATTTGCTGGTAAGCATTAAACTTTCAAGTAGCTCTTTGTTGACTGTTGCTGGGTGCTATCGTCCTCCATCAGCACCGGCCTGTACCCTACCTGCCTTAAACTCTCTCCTGGCCCCTTACACTAATTCTGAATTTCTCCTGCTAGGTGACCTAAACTGGAACAAGTCCTAAACTACCTGACCAAGTCCTAAAGCAATGGGACTCCCTAAATCTTTCTCAGATTATTACCAATTCTACAAGGTATGACTCCAAACACCCAGAAAAGGCTACTCTCCTCGATGTTATCCATGGCTGAGCTCTTTAATCACCACTTCATTAAGTCAGGATTCCTATTTGACTCAGCCATGCCTTCTTGCCCGTCCAAAATTGCTTCATCTCCAACCTTTTTAACCTGTCTCTCCTTTCTGGGGAGGTTCCCATTGCTTGGAAGGCAGCCACGGTTCGTACTTTATTTAAAGGGGGAGATAAAGCTGATCCTAACTGTTATAGGCCTATTTCTATTTTGCCTTGCTTATCAAAAGTGTTGGAAAAACTTGGAAATGATCAAATCATTGTCTTTCTTGATGTCTATAGTATTCTCTCGGGTATGTAATCTGGTTCTGCTCAGGTTATAGATGTGTCACTGCAACCTTAAAGGTGCTCAATGATGTCACCAATGCCCTTGATTGTGAGAAATATTGTGCTGCTATTTTTATTGACTTGCCCAGGGCTTTTGATACGGTAGACCATTCCATTCTTGTGGGCTGGCTAAGGAGTAGTATTGGTGTCTTTGAGGGGTCTTTGGCCTGATTTGCTAACTACCTCTCCCAAAGAGTGCAGTGTCTAAAGTCAGAAAATGTGCTGTCTCAGCCCCTGCTTGTACCCCAAGGCTTGAACCTAGACCCCACGCTCTTCTCAATTTACATCAACAACATAGCTCAGGCATAGGAAGCTCTCTCATTCATTTATATGCAGATGAGACAGTCTTATACTCAGCTGGCCCCTCCCTGGATTTTGTGTTAAATGCTCTACAACAAAGCTTTCTTAGTGTCCAACAAGCTTTCTCTACCATTAGCCTTGTTCTGAACACCTCCAAAACAAAGATCATGTGGTTTGTTAAGAATAATTCCCCTCTTCCCACAGTTGTTATTACTACCTCTGAGGGTTTAGAGCTTGAGGTAGTCACCTCATACAAGTACTTGGGAGTATGGCTAGATGGCGCACTGTCTTCTTAGCACATATGCAGGCTGAAGTTAAATCTAGACTTAGTTTCCTGTATCGTAAATGTTCCTCTTTCACCCCAGCTGCCAAACTAACCCTGATTCAGATGACCATCCTACCCATGCTAGATTCCTGAGACATATTTTATAGATCGGGATGTTAGGGTGCTCTCGAGCGGCTAGATGTTCTTTACCATTCGGCCATCAGATGTGCCACCAATGCTCCTTATAGGACACATCACTGCACTCTATACTCCTCTGTAAACTGGTCATCTCTGTATACCCGTCGCAAGACCCATGCTTATTTATAAAAACCCTCTTAGGCCTCATTCCCCCTATCTGAGATATCTACTGCAGCCCTCATCCTCTACATACAACAACCGTTCTGCCAGTCACATTCTGTTAAATGTCCCCACACACATCCCCTCGCGCCTCTTTTCAGTTCACTGCAGCTAGCGACTGGAACAAGCTGCAACAAACACTCAAACTGGACAGTTTTATCTCAATCTCTTCATTCAAAAACTCAATCATGGACACTCTTACTGACAGTTGTGGCTGCTTTGTGTGATGTATTGTTGTCTCTACCTTCTTGCCCTTTGTGCTGTTGTCTGTACCCAATAATGTCTGTACCGTGTTTAATGTTTAACCGTGTTCAATAATGTCTGTATCGCCAGGTGTACGTGTTTCCTCCTAATAAATTACCTGTAAACTTGGTCCAAACATTTCAAACAACGTTTCTAATCCAACCTCAGGTACCCTAAAATGTAAATAATCGATAAAATTGAAGACGGAATAAACTGTTTCCAATACCGGACTAAAACAACACGGAGCGCACTCTCGTTCAAGCACTCCAAAAGACTAGAGTCCACCTGAGTGACACTTAGAAAGAATACAACTACTTCTTCAATAAACATTTTTTTTAAATCAAACAATTTCTAAAGACTGTTGACATCTAGTAGAAGCCATAGGAACTGCAATCTGGGTCCTAATAATTCGGCTTCTCCATAGAAACGCATTGGAAACTCCAATGACCTCAAAATATGTTTTTCCTGGATGGATTGTCCTTGGGACTTCACCTGCCAAATCAGTTCTGTTATACTCAGACATTATTTTAACAGTTGTAGAAACTTTAAAGTGTTTTCTATCCAATACTACCATGCATATGCATATTCTAGCTTCTGGGCTTGAGTAACAGGCAGTTTACTTTGGGCACCTCAGTCATCCAAACTTCCAAATAACATACAGCTGACGGGTTTTACACTATCGGCAGGATAAAACAGCAACCTCTGGTAAGACACGGGGAGGGGGTCTATGTAAACAACAGCTGGTGCACGATATCTAAGCAAGTCTCAAGGTTTTGCTCAACTGAGGTAGAGTATGTCATGATAAGCTTTAGACCACATGATCTACTTAGAGATTTTTCATCTGTATTTTTTGTATCTGTCTACATACCACCACAGACCGATGCTGGCACTAAAACCGCACTCAATGAGCTGTGTACCGCCATAAGCAAACAGGAAAACACTCATTCAGAGGCTGCGCTCCTAGTGGCCGGAGACGTTAATGCAGGGAAACGTAAATTACTTTTACCTAATTTCTATCAGCATGTTAAATGTGCAACCAGAGAGGGAAGAAAATCTAGACCACCTTTACTCCACACACAGAGACACGTACAAGCTCTCCCTCTCCCTCCATTTGGCAAATCTGACCATAATTCTTTCCTCCTGATTCCTGCTTACAAGCAGAAATTTAAAGCAGGAAGCACCAGTTTCTCACTATATAAAAAAGTGGACAGATGAAGCAGATGCTAAACTACAGGACTGTTTTGCTAGCACAGAGTGGAATATGTTCCGGGATTCTTCCGGTGGTATTGAGGAATACACCACATCAGTCACTGGCTTTATCAATATGTGCATCGAGGACGAGGTCCCCACAGTGACTGTACATACATACCCCAACCAGAAGCCATGGATTACAGGCAACATTCACGCTGAGCTAAAGGGTAGAGCTGCCGCTTTCAAGGTGCGGGTCTCTAACCCGGAAGCTTACGAGAAACCCCGCTATGCCCTCCGATGAACCATCAAACAGGCAAAGCATCAATACAGGACTAAGATCGAAATGTACTACACCGGCTCCAACGCTCGTCGGATTTGGCAGGGCTTGCAATCTATTACAGACTACAAAAAGAAGCACAGCCGAGAGCAGCCCAGTGACAAGAGCCTACCAGACGAGCTAAATCACTTCTATGCTCGCTTCGAGGCAAGTAACACTGAAACATGCATGAGAGCATCAGCTGTTCCGGATGACTGTGTGATCATGCTCTCCGCAGCCGATGTTAGTAAGACCTTTAAACATTCACAAGGCCGCAGGGCCAGACGGATTACCAGGACGTGTACTCTGAGCATGCGCTGACCAACTGACTTCACTGACATTTTCAACCTCTCCCTGTCTGAGTCTGTAATACCCACAAGCAGACCACCATAGTCCCTGTGTCAAAAAACACTATGGTAACCTGCCTAAATGACTACGTCTTTAGCCATGAAATGCTTTGAAAGGCTTGTAATGGCTCACATCAACACCATTATCCCAGAAACCATAGACCCACTCCAATTTGCATACCGCCCCAACAGATCCACAGATGATGCAATCTCTATCGCACTCCACACTGCCCTTTCACACTTAGACAAAAGGAACACCTATGTGAGAATGCTATTCATTGTGTACAGCACAGCGTTCAACACCATAGTGCCCTCAAAGCTCATCACTTAGCTAAGGACCCTGGGACTGAACACCTCATTCTGCAACTGGATCCTGGACTTACTGACGGGCCACCCCCCAAGTGGTAAGGGTAGGTAACAATGCATCTGCCTCAACATGGGGGCCCCTCAGGGATGTGTGCTCAGTCCCATCCTGTACTCCCTGCTCACTCATGACTGCGTGCCCAGGCACAACTCCAACACCATCATTAAGTTTGCCGATGACACAACAGTGGTAGGCCTGATTACCTACAACGATGAGACAGCCTATAGGGGGGGGGGGGGTCAGAGACCTGACCGTGTGATTCAAGGACAACAACCTCTTCCATGACGTGATCAACACAAACGGTGCCGGAGTGCCAAGTCTAGGTCCAGGATGCTTCTGAACAACTTCTACTCCCAAGCCATAACACCATACCGAAACCGGGCTGCGTGCGTGCGCTATCGTGCTCCATGGTACGCAAATAGATTTTGTCCCCACACACCAAACGCGATCATGACACACAGGTTAAAATATGAAAACAAACTCTGAACCAATTATATTATTTTGGGGACAGGTTGAAAAGCATTAAACATTAATGGCAATTTGCAGTGGCTAGCTAATTTGTCTTATTTTGCTAGCTTGCTGTTGCTAGCTAATTTGTCCTGTGATATGAAAGTTGAGTTGTTATTTGACCTGAAATGCACAAGGTCCTCTACTCTGAAAATTAATCCACGCATAAAACGGTCAACTGAATAGTTTCTAGTAATCTCTCCTCCTTCCAGGCTTTTTATCCTTTGGACTTTATATGGCGATTGGCATCTAACTTTCATAGTTACCCCGACGGCCGACCAAACTCAGTTCATCTTTCAATAACCTACGTGGGTATAACCATTGAGGAGATGGAATGTGGGTATCTGCTTCTATGCACCAATGATGAGATGGGAGAGGCAGGACTTGCATCGCATTCAGTGTCACAAATAGAGCCGACTTCTATTTTAGCGCTTGGCAACACAGACGCTTGTTGTAACATGTATGTTTACATTTATTTTGCAATGCTCTCACGCGCGATGCGAGCGGTGTGGTCAGCATGTAAGACTCCTGAACATCTAATAAAATGGCTACCCAGACTATTTCTATTGCCCCCCCCCTTCTACGCTGCTGCTATTCTCTGTTATTATCTATGCAGAGTCTCTTTAATAGCTCTACCTACATGTACATATTACCTAAGTTAACAATTTTCACTCTAGTGTCCAAAAGTCTTTCAAACTTTCAGGCATTAGTTTGGCAGCTAGAGCTTCTCGGTGGATGCTGCAGTGTACCTAAGTGGCGTCGGGAGCAACTGCTGGCATGCGTGTTATCACTCCATGTCTCCCTGTCATGGCTTTTAACCATCAGTACAGATACCAACACATCTTGACCACCAAAGTCCATTTGATGTCACAAAGCTGTCTGGTACTTAAAAAATATCCTCTCCCTGTTGTCCTGGTTTCCAACGGTTTGCAGAAGAGCATGTATTCCTTAATTGACCCCCATAAACGTAACGGAAATATACCAGGAGCTGTGCCAGGCTATGTCTATTGACTCCATGTCTATTGACTCCTCCAGCTGAAACGCATTGAATTCACGGGCTTGTATGCCAAGCAGTAAGTGTTTCAGAACATCTCCTGCCATGTCACTGATGCGTTGTGAAACAATGTTGTTTGATGAAGGCATTGTCTGTATAGTTTTTTGGGCCTTTTACCCCAGCACTATCCTAGCCTATCCGCGGCAGCAGGAAGAAATAAGTCCCCCACAGCTCACCATATAAGACGTTTCTAGCCCCTCAAAAATCTTCTGTGGCTTATTTTTCAAATTGGCATGTTTCGTTTCTAAATGTCTGAGCAAGAGTGAAGGTTTTATCGAGTTGTGAGATAGTACTTTTGCACATATAAAATATATATATATATACCATGGAATGGTTTTGGGGATAAGGGACCGTTTGTTAGACGTTAGTAGGGATTTATATGTTTGTTATTATAAAACATTTTATTTATAGTACAGAATTAGGCAAATCATGATTGATCACAAACTCCAGCACAGTAGGTGGCTGCATGCACCTTAAACGTTTGTTGGTGGAGCACCATTATAACGTAGAGGAAGAAGAAGAACCTCCAAATGTTGTCTATTATATAGATAAGATATTCGACTGGCCATTCTAACAATGGAAATGCACATCCTCAAAGATGGAAGGCAGGCGAGAGGAGGCGAGATCAAGTGTAGCCATTCTGGTCAATGAAAGGGCAGATACATGTGCGAACAACCGGCCATAGAGATAGATAGAGGACTCATTTTTGAATTTGTGCCTTTATAACGTCTGTGACCGCCTCAGTGGTGCTGCCCATTCTATCTTAAGTGTAAAATAGCCAATTTTCTTCTTCATTGACTGATTGCTTCCAACTCATAGAACTCTCCACCCAGTTAACTAATTCCAAATGGTGGAAGCCCTCAATGGCGATGTCGATACTAAAATGTGTTATATCCATGAGAAGTTCTCTATCTATTTTTATGACAACAGGCACAACTCCTACATAAAGTCGTTTTTCGGTAAGTTGCCAAAATGCCACATACGTCCACTTATATCAGTGCATTCAGAAATAACAATCTAACCATTGCAAAATGTAAATAATATCAAATAAGCCTAATGTGCAAATGTTCAATTACATTTTTTGCTGACCAAATTCGACACTTTCTCATTGACCTCCAATACAAAACAATCCTCACTTTGTGGGCTTCTTTTTCGTGGACCGATTTTGGTCGGAGTGAAACCTCTCGCTTCACTTCTTCCTCTTGGTAGCTCCGATTTTATCCACACGTAGGGCTTGAGTGACGTGGTACGCATGTCTTCTGCAGTGCGCGCACAGCCTGGCAATGCAGAGAGCGTAGTGCATTCGGGGAGGTCATGTTTGAAGCTGGACAACATAATAGCGAAATTTGTATTATCCTTAAAAATAAACTGAATTCATCGTCAAGGACGCGGACTATTGTGGAGAATCGAGGAGTGATCATTCTGTATTTTGTTGACGGAGGTAAGCGCTAACGTTTTTGCGCCGCTGTCCATGGTATTGTTTAGCTGTGGGGGAGGGTCGTTTGCGGAGAATCGCACGCAACTACAGATGCGGTTTGTTGTCAACATATTATAATGTCTATGATTCAATGTAACAGGGAAGGTTACCACGATATATTCGATTGTTGGATTGGCATAGGATAGTGCTCAAAATAGGCTATCCCGCTATGTGTATGTTAATAACGTATAGGCTGTAAAAACAAGGCTATTACCAACATGCCTGCTTGGGAATTATAGATATACTTGCTACATTTTTAGCGAGGTTGGTTATCCTCATATCATCATCATATTGTCAAGGCGCTGGGGTTTTGTTTTACCTGGCAGCCACAGCCACCGTAAGGGGCGTATAACGGTAAAAGGTCGGCTGCCCAAGGTTATTATTACGGTATTAAAACACTGTTGCTTGTCAGGGCCATTTATAGCAATTGATCACTGTTGGTTTTTAACAATCTGAATTGTAAATATCTGAATGGTAAATGTATAGCCTAAGCCTTAGAATCTTCCCTCTGCCACTCTTGAAGTCTTGACAACACCATGTCTACAACATTGTTCATTCAGTGTACTGTTAATTAGGTGATAAAGACAGCTATGCCTGGGATATATTTAGGGTACAATAACTGTTGCATAGTGTAGGACTAGTATTTACATATCAAATCAAATTTATTTATAAAGCCCTTCTTACATCAGCTGATATCGCAAAGTGCTGTACAGAAACCAAGCCTAAAACCCCAAACAGCACGCAATGCAGGTGTAGAAGCATGGTGGCTAGGAAAAACTCCCTAGAAAGGCCAGAACCTAGGATGAAACCTAGAGAGGAGCCAGGCTATGAGGGGGGGGGCCAGTCCGAACATGGCCAAGATGTTCAAATGTTAATAGATGACCAGCAGGGTCAAATAATAATAATAATCACAGTGGTTGTCAAGGGTGCAACAGGTCAGCACCTCAGTTGACTTTTCATAGCCGATCATTCAGAGTATCTCTACCACTCCTGCTGTCTCTAGAGAGTTGAAAACAGCAGGTCTGGGACAGGTAGCATGTCCGGTGAACAGGTCAGGGTTCCATAGCCGCAGGCAGAACAGTTGAAACTGGAGCAGCAGCATGGCCAGGTGGACTGGGGACAGCAGGGAGTCATCAGTCCAGGTAGGGCTCAGGTCCTGAGAGAGAGAGATACTTAAATTCACACAAGACACATAAAGTACTGCAGCATAAATACTGGAGGCTGAGACAGGAGGGGTCAGGAGACACTGTGGCCCCATCCGAGGATACCCCCGGACAGGGTCAAACAGGCAGGATATAACCCCATCCACTTTGCCAAATCACAGCCCCACACCACTATAGGGATATCTTCAACTACCAACTTACCATCCTGAGACAAGGCCGAGTATAGCCCACAAAGATCTCCGCCACGGCACAACCCAAGGGGGGGGCGCCAACCCAGACAGGAAAATCACGCGTTCTGTCTCCTAGAAATGAAATAACGTGGTGTGAAAAATGCAAATCAATCTCAGAACAACACTAAAGGACCTCGTGAAGATGCCAGAGGAAAAAGGTACAAAAGTATCTATATCCACAGTAAAACGAGTCCTATATCGACATAACCTGAAAGTCCGCTCAACAAGGAAGAAGCCACTGCTCCAAAACCGACATAAAAAAGCCAGAATACTGTTTGCAATTGCACATGGGGACGAAGATTGTACTTTTTGGAGAAATGTCCTCTGGTCTGATGAAACAAAAACAGAACTGTTCGGCCATAATGGCCATCATTATGTTAGGAGGAAAAAGGGGGAGGCTTGCAAGCCGTAGAACACCATCCCAACCGTGAAGCACAGGGGCATCATGTTGTGGGGGTGCTTTGCTGCAGGAGGAACTGGTGCACTTCACAAAAATACATGGCATGATGAGGGAAAATTATGTGGATATATTGTAGCAACATCTCAAGACATCAGTCAGGAAGTTAAAGCTTAGAACATTTGTGCAAAAAAGTGAAAAAAGTGTGCACGAGCAAGTAGGCCTACAAACCTCACTCAGTTACAGCAGCTATGTCAGGAGGAATGGGCCAACATTCACCCAACTTATTGTGGGAAGCTTGTGGAAGGCTACCCGAAACGTTTGACCCAAGTTAAACAATTTAAAGGCAATGCTACCAAATACTAATTGACTGTATGTAAACTTCTGCCCCACTGGGAATGTGATGAAAGAAATAAAAGCTGAAATATATAATTCTCTCTACTATTATTCTGACATTTCACATTCTTTCAATTAAGTGGTGATCGTAACTGACCTAAGACAGGGAATTTTTACTAGCATTAAATGTCAGGAATTGTGAAAAACTGAGTTTAAATGTATTTGGCTAAGGTGTATGTAAACTTCCGACTTCAACTGTAGGTAATGCCACTTGTGAACAATGTATTATTCTATATTAAATGCAGGAGGAATGTTCTATTTAGGAATGAAATCAGATGTGTACTGTGTATGTTCCAGTGGTACTCAATGCTCAGTTATACTGTATTAATAGTTTGAGATGAGATTAATGATTGTGGATTTTTTGCCAGATGTAAGCTATAGTCAGTTCCCAATGGGTGGGGCTCAGGATTGACTGCCAGTGTTGAGAGGCTGTTTATCATGTTCATTATGAACACAGTTCATCAGTCATTACAATGGAGTGGAGGCTGAAATGGAGGGTCGCTTACTGTAATTGCAGGGCTGTAGAAGTGTATCAGCTGTCCTAACTCACAGGCCCCTTGATAGACTACCCAAGCCTTCTGACTGGAGGGTGGAGGTGGAGAGAGAGGGAGAGCGCAAGAGAGTTGTTCTTGGTGCAGCCAGTCACTGACTGAAATGGAAGCTAAGATACTGCAGTTATAGCCAGTATTCATCCTTTTGTCTCATACAGATTACTCACAATTAACAGTTACTGTAAAACATTAGCAGGTGTTACTGTTTACTGGTGACTGCAACTCACAGTAACTGACAACACCCAAGAACTAAGCACTTTAGCTCCATTGTTATAGCATAATGTTGGCTACACAAGGTTATGCTTCATTCATTAACCATTGTGTGTTTGTAAATCATTATACAGCAATTGTTCATTTATTCATTCAGACATACACTATATATGCATGTTAGTAACTGTAAAGGTGTCCGAGATTAATGTTATGACCCATGCAGGCATATAACCTACAACTTAAAGCAGTAAAGCTAAGCACCACACTCCACCCACCCAGCTAATCCATCTGAACAATGATCTTATGACTGCCTGGCTTCTGTCTGATGATTGATATGAGGAATGGTGCGATTATACTGTGACTGTGTGTGTGTGTGTGTGTGTGTGTGTGTGTGTGTGTGTGTGTGTGTGTGTGTGTGTATTGGTTTATTCGGATCCCTGTTAGCTTTTGCCAAAGCAGCAGCTATTCTTCCTGGGGTCCACAAAAAACACAAAACATGACAAATAAAATAACACTGATACACTGATAGACAAGGACAATCACACACATGTAAAATACTACAATCAATAAAAAGATAATAATACAATACAACAACAAAAATAATGTGTGTGTTATTGTATCTGTGTGCATGTGTTTGTGTGTGTCCCCCTTACAGTCCCTGCTGTTCTATGAAATGTTGTTTGATCATTTTGAAGGTAATTTTGCTGTTTGCTTGAGTAATTGGAGATGGAAGGGAGTTCCATGCGATTATGGCTCTGTATAATACTGTGCGTTGGACTTGGGGACTGTGAAGAGACTCCTTGTGGTATATCTTGTTGGGGTATGTATGTATGTATGTATGTATATGTCTTGTGGGGTATGTATGGGTGTCCGAGATTAATGTTATTTGATTATGTAGAAAATCGGACATTTTCATGACAGTAATACTTCTCATTAAAACAAGAAGAGAAGCACACAGTTTGTCTCTCGTCAACCCTCAACCAGGAAAGACTGTCATGCATGTTGTTGATGTTAGTTCTGTATGTGCAGTTAAGGGCCTCCTGCTCTGTTTTGAGCCAGCTGCAGCTTTTCTAGGTCTTCCTTTGCTGCACTTGACCATATGACCGCACAGTAATCAATATGGGACAAAACCAGCACCTGAGCAACTGGTACAGTTGATTTTTGTTTTTATAACTTTCCCATCTTTAACAACTTCGTCATCCAATGTTATACCTAGGAGTTTAGCTTCCTTAGCTTCCTTGCTCAAGGGTCACACCCTTTATACAATCCTCCAGCTGAGGTTTAGGTCTTAGAGAATGTTTTGAACCAAATACAATGCTTTTAGTTTTAGATGTATTTAAGACCAATGGGTGGTGGGTGTGCATTTTGAGTGTGTTTACTTTGTACAAAAGAGACTTTAGCAAAACAGACGGGATGTCAGAGGAAACCTAATGGGCTGAATCATATTTAGCCCTTTAATGAAGGACTAATCACAATGCATGTTTCCGTCTTACCTTCCTTGGGGAAATCACAGTTTTGACAAGATAGGTGGAACCCTTAAAGTTCCTTAATGGAACCCTTATAGTTAGTGGAATCCTTAATGGCTGTTACTTTCAATGGTAAGGAAGGATGTATTTCAAAACGGATGGAAATCGCTGATTTGACATGATACAATAGGTGAAAGATATATAGTGGACCCCTGCTGTTAATTAACTATCCATTGAAATATGTATTTTCAATGTAGTCAAATCGGGCCAATGTTTCTGGGATTTAGTCCGGTCCAGACTGGGCTTAAAAGACAGGAATGAATACTTAGATCAGAGACAGGATGGGAGAGGGGGAAATGAGATGAAAGACAATAAGCGAGAAGGAGAAAGAGACTGCAAAGGAGGTAAAATATACAGCATATCTCTCTCTAATTACTCAAGGAGATAGAAAGAAGAGAAGATTGCATGTCACACGTCTGACATCTCATAACATTTCCCCCCATGAGAAGTAACAAAATACAGAAATCACCACAGGGTGAAGATCATAAACACAAATTGGGAGGTCAGTATCAGTGTGACCTCATCCGATTGGACCCTGAACCCTGAAAAATATATTCCTAGGCTGATGGTTCATATATTAATGTGGTGTGAGATATAAACCACTTACAATCTTTGAAAAAATGGTGTCAAATGGGTTATTTGGCTGTCCCTATTGGAGAACCCTTTTGTGTTCAGGTAGAAAAAAAACTTTTTGGTTCCAGGTAGAAAGAACCCTTTTGGGTTCCATGTACAACCCTCTGTGGAAATGGTTTTACATGGAACCCAAAAGGGTTCTACCTACATCCATAAGGGTTGTACCTGGAACCAAAAAAGGTTATTCAAAGGGTTCTCCTATAGGACAGCCGAAGAACCATTTTCACATTCTAGATAGCACTTTTTTCCTGAGTGTCCACACTCAGTCCAGTAGCTTCTGATTATATCATATTCTCCCACCTCATGTTTGTATAGTTAAGGGGGCAAGGCACTCAAAATGCACATTTTGTCAGGCGTTTCAGATCACAAAAGTACTCTTATGTCAAGACGAATCTACATCCCATGCCATCCGTTTAGATCCAGCTACAGTGCATAGTATGTTTTCACATCCCTTGCATAGGTGTCACTTACTGTTAAAGTCGGGAAGTTTACATACACCTTAGCCAAATAAATTTAAACTCATTTTTTCACAATTCCTGACATTTAACTTCTTTGGGATAGGGGGCGGTATTTTGACATCTGATGAAAAGCATGCCCAAAGTAAACTGCCTGCTACTCAGGCCCAGAAGCTAGGATATGCATATAATTGGTATATTTGGATAGAAAACACTCTAAAGTTTCTAAAACTGTTTGAATAATGTCTATAACAGAACTGAAATTGCAGGCGAAACCCAGAGGACAAACGATCCCCCCAAAAAACATTTTCATCCTACCACTGATATCAACGGCTGGCTCTTTTGTAATAGCGTGAAAACGTGCCCGATTGCAGTTCCTAGGGCTTCCACTAGATGTCAACAGTCTTTAGAAAGAGTTTCAGGATGGTTTTTGGAAAAATGAGCCAGAAATTGTAGTTTTTCTAGGTGGCTCCAATTTTGGCTGTAATGTTTTCAAGCGCGTGAATGAGAGCGTGTTCATTGGTATTTTTCTCCGGTAAAGACCATAACGATTCTCCGTCTTAAATGTTATTGTTTATTTGCATATTAGTGTACCTATTGTTTGATTATAAACGTTGATTGATTTGTTTGGATAAGTTTATTGGTAACGTTTGGGATTCATTTTGTATGCATTTTGAAGGAGGGAAACCGAGTGGATTATTGACTGACGCGCGTCAGCTAAACTGAGTTATTTTTATATAAAAAAGGACTTTATCAAACAAAAGGACCATTTGTAATGTAACTGGGACCTTTTGGAGTGCCAATAGAAGAAGATCTTCAAAGGTAAGGCATATATTATATTGCTATTTCTGACTTTCGTGTCGCAACTCCCTGGTTGAAAATGATTTGTTATGCATTTGTGTGCTGGGCGCTGTCCTCAGATAATCGCACTGTTTGCTTTCACCGTAAAGCCTTTTTGAAATCTGACACGGCGGCTGGATTAACAACAAGTTAAGCTTTATTATGATCTATTGCACTTGTGATTTCATGAAAGTTTAATATTTATAGTAATTTCATTTGAATTTGACTCTCTGCAACGCTAGCGTCCCACTAATTCGCAAGTAAAAATTCCCTGTCTTAGGTCAGTTAGGATCACCACTTTGTTTTAAGAATGTAAAATGTCAGAATAATATTAGAGAGAATGATTTATTTCAGCTTTTATTTCTTTCATCACAATCCCGGTGGGGCAGAAGTTTACAAACACTCAATTAGTATTTGGTAGCATTGCCTTTAAATTGTTTATCTTGGGTCAAACGTTTTTTTGTCCTTAAGCCATTTTTTGTCCTTAAGCCATCTTGTTGTCCTTAAGCCATTTTGCCACAACTTTGGAAGTATGCTTGAGGTCATTTGGAAGATCTGTTTGCGACCAAGCTTTAACTTCCTGACTGATGTCTTGAGATGTTGCTTCAATATATCCACATACTTTTCCTTCCTAATGATGCCATGTATTTTGTGACATGCACCAGACCCTTCTGCAGCAAAGCACCCCCACAACATGATGCTGCCACCCCCATGATTCACGGTTGGGATGGGGTTCTTCGGCTTGCAAGCCTCCCCCTTTTCCCTCCTAACATAATGATGGTCATTATGGCTAACAGTTCTATTTTGTTTCATCAGACCAGAGGACATTTCTCCAAAAAGTACGATCTTTGTCCCCATATACAGTTGCAAACCGTAGTCTGGCTTTTTTTATGGCGGGTTTGGAGCAGTGGCTTCTTCCTTGCTGCCTTCCTTGCTGCCTTGCTGCTGGGTCATGTCGATATAGGACTCGTTTTACTGTGGAATATAGATACTTTTGTACCTGTTTCTTCCAGCATCTTCACAAATTCCTTGGCTGTTGTTCAGGGATTGATTTGCACTTTTCGCACCAAAGTACGTTCATCTCTAGGAGACCGAACGCGTCTCCTTCCTGAGCGGTATGACAGCTGCGTGGTCCCATGGTGTTTATAGTTGCGTACTATTGTTTGTACAGATGAACGTGGTACCTTCAGGCGTTTTTAAATTGCCAAGGATGAATCAGACTTGTGGAAGTCTACAATTTTCTTTCTGAGGTCTTGGCTGATTTCTTTTGATTTTCCCATTAAGTCAAGCAAAGAGGCACTGAGTTTGAAGGTAGGCCTTGAAATACACCCACAGGTAAACCTCCAATTGACTCAAATTATGTAAATTAGCCTATCAGAAGATTCTAAGCTATGACATAATTTTCTGGATTTTTCCAAGCTGTTAAAAGGCACAGTCAACTTAGTGTATGTAAACTTCTGACACACTGGAATTCTGATACAGTGAAATAATCTGTCTGTAAACAATTTTTGGAAAAATGACTTGTGTCATGCACAAAGCAGGTGTTCGATCCAACTTGCAAAAACTAAAATTTGGTTAAAAAATGAGTTTTAATGACTCCAACCTTAGTGTATGTAAACTTCTGACTTCAACTGTAAATATGGAAAAGGGATTAAATTAGATTTTTTTTCCCACTACTGATTTACACAACCTACTCCACATTTTCAAAGTGAAAGAAAAATTTGAAATTAAGATGTCTTGATTGCTTATGTCTTCACACCCCATCGTTACTTGTTTGAATACACCTTTGGCAGCAATAATTAAAGCTGTGAATCATGTTGAATAAGATTTCACTAACTTTGCACATATCTTGTAGCTATACATATCATTTGTGTTTGGAAAAATTGCTGAAGCGGTCAATTTGGTTGGGGATCATTGGTGGACCGCAATATTCAAATCTTTTCTCAGATATTCAAACAGATTTATGTCCGGACTAAGACTGGACTGCTCAGGAACACTCAACATCTATTAGAAAGTCATTCTGATGTGTCGTAAGAGTTAAAATGTGTGTAATCGTCCCACTTTAATAAAACTACCACAGTGTTGGGTCTTCAAAAGACTGAGGCAGGTTTTCCTTTTTACATGAGCTTTGCATGAGCTTTGCCCCTTTCATAATTATTTTGGGCCTGACAAAACTCCCCAGTCCCTGCCTGTGACAGGCATACCTATAACTTGATGCTGCCACCACAATTCTTGAAAATAAACTCAGCAAAAAAAGAAATGTCCCTTTTTCAGGAGTTTTTACCAAAAAGTTCTATTTTGGTTTCATCTGACCATATGACAGTCTCCCAATCTTCTTCTGGATCATCCAAATGCTCTCTAGCAAACTTCAGACGGGCCTGGACATGTACTGGCTTAAGCAGGGGGAAACGTCTGGCACTGCAGGATTTGAGTCCCTGGCGGCGTAGTGTGTTACTGATGGTAGGCTTTGTTACTTTGGTCCCAGCTCTCTGCAGGTCATTCACTAGGTCCCCCCGTGTGGTTCTGGGATTTTTGCTCACCGTTCTTGGGATCATTTTGACCACACGGTGTGAGATCTTGCGTGGAGCCCAGATCGAGGGAGATTATCAGTGGTCTTGTATGTCTTCTATTTCCTAATAATTGCTCCCACAGTTGATTTCTTCAAACCAAGCTGCTTACCTATTGCAGATTCAGTCTTCCGAGCCTGGTGCAGGTCTACAATTTTGTTTCTGGTGTCCTTTGACAGCTCTTTGGTCTTGGCCATAGTGGAGTTTGGAGTGTGACTGTTTGAGGTTGTGGACAGGTGTCTTTTATACTGATAATAAGTTCAAACAGGTGCCATTAATACAGGTAACGAGTGGAGGACAGAGGAGCCTCTTAAAGAAGAAGTTACATGTCTGTGAGAGCCAGAAATCTTGCTTGTTTGTAGGTGACCAAATACTTATTTTCCACCATTTCCACCATAATTTGCAAATAAATTCATAAAAAATCATACAATGTGATTTTCTGGATTTTTTTTCATTTTGTCTGTCATAGTTGAAGTGTACCTATGATGAAAATTACAGGCCTCTCTCATCTTTTTAAGTGGGAGAACTTGCACAATTGGTGGCTGACTAAATACTTTTTTGCCCCACTGTACCTCACCCAACAAATGAATGGTAAAGATTAGCACCGCAGATCTGTAAATTGCATTATGCTTATCTTCTCCATTCATTTTGGGAATGTGGCATTTACATTGTAGCTCCTTCTACAAAAAATAATGCCTGGGATATGTACTTATCTGAAGAGAAGATCGCTTTTGAGGTTTGAAAATATCATCTGATTTTGGAGTGTCATGACCCTTGAGCAGTAATTTTGTTAGGACTGAGTGGTTTGAGTGGGGAGGAGAAAACTGGAAATGATCTGTTATTGGCATAGAGGTTTGGAACTATCTTATTGGTCTATTAACTAATTTACTGCCTGGTGATGTCACCAGCAGGGTTGGGTAGGTTACATTTGAAATATAATCCATTACAGTTACTAGTTACCTGTCCAACTTTTTTTTAATCATTAACATAACTTTTGGATTACCCAAACTCAGTTACTTTTAGATTACTTTCACATTAGAAGAATACATAAATTAATTTGACCATTTGAATAACTTCTATTGCAGGATAAATCACTGGTAGATTTTACATAGCTGGCCATAAATGGTTGTTGCATTTTACTTGGGTTGGTTAACTAGGCTTATTCTAACCCATTGCTTTCCACTTTAATACATATAATAATATTATTAGGCTATATCTTTACAAAATCAAAGTCTATCAGATTTGCAATGTTAATTACCATAACAAAACAAAAACAATAACAAAGGCACTGGGGCGAACAGTGGCTCTGTTTCCCCTAATGCAGATTTGATCTTTAAAGCTAAAAACATATGCACTTCAGAACATACGTAGCTACTTGTGTTCTGATCATAAAAATATGTTATTCTCTCTCTCTTTCTCTTTCTGTGTGTATGTGTGTGTGTGTGTGTGCATGCGTTTGTGCATTTGTGTGCGTGAGTGCGTGCATGTGGGTCAATAGTCCAGAGAGCATAGTTTGGATGCCCAGAAAGCAGCTCCTCAAGGTTTCATCATGAATAAAAACAAGCGAGCAGAAGAGAGGGAGCTTTACAGTTTAGATGTCGGAGATTCCACCTTCACTGTTCTGAAATGCTACCAGAATCTAAGGCCCATCGGCTCAGGAGCACAGGGAATCGTCTGGTAAGTGTAATCACTATGCAATTACTAGTTACTGAGAAGAAAAAACAATGTGCTGGTTTAAAAAAAACTATATGGCCATAGAGACTTGATACAAGGTACTTTTTGAAAAGGGTAGTCTATGACTGGCAGACGTGGTCACCTCTTAGTAAATGAAAATTGTTGGATTGGCATAGTCATTGTTGTCTATATATTTTTTATTTATGCTATCTTTTACATTTATGTTGCTACTTTTATTATTCATAAATAATTTACTTTAGGTTCACATCACTGTTTCATTTTCATATGTTGTTATTTTGTTTATGTGACATGTTTTCTTATTGGTTATTGTGCCACCCAAAGGTGATTTATAGAGCTCCCATGTGGACACTCAAATCTTTATGCCTTGATGAAGGCTGACACAATGCCAAGATGCGTTGGGGTTTGTTTGTCATGCTTTTAACTATTTATTTTTTGATTTTGTTGTGAATTTTACCCCAATTTCGTGAAATCCATTTTCAAATCAATTATGATCTTGTCTCATTGCTGCGGGAGAGCCAGGTCAAGTCATGCATCCTCTGAAACATGACCCTCCAAACCGCGCTCCTTAAGCCAGACACCCTGATGTGTTAGAGGAAACACTGTTCAACTGATGACTGAGTCGTTCAACAGGCACCCGGCCCAACTTAAGGAGTCGCTAGAGCGCGATGAGCCAAGTAAAGCCCCCCTGGGCAAACCTTCCCCTAACCCGGACGACGTTGGGCCAATTGTGCGCCGCCCTATGGGACTCCCTGTCACGGCCGGTTGTGACACAGGCCCGGATCGAAACCGGGTCTGTAGTGACACCTAAAGCACTGTGATGCAGTGCCTTTGACCACAGTGCTACTCAAGAGGCCGTTGTTAACTATTTCTAACGAAATGCCCCAGAAAATACCTGCCCAGAAATTAAGTTCATCCCTCCGTTTGCCTTGATGGGCAAAAGTCAACCCCACGATAAATGTTTCTACATTTTTCATTAACTAAGTGGTGGCCTTCATACCCTTTTAGTTTTTTCTGCCTGTCATATACTAGCTAATTACTGTTTTAACAGCAAGTTGTACTAGGTTACCAGTAAACAACAGGATACAAAATAAAGTGTCAACATGTATTGTTTTCAAATCCTTTTTGCTTGAGGTTTTCGTCTTCTTTTTGTTGCCCCATTAAATACTTTTTTTTCAGATTCAATTAGTTTACAAGGCAACAAAATAAAATGCTACATAGCAAAGTACCCCAGTTTGAATTTGTCTAAATACTGTGGTGCTTAATCAATGGAGGAAGGTTGATGCCAAAGCTGGTCCATCAATGGCACAATGGACCATGGAATGTTTTAAGGTCTCATGCTGTAAAACATCCAATGGAAAGAAACACAAATTAGACATCCATTTAAATTCCTATTTCCTACGGTCTCTATCACCCTATTGTTAGGTATGTGTTCATGTATTGCCATGCTCTTTTGGTCTTGTCTTTTCAGTTCAGCGTATGACCACAACCTTGAGAGAAATGTGGCTATTAAGAAGTTAAGTCGGCCGTTCCAGAACCAGACGCATGCCAAGAGAGCGTACAGAGAACTGGTGTTAATGAAATGTGTCAATCACAAAAATGTAAGTCGGCCTACCAACACTGGTCAATGACTTCTTCCTGCTGTTTTATTATATTCTAGGTATGACTCTGACAATTATCCTCAATTATGTTTATGAATGGCCTGGCTGGACATAGAGAGAATCTCTATTATATAAATATTATTTTATGAATGCATAATGGTACTTCAGAAGGAACAGTAAACAGGCATTTGCTTTGGTAGCCCATATAGTTAATATACACACAGCTAAAATGCAGATTCATTCAACCAGCATCCAGAACTGCAGTTACCCGTTTTTATATATTTTATTGTTATATTGAATAATACATTTGAAAATTACTTGATTACAAACGTGTTATGATGAAGGACTGTTTTCCTTATATTGAGGAAACTAATTTAGCAAGCATTGTGTATGACTCGTGTGTTCATGTTGTTACAGATCATTGGCCTAATAAACGTATTCAGCCCACAAAAATCATTAGAAGAATTTGCAGATGTGTAAGTACATTATAAGAAAAGTCTTGAGCCTTTTGCGTAAAACACTGGGGGAAAATCCTCAGTGGAAATGCACATTAATTGACGTATAATAACATGATAAACCTTTGACAGTGTAAAATGATTACATGCTGTTAGGAATTAAGACATAGAAGGATCATAGAATGATATTTTAATAGGGCCTGTCTGTCATCAATTAAATAATTACTCAGCTATTACCAGAATAACTGTCTGAAATCTCTCTGCATACTGTATCCCTCTCCGTTTAAGCCTTCCAGCTGGCTCCACAGATGTGGGTGTGTGCGCCTGCTCGGTTTGTGTGTGTGTGTGTGTGTGTGTGTGTGTGTGTGTGTGTGTGTGTAAGCTATGTGTACACACAAGTGTGTGTGTGTGTGTGTGTATTTTCATCTCTCTTCCTTCCTGTGTAGATACATTGTGATGGAGCTGATGGATGCCAACTTGTGCCAGGTGATTCAGATGGAGCTGGATCATGAGAGGTTGTCCTACCTGCTCTACCAGATGCTGTGTGGCATCAAACACCTCCACGCTGCCGGCATCATACACAGGGTACAGCTCATACTGGCTCATACACACTAACGCTAAGCTAACAGGTAGACACTGGTTATGGCTCATGCATGCTAACTCTAAGCTAACAGGTAGACACAGGGTATAGTTCACACCAATAACAATAAGCTAACAGGTAGACACAGGGTATGGCTCATACTGGGTAACACTAAACTAATAATGGGGGATTGTTGTATTTCCAAAGATTATACTGTAAGCTAAAAGTGCAGATTTACAGTAACTCCTCCATGTCAGAGCTGTGATGTTGGCTATATCCACAGGAGAGCAGGAGGACCATGCTAATGATCTAAATACTCATTCAGATTTTTTTTGACTGGGATTGCATCCGAAATGTCACCCTATTCCTGAGCTCTGGTCAAATAAATGCAATGTATAGGGAGTGATAGAGTGCCATTTGGGATACATGCTTGGCCCAATGGAGCATGTAAATTTGATTCAAGGATGGGGAAAAAACAGAGATTCTGAGATTATTCTAGATTCTAGAATAATGTAACTGGTTTGTATGTCATACTACCAGGCCGTTTGCCTACATGCAAATCTGTGAAAGATGACTCACTACTCAGTAACTGTAGTTAAAATGGAGTGACTCATTACTGTTGTTAAGATGGTGATGAATATGGATGCTGCCCTGTTTTATAATATTATGATGACAACATTCCTATACTCCTACATAGCTTCATTGATGTCCCCCACCTTACTATAATAGCTAAAATAATCTGCCAAGACGGCAAATAGTGCTCTCTGATGGGATTGTCTGCCATAATCTTTTAGTAAAAAATGCTCTGGAACACACTGCGCAGGCTATAAACAGTTTTCGCTGTGTCTGGGCTTTAAAATATGCTGCTGCTATTGATGATGATGACGACGACAAAGATCATGACAATGATGATGTTCTCTCCTTGTTCCTTCTCTAGGATCTAAAGCCCAGTAACATTGTCGTGAAGTCAGACTGTACGTTGAAGATCTTGGACTTTGGCTTGGCTCGGACGGCGGCTACAGGTCTGCTGATGACCCCCTACGTAGTGACCAGATACTACAGAGCACCAGAGGTCATACTGGGGATGGGCTACCAGGCCAACGGTCAGTACCTGTCAATCAATCAAGCAAATATTCATTCACCATAATGATTTTATGCATTAACCACCACTGCAGATTCTTTCATGACATTGTTTTAATGTTATATTACTCTTGTAAATAATAATAATGTTTATAATGACATATTGCAAATCACAGCTATAATCAAGTTTCCATCCAACCTTTTTGGGGTGGCAGGTAGCCTAGTGGTTAGAGCGTTGGGCCAGTAACTGAAAGGTTGCTAGATCGAATCCCTGAGCTGGCGACGTAAACATCTGCAGTTCTGCCACTGTTCCTAGATTGTCATTGTAAATAAGAATTTGTTCTTAACTGACTTGCCTGGTTAAGTAAAAATATTTAAAAAATGTCAGTAAAGTACATTGGAAATAAAATGTCACAAAAGGCCTGTTGGAAACAGCACATTTTTCAGTAAACTTTCCGAACGTTGACACAACAAAATATACTAGACAAGGTGGGATATTTTTGTGTCTGTAACATTAATTCTGTGAGAAGTGTTTAAGGTTCTGCTTTTATTTTCTTAGTCAACCTTGTGTTCTGGAACGTAGCCCTGTCTTTCATTTTTGTTAATTGATTTCACCTGTGTTCGATTCCCACCTGGTCTCATCAGCTCCCTATTTAGTTCAGTTCTTTCTGTTTGTATGGTTGTGTGGTATTGTTTGACCATTGCCTGCCTGTGACCACGATTCCTGCCTTCTGTGACGGCTTAATAAACATCTGCTGCTCTTTGCGTGTGAATCTACACCTTGTTCACCCTGATTATTCAGTACAAAGTGGAGGTGGAAATGCCTTTATGCACAAATATATATGGAATTACCATTAGCTTGTATGTTTTATTTGGTACACGGGAATTTAACCGGTAAAAGTTATTTTTATGTGCACTACGTCATCACGCACAGGCTCTTATTCGCAACAAGTCAATTTGATGGAAACACATCTCTGGTGGGAAAATGCTCATAATGTTTTTATGCAGATTATTTTCTATCCTCTTGAAAATCTGTCGCCAATTGGATGTAAACCTTGCTAATGACAACAGCACTGTTTTCATTACATTTATGTTTTTATAAATCATGGAAATTAATTCAATAACACTTTTTTTTTGCCAGCTTGTACATTAGCCATCCACTTCTCTTCAAGCCTCTGGGAAAGTTGTTCACAATGAGAAACAATGGTCTCTTTACTAACTACTAAAAGCTAACCCCCCTCCTCCTCTACTGCCCATGTTGTAACAGTGGACATATGGTCTGTGGGATGTATTCTGGCAGAAATGATCCGCCACAAAATCCTGTTCCCAGGAAGGGACTGTATCCTTGGTGTTTCTGGATGTAAATTGTCTCCTGCCAAAATGAAACAGTTTGCATCCTCTATGTGGCCATTCCTCTTCAGTCTCTCGGTTTATGAGATGGCCATTTATTTCACGTCCTGATTTCCTTCCTTTTCCTTCCTGTGCCTGGAGACTGGCAGACCCTGAATGCTGCATCCATTTTCACTCTCATCCACCCAATTTACTCGTTCATGCTTTCCTTTTTCTCCTTCATTCACCAGATTTATCCCTCTTTCCATTTTCAGTTTCATGTGTCGGATTTATTTGTGTTGTACATTTTTTGTAAATCATTCACATTCCTCTCTCATTTCCTTAATCTTTTCTTCATTTTTTTCTCTCTGTGTTTGCATGTCATCCCTTCATTCATCGTGCAGTGGACGTGTGGTCAGTGGGTTGTATTGTGGCTGAGATGGTCAGAGGTAGTGTGTTGTTCCCAGGCTCTGACCGTATCCTTTCCTATTTTCCCGTGTTATCATTTCACCATGTCTGTGTTTTTACCTTGTTTTTACCACCGACCATTCCCCCATGGAGCACTCCTTTTGCACTATTCCCACCACCATATCCAGGTACGCCCATACTCTCATCCTCCCTCCCCATAACCACTTAAGCTTCTGGCAATACACAGAGATAGTTCTAGAAAAGAGGAATAGTTCTGGAACAGTACTTCTCTAGCATAGTTATGTGTGTCTGTGGAGAAGGCTATGTCTGTGTGTAGTGTTTCCCTAACTCCCCCTGCTCAGACATTGACCAGTGGAACAAGGTGATAGAGCAGCTTGGGACTCCACCACAGGAGTTCCTGATGAAGCTCAACCAATCAGTGAGGACGTACGTAGAGAACAGGCCGCGTTACGCAGGATACAGCTTTGACAAACTCTTCCCTGATGTCCTCTTCCCTGCAGACTCAGAGCACAACAAACTGAAAGGTACTGGAAATGCAGTGTGTGTGTTTGTATGTGGGTAGGGTGAGTGTGTGGTGTGCGTGTGTGTGCATGCTGGTATGAATCATATTCACTTTCCACTTCCAGCGAGCCAGGCCAGAGACCTGCTGTCTAAGATGTTGGTGATCGACTCGTCTAAGAGGATCTCTGTGGACGAGGCCCTGAAACACCCCTATATCAACGTGTGGTATGACCCAGCAGAAGTGGAGGCGGTAAGTGTTTAACAAATGGTAGAATCTATTGGAGGGGGAACTTGGTTGACACTTTTAGTCAGAAGAGTGAACTACGGTTGATGGTTTGATGTAGGGATTCCTTCCCTCTCTTCTCCTTTTCCTGTGCTCTCTTCTGCTCTTTTCCTCTCTTTCTTTTTCCTTCTTTCTCATCTCAGCCCCCTCCGAAGATCACAGACAAGCAGCTGGATGAGCGAGAGCATACGGTGGAGGAGTGGAAAGGTTAAAGATGTTACTACAGCTATCACTTTTCACTAGACATGGGTTACATACAAACAGTGAGCTCCAAAAGTATTGGCACAGTGACATATGTTTTGTTGTTTTGGCTCTGCACTTTGGATTTGAAATGATACAATGACTATGAGGTTGAAGTGCAGACTGTCAGCTTTCATTTTAGGGTCCATATCGGGTGAACCGTTTAGAAATTACAGCACTATTTGTACACCCACAGGCCCACCCAATCGAATTGTGCAATTTTCATAAACAAAACATATATATAAGTTTTGTTTTTGGCCAAGCATCCCATGAAAGTGAATGCTTGCTATGAATTATACCTGATGGTGTTTGCATGTTTAGGTAAAAATACAAATAATGTCCCGTTTGGAACACTGACCAGTAGAGAGCATAATTGTGTGTGTGTATGTATGTGTGTGTATATATATATATATATATATATATATTCCACCTCATGGCTTGGTTTTTGCTCTGATATGCACTGTCAACTGTGGGACCTTATATAGACAGGTGTGTGCCTTTCCAAATCATGTACAATCAATTGAATTTACTGCAGGTGGACTCCAATCAAGTTGTAGAAACATCTCAAGGTTGATCAATTGAAACAGGATACAGGTGAGCTCAATTTTGAGTCTCATAGCGAAGGGTCTGAATACATATGTAAATAAGGCATTTCTGTTTTTTGTTTTTTTATACATTTGCAAAAACAAATGATAAACCTGTTTTCGCTTTGTCATTATGGGGTATTGTGAGTAGATTGATGAGGACATGTTATTTAATCAATTTTAGAATAAGGCTGTAACGTAACAAAATGTGGAAAAAGTCAAGGGTCTGAATACTTTCCAAACGCACTGTATTTATGCTCTCTACTTGTCAGTGTTCCAAGAGGGGTATTATTTGTATTTTTACCTAAACTTCCAAACACTATCAGCTAGAATTCTTAGCAAGCAGTGCACTGGAATGACATTCAGATGAACTGGAATGACATTCACTTTCATGGGATGGTTGGCCAAAAATAACTAAAAGCCACAACACCAATAAGCCACAAATATGGCTGCATTGAGGCATATGTCCCTGTGCTTCTATGGCTGTATGCACCGTGTCACTGCATACTTCATTTGTTCATTTAGCAAACAAAACAGCTCATAATCCAGTGCCTTTATAAGTCAACACACCTATAGTTGTTTGCATTAATTAGCTTTAAAAATGCAACATCTTCTCTCAGCCTCATGGAAAAATGTGTAGAATAGCATCCAGAGGTGGTGCTCCTAGTAGCCGGTGATTTTAATGCAAGGAAACTGAAATCTGTTTTACCTAATTTCTACCAACATGTCAGCTGTACAACTAGAGACAAAACTAGATCACCTTTATTCCACACACAGAAATGCATACAAAGTTCTCCCTCGCCCTCTATTTGGCAAATCTGACTACAACGCTATCCTCCTGTTTCCTGATTACAAGTAAACACTCAAACAGGAAGTACCGGTGAAGTAATCAAAACAGGAAAAACTCAAAACAGGAAGGTCTGACAAAGTGGATGCTAAGCTACAGGACTGTTTCGCTAACACAGACTGGAATGTGTTCTGGAATTCATCCATTGGCATTGAGGAGTAACTGTATGTACATATCCCAACCAGAAGCCATGGATTACAGGGAAAATCAGCACTGAGCTAAAGGCTAGAGCTGATGCTTTCAAGGAGCAGGACACTAATCAGGACGCTTATAAGAAATCCTGCTACGACATCTGACAAGCCATCAAACAGGAAAAGCGTCAATACAGGACTAAGATTGAATCCTACTATGCCGGCTCTGATGCTCGTCGGCGTGGCGTGGCTTGCGAACTATCACGGATTACAAAGGGAGACCCAGTCGCGAGTTGCCCTGTGACGCAAGCCTCCAGATGAGCAAAATGCCTTATATGCTCGCTTCGAGGCAAGCAACACTGAACCATGCATGAGAGCATCAGCTGTTTCGGATGACTGTGTGATCATGCTCTCCATAGCCGATATGAGTAAGACCTTTAAACAGGTTAACATTTACAGACGGATTACCAGAACGCGTACAGAGCATGTGCTGACCAGCTGGCATTTTAACCTCCCTGACCATGTCTGTAATGCCTACATGTTTCAAGCAGACAACCATAGTCCCTGTGCCCAACAAATCCAACGTAACCTGTCTAATTGACTATAACCCTGTAGCCCTCACATCTGTAGCCATGAATTTCTTTGAAAGGTTGGTCTTGGCTCACATCACAACCATCATCCCAGACACCCTTGACCCACTCCAATTCACATACCACCCCAACAGATCCACAGATGATGCAATCTCTATTACACTCCACACTGCCCTCTCCCACCTAGACAAAATGAACACCTATGTGAGAATGCTGTTCATTGACTACAGCTCAGCATTCAATACCATAGTGCCCTCCAAGCTCATCACTAAGCTAAGGACCCTGGGACTGAACACCTGCCTCTGCAACTGGATCCTGAACTTCCTGACGGGCCACCCCGAGATGGTGAAGGTAGGCAACAATCTGCCACGCGTACCCTCAATATGGGGGCCCCTCAGGGGTGCGTGCTTAGTTCACTCCTGCACTCGCTGTTCACTCATAACAACTGCGTGGCCGCACATGACTCCTACATCATCATTAGGTTTGCTGACGACACGACGGTGGTAGTCCTAAGGAAAGATGACGATGAGACTGTCTAAAGGGAGGATGTCAGAGACCTGGCAGTGTGGTGCCAGGACAACAACCACTCCCTCAACGTCATCAAGACTAAGGATCTATCATGATCTATCATGATAACATCTCTTCCCCCTCAGGAGGCTGAAAAGACTTGGCATGGGCCCTCAGATCCTCAAAAGGTTCTACAGCTGCACCATTGAGAGCCTGTTGACTGGCTGCATCGCCGCTTGGTATGGCAACTGCTGGGCATCCGACCACAAGGCTCTACAGAGGGTAGTGCGTACGGCCCTGTACATCACTGTGGCCGAGCTCCCTGCCACCCAGGACCTCTATACCAGGCGGTGTCAGAGGAAGGCCCTAAAAATTATCAGTCTCCAGCCACCCAAGTCAGACTGTTCTCTCTGCTACCGGATGTTTGTTATGTTTGTTAATGAATGCGCACATTTTAGGATTGAGCATTTACATTTTTATTTCTATAGTGGATGAAAATTGCTACTTAGTTCAGAAATAGGCTACATTTTCTTAGCTAAAATGCATATTATTCCATTATAATGTTGATAACGACAATTAATAAGTTAAATATGTATGTTGATAATGTCCTTAAAACATGTAATCTTTTTTCTCTCTCCTTCTTTCCATCCTCTCTGAACTGTCTCTTTCCCCTCCTTTATATCTCTCTCACCGCCTCTCTTCTTTTCTCTCATTTCCCCCTTTATCTCCCCCTCTTTCCCTCTCGCTCTCTCTGTGTCTCTGTGTTTCTGTGTCTCTGTCTCTCTCTCTCGCTCTCCCTCTCTCTCGGTCCCTGTATTCACCCTGTTGTAGACCTGATCTGGAAGGAGGTGTATGAGTGGGACGATTGGACCAAGCAGAATGGCGTGATCAGAGGACAACCTCTTTTAGGTTAGTTTATTTTGCTTATGTGAGCTGGTGTCTGCTGTTATTGTGTTAATGTTGACTAAATCTGTATATTTCACTATGAAAAAACATGGATTAAAACATTGTTTATGGTATGAGACCGTACAAAAATTACTGGCGAGGGTCCAACTTGAGGTGTCATTTAAAAAAATGCACCCCCCTCCCCATTGTAAAACATATTTTCATGTTACCCTCCCCTTGTACATGCTTTTCCCTTCCTTGTCATTTAATTAACTTTAAATAATATAATAATAATTTGTATTTTTTTCTGATTTCATAGGCAAGCAAGCTTTACTTGGGAGAATACTAATACCATTTCAACTCACTATTATTGGATCCCTGATGCTAGCTGGCTAAAGAAACGCGGCTTATTTTTTTGCTTACAGTAGCTATTTGACCATAGGCTATTTACTCGCCTGTTCAAATATCTCATGTATATCCTGATTAGTCAATGTGCTAAAATGGCAATTACTTAATGACTCGTGTGTCACATTCATGTTTTTGGATATTGCATATCATGTCTATGTAGGCTAGCCTGCCACTGTAACTACAATGCTCTGGCAGTCACGCTGAAAGGTTTAGGAGACTACTGTCAGAATATTCACGTCAAGTCCATCGAATCAGCTCGTGTTGTGGGTGTGATTTTTAAATTTGATTTTTTACAAAGATGCTTCAGGGAGTCAGAGATGCGCAACAGGCTCGCAGACTAGTCTGTGCTGAGTTTATTGATTACCCATCCCGTGTGCTATGGGGGGAAATATATACAGTGGGGCAAAAAAGTATTTAGTCAGCCACCAATTGTGCAAGTTCTCCCACATAAAAACTTGTAGACAAAATGAGAATTTTTTTCCCAGAAAATCACATTGTAGGATTTTTAATTAATTTATTTGCAAATTATGGTGGAAAATAAGTATTTGGTCACCTACAAACAAGCAAGATTTCTGGCTCTCACAGACCTGTAACTTCTTCTTTAAGAGGCTCCTCTGTCCTCCACTCGTTACCTGTATTAATGGCACCTGTTTGAACTTATTATCAGTATAAAAGACACCTGTCCACAACCTCAAACAGTCACACTCCAAACTCCACTATGGCCAAGACCAAAGAACTGTCAAAGGACACCAGAAACAAAATTGTAGACCTGCACCAGGCTGGGAAGACTGAATCTGCAATAGGTAAGCAGCTTGGTTTGAAGAAATCAACTGTGGGAGCAATTATTAGGAAATGGAAGACATACAAGACCACTGATAATCTCCCTCGATCTGGGGCTCCACGCAAGATCTCACCCCGTGGGGTCAAAATGATCACAAGAACGGTGAGCAAAAATCCCAGAACCACACGGGGGGACCTAGTGAATGACCTGCAGAGAGCTGGGACCAAAGTAACAAAGCCTACCATCAGCAAGGGCATTGAAGATGAAACGTGGCTGGGTCTTTCAGCATGACAATGATCCCAAACACACCGCCTGGGCAACGAAGGAGTTGCTTCGTAAGAAGCATTTCAAGGTCCTGGAGTGGCCTAGCCAGTCTCCAGATCTCAACCCCATAGAACATCTTTGGACGGAGTTGAAAGTCCGTGATGTAGTTGAACGTCACGATGTAACGTACCGCATCAGAGGGGTCCATATTTTTATATTTTCTCAAATACTTTTAGACCATTACCATGTCACTCAACGCTGAATCAAAACTTATTTCACAGCCCGGATTTTGATGCCAACACAGAACGCTACAGTCACATTAGTTTTCATTGCAGCCTCCTTTGAATGCTGCGGTTGCAAAAAGAAATTGTACGGAATGGGGTTAGTCACCGTTACATTTACTGAAGTATGGTGTGCTTGCTAGTCTAGAAGTATTTATGGTTGAGAAAGAGTAGTATTAGTGGTAGCAATGGCAGTAGTAATGGTAATAGTAGTAATGGTAGTAATAGGGATTTCATATAGGCTATGTGTTTGTTATATTGACCTATTTTGGGGTGGTTTGTAAGTGTGGCATAATTATAGTTGATGTTGATGTTCTGAAAGAGCTGCAAAATCTGGACCCCTACAAATCAGCCGGGCTAGACAATCTGGACCCTTTCTTTCTAAAATTATCTGCCGAAATTGTTGCCACTCCTATTACTAGCCTGTTCAACCTCTCTTTCGTGTCGTCTGAGATTCCCAAAGATTGGAAAGCAGCTGCGGTCATCCCCCTCTTCAAAGGGGGGGACACTCTTGATCCAAACTGCTACAGACCTATATCTATCCTACCATGCCTTTCTAAGGTCTTCGAAAGCCAAGTCAACAAACAGATTTCCGACCATTTTGAATCTCACCATACCTTCTCTGCTATGCAATCTGGTTTCAGAGCTGGTCATGGGTGCACCTCAGCCACGCTCAAGGTCCTAAACGATATCTTAACCGCCATCGATAAGAAACATTACTGTGCAGCCGTATTCATTGATCTGGTCAAGGCTTTCGACTCTGTCAATCACCACATCCTCATCGGCAGACTCGACAGCCTTGGTTTCTCAAATGATTGCCTCGCCTGGTTCACCAACTACTTCTCTGATAGAGTTCAGTGTGTCAAATCGGAGAGTCTGCTGTCCGGACCTCTGGCAGTCTCTATGGGGGTGCCACAGGGTTCAATTCTTGGACCGACTCTCTTCTCTGTATACATCAATGAGGTTGCTCTTGCTGCTGGTGAGTCTCTGATCCACCTCTACGCAGATGACACCATTCTGTATACTTCTGGCCCTTCTTTGGACACTGTGTTAACAACCCTTCAGGCAAGCTTCAATGCCATACAACACTCCTTCCGTGGCCTCCAATTGCTCTTAAATACAAGTAAAACTAAATGCATGCTCTTCAACCGATCGCTACCTGCACCTACCCGCCTGTCCAACATCACTACTCTGGACGGCTCTGACTTAGAATACGTGGACAACTACTAATACTTAGGTGTCTGGTTAGACTGTAAACTCTTCTTCCAGACCCATATCAAACATCTCCAATCCAAAGTTAAATCTAGAATTGGCTTCCTATTTCGCAACAAAGCATCCTTCACTCATGCTGCCAAACATACCCTTGTAAAACTGACCATCCTACCAATCCTCGACTTTGGCGATGTCATTTACAAAATAGCCTCCAATACCCTACTCAACAAATTGGATGCAGTCTATCACAGTGCAATCCGTTTTGTCACCAAAGCCCCATATACTACCCACCATTGCGACCTGTACGCTCTCGTTTGCTGGCCCTCGCTTCATACTCGTCGCCAAACCCACTGGCTCCATGTCATCTACAAGACCCTGCTAGGCAAAGTCCCCCCTTATCTCAGCTCGCTGGTCACCATAGCATCTTCCACCTGTAGCACACGCTCTAGCAGGTATATCTCTCTAGTCACCCCCAAAACCAATTCTTTCTTTGGCCGCCTCTCCTTCCAGTTCTCTGCTGCCAATGACTGGAACGAACTACAAACTGACGAACTGCATTTTTAAGCACACAAAATGTTTTAGTTTGAGCATTGTGAAAAATTTGTGGCACTGTTTAGAATGTTTAAGCCTGCAATCCGCCATTGAATTTTTTATTTATTTTTGTACCTTTATTTAACTAGGCAAGTCAGTTAAGAACAAATTCTTATTTACAATGACGCTACCAAACCCTATCCCGGACGATGCTGGGCAAGTTGTGCGCCACTCTATGGAACTCCCAATCACGGCCGGTTGTGATACAGCCTGAATCAGGGTCTGTAGTGATGCCTCTAGCACTGAGATGCAGTGCTAGAGGCATGATAGCAAAAAGCTGAAGCCATTTAAGTTGAGTTTGTCTGCACATGCCAATGTTGGAGTGGTGTTTGTAGCTGAAACTGACCAAGAGCAGTGGTGAATCAAAACTTTATGTAGCCCTTCACCGTAGTACCCACGGAAAATGGCAGATTTGGATGAAAAAAAATGGCAGATTTGGAAGATAAGCACCTAAATTGGACCGGAGTGACTGTACAGTAACATGCTATACATGATGTCATAGCTCAATGTCTCTCCACAGCTCTGTATGGGTTTTACTGAGAGAAGTTCTGAACTTGAGCACTGCACTGCACGCAACAATAAGTTACCCCCATTCCTCCCAGAAACTGGGCAACTTTAGCAAATGTTCTGTTGTCTGAGTGAGGCAAATGCTGTAAATTAAGAGGACTCATAGTATTTTGAAAGGTGAGACGTTGAGGATTACAATAAATACCACCTTGATGTCATACAAGCAGCCAGACACCCTTGAGTCCAAATGTGCACTTCACATTTCCATATCATAAAACTCATGTCATATACAGTGTCAATGTTTAGGATCATTATGTTTGATGTACAGTTACAAGATGACATTGTGTCATACCCTGGGTAGTCCTGAACAGAGTGAGCCTATGTTTGTTGTATTGTGAAGAAAATTTGCCACGGAACACGCATCTGAATGCGCTCATGACGCCATTCTATGCGCACCAATATTACGATCTGCTTTTCTGAATTGCCTTGTGAAAGCCTAAAACTGAAAGATAATATTATATAATTTAGCTAGTAATGTTGGCAATATAACAAGCTTTCAAATGATGACGACCTGACCCAGATTTAGATTTATAATGGACCGTTTTTGGATTGCGTAAACAACAACAATAATTGTGTGATGGCGCGGATGCAGGGCTGTGTTCCAAACAAAACAACTACAAGTGCGCTTGCTCTAACTCATAGCAGGGAGGTGAATAAATGTAGTAGGCTGCTGGCTCCCTATGGTGTGTGTGACTTATTATGTGTGTATGTCGCAGGACTGTGTGTGTTTGTTTGTGCATGTGCCTGCTAGTTCCTAGTACAGGTGTATCAGTCATCCTGTGTGTTTTCGCAGCACAGGTGCAGCAGTGATTGACAGCTCCCCTCAGCACCCCTCGTCCTCCTCCTCAGGCAATGACGTATCCTCCATGTCGACTGACCCCAGTGACCCTAGTGAACCCAGCATGACCTCTGACACGGACAGCAGCCTGGACAGCCACACCTCTCTGGGAGCACTGGCCTGCTGCAGATAACATGCACACACACACACTTCTGTCACAGTATATAGTTTAAAACACTTAAAGGGGCAATCTGCGATGGCTACATTTTTTTTCTGCCTTTTTTATTGAATGATATATACCAATTGATTCTTGAAGAATATAATATATAAATGCTTTTACTCCATTGTTTGTAAACAAACTCTGTATAGTCTCAAAACATGATTACATTGTGTTTCCTCCATTGTTTGTAAACAATGTAATTGTAAACAAACACTGTGTATAGCCTCAAAACATGGTTAAAATTATAATTTTGATACTGTATCATGGATGGTCAGTCCTTGCATCCATAGCTTTGTTTATGAATTTCAGAGCGATTACATTTCTCTAGCCCCAACCCTAAGTTGCTTACCAAAAACAGTGGTGGGGTGACTGTTTTATTGTTGTTTAAACTGCAGATTGCCCCTTTGTCTGTAATGAAATAAAAATGTTTTTATTTATTTTGTAAATGCACAGCTTTCATTTGCTATGTCCCCTATATCAGGCATTGCCGATTGTGTACATGCTGTAAATTACTATATTTATTTATTTTCTTGTTAGCTTCTGTCCCACCAAGCTGTGTATGTCTATGCTGGAAATGATAGTGGTTCAAATCTCACAGTGGATGGAACTTTTTCCCCTTTTCCCTATTAGAAAGTGTTTTCTTACAAACACATACTTATTTTCTATTATAAACTGGGTTGTTCGAGCCCTGAATGCTGATTGACTGACAGCTTTGTTATGTGAGACCGTATACCACAGGTATGACAAAACATTTATTTTGCATTAAATTAAACCATTAAATCACCTGGCCCAAATACCTTTGTCACTTAGTCATCTTTGTTGCTTTGTTTCTTCAACCAGTGGCCCATCCCACTTGGCTCTAACCCTTCAATGTTTGCAGATCTTTAGGTTTTGGATAGGTATGTACAGGTCTGCAAACATCAAAGGGTTAGGGCCAAGGGGAAGGGACAAAGGCTGCTTATGTTTTATTGGCGGGGCCAGGAGTCTTTCCTCAGGTCACAGGACCAGGAAAAACTCCCAGCCCCATTGATTTGATTTAAGTGCTCTTACAGTTCAGGGATTTTTGAAAGTCGGGACAATCCTTAACCGGCAGATAAACTTTATTTTTAATGTTTATTTTGTTGCATTATTTGATCCTAAAAATTACATTTAGGGGAATTTTATAAGGTGAAAGATTTGCTTTATATTTATATTATATTTATATAATATTTTCAATATTACAAATTTCCATGTTGGCTCTATGCCTGGAAATGTCCTTTTCTGGAGCCAAGGGGGGCAATTTCAAACTCTCCAAAAAAGTGTTTAAAATTCTTAAAAACGGCAATAATGAATATTAACTGAAAAGGGATCTTAGATAGTTTTTTGCATTAGACCTCTGACTTAAAGGCATATTTCTCTCAAAACTGTGATTCCTAAAAGAAATTGTCAGGAGATTTGATGAACTCCGTCAGATTTGTCTACAATCATAAATTAATCAAGAATGATCAGGATCAGCTACACCTCATGAACCTTTTCTTATTGTCCTCATTACATATAGTGCAACAAAACCACTCATGGTCTGCAAAGTGATCTACTTTTGATAGATTTAAAGAAACAATATTGAAATCAAAGTCTGTCACGTTTTTGTCTAACGTCAACTCCGTCAGAGTGCTGAAATATATTTTATAATGGTTATATTTTTATTGGGAATTTTCAAATAAATAGTGTTCTATATTTTACAAATGTTTGTATTGAAGTTTTATTTTTAAATGCAAAAATATGTATTTTGTCAACTCCATCAGTGGCGTGTCATCTCCATCACTGATGGCTAACCCCCTTAAGGTCAATATTTTGTCAATATTCTGAAAATATATACAGCTGAAGTCAGAGGTTTACATACACCTTGGCCAAATACATTTAAACTCAGTTTTTCACAATTCCTGAAATGTAATCCTAGTAAAAAATACCCTGTTTTAGGTCAGTTAGGATCACCACTTTATTTTAAGAATGTCAGAATAATAATAGTATAGAGAATTATTTATTTCAGCTTTTATTTCTTTGATCGCATTCCCAGTGGGTCAGAAGTTTTACATACACTCAATTAGCATTTGATAGCATTGCTTTTAAATTGTTTAGCATGATCAAACGTTTCGGTAGCCTTCCACAAGCTTCCCATAATAAGTTGGGTGCATTTTGGCCCATTCCTCATGACAAAGCTGGTGTAACTGAGTCAGGTTTGTAGGCCTCCTTGCTCACGCACACTTTTTCAGTTCTGCCACAAATTTACTATAGGATTGAGGTCAGGGCTTATACCTTGACTTTGTTGTCCTTTAGCCATTTTGCCACAACTTTGGAAGTATGCTTGGGGTCATTGTCAATTTGGAAGCCCAAGCTTTAACCTCCTGACTGATGCTTTGAGATGTTGCTTTAATATATAATTTTCCTACCTCATGATGTTTTGTGAAGTGCACCAGTCCCTCCTGGAGCAAAGCACCCCCACAACAGGATGCTGCCACCCCCCATGCTTCATGGTTGGGATGGTGTTCTTCGACTTACAAGCCTCCCACTTTTTCCTCCAAACATAACGATGGTCATTATGGCCAAACAGTACTATTTTTGTTTCATCAGACCAGAGGACATTTCTCCAAAAAGTATGATCTTTGTCCCCGTGCAGTTCCAAACCGTAGTCTGGCATTTCATGGCAGTTTTGGAGCAGTGACTTCTTCTTTGCTGTGCGGCCTTTCAGGTTATGTTGCTATAGGACTCGTTTAAATGTGGATAGAGATGCATTTTTTCCTCCAGCATCTTCACAGGGTCTTTTGCTGTTGCTCTGGGATTGATTTGCACTTTTCGCACCAAAGTACGTTCATCTCTAGGAGACAGAACACGTCTCCTTCCTGAGCGGTATGATGGATGCGTGGTCCCATGGTGTTTATACTTGCGTACTATTGTTTGTACAGATAAACGTGGTACCTTCAGGCATTTGGAAATTGCTCCCAAGGATGAACCAGACCAGGTTTTGGCTGATTTCTTTTGATTTTCCCATGATGTCAAGCAAAGAGGCACTGAGTTTGAAGGTAGGCCTTGAAATACATCACAGTACATCTCCAATTGACTCAAATGATGTCAATTAGCCTATCAGAAGCTTCTAAAGCCATAACATAATTTTCTGGAATTTTCCAAGCTGTTTAAAGGCACAGTCAACTTAGTGTATGTAAACTTCTGACCCACTGGGATTGTGATACAGGGAATTATAATTAAAATAATCTGTCTGTAAACAATTGTTGGAAAATAACTTGTGTCATGCACAAAGTAGATGTCCTAACCGACTTGCCAAAACTATAGTTTGTTAACAAGAAATTTGTGGAGTGGTTGAAAAACTCCACTCCAACCTAAGTGTATGTAAACGTCCGACTTCAACTGTATATATCACTGTTCTGCAACATATGGTTAAACTATTGAGATATTTGTTGTGCTAGATCTAAGAGATAATGTTTACTTTTTAAATGTTGTTTTATATTCTGAATCTAGAAAAACATGCGAACAAAATTTTCCCTGGAGCATTATACAGTATGGTGCTATAAAATAAGTTAAAAGTAAGTTTAAATTACATATTTCTATAATCTATTGTTAGAATTAAACAATCAATACTTTTAAACACTTGTTGGACAATACATGTAAAAATGAAATGGTTTTTATGCTGTATGACGGGGTTGACAATCCAGTTAGTTGCATTTTATGATTTTGTTTTTGTTGAATTATGAGGTTTTTCCTTTACATGGTGGCTGATACTTTAAAGTTTTATTAGCCATATGTACAGGATACACATGGTATACACCATCCAATGAAATACTTAGGTTTTTTCTTTACAATGCAAACAACAAATAGAAATAATAAAAGATTAGAATACGAACATAAAGTAAATGGCTCAGTAGAATACAATACACATTTGAGCATAAGTATAAAACAGGATGGCACAATTTATATTCCAATATTTACATGTGTTATGGGGGGGGATCAAGTGTTTCAATTGTGAAGTATTTAGCAATCATATTAAGTCTGGTAGCAGTTGTGAAGTGTGTGTGTGTGTGTGTGTGTGTGTGTATATCTGTGTGGGTGTGTGCTGAAGTGCGGAGAGTCAGTGAAGGTGGTCAGTCCAGTTCAAGTGTTCAGCAGTCAGCAGATGGCTTGTAGATAGAAACTGTCTCTGAGCCTTTTGGTATTAGACATCATGCTCTGATACCATCTGCCCGACGGTAAGGGAGTGAACAGCTCGTGGCTGGGGTGTGTGGGGTCCTTGAGGATGATGCTGCAGGCCTTCCTCAGGCACCGTTTTGAGTAAATGTCCTGGATGGGTGGCAGCACGGTCCCAGTAATGTACTGGGCCGTCCTCACCACTCGCTGGAAAGCCTTGCAGTCGTGGACGGCGCAATTCCCATACGAGGCCTTGATGCAACCAGTCAGGACGGTATTTGAAAATATATATTTCAAATGTTGTTAATATTAAGAAAAATATTTGTGAAAAGAAATTTGAGATTGTCCCATCTCTTAACAATCCCTGAGTTCTGTTTTTAACCCCTTTATATTTCTCTCTAGAGTAGAGGCACTCAGTGTTTAGTTAGCTTAGTTAGCGTCAACTCCTCTCTACTGTGATGTCTCTGTTAGAGGACTTGGTTTTTATTAACTAACTCACCGATATGAGTTTCTGAATGACGTAACAGTCCATAGCATATGGTCTAAAAAAAATGTGCATTTTTTTTTTTTTTTTTTGGAAAATGTACCATTGTCGATGTTAGAAGACTGCTAGAGTTGTATGTAATGTATATTTAATTCAAAAGTACTATGTCTTTTCATTTCTCTATTTTTTGTAATATGATTTGTAGACTATAGAGTAGGTAATGAGTGGTTGATTTGTATGTTAGATGGATGTTCTCCAGGGGGTTGAAAAGGTTTGCTACTCGACATTTTTTCTTTTTTTGGATTAAAATGTATTTGATGGCTCCTCGCCGTTCAATCCCTATAGGCCCTGTTTATGTTTGGAACTGGACCCATTCCCTGGCTGTGGTCAGGCCTATCGCACACCAGAAACAAGGCTGCATTCAGGAGGGTACAACATTGTGGAACGTGCAAATAGATATGGGAGCATCTCAGTTCTTATTCATGGAATCAATATAGTACGTTTCACACTCTTGAACGCAACTCAGGTTTCGTGGTGTTTTCCACAAAGGCCGGTTATGTAAATGTTAGCCTTTTGATCTGGACAAGGTCTTACTACAGACCTACAGTAATGTACACACTGGAAATGGTCGGTCAATGTCAACCTTCAACTTCTGCAAATAAAGGGTTGAATTTGATTCTGTTTGAATTGTTTTTATTCTCAACGCATACTTCTTGTAAGGACATTAGTTTATAATGACAAATGCTCAGAGGCTTTCATTAGTCTAGTCAGTTTGAGCCTGTACAAAAGTCTGTACCTGATATCGCTATGATAAACAAGGCCTGTTTCTTAAATCAGAAACAAGTCAGCAAAATGTTCTGTAGTGTGGTGAAACCGTGGCGTGGTAAAAGTCGTCTATTTCAGAAGAGTATTCAAGTACGGGAATAGAGATACAGTACATCATCTCTCAGACCAGAATATTTAGAACACCTGAGAGGTTGTTTTTTTAACAGTACAGTGTTAGCTCAGTAAGTATCACATTTAACCATTTAGAGGTTCATCTTTAAAGAGATCAATAACAGTCTAGTACACACAAAGGTGGTTTCTCAGACAAAGATTAAGGCAGGGATTCAAACCTATCAGCAGGCGATCCGTGTTATAATGCGCTTGACATTTAAAGGTAATTTTCAATTTAGCCAAATAATGTAGGATTTACCATGAATGCTGTCTCCACAAATGCAGGAAAATGACCTTTAAGAGGTGCATAGCCAACAAAGCGCAATCGGACTGAATCCTGGCGTAAACCTAATCCTGAAATAAACTCAATGGGCCATCTCCATTGAAAGTGCTTCATAGTCCAGGACTAGGCTAAATCTGTTTCTGTGAAACTGGCCCACAGTTACCAAGAATGACGATGCATACAGAGTAATAGACAGCAGTAGACTTCAGATAAGAAAAACATAAAACCCCTTCTGTATCACAACAGTCTTGAGCAACCTCTGAATGAATACTCTATGGTCCGTTTTCATGGACACATAATTAAGCCTAGTCCTAAATACACAGGCGGAGAGACACTTAGGTTGTGTTCATTAGAGCACACAGTAGCAAAACATTTAGCAATGAACACAAAATATAGCATTTCTTGTTGAACAAGCTCAGATAGTACTTTCCTGTTTAATTCAAGACTTTCATTATTTTTCTGACATTTTTTCTGATTGTAGCAGAATTGAACTTGACCTGTGTTAGCTCCCATAGTGAATGCCTAGGCTTTAGCTCAATGGGCTGACACTGTCAGCTCAGGTCTAGCTGGTTTGTGTGCCAGTGGTCAGGTCTCCCAGAACTTTTTCTCTTTCTGCAGAAGAACATTCCAAGTCTCTGCATCCTGCCTTGCGCGTTTAGAGTTCCCCAGTCGGATCTCCAGCATGCGGAACCTCTTCTTCTCCTGGTTAAGATCCTCTTCTAAACGACCAGCCTGGAGACGAAGACCTGAATATGACTCCTCCAATCTGGGAAGAAAGAGAGCAGAGAGAGGGTTAGAGTACAGCAGACACACATGGATGTGTACACACACACATAAGTCCTCTGTAGTTCAGTTGGTAGAGCATCGCTAGTGGGTTTGTGGGTTTGATTCATGGGACCACCTAAATGTAAAATGTTTGCATGCATGACTAAGTCGCTTTGGATAAAAGTGTCTGCTAAATGACATTTATTATATTATGTGCACACATAACACAACATACTGTACCATTACAACAAGAAGGTAGTTTTTACTTGCGTATTTGTGTCTCATAGCTGAACCTCTGTCGCCTCAGCTCCTCCTTCAGATCTGTCACAAGGCTAAACAGACCCTCATTGACCTCTGACCTCAGACCTGTGATGTCATCTCCAGGGTCACCCTTGCTGCAGCCAGCGCTGCTCACACACAGCTCCAGAGCAGAGCTACTGGACCCTGGCACCGAGGACCCCGAGGACCCCGCCACAGAGTTCAGTGTGGTGCGATCAGTTTCTGTAGATTCAGCCAATGAGATCTCATAGGAGGTCCAGGGGGAGGGGCTTCCACCGGGCAAGCTCAGACTGCAGGAATTGATGGTAACGTTGTCATAGGTCGAGAGCCTGTTGGAATGGGAGGAGTTTTTGACAGAGATGGAGGTCTTTATATTGGGAAAGGAGGAGTCTATACTAGAACTGGAAGAGTCTATATGTAAAGGAGATGAGTCTTTTAGCAAGCTTCTTTGGGAGTGTGAAGAGTATTTTATCGACAAAGAGGACCCAGTATAGGAGTCTGGCAGAGAGTCTTTGTGTGTCTCTGTCAGGGAAAGCGAGGACTCTTTGAGTCGTTTGCCGGTCAAAGCGGTCCGTCGGTGACTGTGGAAGGGTGACAAGCCGTTCATCCACCAGTTGCCCCCGGTGACAGTCGACATGTCAACCGCTGACCCTCCTATCTTCCCCCTCACCCCTATTGACCCCGACCTGCCCTTCAAGGAGGACCTCCATGAAGACAGGCTTTTGGGCTGTTTACTGGGACCGAGCGCTGCACCACTACCACCCGAGAGCGTTCTTTCATTCTTTCCTTCACTCTTTCTCTCCATCTTTCCTTCTGTTCTTCCGTCACTCTTTCCCTCAGAATACCCCTCTTTTCTTCCCTGGGTGGTTGATCCAGGGTGGTCAGTTTTGAGAGAGGAGCCACTGGAGGTTGGGATGGGTTGAAGTGGTTCCTGACTTGGGGTGTTAGGGGTCTGTCCCAGGGAGGGATAGGGCTGGGTGGGGTTGGTGGGGCTCTGCTGTGAGAGCCACGCCACCATGCATTGGTGAATTGGGGGGGCCTGGGGATAGGGAGTTGGAGCAGGGGCAAATTGGTCCTCCCTGGGAGTCTCTGCCTCTCCCTGGTACAGACGAGAATGTTCACTGATCAGTATGGTCATCAGGTGCTGCACCTGGGAACTGCCTGCAGGGTAGAAAAAAGAAAATCGTTATTGATAGGATTTATACATAGCGTTTTTCCAGACTCTGAAAATGCTTTCTCCAGCCCAATGCTTCACATTTTCAACAAAAAAAAATGACAGGGTTGCCGATTAGCTGAGAAATAAATGACATATACTGGCTTTAAACTCTGGTTAAACAATTCCTCCTTTTCATTGACATTGTAAAAGAAAAGATAGAACTTAAATTTGGCTTCCTTTTATCATTTTACAAATCCCCACATGAAATGTTATGGTTAGTTTGCTCTGGTTAGGGATTATTGTCTTATTTCACTGTAGAGCCTCTATCCCTGCTCAATATACCTTATCCAACCCTTTAGTTCCACCTCCCACACATTCTAGAGACAATATCTCTCTCATCATCACGCAATGCCTAGGTTTACCTCCACTGTATCCACATCCTACCATACCTTTGTCTGTACATTATGCCTTGAATCTATTCTATCGCGCCCAGAAACCTGCTCATTTTACTCTCTGTTCTGGACATACTAGATGACCAGTTCTTATAGCCTTTAGCCGTACCCTTATCCTACTCTGTTCTTCTGGTGATGTAGAGGTTAATCCAGACCCTGCAGTGCCTAGCTCCCCTCCTATTCCCCAGGTGCTCTCATTTGTTGACCTCTGTAACCATAAAAGCATTGGTTTCATGCATGTTAACATTAGAAGCTTCCTCCCTAAGTTTGTTTTATTCACTGCTTTAGCACACTCTGCCAACCCGGATGTCCTAGCCATGTCTGAATCATGGCTTAGAAAGACCACCAAAAACCCTGACATTCCCATCCCTAACTATAACATTTTCCGACAAGATAGAACTGCCAAAGGGGGCGGTGTTGCAATTTACTGCAGATAAAGCCTCCAGAATTCTGTCTTACTATCCAGGTCTGTACCCAAACAATTCGAGCTTATACTTTTAAAAATCCACCTTTCCAGAAACAAGTCTCTCACCGTTGCTGCTTGCTATAGACCACCCTCTGCCCCCAGCTGTGCTCTGGACACCATATGTGAATCATCTATCTTTGCCACCCATCTAGCTCGTGCTGCTAGGTGACCTAAACTGGGACATGCACCCCGGCCATCCTACAATCTAAGCTTGATGCCCTCAATCTCACATAAATTATCAATGAACCTACCAGGTACAACCCCAAAGCTGTAAACACGGGCACCCTCATAGAAATCATCCTAACCAAACAAGATCTCTGTGATCACTGCCTCATTGCCTGCCTCTGAAATTTGCATCCTGCAGCACAAACTCAAAAAGGTTCTGGGACACTGTAAATCCATGGAGAATAAGAGCACCTCATCCCAGCTGCCCACTGCACTGAGGCTAGGAAACACTGTCACCACCAATAAATCCACTATAATTGAGAATTTCAATAAGTATTTTTCTACGGCTGGCCATGCTTTCCACCTGGCTACCCCTACCCCGGTCAACAGCCCTGCACTTCCCACAGCAACTTGCCCAAGCCTCCCCCATTTCTCCTTCACCCAAATCCAGATAGCTGATGTTCTGAAAGGGCTGCAAAATCTGGACCCCTACAAATCAGCCGGGCTAGACAATCTGGACCCTCTCTTTCTAAAATGATCTGCTGTTACCCCTATTACTAGCCTGTTCAACCTCCTTTCGTATGTCTGAGATTTCCAAAGATTGGAAAGCAGCCACGGTCATCCCCCTCTTTAAAGGGGGAGACACTGTAGACACAAACTGCTACAGAGCTACATCTATCCTACCCTGCCTTTCTAAGCTCTTCGAAAGCCAAGTTAACAAACAGATTACCGACCATTTCGAATCCCACCGTACCTTCTCCGCTATGCAATCTGGTTTTAAAGCAGGTCATGGGTGCACCTCAGCCATGATCAAGGTGTTAAACAATATCATAACCACCATCAATAAGAGACAATAGTGTGCAGCCGTATTCATCGTCCTGGTCAAGGCTTTCGACTCAACACATTCTTATCGGCAGACTCAATAGCCTTGGTTTCTCAAATGATTGCCTTGCCTGGTTCACAAACTACTTCTCTGATAGAGTTCAGGCTGTCAAATTGGAGGGCCTGTTGTCTGGACCTCTGGCAGTCTCTATGGGGGTGCCACAGGGGTCAATTCTCGGGCAGACTCCTATCTCTGTATACATCAATGATGTCCCTCTTGCTGCTGGTGATTCTCTGATCCACCTCTACGCAGAGGACATCATTCTGTATACTTCTGGCTATACTGTAAACTCTCCTTCCAGACTCACATTAAACATCTCCAATCCAAAATTAAATCTAGAATTGGCTTCCTATTTCGCAACAAAGCATCCTTCACTCATGCTGCCAACATATCCTCGTAAAACTGACCATCCTACCGATCCTCGACTTTGGCGATGTCATTTACAAAATAGCCTCCAACACTCTACTCAACAAACAAGTCTATCACAGTGCCAACCGTTTTGTCACCAAAGCTCCATATACTACCCACCACTGCGACCTGTATGCTCTCGTTGGCGGGCACTCGCTTCATACTCGTCGCCAAAACCACTGGCTCCAGGTCATCAACAAGTCTTTGCTAGGTAAAGCCCCGCCTTATCTTACTGGTCACCATAGCAGCACCCACCCGTTGCACACGCTCCAGCAGGTATATCTCACTGGTCAACCCCAAAGCCAATTTCTCCTTTGGCCGCCTTTCCTTCCAGTTCTCTGCTGCCAATGACTGGAACGAACTGCAAAAATCATTGAAGCTGGAGACACATATCTCCCTCACTAGCTTTAAGCACCAGCTGTCAGAGCAGGTCACAGATCACTGCACCTGTATATAGCCCATCTGTAAATAGCCCATCCAACTACCTCATCCCCATACTGTATTTTTTTAAAAACATTTATCCTTTGCACCCCAGTATCTCTACTTGCACAATCATCTTCTGCACATCTACTTTTCCAGTGTTTAATTGCTATATTATAATTACTTCACCACCATGGCCTATTTATTGCCTCCCTTATCTTACCTCATTTACACACAATGTATGTAGATTTTTTTTCCTACTGTATTATTGACTGTATGTTTGTTTATTCCATGTGTAACTTTGTGTTGTTGTATGTGTAGAACTGCTTTGCTTTATCTTGGCCGGGTCGCAGTTGTAAATGAGAACTTTTTCTCAACTAGCCTACCTGGTTAAATAAAGGTGAAATCAAAAAAATCTAAAATTAAAATAGCATGTGTGTCATTCGAGTGGAAAATGCATTGGTATCTACCCTCCATCATGGTTTGTGCATCCTCCATCTTGGGTCGGAGGATGTTGGGTCCGAACACAGTGGCCAGGTTCTGAACACTCATCTTGTTCTGACTGGAGTGAGACTGGACCTCATCTAGGAATCTATAGTGCAAATACACACCCACACAGGTTCGCACGCACAGATTTAGTATGAGAATTGACAGTGAGTCATGCTGTTTGCACCATCTGTGTGATCTGCCTTGTTCTGCTGCCTCAGCTGCCTTCTGATGTCATTAAACACCTATTTATAGTATTAGGTGATGTCATTAAAGATGTATATCTAGAATGATGATGTCATTGAAGATGTATTGATAGTAATCATAGAGATGGAAGCCAGACATGTATTAACATCAGTATCTATAGAGATTATGTCATTATGTATTAATAATATTTACAGAGATGGAGACTAGAGAGAGATACTGTAGGAGAGACTCTTCAATACTCAGTTCTCATAGATGACATAATTATAATCTGTTTACCTGCAGATGTATTTCAGGAGGTTGAAGTTGACCTGAGGAAGAGTCCTCACCTGCCTTCCCAGCTCAAAGATCCCCTTCAAAAGGACAAATGCCGGTATCATTATTCATTAGGGTTTGAATGAGAGCATTACTCCTTGTGGCGCGCGTATCACTCACACACACACACACACCTCCTCCTTGTCCTTGGTCAGTAGCTGAGCGGTGGAGAGGAACTCTGTGTATTTGTTGAAAGGCACCACAGGCTCCGGCAGCTCTCTGAGGTAAAGCTTCAGCAGGGATGCCACCGTGTGGACATCAGTGTTACTTTCAAATCAGGACAGGTCAGGGTGAGAGGTCAGTACAGTTCACGGTCATACATTGTGTTTTCCTCTTTACATGATAATGTTTAAATATTCTGTATCTGTAGATAATCTGTTAAACATCATTAAAACTGAGCCCATCTACCTGTCCGTGTTGTGTGTGGTGTTACATAATGTTGTGTTACCTGTTATTTGAAAGTAAAGTACTTCTCCTACCTGTCAAACAGTGGTTTCTCCCCACAGTCGAAGGCATCCTGCAGCTCTTGTACATGATTGGTCTGTCCAGGCATTCTAAACAGCCCCTCCTCTGTAAGGCCGTGCTGGTGTATAAAACACACACACTGGTGCACCAGCAGAGGCACCACAGTCTTGCTGCCACACCCACTCTCACACTGCATTGTCTCTTCCAGATGCTGCCCGAAGATACCTAGCGCAATGGCACCCAGATGCCAAGCACACACACAAACGCAGGCACTCACACACACAAGCACACACACACAAGCACACACTAAACTGGCTTACGTGTGTGTGTGAGACTCTTTCCAGCTTTATGTAAATCAACAATTCATACTTTGAGGTATTCTGAGATCTCTTTTGTTCGAGGCATGGTTAACATCAGGAAACGCTTCTTGTGAATAGCAAACTCAGATTTTGTGAGTGTTTTTTATAGGGCAAGGCAGCTCTAACCAACATCTCCAATTTTGTCTCATTGATTGGACTCCAGATTAGCTGACTCCTGACTCCAATGAACTTTTGGAGAAGTTATTAGCCTAAGGGTTCACATACTTTTTCCAATATACAATGTGAATGTTTAAATGATATATTCAATATAGTCACGAAAATACAACAATGTGTGTGTTATTAGTTTAAGCACACTATGTTTGTATTTTGTTGTGACTTAGATGAAAATCAGATAAAATTTGATGACTTATTTATGCAGAAATCCAGGTAATTCCAAAGGGTTTATATACTTTTCTTGCTACTGTGTGTGTCTGTGTGTATGAGAGAGTGTGTGTATGTCTGTGTGTGTGTGTAAGTGTTACCTCCTCCTAGCGGGGCCCATATGGCTCTTTGTATGGCTCTGACCCACTCCTCCATGTCTCTCTGAGAGTTAGCCATCAACAGGAAAGACTCGCTCAGACCTGAACGATCCTTCTTTCCACTGCCTCCTGCAAACAAACACACACATCAGTGGAGGCTCCTCAGGAGGAAAGGGAGGACCATCCAACTCGGTGAATTTCTGAAAAATAAAAATATTGAAACATTAAAAATGGTATACTTTTTTTTTAGATAAAATTATACTAAATATATTCACATCACCAAATAAGTTATTAAAACACACTGTTTTGCAATAAATGTCTACAGTAGCCTCAACAGCACCCTCTAGGGTAGCACCGTGGTGTAGCCGGAGGATAGCTATTTTATGTCCTCTGGGTACATTGATTTCAATACAAAACCTAGAAGGCTCATGGTTCTCACTCCCTTCCATAGATTACACAATTACTTTGACAACTTCCAGAGAACATCCTCCATGTTGTCCAACCAATCAAAGGATTAGGAGAATGAATCTTGTACTGGAAAGCATGAGCTACAGCTATCTAACACTGCAGTGCCTAAATTATGGTGAGTAGTTGACTCAAAGAGAGATAAAGAATAGTTGAACAGTTTTGGACATTTCAATTTCTTAAAAAATGAAGAAGCTTCAGAGACAGAGAGATCGATAATGTTTTGTATTTTTCCTCCCTTTTAGTTTACCTTAGAGAGAAATGCAGCTAATTTAGTCGACTTAACAACCTGACTCAAAAGGACAAGAATGCTATTTATGTTAGCTAGCTGGCTAAGGCAGTGCAACTCGTCCAAGTCAAGGTAAGCTGTCGGTTTTATTAATTTATTGCCACTGGGGCCCACCGGTGCAATTGCTAAACTGTAACGCGTTAGTTCTACACTGAACAACAATATAAACATGATGCAACAGTTTCAAAGATTTTACTGAGTTACAGTTCATAAAATAAAATCTGTCAAATAAAGAAATGAGGCCCTAATCTATGGATTTCACATGACTGGGAATACAGATATGCATCTGTCGGTCACAGATATCTTATACCAGTCAGTATCTGGTGTGACCAGCATTTGCCTAATGCATCGTAATACATCTCCTTCACATAGAGTTGATCAGGCTGTTCATTGTGGCCTGTAGAATGTTGTCCCACTCCTCTTCAATGGCTGTGCAAAGTTTGTGGATATTGGCGGGAACTGGATCACGCTGTCGTACACGTCGAGCCAGTGTATCCGAAACCTGCTCAATAGGTGACATGTCTGGTGAGTATGCAGGCCATGGAAAAACTGGGACTTTTTCAGTTTCCAGGACATGGGTACAGATCCTTGTGACATGGGGCCGTGCATTATCATGCTGAAACATGAGATGATGGTGGCGGATGAATTGCACGACAATGGGCCTCAGGATCTCGTCACGGTATCTGTGTGCATTCAAATTGCCATCAACAAAACACAATTGTGTTCGTTGTCCGTAGCTTATGCCTGCCATAAATCCACAGCCCCAATTGGGCTCTCAACGTTGACATCAGCAAACCGCTTCCCCACACGATGCCATGTCATCTGCCCGGTACAGTTGAAACCGGAATTTATCCATGAAGATCACACTTCTCCAGCGTGCCAGTGGCCATCAAGTCAGTTACGACGCCAAACTGCAGTCAGGTCAGGACCCTGGTAAGGATGACGAGCATGCAGATGAGCTTCTCTGAGATGGTTTCTGACAGTTTGTGCAGAAATTCTTTGGTTGTACAAACCCACAGTTTCATCAGCTGTCCAGGTGGCTGGCCTTAGACAATCCCACAGGTGAAGAAGCCGAATGTGAAGGTCCTGGGCTGGCGTGGTTAAACATGGTCTGCGGTTGTGAGGCCGGTTGGACGTACTGCCAAATTCTCTAAAATAACATTATGGTAGAGAAATTAACATTAATTTCTCTGGCAACAGCTCTGGGGGGCATTCCTTGCAGTCAGCATGCCAATTGCACACACCCTCCAAATTTGAGACCATTTGACAAAACTGCATCGGTGTAATGATCATGCTGTTTAATCAGCTTCTTGATGTGCCACACTTGACAGATGGATGGATTATCTTGGCAAAGGAGAAATGCTCATTAACAGGGATGTAAACAAATTTGTGCACAAAATTTTAGAGAAATACAATTTTTGGGCATAAGGAAATGGGATATTAGGGATATTTAATTTAAGCTCATGAAACATGGGACCAACTCTTTATATGTTGAGTTTATATTTTTGATCAATGCTGTTTGTTGACTATAACGTTAATATGTTGACAATGATGTGGGCTTTGTTGCGGTTAGCGGTTATGGTATGAAGGTTTGGCTTGGAGAAGCTTTTGCTCCTGGTCACAGAGAGCGATTGTGTTGTGCACTGAAGTCCACAAGATGTGAGAAGGAATTATACAATGAGCAAAGTAATGAATCTGTATGTGGCTGCTATGAACGTGAACTGAGAGTGATCAGGGGTGTATTCATTCCACCAATTCTGTTGCAAAATGTTTCTTAAACTGATGCAAACGGAATGAAATGGAGGGGGACCTACCTGAATTTGTCCAATAGAAACTCTTGTTTTAGTTGAAAAATGGAACGTTTTGCAACTGTTTGGACTAATGAGTACACCCCAGATCAGATAGATGCAGGCAAGAGTGTGCAAGGCGGTATTTAATGTGTCACTGTCTGTCACCTTGATTACTCCAATTTGTCTCTCTACCTGTGCACCTACGTTATAAACTTTAATTTGTAGCTAGGTTGTAGCAACCTCATGATGGGTATAAGGCAAATTCCCTTATCATGTAGTAGGCTAAACCTATCAATGTTAGATTGAGCTGGGTGAATGGAATCTGAATGACAGTCGTCCAATATGCTGTAAGAGAAATAACGCCATGCTCAAAAAAAGTCCAGGAATTGGCATGGGGGGGGGGGCAGTCACCAGTGCTAGGCTACGCTTCATCTCTTCTCGGCCTGGGTCTAGCCATAATACTTCGTCCACATCACAAGATAAGTTCTCTCTTGCCAAACATGGAGGGAAGTATCTCCTAGCATGGCGTATCCAACCTTGGACAGAGGCAACCTCTATGTCCCCACATGCGTCCTCCATTGCCTGGAGAAGCGGAATGCGGACATAGGGTTGGCAATCATACACTTTCCAGCGCCAGGCTGAGAAGAATTCCTCTATGGGATTTAGAAAAGGTGAATATGGGGGTAGGTACAAAACTACAAATTGTGGATGGGTGGCAAACCAGTTTTGGACCAGAACAGCCCGGTGAAAACTAACATTGTCCCATAAAACCACAAATCTAGCAGGCTCCTGATCTGGATCAGGGACAAGCATTGTGTAAATTGCATCCAGAAAAGTGAGCATATGGCTGGTGTTGTACGGACCCAGTGTGGCATTGTGATGGAAGTCCCCGTTTTGAGTGATGGCAGCACACAGAGTTATATTACCCCCACGCTGTCCAGGGACATTGGTAAATTTCCCTTGAAGCCAACCTCATCCACATAAATAAATTCATGCGAATTACATGGGCATCCAGCTCCAATACTCTGTAACAGAGAAAAGGATATACAGATGAGTAAATATGGTATGTCTGAAGTACTGGAAGTAGTGTTGCATACATACCTCTACAAAGTCATGTCGCATATTCTTGACTCTATTCTTGAGTTTCTCTCAAATGGCACCTTGTAAAGTTGTTTCATCGTTACTCGGTGCCGTTGGAGGATGCGTTGTATGGTCGACAGGCTTACAGCATTGATGTTGTTAAATATGGTGTCATTATTCAAGATATGCTCTCTTATCTCTCGAATCCTAATTGCATTGTTGGCCAAAAACATATTAGTATAGTCATTAGATAGAAATGAGAACAGGTATGAAACTGAAGGTTCGAATTATGGACGCCACTGTAAATCAACTCAAGTTGGGCTGGACTCTCAGTGATCAGTTAAGCTATTAGTGTTTGCACATGTGAGGAGTGTGTGTGTGACCTGGTGAATAAGTGTAGCATTTTGATTGGTTGTGTTTGGAAAAGGAAAGCAAGTCACTTCCTGTTAGATTTTTGTGTTATAGGTAGAGAATTGTGTGCAGTGTTTTGAAAAAAGTGTTTTATGCAATTGACAACTGAGTCAAAGGCTGAGAAATAGCTTATGAAATAGCTTATGGTTTTGGATATTTGGTGTGTAGTTTTGCACTTTGAGTGAGAGGTTTCAAAAATCGTGACATGAAAAGATTTTATGTGTAAGCAGTTGGAAAAAACTGTAATGTAATGGCCCAAGGTGACACTGGACACCTCTCTCTCACTCTATCATGAAAAAGTCACAAGCGCGGTCGTCTAGCAACCAGTGGGTGTTGACGTTATTGACATTCATGTGGTTTATATAGGCTTTCAGTGGCTGTTCATGAATGCCGGTCAACAGGGTTAGCACTTTCCCTTCTCTGAACAGAGGGACAGACAGACACACTTTCTCTTTCAGATTTATCACCCGAGTCAGAGGAACAGACAGAGGGAGCGAGGGAGGGTCAGCTAGAGCACATACATACACCAAAGCCAAATGTCTGTGTAAATACAGTAGCAGAGAAGGTGGAAAGAGCCCAGATTAAAGTGATTGATTTGGATATTCTGTCATGTATTGATTGTGGTGATACTGCATTATTGAATGTTCTGTCAGAGACACATGCAACCCCCAGCAGTAAGTAGTGACAGGGTGTGGTTGTGCGTGTGTGTGTGTCCGGCTGTTTGGTGTGTGTATTTGTGTGTGTCTGAACAAATACAAGCAGTTTAGAGTTCCATTGCTTCTCTTCTGGTTGCCCCGCTGCTTCACACAGTAATTTACAACTGAGATAGCCACACATTGCATGATCGTCGCTGAACATATACAGAACCCTCAACCTGTTCATCACCAAGGTGTTTACACCTGAACACTGCAGACACAGCACACAGTGGCAGGCAGAAAGACAAACAGACACGCACGCACAAGGTGTTCTTACCCACAGTGTAGACCATCTGGGGTTTGTGGAGCTTGCAACAGTCTTGCCCCATACTAGCTCTGGAGAAGCAGGGCCAGACAGGCAGGTGACAGTGTAACAACGTGGCAACCGAGCAAGGAATGAGGGCGAGGGTAGCCAACAGGAGAGTGCACACCCAGCCGGGTGACAGTCACAGAGCAGCGAGAGCAGAGCAAGTGGAGAGGTTGGACGGGGGGAGAGGACAAGGGGAGAGGGGCTACAGCTGTGCCATGTCAGTTATCAGCTGTCTGGCTTTGCAGGGGGTAGAGTCCACAGTCCACACGCAGCCAGGTGTGTGTGCCAAGCAGGGCTGGTCCTGTGTGCCAAGCAGGGAATGACAGGACAGAGAGAGTTAGCAGCACAGTGTAGCACAGTACACAAGCCCACAAAGTCCTTATGTGTCCTCTTACAAGTCATGTTTCAAATCTCCTTACAAGTCATACAAAAAGTATTCTTATTTAATTCAATTCATGCATTCATTGATTCATTTTTTTCCTTATTTTCTTCCAAATGGCCCCTCCTCTCTCTTTCTCTTTAGTTCACTGTTGTTCCTTTCTCAGACAAAATAGCTTGCACAAATAGCTAATCTTTATCAGACAACAACCACAGAGTGTGTGTGTGTGTGTATTTCCACCATGCCTACGCTGCCATGTTTAGAACCAAATTAAATGGATCCCTCGTTGGAATGTCTGACATCTTGTTTGTTATGGAAGTTGTTTTATTAAAAGTATTGAGTGTATTATGCACTGTACAATATTAATCCAGACCGATAACTTTCTAGTCTATGAACTGCTTCGCTACCCAGAGTTCCCTGAGAAACTCTATCATTTCATAATTTAGGCTTTACACGGGTCTTGTTCAGCATAGGGCACACAGTAGCAATATATTTTGAAACGGCAAACAAAAATGAATGCTTCTTGATGGATAAGTTCAAGTAACCAACTAATGTTACCACATTAGCAGTCAAACAGCCAGCAACTATAAAGCCTGCAGAACTGGAATGGAGGAGCCAGTTACCACTTTAAAAGTGGTAACTAGGCACACAGAAGCCAGACTGGAGGAGCCAGAGATACAGAGAGGGATAACAGATTGACTGGCCTGAGGAGACACTTACATGGAGATACAGAGTCCATGTCCTGTTTCTGATATTAGAGAACATATTATTAACTCTTTTAGAGTGTATAATACAGTCTGGAGGACTGCAGTGGCCCAGCACCATGCTCTTAGGGAGAGAGAGAGAGACACAACCTATATCCAGCCACAAATAACCACTGATCACAATCATTTTCAAGTAAAATATTATTTAAATAGCAGCTATCTGGAAAATCAGGGCTACTAAAAAAGGACAAGTGCATGTACTACCAAGTTCAATTGGTAGTACACCATACAGTCTATTCCCAGTCTCAGTCTTCAGATTTATTTCCTCCATATCCATCCAGTCACGAATGAGTTATGCCACTCTGTCGTTTGTTCTGTCTGTCAGTTGGCCTGGAGCTGTCTACTACAGTACGGCAGTTATCAGTACCAGAGGACTTCCCTTACCGAAAAAAAATGGTTCTTTGAGACTGTGGTCCCAGCTCTCTTCAGGTCATTGACCAGGTCCTGCCGTGTAGTTCTGGGCTGATCCCTCACCTTCCTCATGATCATTGATGTGAGGTGAGATCTTGCATGGAGCCCCAGACCAAAGGTGATTGACCGTCATCTTGAACTTCTTCCATTTTCTAATAATTGCACCAACAGTTGTTGCCTTCTCACCAAGCTGCTTGCCTATTGCCCTGTAGCCCATCCCAGCCTTGTGCAGGTCTACAATTTTATCCCTGATGTCCTTACACAGCTCTCTGGTCTTGGCCATTGTGGAGAGGTTGGAGTTTGTTTGATTGAGTGTGTGGACAGGTGTCATTTATACAGGTAACGAGTTCAAACAGGTGCAGTTAATACAGGTAATGAGTGGAGAACAGGAGGGCTTCTTAAAGAAAAACTAACAGGTCTGTGAGAGCCGGAATTCTTACTGGTTGGTAGGTGACCAAATACTTATGTCATGCAATAAAATGTAAGAAGCATCTCAAGGTCCTGGAGTGGCCTAGCCAGTCTCTAGACCAGAACCCTATAGAAAATCTTTGGAGGGAGCTGAACGTCCGTATTGCCCAGCGACAGCCCCGAAACCTGAAGGATCTGGAGAAGGTCTGTATGGAGGAGTGGGCCAAAATCCCTGCTGCAGTGTGTGCAAACCTGGTCAAGAACTACAGGAAACGTATGATCTCTGTAATTGCAAACAAAGGTTACTGTACCAAATATTAAGTTCTGCTTTTCTGATATATCAAAGACTTATGTCATGCAATAAAATGCAAATTAATTACTTAAAAATCATACAGTCTGATTTTCTAGATTTTTGTTTTAGATTCCGTCTCTCATAGTTGAATTGTACCTATGATAAAAAATTACAGACCTCTACATGTTTTGTAAGTAGGAAAACCTACAAAATCGGCACTGTATCAAATACTTGTTCTCCCCACTGTATAAAGACAGAGCTTGATCTTTTCACGGCCCCCTTAACGCAACATTCAATAGAGAGGTCCAGTTATGTGGAGATAGCCCCACTCTCTGCCATTACCGACAACGGTCCTATAGAACTTTTCATACCAGCCACGGTGACAACTATCTGGACCTCTACAACACCTTGGTGCATTTGCATCTAAAAGTGACCAAAATATATGGTACTAATATTGCAGGCGATGCCAAAGTGAGTCTCATTAATTACCCAGTGGCCACCATCTTCTCCCAAGTGGATGTGACTTTGGGTGAATGCCTAATCAGTCAAAGCAGTGCCACATACCCTTATAGGACCATCATGGAGTGTTTACTCAACTACTCCGAAGACACTCTCAAGACCCAATTCAGCGCCGGGCTGTTTAGCAAGGATACTGCAGGCGTCTCTATGGAATCGACAGACCCTTCCACCGGTGAAAACAAAGGACTGGAGGCACTGTACCGAATCTCGAGAGGTTCATCTGCTAGGGCCTATACACTCTATACACTCGTTTCTTTCAAGAATGTTTACTCTAAAATTTGGTTTATTTAAGACTAAAATAAACCAGGGCCAAGGATGAGTTTTGCCTGATGTCTGCCCAGGATGGGGACTTTAGTTTAAATTGTTGGGGACAACGCTTTAAAAAAAAAAAGTGTCTGTATCTCCGGCAGTTCGTCTGGGTCACTCACAGGCTTTGATGAAAGGAAATGCCCTTTACCTTCTCCAAAGAATTACCATGAAAACCTTTAGCATACCTGTGGGCAGTAGAATCTGCAGTCAAGAAAACCTATTTCTTGGCCCTTTACCCCGATACATGGTTATAGGTTTGGTTGATCACGCCTCTAATACGGGCAGCTTAGATAAAAACCCATTTAATTTTCAACACTTCAATGCAGAGTATGTAGCTCTCTGTCAGGACAGACGTCAGGTCCCTGCTAATGATTTTGCAGAGGGTTACACATTGTATGCTTTTAATTTATCACCTGATGATGACACCTCAGGAAATCTGTCGGTGGTGTCCCAAGGTAACCTCAGGCTGGAAATGCGTTTCCGTACACCTTTTGTCACGCCCTGACCATAGATTGCTTTGTATGTTTCTATTTTTAGTTTGGTCAGGGTGTGATATGGGTGGGTATTCTATGTTGTAGGTCTAGGTTTTCTTTTTCTATGTGTTTGGCCTGTTATGGTTCTCAATCAGAGGCAGCTGTCTATCGTTATCTCTGATTGAGAGCCATACTTAGGTAACCTGTTTTCCCATTTTGAGTGGTGGGTGATTATTTTCTGGTTAGTGTTTATTGCACCTGTCAGAACTGTTCGGTTATCATTTTGTTGTTTCGTTTGTGTATTCATTCTTAATTAAAAGTATTATTGTACCACGCTGCATTTTGGTCCTCCTCTCCTTCCACCAATGAAAATCGTTACACCTTTAGTCTGTACCGTTAGCATGATTGTTTATGCATGCTCTGATTCAATCTCGGAAGTGAATGCCCGAAGACAGGTCTTAGTGGATTATTATTAAGGATCGTTGAGCAAAGACATGAATACCCAAGAGTTGGAAGAGCTCATGAGCCGATTGATTGGAAAACAATTTTGTGGAGTTTTGGCTTGTGATGAATTACCTATTGAGAAATGGCCGGAGCAGCCTGCCATGTTTATTGTCAATACCCATCGTAAACACATGCCGGATGAACATTGGCCTAGCTGTGACATTAGAAGAGGAAAGAGGAAGGAAAATCTAAACTTTTTTTGATTCCTACGGCTTGCCCCCCGGTTTTTCACATTTCCCTAAATCTATTAAAGAATTTTTGACCAAAAACGGATCAAAGATATACTACACCATCAAACAAGTGCAAGATAACCTTTCCACTACATGCGGTCACCACCGTGTATTCCACCTATGCCAAAGAGCCCGGGGAGTTTCTTTTGAAGATATTATGTCTCTTTATAATGATGATTTAAGAAGTAATGATAATGTTGTAGCTTGTTTTGTTAGAAAATATCAAACGTTTTCAAATATGTGTCCTTTAAGACCGTGTAATCAAGGTGTATGCTCACGTCAAATGTTTCAAGAATGCCACAAATGTTAAATTGCCTAATTTTTCAAATAAAATTTATTGAATTTAATCATAGTCATTCAAAAGTCTAACCACCCAGAGAGATCGGGATTAGGAAAAGGGGGGTAAATGAGTTATCATTCATTTCATAGGGGGGCGGGGTTGTTGGGGCATCTTTAGGGGTGCTGTATCTTGTTGAAGGTTTTTGTTTTAAAGCTTGAATCTGTTGACGAAGCTTATAGTTGGGTACACCAGAGAGGGGAATGTTGAGGATTGCCAGGGCCTTAAGAAACTGACGCCACCCGGGAGGTCTTCTGTCATCAGCAACCTTGTGGGCAGCTGTGGTACTTTTAAGCAAGTCAAGCATATGTGAACCCCTGACAACAGCGCCCTGAAGGATAAACTCTCCTTTGTCATTCCAAGTAGCGGTCCCCTTTGAATCTTTTATCTTGTTCATAATGTATCTAACATTTTTCCTGTTACGTGCCGGAACATGTGTCAACATGTCCTGCATAACTTTATCTTCAACAGGCATTTGATTTTCAGCCGGTAAGCTCGCAGGTACAGGCATTACAGGAGCTTGGCTCTCGCTAGGCGCGTCATCTTTTAAAGGGTCCGGTAGGGAAAGCGTTAAATGGTTGGTCTCTCTCTCCCCTTGTTTTACCAAGGCCAAATACCTTTACAATAGGTTTGTGTATTTTTGGACCTTATCATAGGGGTTCAATCCTTTTCGGTTCAAAATATCCTTCATGGCTGTATCCAAATAATTTTCAACTGTTTGTCTGAAATTTTCAGGACCCTGCATTTGTTTTTTAAGTCTATCCAACTCTTGTTGTGGCACCAAATACATTTTATTGGCCATCACCCTCTGTGTTCAACCCCCACATCTGGCAGCATTAAGGTTGGTGATGAAGGGCATAGCTATACTTAATAAAGGCAGAAGAAAACCCCCAGACTGTTGTATGCTATGTCTTTTCTTTTGAAGACTGACCCTTTTATTAGCAAAGAGTTTGATCATGGTCTTTTGTCTCTTTAATTTTTTCACTTGGGTCAGGGTGAGTGGAATGCGTCCTTTGAGAAGATTCAAAGTAATCTCACATAGGGATAATATGAGATCTGAAGAACAATGACACAAGATGGCCTTCTGTTCTTTAGCTGTAGCCCCAACTAGGCTTCTCAAGAGGGGCAGGTTTCTTTTTAAATGCAGAGACATAGCTGTTACTTTTTAGGAATGTTCGCAGCCGGCCACTCCCATGAGAACAGTCTGGTTCGTAGCCTCAGGTGTTCTGGAGTATTTGCTTTTAAATCCACGATTAAATAAGAAAATAGCGCTTTGGTAGCATCGTCATAGCTCTCCATAAAGTAGGATTTCCTTCCCGGGTACATCTGCTGAGCTAATTTGTTAATTAATTTGTAGTTTGTCTCTAGGATTTTTGAACAAAACCATGTAATTGGCGTCTAAACTGATGGTGCGGCTATTTTTACCTTGGTGAAACACATTCTGCACCAAGTAAAGCACGGACAGGTTTTTATGATGAGTATATTGGGTAAAAGCTCGTGCAATTTCGGGATGTTCGCTACCTGCAAATAGCATATTGTCCAAAACCAGCAGATTGTTTTTATGAGGAGGGAGAAGTTCATCATCAGACAGGGATTCAGGTACTCCTTCAACAAACTTGATTCTTATTTTCTTCAACAATTCATCATACAGAGGTTGATAACAAGAATAACACCACACAATATTATCAGGCTTTTGAGATAACACATGTTCAGAACTCTCTAAAATACTTTTTACAAAACAAGTTTTACCACTATTGGATGGGCCTGCGATTAAGGCCGAAAATGGTAGTTGCAACCGGGGGTCAAAACCTTCTACAGCAGTCATTATATCTTAAGCTTTAAGACACACTGTGGCTTGTAGCATTAGTCAGTAGCCAAAGTGCAATGTGGTCCCGTCAGGCAAAAGCAGTCTCTTGTCATAGACGACCCTGAATCTTTTAGTAAGTGGGGAATTCCTTAGATGGAAGCCCTTTTTATCCCTAACAATTTTTTTGTAGGAGCTCAAAATCTCCATGTCACTATTCCAGTCATTTATGAACCCCTTGACCTATTGATTCCAAGTTTACACACGGGGCATTTTCATAGTTTTGAGTCATGCCTTTGGCTTTCAACACCACGTGATTGTCTTTAGTCCTAAAAGCATAGCTTTTGGGACCACAGGAGGACCATTCTGTGATATGGTCACCATCTTCGAGTTCACTCGTTAAACCACCCAGATAGTTGCTAAGTGGGGGGTTCCAATCACCCTGTTTGCTTACATAGACCACAGAGTCTGTGTCGTGGTAAAGAACCCGCCTCTGAAGCTGCTCCATGAGGGTGTACAGTTCAAGTCGGCCATAGGCCGTGGTAAATGCTGCAAGAAACACATTTACATTACCTGGGGGTAGAACCCACTTCTTGTTACGCCTCCATTGCACCAGGGCAATGTCTTGACTCAAGAAAAATGTGAAATTTCATATTGGTCCGAAAAAACAAATTCCAAAAATTCTCTGGGGTCTTCAATGATCGACGTTAGCATTTTGCATCTCTGCGAAAGTTTGCCCCAAAGCGAGTTCAAGTACAATTTTGACATATTTCTTTTGGTTTTGTTGACCTCTATTCTGTCAGGGTCAAGAAGTATGCCTTTTCTGACGTGATAGTCTTGAATGTACCTGTCTTTGCTCTCTTGATCTGTGACCTGATGCAGGATAGCCTGAAGCCATTTGCTTGCATCTCAAGAAGGTCTTGATGTACTCTTTAAAAAGAGTGTCTGATTTCCTGGAAAAGTTCCACACTTCAAAGATTTTGGAGAGAATTCACCTGTGACCCATACACCTGTCAGGGCTCTTTCTTGATCTGAGTGATCACAAGGGTTTTCCTGGTTGTTGTTTTCACTGCAGGTCTGACAAAGGGGAAAGAAAAGTTTTCCTTGAGGTCCCTTGTAATGCACCATTGGTATAAACAAACCCCTAGGAGGGAAGACAGTTGCTTTGATCAGACCAAAATAGTTTTGAGGTAAGTCAAAGTCGCGGTGAATAATTTCCGGATGCCCCATAGGATAGCATGAGGAACTCACTGCATGAGGATTAAGGGATGTAAAATCTACAAATCCTATTGTCTCGTCGGGTTGCGCTACATACCGCAATGTCAAAGCATTGGTACGGCCTCCATACAAGGCCTGTCGTGGTTCCAGGGGTTCTGGTGACAGAGATGCTTGTTCTAGGTCCCAAGAAACAAAGAGATCTTCTGTTGAATCTGACAATTAATCTTGATGGTTGTACAGTCGTCTCAAATAAAACTGTGAAGGACCTCGGTGTTACTCTGGACCCTGATCTCTCTTTTGATGAACATATCAAGACTGTTTCAAGGACAGCTTTTTTCCATCTACGTAACATTGCAAAAATCAGAAACTTTCTGTCCAAAAATTATGCAGAAAAATGAATCCATGCTTTTGTTACTTCTAGGTTAGACTACTGCAATGCTCTACTTTTTTACCCGGATAAAGCAATAAATAAACTTCAGTTAGTGCTAAATATGGCTGCTAGAATCCTGACTAGAACCAAAAAAAATTATCATATTACTAGCCTCCCTACACTGTCTTCCTGTTAAGGCAAGGGCTGATTTCAAGGTTTTACTGCTAACCTACAAAGCATTACATGGGCTTGCACCTACCTATCTTTCTGATTTGGTCCTGCCATAGATTCCTACACGTACGCTATGGTCACAAGACGCAGGCCTCCTAATTGTCCCTAGAATTTCTAAGCAAACAGCTGGAGGCAGGGCTTTCTCCTATAGAGCTCCATTTTTATGGAATGGTCTGCCTACCCATGTGAGAGACGCAAACTCGGTCTCAACCTTTAAGTCTTTACTGAAGACTTATCTCTTCAATGGGTCATATGATTGAGTGTAGTCTGGCCCAGGAGTGTGCAACGAACCGCCCTTGCTGTCTCTGCCTGGCCGGTTCCCCTCTTTCCACTGGGATTCTCTGCCTCTAACCCTATTACAGGGGCTGAGTCACTGGCTTACTGGTGCTCTTTCATGTCGTCCCTAGGAGGCGTGCCTCACTTGAGTGGGTTGAGTCACTGATTTTCCTGTCTGGGTTGGCGTCCCCCCTTGGGTTGTGCCCTGGCGGAGTTCTTTGTGGGCTATACTCGGCCTTGTCTCAGGATGGTAAGTTGGTGGTTGAAGATATCCCTCTAGTGGTGTAGGGGCTGTGCTTTGGCAAAGTGGGTGGGGTTATATCCTTCCTGTTTGGCCCTGTCCGGGGGTATCATCGGATGGGGCCACAGTGCCTCCTGACCCCTCCTGTCTCAGCCTCCAGTATTTATGCTGCAGTAGTTTATGTGTCGGGGGGCTAGGGTCAGTTTGTTATATCTGGAGTACTTCTCCTGTCTTATCCGGTGTCCTGTGTGAATTTAAGTATGCTCTCTCTAATTCTCTCTTTCTTTCTCTCTCTCGGAGGACCTGAGCCCAGGACCATGCCTCAGGACTACCTGGCATGATGACTGCAGTCCACCTGGCCAACTGTTCTGTCTGTGATTATTATTATATGACCATGCTGGTCATTTATGAACATTTGAACATCTTGGCCATGTTCTGTTATAATCTCCATCCGGCACAGCCAGAAGAGAACTGGCCACCCCTCATAGCCTGGTTCCTCTCTAGGTTTCTTCCTAGGTTTTGGCCTTTCTAGGGAGTTTTTCCTAGCCACCGTGCTTCTACACCTACATTGCTTGCTGTTTGGGGTTTTAGGCTGGGTTTCTGTACAGCACTTTGAGATATCAGCTGATGTACGAAGGGCTATGAGGGGGGGGGATCAGACTTTTTGAGGGCGGTCCATTCATGCTCCCACAACACCTCCACTTTTAACCTGTAAGTAGCCTGTAAAGAATCCAATTTGTCTTGAAACTCTTGGTACATTTCCCCAAAAGTCTTTTGGGTTAGGACACACATGGCCTGGGGCACAAAGCAAGATTTACAACCGTGGAAGAGACAACCGTTGTACTCATACACGGTCTCAACCCCATCAATCTGCGTATACATCTACATGGTAAGCGCTAAACGCCTTCTCCCCCCGATTCAAAGCATGTTGAATAAAAATATATTTATCCTGGGCGTCAGTAGTTGTCAGGCGAGGGGATAGCTATAGATGCTGTAGGTAGAAAGTGTGTACGATAGGTTTTCATGCATGCAATCGTTGTTCAACTCCAGGGGTCAGTGCCTGCATCTTTGATTACCTCTTCTCTGAATCTGAGGCATCCTTCACGAAGTATAACCACATCATTGTCACAGTATGATTCCATCTCTTTATGGAAATCAAAGGTGCTATGTCTTACTGTCTCGTACCACGTCATGAATCTCTCACACTCTTTGGGAGACATTTGATCACACCCGTACATTTCGGGTCTGGGATAAGATCCAATATAATGTACATTCTCCTCAGATGTGAAGAAGTGGGGGAACCAGCCTTTCACAGAGTTTTCAAAACCCAAGGCCTCTGGCATTTGAGCCAATCTCATGGGTAAGAAGCTTAAACTTTCAATGTATCTCTGGTTTAAGGCGGGGTCTACAAACACAAGATTTTACTATCTTCAGCTATGACACTGGGTGCAACTCCTTGCTGTATCAAGGGGTTCAGAAAAAGGTAGGAGTCATAGGCTCTAGCATTGTACGCTATAAACGTGAAGTTTCTGTACTGTTTCGCATTTGCATACGAGTTTCTGTAAGTGTTTTAGAAAGAGCAGTGCACAATTGGGTCCCTCTGCCAACCACTTTTCACCCTTGAAAGTCATGGTAGATACAAAAATAGGCAAATGAACCCCCAATTGCTGATTTGTCTCAAAATCATCTTCAGCCAAGGGATGAAAATAACACTCGTGGCACTTCTTGAACCACTTCTTGTAATTGCAATGGCATTAATGTCACAACTGTTTACAGATTTACAGGCCTTGTGGTGCCATGTTTCAATTTTGTGTTTTTCGTAACAGTCGGCCGAACGACATGTGCGGTGGCAATCCTCACAGGGTGTCAAGTTTAAGGGTTGCATAGGACAATTTTAATCCAGACAGACTGAACAGTTATAATGGCACGAGTGCCCCCCCATTCGGGTGTAGCCGGTATAGCACGATGGACAGACATATGGTGCGCCTAAAATGGCATAGTAATGTTCTTTTTGCACATAAAAGTACAGAATCTGACTGAGGATGAGGTTGGGGGTTGTTTTGGAATTTCAAGAGAGCTGCATTAGCTCTACTGTGGTACAAAACCACAATCTTGATATTCAGAAAGTTTTCAAATTTGACTATGTCAGAGAAAGCCACAGCATCCTGTATACCTAGACCCACGGCCGTTTGGAGCTCTCTAGCCTTTTGTAACGCCGCTAGATCAGTACATCTAGAGTTGAGTAAATGGGATAGGCCTATTGCAAAGGATAGCTTATTACCAGGATTGTGAACGTTTATGAGGTAGGCCCTTTTATTGCTTATGATTTCTGATTTCCTTCTCTGACCCCCACCACCCTGGGGTTGGTGTATTATTTGCACTACAAGCTCGAGGGTCCTATCGGCTATGACGGATACATTTGACTGAACAAGTCGTTCTAGCAGTGCGATAAATTGTTCAAGATCTGCTTCGCCATTGGGTAAAATAAGAGATACTGTGTTATGCAGGCTATCTCCACAAATGTCCAACTGTAAGACATCACAAGGTTCGCCATAATCTCTTGCCCTGTCTAACAATTTGTTCAGGGTATCCAATATCATTGCATAAAACACAGCATAGCCAAGATTCTGATTCACCCATGTGAAATTGAAAAACTGTCGAATCTCTGTAATGTTGAATTTATTTCAGTACACAACTCGGACACTTCTATCAATACCATCTCCCTCCTGATTTATTAGACAATTTTCCAATTCCTCAAAAACATCATATTGCGTTTCAGACTCTTCTGACCTGTGCGTTAATGGCTGGTTTTATGGGGGGTCCAATGTAGAACATCTTAGGCTCTCGTTCATCTGGGTAATTATCGATATGAGGGCTTTGGGAATCTGTGATAACAGGTTTTCATCGGTCGGCCCTGACTCATTCATACGATTAATAATTTCTATGAGTTCGGCTGGAATCTGTGATGATATGTTTTCATCTATCGGTATTATGTCTGTTACCCCCGCCTCGTTCATATGTTTAATTATAGCTTGGAGTTCTGGCGGTATCTATGATAAGAGGCTTTCAACTGTCTCAATTATGTCTGTTGGCTCAGCCATTTGGATAATTAATTATGTGTGTTCTTGGGTTATTCTGGAAGGATCCATGTTACATATATGATTTTAGCGCCTGTATTTGCATTTTTTAATCGGATTGCTGTTTAACATACGTGGAATTGTTCTATGCCAGAAGGATAGATCCTGACGGTATTGTCGCTCGAGTAAAACCCCCATTCGTTTGTGTAGAGCCCTGGAAAAGGCTGTTAGAGCCCTGGAAAAGGCTGTGAAAAACCTAGCTTGTTCTATTTCAGATCCGGGTGTTTCCACCAAAGAATTGGCTGAATCAAGAAGGTTGGCCGCATCCCATAAAAGCCGGTCGTCTGCCTCTGAAATGTCATTTAAAACGGTGAAATCCTCCGGTTTGGTTGTGTCATTGGGAATGTTTGGTGAGCCGGAATCCTCCGCGTGCTCTAGATGTGTGAGGTCTTCTGTGCCGTTGTACGCCGGGGAGGAGTCTGAAAGAAAATAAGACATACAAAAAATGTTATTAAACATAAAAATATGTTAGATAAAAAAATGTCAAATACATTTCGGGTATAATACTATATATTAACAATACATACTTAAAATACCTCTACTTTTTTGACGAGGGCTGTTCTGACGAATTGCGGAAACCGGGGGGTCTTGACTTTTCTTCATCAAGCATTCCCGATTCTGTCGGGCCTGTCTCGTGGAGTCTGAAAAAACATTATTTGTCCTTGTTTTAACATATTCAAGCCTAGAAATTTATAAATAATAAAATATGTATAACTAATAACATATATATATATATATATATATATATAATGGCTTCATACCGTGTCCATGGAGTGCCGTCTCGTGAAGCCGCAAGTTCCCTGCCCAGTAGTACTTTTCGGAACGGGATGATTCTGAGACATGTACTTGAGCCCGAGTTGTGCGTTGCTTGTTTGGGTCTGGAATGTGGAGCGAGCTGGTGGAGGTTCCCGGGGGAGTTGACGGGACGTTTAAATCCTCTGTTCTCTGTGTGTTTAAAAAATTTTTTGTACAGAACGGGAGAATAGCATCTGTGTCATCTGATGTGTCAACTGCTCCTCCGAAGTCGTTCAGGGTCCATAAGGAGCCCGTTATCCTTCTTGGCTGTATGTCTGCTGTAAACACAAAAATAGTTTTTAGTATAGGGTGTACACTTTTTGTTTTTTTAATGTATTAATATTCTTGTGTATGTGATTATTGGACTTACGTCTACAATAATGTGACGGGGATTGGTAGCATGCGTTTTTCTCCTGCGAATCTAACGCTGTCTGTTCCAGATCAATTAACCCTCTGAGCAGCTGCGATAAGGATGTAGAACCTACAAACGTTAGATTATATTAACATTTATTTATCCTACACATATATATATATATATATATATATATATATATATATATATATATATATATATATATACAGTGAGGAAGAAAGTATTTAGTTAGCCACCAATTGTGCAAGTTCTCCCACTTAAAAAGATGAGAGAGGCCTGTAATAAAAAATCCAGAAAATCACATTGTAGGATTTTTAATGAATTTATTTGCAAATTATGGTGGAAAATAAGTATTTGGTCACCTACAAACAAGCAAGATTTCTGGCTCTCACAGACCTGTAACTTCTTCTTTAAGAGGCTCCTCTGCCCTGCACTCGTTACCTGTATTAATGGCACCTGTTTGAACTTGTTATCAGTATAAAAGACACCTGTCCACAACCTCAAACAGTCACACTCTAAACTCCACTATGGCCAAGACCAAAGAGCTGTCAAAGGACACCAGAAACAAAATTGTAGACCTGCACCAGGCTGGGAAGACTGAATCTGCGATAGGTAAGCAGCTTGGTTTGAAGAAATCAACTGTGGGAGCAATTATTAGGAATTGGAAGACATACAAGACCACTGATAATCTCCCTCGATCTGGGGCTCCACGCAAGATCTCACCCCGTGGGGTAAAAATGATCACAAGAACAGTGAGCAAAAATCCCAGATTTACCACACGGGGGGACCTAGTGAATGACCTGCAGAGAGCTGGGACCAAAGTCAGTGCCAGACGTGTCCCACTGCTTAAGCCAGTACATGTCCAGGCCCGTCTGAAGTTTGCTAGAGAGCATGTGGATGATCCAGAAGAAGATTGGGAGAATGTCATATGGTCAGATGAAACCAAAATATAACTTTTTGGTAAAAACTCAACTCGTCGTGTTTGGAGGACAAAGAATGCTGAGTTGCGTCCAAAGAACACCATACCTACTGTGAAGCATGGGGGTGGAAACATCATGCTTTGAGGCTGTTTTTCTGCAAAGGGACCAGGACGACTGATCCGTGTAAAGGACAGAATGAATGGGGCCATGTATCGTGAGATTTTGAGTGAAAACCTCCTTCCATCAGCAAGGGCATTGAAGATGAAACGTGGCTGGGTCTTTCAGCATGACAATGATCCCAAACACATCGCCCGGGCAACGAAGGAGTGGCTTCGTAAGAAGCATTTCAAGGTCCTGGAGTGGACTAGCCAGTCTCCGGATCTCAACCCCATAGAAAATCCTTAGAGGGAGTTGAAAGTCCATGTTGCCCAGCAACAGCCCCAAAACATCACTGCTCTAGAGGAGATCTGCATGGAGGAGCGGGCCAAAATACCAGCAACAGTGTGTGAAAACCTTGTGAAGACTTAAAGAAAACGTTTGACCTCTGTCATTGCCAACAAAGGGTATACAACATAAAGTATTAAGGTAAACTTTTGTCATTGACCAAATACTTATTTTCCACCATAATTTGCAAATAAATTCATAAAAAATCCTAAAATGTGATTTTCTGGAATTTATTTTCTCATTTTGTCTGTCATAGTTGACCTATGATGAAAATTACAGGCCTCTCTCATGTTTTTAAGTGGGAGAACTTGCACAATTGGTGGCTGACTAAATACTTTTTTGCCCAACTGTATATATATATATACATTTTTAACTTATAAGAATACATGCATGAATGGGAAATAATTTCAGCCTCTCGATGTGCAAAACTGATAGAGACATACCCCAAGCGACTTACAGCTGTAATCGCAGCAAAAGGTGGTGCTACAAAGTATTAACTTAAGGGGGCTGAATAATTTTGCACGCCCAATTTTTCAGTTTTTGATTTGTTAAAAAAGTTTGAAATATCCAATAAATGTCGTTCCACTTCATGATTGTGTCCCACTTGTTGTGGGGAAAAAAAATACAGTTTTATATCTTTGTTTGAAGCCTGAAATGTGGCAAAAGGTCGCAAAGTTCAAGGGGGCCGAATACTTTCGCAAGGCACTGTATCTTCAACACTGTCACAAACAATATGGAAGCTGTCTGAATAGGATTATAAAAGATATTTGTTATAAAATCAACATTTACCTAATGCTCATGTGTCCCCCAAACCAATTCAATTATTATAAATATAAAATGTACTGTATGTAAAATCTAAAAAATTTACTATATTAAACCCTGACATAGCGGGCCCATCATTTAAATGTAAAAAAATACTTTCAATTCAGAATTTTTACATAAATCTAATCTTCTTGGGATTGTCCTTAACATTTCAGACTGAGCTCAGAAAACATTCCATTCATATTTATTCATCTTTGCCATTTTACTTAACAAATATTGTCAAGTTATGGGGTTGAGACTAGGGTGACAGGGTTGAATACTGTAACGGGGTTGAAGAGGCATCAGTTTCCATATAAACTAGTTTAGTTTACTATCATAATCCTTCCAAGATTTACCCCAAAACATTGCATTTCATTGTATGCAACCATGTAATAAGGACATTAGATATATTTAGAATAGTCTGGGTTTTATTAACCAAACTGTAGTAAATATCGAAACAAATAAAAACACAGGCATTAGGGAAATGAATAACATTCAACAGGTTTCATCAGAGAAGTTAAACATGTCATCATACTGTAGGAACATTTTCCAAGGGCATTTCGAATGCGAGAACAGCTGTAACTACAACACTAATGTCAACATGACTATCCTTCTTCTCAGGAGCACCATATTCATTCATTCATGGTTTTCTTCATGAGAGTCTGGCCCACACATTTATCTCAACCTCTAAGTGGTGGGATGTCACATATTCTTGGGGTGGAATCATCTCAAGGACTTCATCAAACTGATACCAGTGGATGTCGTCTCGAGAAGGCCATAAAAATCTGTTCGGTTCTACATGATGCATACTGTACATTTTACTTGTACACTAATTTCAGTGCGAAGTGTGAAGATTAAACAACCAACGGGACATTAAAAACTGTAACATCTTATGCTTTACGGAGTTGTGGCTGATCAATGACAATATCAACAGATAGCTGGCTGGTTATACGATGTACCGGCAGGATAGAACAGCAGCATCTGGTAAGACAAGGGGCGGCGGTTTATGTATTTTTGTAAACAACAGCTGGTGAATGATATCTAAGGAAGTCTCAAGCTATTGCTCGCCTGAGGTAGAGTTTCTCATGATAAGCTGCAGAACACATTAGATACCAAGAGAGTTTTCATCTCTATTCTTTGTAGCTGTTTTACATACCACCCCAGTCAGAGGCTGGCACTAAGATAGCATTGAATGAGCTGTATTCTGCCATAAGCAAACTAGAAAACGCTCACCCAGAGGCGGCGCTCCTAGTTGCCGGGGACTTTAATGCAGGGAAACATAAATCAGTTTTACTAAATTTCTATCAGCATGTTAAATGTGCTACCAGAGGGAAAAGAACTCTGGATCACCTATACTCCAGACACAGAGATGCATTCAAAGCTCTCCCTCGCCCTCCATTTGGCAAATCTGACCATAATTCCATCCTCCTGATTCCTGCTTATGAGCTAAAATTAAAGCAGGAAGCACCAGTAACTAGATCAATAAAAAGTGGTCAGATGAAGCAGATGCTAAGCTACAGGACTGTTTTGCTAGCACAGACTGGAATATGTTCCGGGATTCCTCCAATGGCATTGAGGAGTACACCACATCTGTCATTTGCTTCATCAATAAGTGCATTGATGACCTTGTCCCCACAGTAACCATACGTACATACCCCAACCAGAAGCCATGGATGACAGGCAGCATCTGCAATGAGCTAAATGCTAATGCTAGGAGCGGGACTCTAACCCGGAAGCTTATAAGAAATCCCGCTATGCCCTCCGACGAATCATCAAACAGGCAAAGCAGGATTAAGATCGAGTTGTACTACACCGGCTCTGACGCTCGTCGGATGTGACAGGGCCTGCAAACCATTGCAGACTACAAAGGGAAGCACAGCCGAGAGCTGCCCAGTGACACGAGCCTACCGGACGAGCTAAACTACTTCTATGCTCGCTTCGAGGCCTGAAACAGGCATGAGAGCACCAGCTGTACCGGAAGACTGTATGATCACGCTGTTCACAGCCGATGTGAGTAAGACCTTCAGACAGGTCAACATTCACAAGGCCGCAGGGCCAGACGGATTACCAGGAAGTGTACTGCGAGCATTCAATGCCTAACTAGCAAGTGTCTTCACTGATATTTTCAACCTCTCTCTGTCGAGTCTGTAATACCAACATGTTTTAAGCAGACCATCATGGTCCCTGTGCCCAAGAACACTAAGATAACCTGCCTAAATGACTACCGACCAGTAGCACTCGCATCGGTAGCCATGAAGTGCTTTGAAAGGCTGGTAATGGCTCACATTAACATATTATCCCAGAATCCCTAGAACCACTCCAATTTGCATACCGCCCCAACAGATCCACAGATGATGCAATCTCCATTGCACTCCACACTGCCCTTTCACACCTGGACAAAAAGAACACTTATGTGAGAATGCTATTCATTGAAGGAATGATGGATGGCGCTAAATACAGGGAAATTCTTGAGGGAAACCTGTTTCAGTCTTCCAGAGATTTGAGACTGGGACGGCAGTTTCACCTTCCAGCAGGACAATGACCCTAAGCATACTGCTAAAGCAACACTTGAGTGGTTTAACACTGTCTGTGTGGGTGGTCCATTTCAGTTTGTCAGTTATGTGTATGCCAAGGAACTTGAAGCTTTCCACCTTCTCCACTGCGGTCCCGTCGATGTAGATATGGGGATGCACCCTGCCGTTTCCTGAAGTCCGTCATCTCCTTTGTTTTGTTGACGATGACTGAGAGGTTGTTTTCCAGGCAACACACTGCCAGACCAGCTCACCAATTAACACAGAGATTATTAACATTACATGATTTGATTTGCTAATGGACAAGGATCAGCTGGAATGGAATGCTAGGAACACTAAGGGACTGTGTGTGTATGCGAGAGAGAGAGAGAGAGAGAGAGAGAGAGAGAGAGAGGAGATAGAGAGTGCGTGTAAGTAAGAGACTCATATCTCCCTCACTAGCTTTAAGCACCAGCTGTCAGAGCAGCTCACAGATCACTGCACCTGTACATAGCCAATCTGTAAATAGCCCATCCAACTACCTCATCACCATGTTGTTATTTTATTATTCTCCTTTGCACCCCAGTACTGCTATTTGCACACTCATCTTCTGCACATCTATCACCCCAGTGTTTAATTTGCCATACTGTAATAATTTCACCACTATGGCATACTTATTGCCTTACCCCCTTATCCTACCTCATTTGCACACACTGTATATATACTTTCTCTATATGTGTGTTTATTCCATGTGGTACTCTGTGTTGTTGTTTGTGTCGCACTGCGTTGCTTTATCTTGGCCAGGTCGCAGTTGTAAATGAGAACTTGTTCTCAACTAGCCTACCTGGTTAAATAAGGGTGACATAAATAAATAAAAGAGAAAAAAGAGACCATGAGAAATAAAGAGGGAGAGAGATCAACACAGCAATAGAAAGGGAAATGTCTTGTCAGAGGCAGGATGGATGTTATGGAGAGTTAGAGGTCTTCTGGCCTGTACAGACTGCTTTCTCCCATCGTAAACACCCTGTACATAGAGCAGGCCATAGAGGACATTCAATAAAATGATGTGACATAAAAGACTAAACTGCTCAGATACATACATTACCCAACCATACCTGGCTGAGATGACAACTGAATCCTCATCCTCTGTAATCTAGTAGTATTATGGTATGTCCCTGTGGGATATTGAGGAAATCAGTGATAGTAATGGCAGATGACTGGATGTGGTTTTGCTATAAAGGAGCAGGTCAGAGAGGTAACGAGAGGTATCTAATGATAACACGTGTCACGAAGGATGTTTCACACAGTGAACCCCTCTCGCCTAATAAGTAACGTTGCCTGAGACCTGAAGACTTACGTTAGTGCCTAGTGCTAATGCCTTTTTAGCTCAAAGGGCATGCAATTATCCAAATGACATTGCAGTTATAAGCTAACACTAGTCACTTACCAACGGTTTACACCACCAATAACAAAGGCAAGCACCATCATTGCATCATATTGAACTTTTATTTAAAACAACAATGACACCGAAGTTAAAAATAAATGTTCCAGTGAGAAGTATTAAAAAAACTGAGGTAACAATTCAAGTGAACAGTTATCTCCAATGAAACAGTTTTAAAATACATCAGTGCATTAAAATGTGAAACAGAGAATGGACCCCACAGGACATACTAGTTAAATAGTGGGATCCTTCACAGGCCAGACAAAATCAGTCACAAAATTCATAAACTAGCTACATCGTTGTATAAGTACTGTTGGCTTTAAAATAGCTCAGAGCATCACATAAAACAGAGAACTAGCTCCAAATGCATACATAGGAAATGCTTACCAAGACAGACAGGGGTTAAGTCAGTGTGTTATGTGAGGAGTTTGATGTTGGTTTGTTCGCTGGCAAGATTTCCACATTCATTCTACTATAGTCTATATATTAAAAGTATACATTTTTCAATACCCACACTACCTTTCAAAAGTTTGGGATCACTTAGAAATGTCCTTGTTTTTGAAAGAAAATTTTGTTTTGTTCATTAATATAACATCAAATTGATCAGAAATACAGTGTAGACATTGTTAATGTTGTAAATGACTATTGTAGCTGGAAACGGCTGATTTCTTTATATGGAATATCTACATATGCCCATTATCAGAAGGCCAGCATCCCGGAGTCGCCTCTTCACTGTTGACGTTGAGACTGGTGTTTTGTGGGTACTATTTAATGAAGCTGTCAGTTGAGGACTTGTGAGGCGTCTGTTTCTCAAACTAGACACACGAATGTACTTGTCCTCTTGCTCAGTTGAACACCGGGGCCTCCCACTCCTCTTTCTATTCTGGTTAGAGACAGTTTAAACTGTTCTGTGAAGGGAGTAGTACACAGCGTTGTACGAGATCTTCAGTTTCTTGGCAATTTCTCGTATGGAATAGCCTTCAATTTCTCAGAACAAGAATAGACTGACGAGTTTCAGAAGAAAGATCTTTGTTTCTGGCCATTTTGAGCCTGTAATTGAACCCACAAATGCTGATGCTCCAGATACTCAACTAGTCTATAGAAGGACAGTTTTATTGCTTCTTTAAAATCAGGACAACAGTTTTCAGCTGTGCTAACATAATTGCAAAAGGGTTTTCTAATGATCAATTAGCCTTTTTAAAATGCTCAACTTGGATTAGCTAACACAATGTGTCATGGGAACACAGGAGTGATGTTTGCTGATAATGGGACTCTGCACGCCTATGTAGATATTCCATTCCAGCTACAATAGTCATTTACAATATTAACAATGTCAACACTGTACTTCTGATCAATTTGATGTTATTTAAATGGACAAAAAAAATGTGCTTTTCTTTCAAAAACAAGGACATTTCTATGTGACCCCAAACTTTTGAACGGCAGTGTATGTTCCAGTATAATGTTTAACAGACATGTTTACGACCGCACTCTCAAAAGACAATCTAAGTAACATGTTATCTCTAATGTTAAGATCTCTTAGAACTCATTCTGGTCTACACACCACTTGTTATATGTTTAATAGCGGTATTTGCTTCCCGAGGTAATGCCTAGGCTTTAGCTCAAACAGGCTAGAAGATCCAGCTGGTTTTAAGAATGGAAAACTGACAAAATATACATTGTTCTTCATTTCACCATAGGTTTTAGAGTCCATATTATCTAAATGTCTATGGAGATCTTGTCCCCCGTGAGTCCATAATCTAACCGTCTCCTCCCCTCCAATAGGAAGGTAAGCACCGCTGTCCAGCGTTGTCCTAGCGACCGTGGCCGAGTCTCGCAGGTAGGTTTGAAGTAGGTGGTAGTCCCAATGGCGATGGCGTCAAACTGTTCCGTCAACAACCACACCTCCCAAAGGATTGTCAGAACGTTCATTATCGTCAGGGAGACCACCCAGAACTGTGCAGCTACTGCCCTAACCAATGACTGGTCCTCGAGGGACACCACGACCACATACAGGTGGTAAGTTGCCACGGCAATGAAAAGGAAGTGTGCTGTGGCCATGGAGAGGATAAAGATGATGAAGAGGCGGTGATTGCCACCGCCAACACAGCGGTTCAGGAACAGGCAGTGGTGGTCGTAATCCCTCACACACACATCACACAATTTACAGTGTTTAGTATGGTCTGGCTGGAACAACTAGATGGAGAGAGAGGGAATAGCAGTGAGAAATACTAATCTTTTCTATAATCATATCATATATAAATATGCCAAATTTGAGTTAACTAGAAATGGCAGAATGCCATAAACCTATCTTCGTAAAAGAAAACTGCTGAATGGATCGAGGCGCTCTTTGATGAGCATTTAGGGAATGTAGTTCTCTGTGGATGTGCACAGTTTCGTTCAAGAATATTGAGGATTGACGAGTCAACTTAGCATGCATTGCCCAATCAACACTTACTATAGTCGCCACTATAATACCATGACAAAAGGAGGGCAGGATAAACTGGCCACAACTCAATTCTCAGCTGCAACACTAACTTAAACTTGCTCTCCTCATGTTACAGTAGATACAGAACCTCTGTCTGTTTCAACTCATAATAAAGATTTGATTGACTGGTTCTTCTCACCTCACAGTAGATGCAGAACCTCTGAGGATTCTGGTTGTTCTCCAGCAGGTCTGTTATGGAGGAGTAGCGAGGATCTGCATCTCCCGGTCCCAACTCTCCAGGATCCTGGGTTAGAACCATCCAGAACAAGACCAGAACCACAGAGAACTGGACCAGCGACACATGACCCAGGACACCATCACCCCACAAGCGTCACAGTGGGTTAAGACTCAACCAACATTATAAACTGGGTGGTTCGAGCCCTGAATGCTGATTGGATGACAGCCGTGGTATAACAGACCATATACCAAGAGTATGACAAAACATTTATTTTACTGCTGTAATTACGTTGGTAACCAGTTTATAAGAGCAATAAGGCCCCTTGGATGTTTGTGGTATGCAGCCAATATACCACAGCTAAGGGCTGTAATCAAGGCATTCTGCATTGCGTCGTGCAGAAGAACAGCCCTTAGCCGTGGTATATTGGCCATATACACCCCCTCGTGCATTATTGCTTAAATATACTAGATGTAGGCTACATACATATGATGTATGATGGATAGTCAGTGTAAAGAATATTTATCATAATTCAGCTACAGAATAATTGACCACAACCTCCAGTAACTACAGTCACTAGCAAGATTTGCAATTTGATTTGGTTAAAGCCACAGTCTTCATCAGGCATTCAATGTATGTGAAAAGTATATACTTTGTAATAGAATTAGGCAGTACATGATATTAGGTAATATACTATCACTGTAATATAAAGGATATTAGGCGGTAGTATTCTATAGTAGAAGCAGACTAGAGAGTGGAACAATCCAGCTATCACAGTCCCTAGGTAGACGGGGTTGGCCAACCTGCAACACAACATAGGACAGGTAATGGAACAAAGACCAATACAATGGATTAATTTACTGTATAGTGCAGATACACAGTGTCTATACCTCTGGTAGGTCGTCATGCGGTGGAACTGGGAAAATATACTCCTGGCCAGCCAGGGGAAGAGGACGGCGCACGTTATCCCTCCGTAGCCCCCCAACATTGTTGCGATAATCAGAATAGCTCCTCCAATCAGACATGGGAAGAATAACGTCCAGTAGTAAAGGACTGGATGCATGCACGCGCAAACACACACACCCAGAGAGAGAGACCCACGCATACACACAATTATACAGAGAAACACAATTCAATGTCACACAATGTTCATTACAGTTAAACTTATCACAGCCTCAGCACTTACGGTGGGACTCATCAGGTTTGTTGAATGGTGGCTCCCTCATGTAGCGGGTCAGTAGTTTGGTCAGCTGCAAGTGTCTGTGGAAATACAACCCCAACATAATAAAGATGGTTAAAATGTTAAACTGATGTTTCAGGTGACGGTATGGCAATGGGACAGTTAGAAGGACAGAAGACGTTGACAGTGGAATACAATTCCTGGGTTGTATTCATTAGGTTACACAATGGAAAACGTTTAAAAAATGTTTCACAAGATGAAAATAAAAATTACATTTTGGTCAGTTTTTTCCCGTTTTGTGCCTAATGAACAAAACCAATTTGAAGGTAAATGTTATAGATATTGGGACCCACCTGAATGTCTTTCCCTGCCTGCAGAGGTCCAGAGGCGTGTGTCCGCTATAGGTCTTCAAGTGCAGCATCCTGAAGCCGGATCTCTGTAACAGTGTCCAACACACCTCTACACAGCCCCTCTCAGCTGCCACATGGACCGCTGTCAACCCATCCTCATCCACAGTCTCCACCATACACCTCTGCCACACACACAAACAAAAAATACTTTAAAACAGTGCAGCAACAATCCTAAAACGCTGAAGGATACTACTGCCGAGGGCTCCATCGGGCTCCAGATCTTTCAGCAAAGAGCGCATGTCACAGAGATTCAGCACCATTCTAGTGGACAGCGACGTCCACTAGAAAGTCAGCACCACATAACCGAGGACAGTGGCCATCTCAGGTGCAGTCAGTCGTCACCAAGAGAGGACACGATAAGTATGCAATCTCCATCCCTTCACTCATATGAATAATAAATATGGTATAATAAATATGGTGGGAACTCCAGATTGCCCATGCCTCCACAAATCCAATGCTTTTAGGAGAAAGGAGATATTATTGGTACACGACCCACAATCTTACATGCCCTGTTCGTAAGAGATAATGTGATTTGAGGAACGGAACTCTAAGGAAAACTCCATAGCAAAACTCCCCAATAGAAGTGAAACATGAAAGTCATCATCGGACTTACTTACCAAGCAAGTGTGTATGTCTCACCTTTCCTCGGAGCAGGTAACGGACCACCTCAGTGTTGCCAGTATCAGCAGCCAGGTGTAGAGGTGTAACATGGTACATGTCTCCATCACACCACCTAAACAGTCCTGTCTCCCACAGGTACTGCATCGCTACACTGGGAGACACAACTCGGGGTTAGAGCGTGTGTGTTTTGATGTGTGTGCATGCGTGTGTATAATAAAAAGCTGGAGCTGGAGCACACCCAGAGAAAATAATTTTATGTAGAGGTACTGACTCTGAAAACTAACAGTAAGCTATAAATATAAATGGAGGGTCGCACACGCTATATACAGTACCAGTCAAACGTTTGGAAACACATACTCATTGAAAGGTTTTTCTTTATTTGTTTTACTATTTTCTACAATGTAGAATAATGAAGACATCAAAACTATGAAATACACAAGGAATCATGTAGTAATCAAAAAAAGTGTTAAACAAATCAAAATATATTTTATATTTGAGATTCTTCAAAGTAGCCACCCTTTGCCTTGATGACAGCTTTGCACACTCTTGGCATTCTCAACCATCCTCATGAGGTAGTCACCTGGAATGCATTTCAATTAACAGGTGTCCCTTGTTAAAAGTTAATTTGTCTTTTTTTTCTTCTTTTTTTTTGAGCCAATCAGTTGTGTTGTGAGGTAGGGATGGTAAACAGAAGATAGGCTTTTACCAAATAGAGCTAAGTCCATATTATTGCAAGAACAGCCAAAATAAACAAAGACAACGACAGTCATCATTACTTTAAGACATGAAGGTGAGAAAATTTCAAGAACCATCAAGCGCTATGAAGAAACTGGCTCTCATGAGGACCACCACAGGAAAGGAAGACCCAGAGTTGCCTCTGCTGCAGAGGATATGTTTATTAGAGTTAACTGCACATCAGACTGCAGCCCAAATAAATGCTTCACAGAGTTCAAGTAACAGACACATCTCAACATCAACTGTTCAGAGGAGACTGCATGAATCAGGCCTTCATGATCGAATTGCTGCAAAGAAACCATTACTAAAGGACACCAATAATAAGAAGAGACTTGCTTGGTCCAAGAAACATGAGCAATGGACATTAGACCGGTGGAAATCTGTCCTTAATAATAATAATGTATATATATAATGAGTCCAAATTTGAGATGTTTGGTTCCAACAGCCGTGTCTTTGTGAGACGCAGTGTACAGTGGTTCCTCCTTTCAAAGTTGCGTCATACAGCGGTACACCTTGCGGGCTGCTGCAGCATTCTGCGGCACATTATTTATTTGTCAGACATTTTTTCTGTTAATACAAGTTATTGCTAGTGTGAGCACCAGAGGGCATCTTTGAGAATCATTTGATAGTCTTCTGCATTGGCATTGACAGAGAATTTAAAACCTTTTTGTAATAACATAGTATATGGGATTGATTTTAATAAGACATTTGGCTTAATATATTTGTTTAATATTATGGTGTTTCTATTCAGAGAAAAACAAAACACTCAGGGTTTCCATGTGAATGGAATGTAAAATATGGCGCTGTACAACGGGGGAAGGAGTAGGCTGTCCTTGTAAATAAGAATTTGTTCTTAACTGACTTGCCTAGTTAAATAAAGGTTACACTAAGGGCATAACATTTTTGCACCCGAATGTTCTAATACTCAAACGGAGATTAAGTGAAAATTTAAATCTCATTGATTTATCAAGACCAGTCCCCATGTTTGCCTCAGTACAGAGCGAAACCTTGCTGAAATAGTGCTAAAATAAATAATAGATTTTTGCTTCTAACTTCAATATGCTCCTTAAATAAATAAGACCTACACCATTTTTAACAGAACATTACTCAACACTAGTGAGACTCCTATGGCCTGTGGTAGGCCTACAGTATATCGGCAAATATTTTTTCAATGATGTGACTCTCCGCCAATAATTACATTTAGAGGATTTTCCATGAGATATTCTCACAGATCCTAAGGGGCTTTTATATAATTCTGAATGAATTTATAACAATAAAAAATGTACTTTTGTTATTGACCAAATACCTTATTTTCCACCATAATTTGCAAATAAATTCATAAAAAAATCCTACAATGTGATTTTCTGTCATAGTTGAAGTGTACCTATGATGACAATTACAGGCCTCTCTCATCTTTTTAAGTGGGAGAACTTGCACAATTGGTGGCTGACTAAATACTTTTTTGCCCCACTGTATGTATGTGAACCCTTTGGATTTCTGCATAAATTGGTCATAAAATGTGATCTGATCTTCATCTAAGTCACAACAATAGATAAACACAGTGTGCTTAAACTAATAACACACAAATTATTGTACTTTTCATGTCTATATTGAATAAATAATTTAAACATTCAGTGTAGGTTAGAAAAAGTATGTGTACCCCTTGGATAATGACTTTTCCAAAAGCTAATTTGAGTAGGAGTCAGCTAACCTGGAGACCAATCTATGAGACGAGATTGGAGATGTTGGTTAAAGTTGCTCTGCCCTATAAAACTCACAAAATGTGAGTTTGCTATTCACAACAAGCAGTGCCTGATGTGAACCACACCTCGGATAAAAGATATCTCAGAAGTCCTCAAATTAAGAATTGTTGACTTACATAAAGCTGGAAAGGGTTACAAAAGTATCTCTAAAAGTCTTGATGTTCATCAGTCTACAGTAAGACAAATTGTCTATAAATGGAGAGAGTTCAGCATTGTTGCTACGCTACCTAGGAGAGGCCATCCTGCAAAGAGGACTGCAAGAGCACAGAGCAGAATGCTCAATGAGGTTAAGAAGAATCCTGGAGTGTCAGCTAAAGATTTACAGAGATCTATGGAACATGCTCACATGTCTGTTGACGAGTCTACGATACGTAAAACACTAATGAATAATGGTGTTCCATGTGAGGACACCACAGACAAAGCCACTACGGTCCAAAAGAAACATTGCTGCAAGTCTGAAGTTCGCAAAAGAGCACCTGGATGTTCCACAGCGCTACTGGCAAAATATTCTGTGGACAGATTAAACTAAAGTTGAGTTGTTTGGAAGAAACACACAACACTATGTGAGGAGAAAAGGCACTGCACACCAACATCAAAACCTCATTCCAACTGTAAAGTATGGTGGAGGGATTATCATGGTTTGGGGCTGCTTTGCTGCCTCAGGGCCTGGACAGCTTGCTATCAAGACATTTTGCAGGAGAATGTAAGGATATCTGTCCGCCAATTGAAGCTCAACAGAAGTTGGGTGATGTAACAGGAAAACGACCCATAACACTGAAGTAACAGAATGGCTTCAACAGAAGAAAATACGCCTTCTGGAGAGTCCTGACCTCAACCCGATTTAGATGATGTGGTATGACCTCAAAAGAGCAGTTCACCCCAGACATCCCAAAAATATTGCTGAACTGAAACAGTTTTGTAAAGAGGAATGGTCCAAAATTCCCCCTGACCATTATGCAGATCTGATCCGCAACTACAGAAAATGTTTGGTTGAGGTTATTTCTGCTAAAGGAGGGACAACCAGTTATTAAATCCAAGGGTTCACATACTTTTCCCACTCTGCACTGTGAATATTTACATGGTGTGTTCAATAAAGGAATTAATGTATAATTGCTTGTGTGTTATTAGTTTAAGCACACTGTGTTTGTGTATTGTTGCGACTGAGATGAAGATCAGATACAATTTTATGACCAATTTATGCAGAAATCCAGGTAACTCCAAAGGGTTCACATACTTTTTCTTGCCACTGTATTTATATATAAATAATATATATATATATTACAGTGTGTGACTCTTTATGTATATAGTTTATGAATATCATATCTCATATGTTATGACATCATGTCACTTATGCACTATATATATATACAGTATACTGAAGAACCCCTTGACTTTTTCCACATTTTGTTACATTACTGCCTTATTCTAAAATGGATTAAATATATTTTTTCCCCTCATCAATTTACACACAATACACCATAATGGTAAAGCAAAAATGTGACCGACTGGCTCAAATCGGTCTTATGTAGCAAAATGTGAAATGGTGTTTCTTACATTGGACAAAGTAGAGACTCCGAGCTATAAAATTTTATTTTATTCACTACATTTGAGGAACAATGGGAAAGTAATTCTGCTTTGAAACTTGATAAAACTGAATTTTGAGAAAATGGCTGTTGAATATTTTGGTACACCTACTGGAGAGCTCTTCTTTGTCTACAACCATTCAGCATCGTTCACACCCTCTTAAGCTTTAGCCCCGCCCGTAAACTCAGAGCGTTGTCAGATTATCAATTTGTCAATTCAGAGCGTTTCGCTCTCAGAGAATTCAGAGTGCACACTGGATGCTCTGGCCGAGGAGTAGGGTTGATCTGAGCATTCTGTACTAATAACAGCAGTCAAGCACCCAAGCTAACTGGCTAACGTTGGCTAGCTACTTCCAGACACAAATAAGAGAACAGCTCACTCTGACCCTTTTATTCGCCCTAGCAGAGCTGGTTAGGCTGTTTTATGTTATTCAGGGTGTTGGTGACAGCAACTGTGCTGCTGGCAACAATTTAATGACACTTTTTCATCAGTTATTCTGCTCTCTGGCACACTCAGACGAGAGTGCCCCCAAAATCGGGGGAGTAGATAGCCAGAGAGAATTTACTATCAACAGTTGTCCCAGTGACATCATGAACATTCTTTTGAAATGGTTACTTGCATAGTGGAGTCTTTTGTTAAGACATGTTGCTAGCTAGCTAAACAATGAACCATAATCCCAACTCATGACGTTACTACCCTGCATGAATCTGCAGGTAGCTAACGAACCAGGTTTAATGTTAGCTAGCTAACATTAGGCTATAACTACCAAAGCAAATGGCTGAGATACGAATAATATTACTACACAGACCATATGTGTAACGTTAGCTAGCGAGCCAGCCAGCTAATGTTAGTTAGATAGCCAACAGTACACTAACTTTAAATTAAAATTACTTTGAAAAAAATTGAAATGTGTAATACCTGAAAATGTAGCTACAGTGGTTCTTCTTTTAAAAGTTGCGTCGTACTGCAGCACAGCTTGCGGGCTGCCGCAAAATTCTATGGCACGTTATTTAAGTGTCAGCTATTGTTGCCATTAATGCTAGTTAGTGCTAGTTTGACCACCAGAGGATATCTTTGAGAAGTGTTTGACTGTTTTTAATATTGGCTGTACTAGAGAATTTTAAAACTTTTTTTGTAAGAACATAGTATATGGGATTGATTTTAAGAAATGTAGTTTAATTAATTTGATTAACATTATGGTGTTTCCATTCCAAGAAAAACAAAAAATGATTCTGAATCAGGCACTGTTTGTCAGATGTAACACTAAACAAGGATTAGATGGAGGCAGACGTTATAGGAAGAGCCATTAATGTGTAGCTGAGGGAAAGGTGGGAATAAGAAATAGAGAAAAAGTTTTGTTAACACGGGGAGGTGGGGGGGAAACAGTGACTGGCTTTTAAAAATTGGCGCTGTACAAAGTAACTGGTCGGGAGTAGGCTACTAACTGAGATTCAGTGCAAATAAAAATCTATAATTAAAAATAGATTCATCAAGACCAGTCCCGATGCTTGTCTGAAATAGTTGGCCACACGCGGGTAGGCTATTGCTTCAAATCCTATTATAACAATTGGATGACATTGCGTGTTCCAGTAAGCAACAATTTGTTGCCTTCATTAGCCTACTTTATTCTTCAAAGAACTCCAGCACAGAGAAGAGAAAGGAGCCTAAAAAAATCAACAATAAAGCGATTTAATTCACAAATGCATTTGACTATTTTTAATATTGACCATCAACCAAAAACACAGCATCAACCGTGGTATTCCATTTCTAGCGAGACTATTCAAGCCATCAACTCACTGATGGATGAAGATGAACGATCGGCAAAGGCCATCTGGAATCTGCTGGCATCAAGGCACAATGTCACCATCGCTTTAATCACAGTCAGAAGACAGTTGAAGAAACCGGGTGGACTTATAGAAAGGCTTGGTAAAGACATTTTATATAAATCACACACACCACCGTTCAAGTTTGGGGTCAGTTAGAAATGTCCTTGTTTTTGAAAGAAAATCACATGTTTTGGCCATTAAAATAACATCAAATTGATCAGAAATACAGTGTAGACATTGTTAATGTTGTAAATGACCATGGTAGCAGAATGTTTTTAATGGAATAAAATAGAAAGAATAGAAAGAGGAGTGGGAGGCCCCGGTGTAAAACTGAACAAGTACATTAGAGTGTCTAGTTTGAGAAACAGAAGCCACACAAGTCCTCTGGGATGCTGGCCTTCTAGGCAGAGTTGCAAAGAAAAAGCCATATCTCAGACTGGCCAATAAAAAGAAAAGATTAAGATGGGCAAAAGAACACAGACACTGGACAGAGGAACTCTGCCTAGAAGGCCAGCATCCCAGAGTCGCCTCTCACTGTTGACATTGAGACTAGTGTTTTGCTGGTACTATTTAATGAAGCTGCCAGTAAATTTCTCGCCAGGGACCAGGCCCATATTTGATTTTTGATGGTAAGTTTAGCTATTTACAAAGCCAAAGGTATACAAAATACTGTAGCCTACACCTCACGGACTGCTATGTGCTCCACAATAATTCACTGTTGCCTCATTTTTCAGGTATCATGGCTCGAGATTTCTTTGAGGAAGAAATCATCAAGAAATACGCTGGACCCTACGTCAGAGAGGTGTTTCTGGGTACACATGGTTTCTTTCAAAGTAGAATTATAGCAATATTTTGTTCCGTTTAGGCCTATTTACATGTATATTTCTATTATTGTACCTAATTTTGTCTTTAAGGATAAATTTATTTTTTTATTCTCCAAATACAGACAATGACCCAAACATACCGCCGCCCAGGATTGCATTGTAAATGAGGGCATAAACTGGGTCTAGACACCAGAAGAGTAAGTAGACCTTTATGTAGTAAAATAAAGGTTAAATAAAAATAAATAAACAAATAAATAAAATACCTACAACACATTACTCAACACTAGTGAGACTCATGTCGCCTACGGTAAGACTACAATTTATCTAAAAATCTACTGAAAACATTCTTGGTACATTGGTACATCGAAAATCTCTCCCAAACTATTTTGCAATCTATATGGCACAGCTGTCAATTTTTTGGTCCTTAAATTAAACTGGTATATATTTGCATTCATCACAATTTTCTTTAAATAATTTTGGTCTTTAATGCAGGGCCGACAGACAAGTTCTTACTTTTTATTTAAAATTTTTATTTTACTGAAATTGCAACCAACTTTCTATGGCTTGTTTAAAAAAAATATATATATTTTGGACAGGATTTCGTTTCAAATAACCGAAAGTGAGAGATTGTAATCTGAATAAAGGGAAAAAGGCCATTCTTGAACATGGGCTGAGACATTCTTACTCATTTGTAAATAAAGCCAGTTACTTATTTAGAATGATTCATTTCTGTTTTTAGAGGGAGAGAAACCAAAAGCCCACCGTGGCTATTTTTCAGAAATCGTCAGTTCAAATATCAAGTTAAATTACCCATTGTATTTACCCAAGTTCTCTCTTAACTCCAGGACCACCGACAGTTTTTTTGTTGCTGCCTGATACAGGACTCTAGTACCAGAGAAGAGACTCTTAGACTGAAAACGGCTCCATTAATTGCCACAGTTTAGACTACCAACAGATCAGCGTTCTAACTCCCCCTTGTGATAGTGTGGTGTAATGACAGAATGCCACCATCTACCACTAACAGCGAGGCACAAGCTCGTAACTTTTAAAGGAAGAACCACTGTAGCTAGACTATCTGTATACATGGATGGACGCGTCTCCCTCTCTGTCACGGATGCCATGGTTGCCCTTATTTTACCTACACATACTGACCAGCTCAAATAGACAGAAGCATGCTACATGGCAGACCAATCCAAACTCATCAGCATGTCCAGCCCACTCCTTATCTCAGAAAATCATGGCTAGTGGGAAGGTTGCTGACTTTTTCTGTGGCTAAACCAACTAGGCTCATAATTTAACAATTGTATTTGTATTTACAGATGGCATACAGGTTTGCTACTTAGGCACATGAAAGTTCACATATTACAGAAAGCATTTCTACCCCCCCCCACCCCAAAAAGCCTAGTTTCCTGAAACGAGTCATAAACAGGTTTTAGAAATGTTTGCAAATGTATAAAAAAACAAAAACATTTTTACATTTACTTACATAAGTATTCAGACCCTTTACTCAGTACTTTGTTGAAGCACCTTTGGCAGTGATTACAGCCTCAAGTTTTATTGGGTATGACACTACAAGCGTGACACACCTGTATTTGGGGAGTTTCTCCCATTCTTCTCTGCAGACCCTCTCAAGCTCTGTCAGGTTGGATGGGGCGCGTCACTGCACAGCTATTTTCAGGTCTCTCCAGAGATGTTTGATCGGGTTCAAGTCTGGGCTCTGGCTGGGCCACTCAAGGACATGCAGTCCCAAAGCCACTCCTGCGTTCTCTTGGCTGTGTGCTGGCTGTGTGTTGTCCTGTTGGAAGGTGAACCTTCACCCCAGTCTGAGGTCCTGACCACTCTGAGTAGGTTTTCATCAAGGATCTCTTTATACTTTGCTCTGTTCATCTTTCCCTCGATCTTGACTAGTCTCCCAGTTCCTGCTGCTGAAATACATCCCCACAGCATGATGCTGCACTGTTGGGATGGTGCAAGGTTTCCTCCAGACGTGATGCTTGGTATTCAGGCCAAATAGTTCAATCTTGGTTTCATTAGACCAGAGAATCTTGTTTCTTATGGTCTGAGAGTCCTTTAGGTGTCCTTTTGGCAAACTCCAAGCAGGCTGTCATGTGCCTTTTACAGAGGAGTGGCTCCTTTCTGGCCACTCCACCATAAAGGCCTGATTGTCCTTCGGTTCTCCCATCTCCACAGAGGAACTCTGGAGCTATGTTGAAGTGACCAGCTGGTTCTTGGTCATCTCCCTGACCAAGGCCCTTCTCCCCAGAGAAGGGTTATGCTCTGACATACTCTGCAAACTGTAGGACCTTATATAGACAGGTGTATGCCTTTCCAAATCATGTCCAAGTTGTAGAAAAATCTCAAGGATGATCAAGGGAAACAGAATGCACCGCTCAATTTCGAGCCTCATAGCAAAGGGTCTGAATACGTATGTACATTTCTGTAGATTTTTTAAATTTTGCAAACATTTCTAAAAACCTGTTTTCGCTTTGTCATTATTGGGTATTGTGTGTAGATTGATTAGGGACATTTTATATTTAATCCATTTTAGAATAAGGCTGTAATGCAACAAAATGTGGAAAAGGTCAAGGGGTCTGAATACTTTCAGAATGTACCGTCTATAAACGCAACATGTAAAGTGTTATTCCCATGTATCATGAGCTCAAATAAACATCCCACCCCCCCAACATCTCTGTTGGTGAGCATTTCTCTTTCCTAAGATGATCCATCCATGTGACAGGTGTGGCATATCAAAAAGCTGATTAAACAGAATGGTCGTTACACAGGTGCACCTTGTGTTGGGGACAATAAAAGGCAACTCTAAAATGTGCCATTTTGTCACACCACACCATGCCACAGATGTCTCAAGTTTTGAGGGACTCCAGGACTGTCCACCTGAGCTGTTGCCAGAGAATTGAATGTTAATTTCTCTACCACAAGCCGCCTCCGTCATTTTAGAGGATTTGGCAGTGAGTCCAAACGGCCTCACAACCACAGACCACGTGTAAACACGCCACCGCAGGACCTCCACATCCGGCTTCTTCACCTGTGGGATCATCTGAGGGGAGGGAGGGGGTTTGCTGAGGAGTATTTCTGTCTGTAATAAAGCCCGTTTGTAGCTGGGTCTGGCTGCCCTGTGGGTGGGCCTGGGCACCCATGGCCCACCCATGCCCGCACCTGCCCAGTCATGTGTAACCCATAGATTAGGGCCTAATGAATTTATTTAAATGTAATGATTTACTTATATGAACTGTAACTCAGTAAAAATCTTTTAAATGGTTGCATTTAGATTGTTGCGTTTATATCTTGGTTCAGTATATATACACACACACATATTTTTTTTTACTTGTATCGTGCTTTTCAAAGAATTCTAAAGTGCATAAAAAGTTAAACAACAAACAAAACATTTTAATGATGGAGAATTAAAATCTGTCGGCTTGGGATGAAGTTGATATATAATATATAACATTATGCAGCTATGTGTGTGTGTTAATGTCTGTTTATGTGTGTATGTGTGTGTGTGTGTGTATTTACATGTTCCCTCCACATACTCCATGGTGTAGGGCGGTTTTGCCCTGATGGTCTACCATGCGCAGGTCAGCTCCATGCTGCATCATCTGGTGCATCACGTATACATTACCATGCCTAGAGAGACAGATACATTACCATCAATAACATATTAATAGCATTAAATAGTAGTACAATTCCATTTCTCCCTGAAGTGCATACTCAGTCACTCCCCCTCAAGCATTTAAAAGCATTGGATTGATGTAAGTACAGGCTGGAGGGAGGTTTAACCATATTTCTTACACCAGTCCTCTCCATTTACATCCATGAGGGTGACTGTATGAATGCACACTTCAGAGAGAAGAAGAGAGGGGAATTTCTAGAAGAGAGCGGCATTTCTGCTCCAGGTGCCTTGGGCTGACACAATTACCATATAACCAACGGTTACGGATGAAGACCATCATGAAAATAAAATAACTGCTGTAACATGGACTCTTAACAACGTGATGAAACGTTGTTGCTCCTTGCTGAAACAAGCAAGGTGTTGTAGCAAACGAGTCTTTGGTTTCCTAGGCAACGCCCCACTCCCTGCAGCAGCAGCACACATAGAAACAGAATGAATAGAACAGGGTTGGAACCTTTAACCCCGGTAATTTGACTGGTAAACTCATGGGTACACTCGCAATTGCTGCCTGGTAATTGTGATGCAATAATTTCCATGGTAATGTAAAATGTTCATTCAAATGATGATGTGGCTCATGCAATGGAATGTATTTTTTATAATGTCAGTTGAGTTGAATCAACAAATCAAAGCAAATATTGATGGGTAAATGTTCTGCTTTTACTTCCTACTTTAACTTCCAGCTTTGCTCCTATGGGTACACTCCCAATGGCCACCCATTACACCATCATTGACTTGAATGGGTACACCAGTTCTATTCATTCTATGAGAAAATGTGTCTTCATTTATTTATTTTTTATATTTGAACGGTCATTACGGTGACCGCAGTCATTTGGCTAGTCAATTACCTTCACCCAAAATTCCATGCCCGTCACAGCCCTTACAGGGGCCCAACGCTCTTCCCCTAGTCCCTTTCCACAGATTTAATAGGAGTGGATAGTGGGGCTTACCCAGTCCAATCAGTGTTTACTGACCTGCAGGCGAAATGGAAGGCTGTCATTCCTGCATCACAGGTCAGGTTGGGGTCAGCTCCGTTGCTTAGCAACATGTCAACCATGGCACGGTTACCATGGAGGCACGCAAAGTGGAGAGGACTAAAACCACCCCAACCTACACACACACACACACACACGACAAGTCTCATCAGCGTGAAAAGCCTGTGTTTTGCTGTTAAAAGGAGACAGTCTTGACTGAAGAACTATAGAGAAGATATTGAACATCTCACAGTAAAATAAATGTTGGTGTTTAAAGATGCTTCAAGTACTATGACTGTAAATGATCACATTTATACTATTACTTTGAGATAGTGTCACTCCCTAACCACCCAAAGAGCAGTAGGCCTACTATTGTCTCTTTACTACAGTCAGGAGCTGAAAAGTGTCTGAGAGAATAGACTGAACAACTACCCATCTCAGATCATTGATAAAACACAGACAAGTTAAGGTATCGCTCTCTATGACAAGGAGACATCAGCAGTCAGGTGTCATCAACTTGCCATTGTTAAAACTTGACATAATTAAAACTAGGCCTAATATGGCCAGTAGTTTTAAGATAGTTAGATTGGTTATATAAAGCAAAATCTGCTGCCTGTACCAAAGCAATTTACTCATGCATATTTGATGCAACTAAGTGACTGGGTAATACATGCTAATGGTAAAGATCTGACGACAGACATCTTTACTGACATCCTTTTTATTCAGCATTTAACTACAGAAAGTAATAACACATTCCCTAGAATAATGGTATGGTAAGCACCTTTCCCGGAAGTGACATTGGAATAGGCTACAGTCGGGTAGAGCTAGGCTAGTTGGAAAAAAAGAATCCATCCCCCATTTTCCCCAAATGTGTGTGCAGTAAATTATATAGGCTAATGCATACTCCAAACATGCATAGGTAATCCTTACCTTTCTCTTTGAGGATAGATCGATCATGTTGAATAATATGTGCACAATGTTCAACGTTCCCTCGTTGAACACAGTCAAAAATGTCCCCATCGACACTAGGCATTGGAAGCATTATGCGAATACTGCATACGATAGACCCCTGTGCCGCCTGACTATTACTCTGTCAACGTAAACAAAATATCCATAAAGAGACGATACATTGTAACAACAATTACACATTCATTTAACAGAGATCCTACGCGACTAAGTAGCTGGATATTTTATTGTGGTGAAAAACGATTGTACTGCAGTAGGCATGACAGACTCCGCCTAGGGAATCTGATTGGATAGAGACACATGTGACCTGGCTCTGCATTTTTGTAATCTCAATATGGGATCGTCACTAGTTACCACAGCCAAAAAGTCATAAAAACCGCCTATTTCGACAATGTATCTTCTTAAAATATGATTTAAAACCTAACCACACTGTTAACCTTATGCATAACGCTAACCTTAAATTAAGACCAAAAAGCACATTTCTGTTTTAATTTTTACTATAGCCAATTATGACTGTGTGGCTGTGGTAACTTGAGAGTATGGACTCGCCGATTTATATCCGTGAAACTGAAACATTCAAAATGAATTGTCTTTCATTGAATGCGCTATTTAAACATAAATTAATGTTGCTGGTTGTGGCTGCAAACGTTGCCAGTCGGATAAACGCCTACCTCAAGACACGGGACTGTTAAAGTTTCACTCAACGTTGAATAACAATAATATTGTGTCAACATTTCAACGCTTTGGACTGGAGCGGCCTGAAAAAGAACACAAGAATATGGTGTCATTGAAATCATAACCTCAGAATAAAGACAGTAGGTTGGCAATGTTTAATAACCACTTGCTCAATTTACTGTTCAGCGGTAAGTCAGTGGCAAAATTTAGGGGATAATATACGTGTATTGGTAGAAAGCTTTTGTTGATACCAAAAGTTAGGAACGTTTCGGTTGATTGACACTTCAGGCAAACAAATAAAAGGCATTTATTAAGGTAAATAGACCTATATATGACTTGCCTATCTATTTAAAACCCTGAACACATTTAAAACTGTGAAAGACATAGTTTATGCAAATTTAACTGCCCAGTTTGAATCAAAACACATTTTATTGGTCACATAAACATGGTCAGCAGATGTTAATGGGAGTGTAGCGAAATGCTTGTGCTTCTAGGTCCGACAATGCAGTAATATCTAACAAGTAATCTAACAAATTCACAACAACTACCTTATACACACAAATGCAAAGGGGTGAATAAGAATATATACAGTGGGGCAAAAAAGTATTTAGTCAGCCACCAATTGTGCAAGTTCTCCCACTTAAAAAGATGAGAGAGTCCTGTAATTTTCATCATGGGTACACTTCAACTATGACAGACAAAATGAGATTTTTTCCCCCAGAAAATCACATTGTAGGATTTTTAATTTATTTGCAAATTATGGTGGAAAATAAGTATTTGGTCAATAACAAAAGTTTATCTCAATACTTTGTTATATACCCTATGTTGGCAAATGACAGAGGTCAAACGTTTTCTGTAAGTCTTCACAAGGTTTACACACACGGTTGCTGGTATTTTGGCCCATTCCTCCATGCAGATCTCCTCTAGAGCAGTGATGTTTTGGGGCTGTTGCTGGGCAACACAGACTTTCAACTCCCTCCAAAGATTTTTTATGGGGTTGAGATCTGGAGACTGGCTAGGCCACTCCAGGACCTTGAAATGCTCCTTACGAAGCCACTCCTTCGTTGCCCAAGTGGTGTGTTTGGGATCATTGTCATTCTGAAAGACCCAGCCACGTTTCATCTTCAATGCCCTTGCTGATTGGAAGGAGGTTTTCACTCAAAATCTCACGATACATGGCCCCATTCATTCTTTCCATTACACAGATCAGTCATCCTGGTCCCTTTGCAGAAAAACAGCCCCAAAGCATGATGTTTCCACCCCATGCTTCACAGTAGGTATGGTGTTCTTTGGAAGCAACTCAGCATTCTTTGTCCTCCAAACACGAGTTGAGTTTTTACCAAAAAGTTATATTTTGGTTTCATCTGACCATATGACATTCTCCCAATCTTCTTCTGGATCATCCAAATGCTCTCTAGCAAACTTCAGACGGGCCTGGACATGTAGTGGCTTAAGCAGGGGGACACGTCTGGCACTGCAGGATTTGAGTCCCTGGCGGCGTAGTGTGTTACTGATGGTAGGCTTTGTTACTTTGGTCCCAGCTCTCTGTAGGTCATTCACTAGGTCCCCCTGTGTGGTTCTGGGATTTTTGCTCACCGTTCTTGTGATCATTTTTACCCCACGGGGTGAGATCTTGCGTGGAGCCCCAAATCGAGGGAGATTTTCAGGGGTCTTGTATGTCTTCCATTTCCTAATAATTACTCCCACAGTTGATTTCTTCAAACCAAGATGCGTACCTATTGCAGATTCAGTCTTCCCAGCCTGGTGCAGGTCTACAATGTTGTTTCTGGTGTCCTTTGACAGTTCTTTGGTCTTGGCCATAGTGGAGTTTGGAGTGTGACTGTTTGAGGTTGTGGACAGGTGTCTTTTATACTGATAACAAGTTCAAACAGGTGCCATTAATACAGGTAACGAGTGGATTGTGCATCTGTAAAATTTTGGGAGTGTTTTAGGTGACAAGCCACATTTCTTCAGCCTCCTGAGGTTGAAGAGGTGCTGTTGCACCTTCTTCACCACGCTGTCTGTGTGGGTGGACCATTTCAGTTTGTCCGTGATGTGTACGCCAAGGAACTTAAAACTTTCCTCCTTCTCCACTACTGTCCCGTCGATGTGGATGGGGGCTCCATCTGCTGTTTCCTGAAGTCCACGATCATCTCCTTTGTTTTGTTGACATTAAGTGAGAGGTTATTTTCCTGACACCACACTCCCAGGGCCCTCACCTCCTCCCTGTAGGCCGTCTCGTCGTTGTTGGTAGTCATGCCTACCACTGTAGTGTCGTCTGCAAACTTGATGATTGAGTTGGAAGCGTGCATGGTCAAGCAGTCATGGGTGAACAGGGAGTACAGGAGAGGGCTGAGGATGCACCCTTGTGGGGGACCCAGTGTTGAGGATCAGCGGGGTGGAGATCAAATCAAATTTATACATAAAGCTCTTCTTACATCAGCTGATATCTCAAAGTGCTGTACAGAAACCCAGCCTAAAACCCCAAACAGCAAGCAATGCAGGTTCAGAAGCACGGTGGCTAGGAAAATCTCCCTAGAAAGGCCAGAACCTAGGAAGAAACCTAGAGAGGATCCAGGCTATAACAGAACAACAACAGAACACTTATAACAGAACATGGCCAAGATGTTCAAGTGTTCATAGATGACCAAATAAGGGTCAAATAATAATAATCACAGTGGTTGTCGAGGGGCAACAGGTCAGCACCTCAGAAGTAAATGGCTGGCTTTTCATAGCTGATCATTCAGAGTATGTCTACCACTCCTGCTGTCTCCAGAGAGTTGCAAAACAGCAGGTCTGGGACAAGTAGCACGTCCGGTGAACAGGTCAGGGTTCCATAGCCGCAGGCAAAACAGTTGAAACTGGTGCAGCAGCACGGCCAGGTGGACTGGGGACAGCAAGGAGTCATCAGGCCAGGTAGTCCTGAGGCATGGTCCTGGGCTCAGGTCCTCCGAGAAAGAAAGAGAGAGAATTAGAGAGAGCATACTTAAATTCACACAGGACACCAGATAAGACAGGAGAAGTACTCCAGATATAACAAACTGACCCTAGCCCCCTGACACAAACTACTGCTGCATAAATACTGGAGGCTGAGACAGGAGGGGTCAGGAGACACTGTGGCCCCATCCGATGATACCCCTGGACAGCCCCAAACAGGAATGATATAACACCACCCACTTTGCCAAAGCACAGCCCCCACACCACTAGAGGGATATCTTCAACCACCAACTTACCATCCTGAGACAAGGCTGAGTATAGCCCACAAAGAACTCCGCCAGGGCACAACCTAAGGGGGGTGCCAACCCACACAGGAAGGTCACGTCAGTGACTCAACCCACTCAAGTGACGCACCCCTCCTAGGGACGGCATGGAAGAGCACCATTGACTACACTCAATCATAGGACCTACTGAAGAGATGAGTCTTCAATAAAGACTTAAAGGTTGAGACAGAGCTTGCATCTCTCACATGGGCAGGCAGACCATTCCATACAAATTGAGCTCTATAAGAGAAAGCCCTTCCTCCAGCTGTTTGCTTAGAAATTCTAGGGACAGTAAGGAGGCATGCGTCTTGTGACCGTAGCAAACGTGTAGGTATGAACGGCAGGACCAAATCGGAAAGATGGGTAGAAGCAAGCCCATGTAATGCTTTGTAGGTTAGCAGGAAAACCTTGAAATCAGCCCTTGCCTTAACAGGAAGCCAGTGTAGAGAGGCTAGCACTGGAGTAATATAATAAAACATTTTGTTTTTTGTCCAGATTCTAGCAGCCGTGTTTAGCACTATTATTTAGTGCTTTATCCGGGTAGCCGGAAAGTAGAGCATTGCAGTAGTCTAACCTAGAAGTGACAAAAGCATGGATTAATTTTTCTGCATAATTTTTGGACAGAAAGTTTCTGATTTTTTCAATTTTATGTAGATGGAAAAAAGCTGTCCTTGAAACAGTCTTGATATGTTCGTCAAATGAGAGATCAGGGTCCAGAGTAACGCCGAGGTCCTTCACAGATTTATTTGAGATGACTGTACAACCATCAAGATTAATTGTCAGATTGAACAGAATATATCTTTGTTTCTTGGGGCCTAGAACAAGCATCTCTGTTTTGTCTGAGTTTAAAAGTAGAACATTTGCCCCCATCCACTTCCTTATGTCTGGGCAACACGGGGGCAATTTTGGGGCTTGTACAGCTGCGTGTCATCCGCATAGCAGTGAAAGTTAACATTATGTTTTCGAATGACATCACCAAGAGGTAAAATATACAATGAAAACAACAGTGGTCCTAAAACGGAACCTTGAGGAACACCAAAATGTACAGTTGATTTGTCAGGGGACAAACCATCCACAGAGACAAACTAATATCTTTCCGACAGATAAGATCTAAACCAGGCCACAACTTGTCCGTGTGAGACACATTTGGGTTTCCAATTTCTCCAAAAGAATGTGGTGATTGATGGTATCAAAAGCAGCACTAAGGTCTGGGAGCACAAGGACAGATGCAGAGCCTTGGTCTGACGCCATTAAAAGGTCATTTACCACCTTCACAAGTGCAGTCTCAGTGTTATGATGGGGTTTAAAACCAGAATGAAGGATTTCGTATACATTGTTTGTCTTCAGGAAGGCAGTGAGTTGCTACGCAACAGCTTTTTCAAACAATTTTGAGAGGATTGAGTTATTCGATATAGGCCGATAGTTTTTATATTTTCTGGGTCATGGTTTGGCTTTTTCAAGAGAGGCTTTATTACTGCCACTTTTAGTGAGTTTGGTACACATCTGGTGGATAGAGAGCTGTTTATTATGTTCAACATAGGAGGACCAAGCACAGGAAGCAGCTCTTTCAGTAGTTTAGTTGGAATAGGGTCCAGTATGCAGCTTGAAGGTTTAGAGGCCATTATTATTTTCATCATTGTGTCAAGAGATATAGTACTAAAACACTTGAGTGTCTCCCTTGATCCTAGGTCCTGTCAGAGTTGTGCAGACTCAGGACAACTGAGCTTTGGAAGAATAGGCAGATTTAAAGAGGAGTCTGAAATTTGCTTTCTAATGATCATGATCTTTTTCTCAAAGAAGTTCATGAATTTATCACTGCTGAAGTGAAAGCCATCCTCTCTTGTGGAATGCTGCTTTTTAGTTTGCTTTGTGACAGTATCAAAAATACATTTTGAATTGTTCTTATTTTCCTCAATTAATTTGGAAAAATGGAATGATCGAGCAGCAGTGAGGGCTCTACGACACCAGTTTGGTGTGGCGCCATTTCCATTCCAATTTTCTGAAAGCTTCCTTCAGAGCTCGGGTATTTTCTGTATACCATGGAGCTAGATTCTTATGACAAATGTTTTTTTGTTTTTAGGGGTGTGACTGCATCTAGGGTATTGCACAAGGTTATATTGAGTTCCTCAGTTAGGTGGTTAATGGATTTTTATACTCTGACATCCGTGGGTAGGCAGAGGGAGTCTGGAAGGGAATCTAGAAATCTTTGGGTTGTCTGAGAATTTATAGCACGACTTTTGATGATCCTTGGTTGGGATCTGAGCAGATTATTTGTTGCGATTGCAAACGTAATAAAATGGTGGTCCGATAGTCCAGGATTATGAGGAAAAACATTAAAATCTACAACATTTATTCCACGGGACAAAACTAGGTCCAGAGTATAACTGTGGCAGTGAGTAGGTCCAGAGACATGTTGGACAAAACCCACTGAGTCGATGATGGCTCCGAAATCCTTTTGGAGTGGGTCTGTGGACTTTTCCATGTGAATATTAAAGTCACCAAAAATTAGAATATTATTTGCCATGACTATATGGTCCGATAGAAACTCAGTGAGGAACGCTGTATATGGCCCAGGAGGCCTGTAAACAGTAGCTGTAAAAAGTAATTGAGGAGGCTGCATAGATTTCATGACTAGAAGCTCAAAAGATGAAAACGTTTAATTTTTTTTGTAAATCCTTTGCGGGATGTGTGGGGCATACGGTCACTAGTGTAACCAGAATGTGAGGCCTCATTTAACACAGTAAATTCATCAGGCTTAAGCCATGTTTCAGTCAGGCCAATCACATCAAGATTATGATCAGTGATTAGTTCACTGACTATAACTGCTTTGAAAGTGAGGGATCTAACATTAAGTAGCCCTATTTTGAGATGTGAGGTATCACACTCTCTTTCAATAATGGCAGGAATGGAGGAGGTCTTTATTCTAGTGAGATTGCTAAGGTGAACACCACCATATTTAGTTTTGACCAACCTAGGTTGAGGCACAGACACGGTCTCAATGGGGATAGCTGAGCTGACTACACTGACTGTGCTAGTAGCAGCCTCCCTAAGCTGGCAGGCTGGCTAAGAGCCTGCTGCCTGGCCTGCACCCTATCTCATTGTGGAGCTGGTGGAGTTAGAGCCCTGTCTATGTTTGTCGATAAGATGAGAGCACCCCTCCAGCTAGGATGGAGTCCGTCACTCCTCAACAGGAGGGTGAGTCCCAGAATGAGGGCCAATTATCTACAAATTCTATCGTTTGGGAGTGGCAGAAAACAATGCATGAAGAAACCGGGTGGCTGTACCGACTCTGACAACATATCCCGAGTGAGTCATGTTTCCTTGAAACAGAGTATGTTACAATCTCTGATGTCTCCCATCTTGTTATCTAGAGATTGGACATCGGTGAGTAATATGCTCGGGAGCGGTGGATGATGTGCTCGCCTTCTGAGTCTGACCAGTAGGCCGCTCCGACTGCCTCTCTTACGGCGACTGCGTTGTTTTGGGTCAGCCTCTGGGATAAGATCCCATGTCCAGGGTGGAGGTCCGAACAAAGGATCCGCTTCGGGAAAGACGTATTCCTGGTCGCAATGTTGGTATGTTGACATCGCTTTTATATCCAATAGTTCTTCCCGGCTGTATGTAATAACACTTGAGTTTTTCTGGGCTAACAATGTAAGAAATAATACATTAAAAAAACAAATAACTACATAGTTTCCTAAGGACTTGAAGCAAGGTGACCAAATACATCTTAAATACATTAAATACCCATATACCACAAACCCCCGAGGTGCCTTATTACTAATATAAACTGGTTACCAATGTAATTAGAGCAGTAAAAATAAACGTTTTGTCATACCCATGGTATATGGTCTGATATACCATGGCTGTCAGCCAATCAGCATTCAGGGCTCGAACCAACAGTTCAAAAAGGCCTATGTCTAATTAACCTATTTCACTATAGTCCTTTGTTGTACCTGCACATTTATATACTGAACAACAATATAAATGCAACAATTTCAACGATTTTACTGAGTTACAGTTCATATAAGGAAATCAGTCAATTTAAAGAAATTCATTAGGCCCTAATCTATGGATTTCATGACTGGGCAAGGGTGCAGCCATGGGTGGGACCTGGGAAGGCATAGGCCTACCCACTGGGGAGCTAGGTCCAGCCAATCAGAATGAGTTTTTCCCCACAAAGGGGCTTTATTACGGACTGAATACTTCTCAGTTGTCCAGGTGGCTGGTCTCAGATGAACCCGCAGGGGAAGAAGCTGGATGTGGAGGTCCTGGGTGTGAGTGGTTACACGTGGTCTGCGGTTGTGAGGCCTGTTGGACGTACTGCCAAATTCTCTTAAATGATGTTGGAGGCAGCTTATGGTAGAGAAATTAACATTCAATTCTCTGGCATCAGCTCTGTTGGACATTCCTGCAAACAGCATGCCGATTGCACAATCCCTCAAAACTTGAGACATCTATGGCATTTTGTTGTGTGACAAAACTGCACATTTTGGAGTGGTATTTTATTGTCCCCAGCACAAGTTGCATCTGTGTAATGATCATGCTGTTTAATCAGCTTCTGGATTATCTTGGCAAAGGAGAAATGCTCACTAACAAGGATGTAAACAAATTTGTGCAAAGAAATGTAGAGAAATTAGGTTTTGTGCGTATGGAAAAAAACATGGGACCAACACTTAACATGTTGCATTTAATATTTTTGGTCACTATGGTTTACACACCACATGATGGTGCTATCTACAAGGACTAGTGGCAGGCTTCTCCATACACACAGCACTAGTATTACAATGTATAGCAATTATGAGAATTAAAGAGAATTAAAGAGCAACTGACCCTAAAAAAACAAAAAATCCCTTTGAAAATGGCCAATATGGCATCGGTATGTGTCAGAAAAATGTAGTATAGTGTCAAAATTGACGACAATGTGTAAATAGGATAATATTGGTCCCTAATGTCAGTCTCGTCTAAAACTGAGTTTGGAACCTGAGTGTGTCACAACGAGTAAATGAAGGTTGGGTTTGGATTACAATAATAACAACAATTCATGCCCTCCTTTGCCAAGTTCCATGTGCAAATCGCCCTTCCACCCACAGCTTCCCTCGCTCCGGTTCGACAATGAAGAGGTGGATTTGGCACATGCCCACTTGTTTTAAAACAATACTTAGATTATTTCCAAACAAGGGATGGACATTTTAACTTTTTTGACTGTTTGAGTACTAGAGTACTCAACAACAAAAATATATACATAAAAAATGTGCGCATTTATCTATATGTCAAAAGTGAGCCACAATGCCTAATTTATCATAACCACCAGATAGTGAATCCTAATTGCTAAATTGCCTCATACTGTACATTGTGCTCCAGTCCATACTGTCAAAAACAAGTTTAATTTAAGAAGACCACAAGTGGGGCTCTTAGTGCTCAATCTAATTCGTGCTCATAGGCCTAACAGACACATGTTTAAACTTGCAAACTTTTGATAGGCTTTAACAGCTGCATATGATCAAGATATCAAAGTGTCACTAACCAAAAAGTTAACAATAGGCCTATACCTCATGTCTTGAAAAGGCCTATAGCAGTATACAGGAAGATTAAGGAGTATTGAATTAATTGGAATGACTGCAAATCTGACAGACTCGTTTTTATTTAAAGATATAGCCTAATTGTATTATTATCTGTAGTAGAAGACAATGGGTTAGAAGAGGCCTACATAACCAACCCAAAAAGAAAAATGCAACATCCATTTATGACCAGCTATGTAAACTCTAACATTGATTTACCCTGCAATAGATGTTGTTCAATTGGTAAAATGAATTTGTGTCTTATTCTAATGTCTCTTAATGTGCTACTCCACCTCTTTTTAACCACATTTTTTATTATATCCAGCACAATACCGGTGTCTACATACACTAAGTGGCTAGTTTATTAGGTTCACCCATCTAGTACCCAGCTAGTACCTCCAGAACAGCCTGAATCCATTGGAGAATGGAAATGTTTCTCAATTGGTATCAAGGTACCTTATATGTGCCAGGAAAACATTCCCCGCATCATTACATTCCCGCCACCAGCACGTACCGTTAACACTGGGCAGGATGGGGCCATGGACTCATGCTGCTTACTTACGCCAAATCCTGACTCAACAGTAACCGGTATTCATAGGACCAGGCAAAGCTTTTACACTCCTCAAATGTCCAGTATTGGTGATCGCGTGCGCACTGGAGCCGCTTCTTCTCATTTTTAGCTGATAGGAGTGGAACCAGGTGTGGTCATCTGCTGAAATAGCCCATCCATGACAAGACTCGATGAGTTGTGCGTGTCGAGATACCATTCGGCGCACCGCTGTTTTACTGTGCCGTTTTTTGCCTGTTTGTGGCCCGCCTGTTAGCTTGCATGATTCTTGCCATTCTCCTTCAACCTCACATCAATGAGCTATTTTTCTCCCACAGGACTGCTGCTGACTGGATGTTTTTTGTTTGTAGCACTGTTCTCGGTGAACCCTAGACACTGTAGTGTGTGAAAATCTCTGAAGGCCGGCCGTTTCTGAGATACTGGAACCGGGGCGCATGGTACCAACGATCATGCTGCGCTCAAAGTCGTTTAGGTCACTCGTTTTGCCCATTCTAACGTTCAATTGAACAGTAACTGAATGCCTCAATGCCTGTCTGTCTGCTTTATATAGCAAGCCACGGCCATGTGACTCACTGTCCGTAGGAGACTGTCTGCTCCGACAGGAGTGTATGTGAACTGGCCAGGAGTGTATGTGAAAACGGTGCATTTCTTCGTTTTGTAGAATAAATATATAAAGTTAAAAAGTTATACGTGATAACATAATCAAAAGTTTAAAAAAAAAATGTAAAGCTGTTTTTCAAACATTATGAGAGTTAAAGTGGTGGGGAAAAATAAAATACCCTCCCTCTGGATAGAAACTTGTTTATAAAATGTCACAGATAAGCATTTTTTAGGACCTTTCTTATCTTTTTAACCACAGATCATAGAAATGCACAGTTTTCACATAAATAGACACTGTTATTGTGCTGGAGATAAGGACTATGAAGTTGAAGAGTAGCGGAATTCCCCTTTAAGGGGAAAGTAAATCTGAAAGTAACAGATTACGTTACTGAGTTTGGGTAATCTAAAGGTTACATTACAAGTAACTGTAACGGCCAAATCAGGAAGTGCGGTTCTCCTTTAACTACTTCCTCACCCTTTGAGAAAGCTACAACAACTGAATGAAAAACTATAGCATTACACAAAGTGATTGCCTTTGATGTAGACTACAGTCACTTCTAAACTTTTACATAGTTCCTGGAGTGCATGTTTAGTGTGACTAAAAGACCAGTACTTATGAAGTAATGATCATTAATATGGACATATTTCCTCAGCTTGAGTTCTCTTATGTGTAGAGAACATTGGCATGTATTCATGGATGCCAAGGGAAGCCAGGCTTCCACAAAACAATTGACCAAGAAAAAAACATACAAAATACTGTATCTTCCGTCTCTCTGTGTTTCATAAATGTCCTTCAATTCGCAAGAGGCTGAATGTATCTTACCAGAGAAAGCATCTGAGTGAACGAAACAGTGCCCCTCTGTCTCAGTAGCGCCCCTCTGATGCTGTCTGGTCAGAAAGAGTTGGACATTGTTGCCGCCAATAGCATTGAATGCAAGGGAACCCAGCGAGCATTTGGCCTCCCTTGATGAAAAAATAATAAAATAATAGCCAATCAGCATTGAGCTAAACTGAGTAAGCTCAGCTGTGAATGGTCCTGGCCCACCAAAAAAAAGTGTCAATGGAAGCCAGTTTGGATTTGGCCAAACGTCATTATCGACCAAAATAAAATATAATTGTTGTATCTTGTGTTGTTGTCTTCCGGTGTCTAGCGAGCTAGCTAGAATTGTCCCTTTCCGAGATTAGACATGGATGGAGATAGGGATTTGGCATTGTGGTTTTACTTCATTCTCCGTACTGGCCAATGATTATAATGGCGATTCTGATCCAACCATAAATTCATAAATTGTGCCCCTTGGCTGAGAAGATGGAAGTTCAACATGAATCTAGGTGTAGTATGCTAATGTTAACTAGTTGGCCTGGTGCATCGTCGCCCATGAAAGGTAGTTAGGCTAGCGTGCAAGCATTTTAGCCAGGTAGCCTAGGACAACAAAAACTAAAGGCGTGTACTATATGACAGAGTCATAGACCATATAGTCAACATGAAAGAGGAGGATGACATTGGTGTTTCTCTACAGGCAGGATGAATCAACATGCTTTGTCTACTTACACACACACACACACACACACTCACAGAAATCTGTACCATGGACAGCCACATCATATTTACCTGAAGTTGATTGGACTAAATCATTTTTGGCATCTTTTAGTTATCACTGTATTAGATTAAGCAGAAGTGATTTGATTATGTTAAAATGGTGCTGGAATAGTGGCGGCAGCTCCTGTTTTCTTTGCGACTTGCGGTAAACATTAGCTTGCTTGACCATGCTGTAGGTCATTTTTGTCAACTGTTAGTTACATGCGATATGTTTTGTGGACTTCAACAGACATGTTGTTGCTCTCCTGTTTTGTAATGAAACATATACAGTATGTGGTTGAATTTATTCTGCAACTGTGTCTCCTTATTGTCTCAGCCTTTGGCCTATTAAAAACAAAAAAACAATGTTTTAAGCACAGGAGGTTGGTGGCACCTTAATTGGGGAGGACGGGCTCGTGGTAATGGCTGGAGCAGAATCAGTGGAATGGTATCAAATACATCAAACACAGCCTCCACTGGTTTTAAGTGAGAATAGGCATTGGTCTGAAGCTGAAAAACAAAGGAAATTCACATGAGTACTACAATGCCTATTCCGCCAATGCTCTACAAAGGTTTTCCAGCACATAGCTTTGACTTACTACAGTAGCTACGTTGGTATTGCACTTCAAACTATGTGTAGGCAAGTTGCTTGGGATTCAAACCTTCTCAAACACACTAATTAGAGGAGGTGTTTCCACAATAATGTGATTTGAACCACACACAAAGGTAAAGAATTGGATTCTTCACACATTATCTCATTAAGACATTATCTCATGAAGCTACCTTTTCATGCTTTTTAAAATTAAATAAATGCAAGCTTTGCTTTTATACTTAGACCTTCAGGCTTGATTGAGCTGTTTTGTCTTGTAGTAAGGAGTTTCATGCCCGTATTTCTTTATTTTAGCAAAACATGTAATGTAAACATGTAAAAAATCATAACATCCCTTTTTGATAAGTAGGTGCCCAACATAACAACAGGTGGTGGTGCGTTGGACACAGTAGTTCAGATAGATAAGTTACTATGCCTGCCTGCATTCCTGATTTCTGTTACTGTTAGCTTACCTACAGTATGTAATATTGAATTAAGCTCAGAACCACTTGTGTTTCAAACATAGTCCTGTTTTATCAATTGCTGTGCTGATCAATGGATAGTTTATTACCTCTGTCCAAATAATATGTAGCTTAGATATATTTGTACAATAATACACATTTACAATAGGCCTATATCTAAAAATACATACAGCCAAATTATATAGATACAGTGCCTTCGGAAAGTATTCAGACCCCTTGACTTTTTCCACATTTTGTTAGGTTACAGCCTTATTCTAAAATTAATTAAGTACATTTTTTTCATCATCAATCTACACACAATACCCCCATAATGTTTTTAACCATTTTTAACCATTTTTGTCTAATTTAGATATATTTTTTAATGGAAGTATTTAATTTACAGGTATAGGTATTCAGACCCTTTACTCAGTACTTTGCTGAAGCACCTTTGGCAGTGATTACAGCTTCGATACTACTTGGGTATGACTCTACAAGCATGGCATACCTGTATTTGGAGAGTTTCTCCCATTCTTCTCTGCAGATCCTTTCAATCACTGTCAGGTTGGATAGGGAGCATTGCTGCACAGCTATTTTCAGGTCTTTCCAGAGATGTTCAATGAGGTTTAATTCCAGGCTCTTGCTGGGCCACTCAAGAACATTCAGAGACTTGTCCTGAAGCCACTCCTGTGTTGTCTTGGCTGTGTGCTTAGGGTGGTTGTCCTGTTGGAAGGTGAACCTTCACCCCAGTCTAAGATCCTGAGAGTTCTGGAGCAGGTTTTCATCAAGGATCGCTCTGTACTTTGCTCCATTCACCAGCCTCAAAGTCCCTGCCGCTGAAAAACATCCCCACAGCATGATGCTGCCACCACCATGCTTCACCGTAGGGATGGTGCCAGGTTTCCTCCAGACATGGTGCTTGGCATTTCGGCCAAAGTGTTCAATCTTGGTTTCATCAGACCACTCTCATGGTCTGAGAGTCCTTTAGGTGCCATTTGGCAAACTCCAAGCAGGCTGTCATGTGCCTTTTACTGAGGAGTGGCTTCCATCTGGCCACTTTACCATAAAGGCCTATTGGTAGAGTGCTGTAGAGATTTTTTATTTTACCTTTTTTTATCTAGCTAAGTCAGTTAATGATCTAGGAACAGTGGGTTAACTGCCATTTTCAGGGGCTGAACGACAGATTTTTACCTTGTCAGCTTGGGGATTCGATCTTTCAACCTCTCAGTTACTAGTCCAACGCTCTAAACACGAGGCTACCTAGGTTCTCCCATCTCCACAGAGGAACTCTAGAGCTCTGTCAGAGTGTCCATCGGGTTCTTGGTCACCTCCCTGACCAAGGCCCTTCTCCCACGATTGCTCAGTTTGGACGGCCGGCAGCTCTAGGAAGAGTGTTGGTGGTTCCAAACTTTTCCAAGGTCCAAGGTTGCCATGCTTATTTCCCTGTTGACGGGGCAGGCGTTGGAATGGGCTTTGGCCATTTGGGAGAGATGAGAGGAGAAGCTGGATTCCTATGCGAGGTTTATGGCTTTGTTCAGAGGAGTCTTCAATAATCCACCAGGGGACAGGGGTGAGCCCCTAACTCCAACTATGGCCGTAGGACCAGACAGTTTACCAGGATCTCCGGAAGTTTTTATCCAAGACCAGCACCACCTGTCTCCCTCTTCATCGCCCCTGAGACTGTGCCATCGACCTGCTAACAAACTCTGCGTCTCCGCAAAGCTGCATCTACCCCCTGTCGGTGGCTGAAACCAAGGCTCTGAAGAAGAACATCCAGAAGGCTCTCCTACAGGGTTTAATTTGCCCATCCACCTCCCTTGTGATGGCTGGTTTCTTCTTCGTGGTCTTTGTCCGTGTATAGACTACAATGCCATCACCACCAAGTACCGCTAGTTCCTCCCGGCCACCATTGAACAGCTCCGCGGTGCCTAGTTTTTTAAAACCAAAATGGACCTGTGGAGTGCCTACAATTTGATCCACACCCGGGAGGGGGATGAATGGAAGACGGCCTTCAGCACGGTGTCTGGGCAATATGAGTACTTGGTGATGTCTTATGGTTTAGCCAATGCTTCATCGGTGTTCCTTGCATTCGTGAACAAGGTGTTTCGGGACATGCTTGGGCGCCAAGTGGTCATGTATGTCGATTATATCCTGATCTACTTGGCCACCTTGGAGGAGCACATCGCCCACGTCCGGGTAGTCCTGGGACGCATCCTGGAGAACCATCTGTACATGAAAGCGGAGAAGTGCCAGTTCCATCAGGTCGCTGTCTCCTTCTTGGGATATCAGATCAGCCCACAATGAGTAGTTATGGAGGAAAGGAAGGTAGATGCGATCAGGTCATGGCCAGTCCCAACCACCATAAAGCGTTTGCCAACTTTTACCGCCACTTCATCAGGAACTTCAGCTCTATCACCTCTCCTCTCAACTCTCTCCTCAAAGGAAGTTGGCATGGAATCCTGCAGCTGATGAGGCCTTCTGCCTGCTGAAGGGGCATTTCAGCTCCACCCGTTGCTGAAACATCCAGACCCTACACGGCCCTACGTGGTGGAGATGGACACCTCAGAAGTGAGCGTGGGGGCCGTCCTATCACAATGCCAAGGTAATCCACAAAGACTGTATCCATGTGCAGACTACTCTAAAAAACTATCTCCTGCAGAGAGGTACTATGACGTCAGTGATCGGGAACACCTGGTGGTGAAGTTGGCACTAGAGGATTGGAGACACTGGCTGGAGGGCGCCACGGACCCATTTCTCATCCTCACCAACCATTGGATCTTGGAGTACATACGGACAGCGAGACGGTTGAACTCGCGCCAGACAAGGTGGGCCCTTTTCTTTGCCAAGGGGAAGTTGAATCTAGTATTCTGCCCAGGTTCAAAGTACATCAAAGCCGATGCCATGTCCCAACGTCACGATTCAGGAGAGGTTCTTGTCCTGAGTGGTCCCATCATATCGCCCTCCCGAATCATTGCCCCCATGCTCTGGGACATAGACGTGGACATCTGCCAGGTTGTGGAGAGGGAACTGCCACCGGCTACCTCTCCTCCGGAGCTCACCTACATTCCCACAGAGGTAAGGGATCGGCTTTTGACCTGGGCGTATACATCCCTTGCCGCTGGACACCCAGGCATCACCTGCACCACTCAATCCATCTCCATTAAGTACTGGTTGCCCACCTTGGCACAGTACGCCTCCTACAATGTCAACTCCTGCTCCGTATGTACCCAAACCAGGTTTCCCTGGAACGCACCAGCAGGGAAACTCCTTCCCCTCCCTGTGCCTCAGCAGACTTGGATCCATCTGTCAATACATTTTGTCACTGATCTTCCCCTGTTTGGTGGTTTCACCACTGTTATAAATGATGTGGACAGATTCTTCAAATGCTGTCGTTATATCCCTCTCTCTGGTCTCCCTACTGCCCCTCCAGGTCGCTGAGGCACTGTTTCAGTAGGTCTTCTCACACTATGGCCTTCTCGAGGATATCGTCTTCGACTGTGATCCCCAATTCACGTCATGTGTATGGAGAGCCTTGATGGGGGTCATGGTCATCCTCATGTATCAGTACAGGCCTCAGTCCAATGGGCAGGTGTAGTGGACCAACCAGGAGCTGGGGAGGTTGCTGAAGAGTCACTGTCAGGACCGTCAAAGGGAGTGGGCCCAATTTCTTCCCTGGGCGGAATACGCCCAGAACTCACTTCGTCACTCCTCCACCTTGTTGTCTCCCTCCCAGTGCATGTTGGGGTACTAGCCGGCCCTGGCTCCGTGGACCCAGTGCCAGACCGAAGCCCCTGCGGTGGATGAGTGGTGCCGGCGCGCAGGAGAGGTTTGGGAAGCTGCCCACTTGAGGCTCCAATGCACCATCCGGTGCAAGAAGGAGCGGGTGGACCGCCACCGCAATGAGGCACCCGTTTAACATTTTGGTGATCACATCTGGCTCTCCACCAGGAACCTCCTGCTCTGCCTGCCCTGCAGAAGCTGAGTCCCCAGTTTGTGCGGCCATTCAAAGTCCTCTTGAGGGTCAATTACCGATTAGAGCTTCCCAAAGACTATCGGATCTCACAATTTTTTCACGTTTCCCTCCTCAGGCCGGTGGTTCCTGTTCCCCTTGTTGATGCCGTCCCCCACAACACCCATCCACTTCCCCTGGGCATCGAGTGTAGTCCTGCCTATGCTGTCAGGTCCCTTCTGAACTCCAGACATCATGGGGTCGGCTCCAGTACCTGGTGGACTGGGAGGTTCATGGTCCAGACAATCTAGATCCCAACATAATCCGAGACTTCCACCTTTGTCGTCCTTTGCCATCCGGACCAGCCAGCTCCTCGTCCTTCTGTGCCATCCTCCTGGTCAGCGTCGTCCTGCGGCTTGTGCCGCGCATCCACTCCCGCTCCTCCTGTCACGTCCACTTCCTCTCCGGCGCTCTACGTCGCCGGTCTACTAACCACTGGTCCTCGCACCCCATCCATTATGCACACCTGTGCCTCATTAGGTACACCTGGACTTCATCACCTTCGTGATTACTTCCCCTTTACATAGCACTCTGTTGTTATCACCCACCAGGCAATATTGTTTATGTTTTCATGTTTAGACGCTTTCTTGTTTTGTATCATTCAATGTGCCGTCCTCGTAATTAAACTCACTAATTGCTCTTGCTTTCTGACTCCCTGCATCTACGTTACACTGACAGATTTTCAATCTGTGTGATCTCAAACAGCCTACTGTCACTCACAAATTCACAGACTAGCGGCAAATAAACTTGAACAAAGCGGAATCAGGAAATGAATGCCCACTCTCCATTGCTATTCATTGCAGATCCCGCCTTCATTCTGCTTTGATCAACCTTTTTTTGCCTCGGTGTGGGAATCTGGTCCGGCGATAGGCTACTTCGTTTTATAGAGGAGCCGGTACGCAATTCCCCCCAAAATTTGAAGTGCTAGTATGGCGCTCTGGACAGCTCCGGCCGAAGTCAAGCACTGACCATTACACTATGAATCTTGATTTTAACACCTTGACTTTGACAGACCATTTAAATGTCTGGAAGCATTAGTTCCAAAACTACTTAGTTCATTCACTCAATAGTGATTGCATGTTTATTAATCTTGTTTGGATAGAATATAATAGTGTAAAACAATTGATTTGTTACAAACATACTAATTTCATCAAGAAGTTAAACATGTTAGCAAGCTGGCTGGCTGCAACCTGATCTCATAGCATTTAGTATTATTCTGTACGTAAATCCGAGACACTCCATTTAGTATGATATGTTACGCAATTATCACAACACAGGTTGTAATATGGCTTTTTTTCTGGCTTGGCTTCTCTGGTGCTTTTATGCACACATCGCTACTTGTAGGGAAGTGCTAATCATAGAAAAACATATTTTGTTGATGTTTGGCAACATGTTTGTCCTGCTTTCATTACTCCTCATCACCACAAGTAACATGACAGGTCTATAAAAAGCCAAACAGGTCTCTTTTGCAGTCAAAATGTGGAGTGGCGAGAGCTTGGAGGGTTCCGCCATAGTTACCAGAACAACAGGGTTCTTCACTTCTGCTTTCGGCTCGTAGGAAATGAAGCACATGACCTGGCCCTGCTGATGTAAGACGGAGCAAAGTTCAGATCAGACCACTCTTGCTCTCTCTCTGCAGATTACTGAAGGGACTGCTGTAGTGGAGGAGACACAGATTAGTGAGAGGTTTGAGGACTCACACATACACACACTGTACTGAAGGGCTAGAGTAGTCATGTCCCTAATGGTCAAAGCCTGCATGCCCTGACATGGGAACAGAGAGAGGGAAAGGGAAAGAGAGAGAGAACCCTTGTTTGGATTTAACAACTCCGATCCCCCTGGCTGTCAGTGGACTCATAGATGACTCTCACACAGGTAGGTACAGTTACACTATATACTATGGGCGTGCTCTGAGACTAGACTTGTCAGGCTGTCTTTGTGCCAGGATGAGATTTTATTACAGTGAGGTTGTATTATAGCAAAGTTTTTTTGTGTGTGTGTGTTTGGGAGAACAGGTTTATGTTCTCGTGAACAGACATATTGCTCCTCCACTCAATACTGCTTTGCTGTACTGGAACGAACCAGTTCTGTCATGGTATGAGGAAGAGCTTAGCGAAGGGAAAGAGAGAGAGAGAGGGCTAGAGAGAAAGAACAGCGCTTGGTCCCCTTACATGGTTTTCACAGATCAACTTCAACTTCATGTGAAGCTCATTCTCATTACTCAGTTATGTTTAAATCTGTTTCTGTGTGTACCAATATAGCAGGGATAATGGGCAGCACAAAAGGCCCTGTGTGAATGTGTGTGTGTGTGTGTGTTCGCTTGATCACCGTAGTTCCTAAACACATCACCCCCCACACACACACACAAACACACGGGACAACCAGTATGAGCAAACAGAAGCAGATTTCCTTCCCTGCAGCAAGCCCAGTGTTACATCACAAGACAACAATTACATCTTAATGTGACTGTGAACAGCTGATAGGGAGAGCGTGTGCGTGTGTTCCCTCACCGCTGCGTGGGAGACTAGTACGAGATGTAGAAGGATTAGTCAGTGATGTCATAAATCTCAACATTCTTCAGAAATTAAAGTGCCGGTGATCCAAAAGGTGAGCTAATCTCTTAATGAATTGAACCAAATGATTTGAACAGTTAGCTGGCTCCCAGATGTACGTTTGTGTTGCATTTCATTCTAACCCCTTACCGTTCATATCTCTTTATAGTGCACTTTCAAATCACACACTAAAGGAGTTCATTAGGCACACTTAGTTCCTCTGGTGTGTTCCAGTTCGTCTTTATTGTGAGTCACATGGTGATTATCTCAGAAAAAGAAAATTGAGAAAATTCAGAGGTCTGTGTTTATTGTAGGAACTAGGGTTGTGAAATTCCAGAAACATATCTCCCTCCATGATTCCCTTCATGCGTATTTGCTCCTGATTCTGGGAATCCTCCAACCTGTTTTTCTGACAAACATGGGAAAGTTTCTATAATTTTGCAACACTAGTTGGGACCTATAGGTGTTGTCATGCTCACCCTTCTCACTCTGAGCTGTTGACTGCTTAGAGGTTGATAAAAATTGTGGTCAGACGGGGTCTATCAGTAGTCTAGCTTTCTCTCTTTATTTCCCTAGGTGAGCTGTTTATAGAGGGATTGCCATTCTGCAAACAGATGTGTCCAACACTGATTATAATCTATTCATTAATCAAATCAAATCAAATGTATTTATATAGCCCTTCGTACATCAGCTGATATCAGCCTAAAACCCCAAACCCAAGCCTAAAACCCCAAACAGCAAGCAATGCAGGTGTAGAAGCACGGTGGCTAGGAAAGGCCAAAACCTAGGAAGAAACCTAGAGAGGAACCAGGCTATGAGGGCTGGCCAGTCCTCTTCTGGCTGTGCCAGGTGGAGATTATAACAGAACATGGCCAAGATGTTCAAAGGTTCATAAATGACCAGCATGGTCAAATAATAATTTTCACAGGCAGAACAGTTGAAACTGGAGCAGCAGCACGGCCAGGTGGACTGGGGAAAGCAAGGAGTCATCAGGCCAGGTAGTCCTGAGGCATGGTCCTGGGCTCAGGTCCTCCGAGAAAGAAAGAGAGAGAATTAGAGAGAGCATACTTAAATTCACACAGGACACCAGATAAGACAGGAGAAGTACTCCAGATATAACAAACTGACCCTAGCCCCCTGACACAAACTACTGCTGCATAAATACTGGAGGCTGAGACAGGAGGGGTCAGGAGACACTGTGTCCCCATCCGATGATACCCCTGGACAGCCCCAAACAGGAATGATATAACACCACCCACTTTGCCAAAGCACAGCCCCCACACCACTAGAGGGATATCTTCAACCACCAACTTACCATCCTGAGACAAGGCTGAGTATAGCCCACAAAGAACTCCGCCAGGGCACAACCTAAGGGGGGGCGCCAACCCAGACAGGAAGATCACGTCAGTGACTCAACCCACTCAAGTGAGGCACCCCTCCTAGGGACGGCATGAAAGAGCACCAGTAAGCCAGTGACTCAGCCCCTGTAATAGGGTTAGAGGCAGAGAATCCCAGTGGAATGAGGGGAACCGGCCAGGCAGAGACAGCAAGGGCGGTTCGTTGCTCCAGAGCCTTTCCATTCACCTTCACACTCCTGGGCCAGACTACACTCAATCATATGACCCACTGAAGAGATGAGTCTTCAGTAAAGACTTAAAGGTTGAGACCGAGTTTGCGACTCTCACATGGGTAGGCAGACCATTCCATAAAAATGGAGCTCTATAGGAGAAAGCCCTGCCTCCAGCTGTTTGCTTAGAAATTCTAGGGACAATTAGGAGGTCTGCGTCTTGTGACCGTAGCGTACGTGTAGGTATGTACGGCAGGACCAAATCAGAGAGATATGTAGGTGCAAGCCCATGTAATGCTTTGTAGGTTAGCAGTAAAACCTTTAAATCAGCCCTTTCCTTGACAGGAATCCAGTGTAGGGAGGCTAGCACTGGAGTAATATGATCACATTTTGGGGTTCTAGTCAGGATTCTAGCAGCCGTATTTAGCACTAACTGAAGTTTATTTATTGCTTTATCCGGGTAGCCGGAAAGTAGAGCATTGCAGTAGTCTAACCTAGAAGTAACAAAATCATGGATAAATTACCAACCGGGAACTCTGGAAAAACTGGGGATTTAGGGAATATTCTGGAATTTTGCAAACTTAGGTTGACTATCCCAAACACTCTGAACCACCCCCCCACCCCATTGTCTTTCAGTCTCTCTCTTTCTCTATTTCACTCTCTGTCTCTCCTCTCTGTTTGTCTGTCAGGAGCAGATGGCTGACGTGGAGAGGATCAACAAGGAGACAGGGGAGCTGAGCGCTTCAGGGGAGCTAGCTGCCCCCCTGGATCTGAAGGAGGGAGGGGGGGGGAGGGAGGTGGAGGACCCCAGCCCCATCCCCTACTGGTCCTTCGAGAGATGCTCCAACAGATGGAGACACACACACACAAGGATAGTATGAACACCTCTGGCCAGAAACACACACACCTCTCCCCTGACCACACACATACCAAAAAGGAAACCATGGACCAGAGCGAGATAGACACACCCCTCCCCCTCGACCAAAAAGAGGAACACTTGCGCCGAGTCCTGCCTCTCTACATACAGGTACAGTACTGTGGTGTCTCTGGTCCCATATGTGTTTGTGCGATCTTGCCAACTTTTGTGGTTATTGTCATGCCAAACAGCCACAGGAGTTGGCTATATGTCACAAACAGATGTGGGAGCAGGCTAGGTATCCCCTTGCTATCTTTCTCTCTAACTATAGGAAATGGCCATTATCAGATCATGTTGGTTGACTCTAATGATAAAGTCACTTCTTTACTATAACCCAATCAGAGACCCTTTGACTATGCTTATAGACAAACTGATAGGATTTATCCTACGATTTCCTCCCATAATAGCAAGTTAATGACAATGACAATCATACTGTCCTTTGGCTGAATTCCAGCACTGATCGGTGTGCCCATTGAGCAGGCTGCTGTGTGCATGCGAGCGAGTGTGTGCGCACGTGTGCCCATTGATCTGGTCAGAACCATGGTGATAACCGTAGCCACAGGCGTAAGCAGTCTCTGAGTCTTTCCCTTGAACTAAAGGAGGGAGTTTTCATGTGTGACTGGTGTGTGTATGCAAACACAGGCTCCATGATCTGCGCAATGGGATTTCACCAGTATATAGGGGCCCATTCAAACACATCACCCATATCCATATCTTCTTACAGGTTTCAATGCAGACACTATACATCTGGTGTTGTGTATTTGTGGAGTTGGTATTGTATGTCTGGTATTTGTGTAGTTGTTATTTGGTGTATCTGATTCTGCAGTGTATAAAAAGAGAAACGAAACCTGCATCTGTGCTTCTGCTAAATACTAATTAATTGCATCCACTATTCCAGTATGCCTTGGCTCAGGTTTTTATCTGTATCAATACATTTACTGCCATAAGACTATTCACTGTAAAGTAAACTAGCAACACTCAATGCTAGCTAAACCTAACTACAGTAACCATCTCTCCCTCCCTCTCTCTCTCTCTCTCTCTCTCTCTCTCTCCCTTCCCTCTCTCCCTCTCTTTCTACTGTAGGTATGTGAAAGTGGTGGTGGGACAGAGGAGCTGGATCTGAGGAGTCTAGCTGTTCTGACTGCAAACACTGTGGTCTCCAACATCCATGCCATACTGGCAGAAAAACCTGCAGGTATGTTATGGTCATCATGCCTTTATTATGGTTATGGCATGACTTCCCTCTGTGTTCTGCTCAGTCACATTTCTCTGATAAACTTTACTGGGTTACTGCAGGTTATTAGAAGGAAGTGTGTGCGAGGTGAGCATGCTTGCGTGTTAGTACTACCTGACTTCTTTAGAGAAGTGGATACTTCTGTTTTTAATTCCCAACTATGTTTTCATGTTGTACTGTATGTCATGTTTCTCTGTTGTGTGTTTCTCTGCTGTACCAGAACCTCTATACAGATAACATAGTGTCTTGAAGTTATTGGTTTAATAGTTTAGTGTTTACATACCAGCACTGTACAGTAAATGTACTAGAGCAACTCTTTAGAAAGTCAACAATACAGTGTGGTTTAAAAACTCAGTCAAACTGAATAACAAAACCGAAATATACCTCATGCAGACCTTGGTGTTTGAGACTAGAAAGTGAAAGTAGTTTCAGTGGATGGTAAAAATACTATTATTATTTTTAACCTCTGCGTTAGAACAGGCTCTCTGAGAACTCTGATAGGATTCTTTTCCTATCCACTAGGCACTTCAAGTAGATCTGAAAGGAATGGCTACACACAGTGTAAGAAATATGGTAGTAGCTTCTCCACCTTGCCCTTTGATAAGCTTCAGTGTCTAAGGTCAGGTGTTATGGGGTTGTTCCTGGACAGATTTGTATGTGTTTCTACGCCTTTGGGTGTATCTGTGATTCTAACCCTTGTTGTGTCTCCTCTCCTAGAGGAGGCTCGCTACGAGGTGCAGCAGTTCTTCCAGAGAAGAGACGAGACGGACAACACAGACGATATAGACAACAGTGAGATAGACAGCAGGGAGACAGACAGGACAGAGGAGACAGACAGGGGAGAGTCACACAGCCAGACAACACAGACAGACAATGCAGGATGGCTTCTGTTGAAGACTCTGTCTTTCCTGACTGCTACAAACTCTGCTGTGAGTGAAGTTAAACATGTTTGAATCTAAAGCATGGCTACCCTGATCCTTTAACAGACTGACTGTGGTTTACCACATTATAGTTTAAGCTGTGTACTGTAGCCTGAAGTCCCAGGTAACTGGAAGTGAAACATCTGGAAACTCCCAGTGTTGTTTAGTTAAATGATGATTCAGTGTGTGTTAATAAATCAGAGTTGTTCCAGTGCATAGGTCTTGGCAAGCCCCTCACAGACAGACATCTCCTTGGTGGCATATTTTTAGTAAGCAATGCAAATGTGTTTTTGTTGTCAGTTACACGTTTTAAAGGCAAGTCATAAAAGCTGATCAGATTTAATCTTGCTAAGAGTAAAAGTTCCTCCTTTTTTATTTTATTTGTGTTTTTTCTCTCTTTAGGAATTGCTCTATTCAATAAAGTATATATATATATATAAAGTATACATATATTGTGTTCTCTTTCTCTGGGAGGTGATTTGGTCAGTAAAGTCAAATTGTTGTGTGTTCTTCACTATTTTTAGGAATTGATGTCTGTAGTAAAGCCAGGTCTGCCGGCGGCCCTGGTGAAGTGTCTCTACCTGCTAGTGTGTCTACCGTCCCGGAAGGAGAGTGCAGCAGTAGAGGAGACCTTTCAAGAACTGCTCATACAGGTGAGTTCTCTAGTCTATTTCAGCGGTATCCTCAAGGTTAGAGAGGCTGGCCAGTAAGAGCATGGTTGTCTGTTCAAATCCCAGTGCTGATAGAGAATATCAGTCCATAGTGAACAGTGCTGGCAATCAAATCTCAGGTGGTCCATTGTAGCTCAGTTATGGCACTTTGGCGCTTACAATAGTGGGTTTGGTTCCCGGGTCCAAACATATGTAAAAAAAAAGGTATGCATACATTACTAAGTTGCTTTGTATAAAAGCGTCTGCTAAATTATCTATATTATTATTAATATACTACTGTCATGTGACCTTGATCAAGGCACTTAACCCCTAACCTCCTCTCCTCCTTAGGTCCTGTTACAGCTGTGCTGTCACCCTTCCAGTGTGGAGGAGATGGTGGAGACTGAGGAGTTGCAGTGTCTGATCATCTCGCTCACATCACTACACGACCAGACTAGTGCCCCCTGGAGGCACCAGGCATCACGTGTTCTCAGAGCTGTCTCTGCTGCTAAGACACCCAATACCGTCCCCTTCCTACAGGGTGAGCTGAAGTGCAAAAAGTATCATTTTAGTAGTCAATTACACTAATATATTCAGTATTAGTGGCCCATGCAAGAATCAAACCCACAAGCTTGTTGTTGCAACCACTATGCTCAGAACAACAAACATGGTTCTCAGGTAGATATTGAACAGGAGTTGAGTTGAGAAGAAAGGGCTGACATTATCATCAGAGTCAACCAACATGATCTGATAATGGGCATTTCCTATTATTATTATTTTTTAAATGTTTTCCTAATCAATGCAACACTGGTGTTTGATTGCAACATACAATTCCTCAATTGAGAGTGGTAGTGAGTCTATATCAGTTTAGCTTCAATTTTCGCTTGGATATTTTTCCCATCAGTGATGTAAACCAAAATTGGTTCTGTGAAAGTTCCAACATTCCTTAGGTCGTGGCAAATGTTCTCATAACAAAATAACTGACCAGTCGTGGTGATGATTATAGAATATTTGTATAAAACATTCACCTGATGTTGCAACAACGCTCCTAGAAAACATTTATTATGTTCTTTAAAGGTTCCCAGAATGATTAATTAGGTTGTGGGAACAGTCTGCCGAGAACAATGTGTGGACATCACATTAGATATGTTCCCAAAACATAAAAATGGTCCATTTGGGTGGATGATTCTACAATGTTTATTTTTGGGTGCAGAAAAACATTCACAGAATGTTTCATTAGGTTGTTGAAATATCATGTGGACATGACAAGAGATATGGTCCCAAAACACAAACATTATTACAATATTTCTATCAGGTTGCAAAAAAAACATTTGCCTGATGTTGCAAGAACATTCCCAAAACACATTTTTTTCTGTCCTTTAAAAGTTCATAAAACATTTATTTAGGTTGTGGGAATATTGTACAGATATGACAAGAGATGGTTTAGTTGTGCTGACATTCAGATAATGTTTGTATCAGGGTGCAAAAAACGTTCCTTTGATGTTGCAAGAATGCTGACAGAACAGCCTTTCTGAGTTCTTTAAAGGTTCCCAGAATATTTAATGAGGTTGTGGGAACAGTGTGGGTACAATACAAGAAATAGGTTCCCAAAACAGAAAATATGCTCAGTTGTGATGACATTCATACAATGTTTAAGTTAGGTTGCACAGGATATTCTCTTAATGCTGTAAGAATTAAATACATTTTTATGCTGTTCATAGCATATTTGTTTTAGATTTAACATAATGTTCAATTTATGTTCGCGCAATATACATTTTACCTGGTCTTGGAGGTCCTCATAACATTTCAAGAACATTTAGAAAATTGTATATTTAAGTTTTACCTAATACAGATGTAGGATCTTAATATTATCACTCTTTTGTTGCTGAAAATTTTCCAGCACTACAGGAAATGCAAACTTGTAGTGTATTTGAGTTTTAAAAAGGCTTCTTAAGTTTGTAATTTCCACTTTGAAATGTCTGACTTTATTTGCCCTAATGAACCGTTTATCAACCCCTACAAAAATGTCCATTAATTATAATGAACATAAAAATGGACATTTCCTGTAGCCACAGGATGATTTTTCTGCTGTAGCCAACTGGCTCAATTAAGAGTGTTAAGTGTTAAGTGTTTTGACTTCCGGCGCCGACAGAGATGGCCGCCTCGCTTCGCGTTCCTAGGAAACTATGCAGTTTTTTGTTTTTTTACGTGTTATTTCTTACATTAGTACCCCAGGTCATCTTAGGTTTCATTACATACAGTCGAGAAGAACTACTGAATATAATATCAGCGTCAACTCACCATCAGTACGACCAAGAATATGTTTTTCGCGACGCGGATCCTGTGTTCTGCCTTACAAACAGGACAACGGAGTGGATCCCATGCAGCGACCCAAAAAAACGACTCCGAAAAAGAGGGAAACGAGGCGGTCTTCTGGTCAGACTCCGGAGACGGGCACACCGTGCACCACTCCCTAGCATTCTTCTTGCCAATGTCCAGTCTCTTGACAACAAGGTTGATGAAATCCGAGCAAGGGTAGCATTCCAGAGGGACATCAGAGACTGTAACGTTCTTTGCTTCAAGGAAACATGGCTCACTGGAGAGACGCTATCCGAGGCGGTGCAGCCAACGGGTTTCTCCACGCATCGCGCCGACAGAAACAAACAACATTTCTGGTAAGAAGAGGGGCGGGGCGTATGCCTTATGGCTAACGTGACATGGTGTGATGAAAGAAACATACAGGAACTCAAATCCTTCTGTTCACCTGATTTAGAATTCCTCACAATCAAATGTAGACCGCATTATCTACCAAGAGAATTCTCTTCGATTATAATCACAACCGTATATATCCCCCCCCAAGCAGACACATCGATGGCTCTGAACGAACTTTGCAAACTGGAAACCATTTATCCGGAGGCTGCATTCATTGTAGCTGGGGATTTTAACAAGGCTAATCTGAAAACAAGACTCTCTAAATTTTATCAGCATATCGATTGCGCAACCAAGGGTGGAAAGACCTTGGATCATTGTTACTCTAACTTCTGCGACGCATATAAGGCCCTGCCCCGCCCCCCTTTCGGAAAAGCTGACCACGACTCCATTTTGTTGATCCCTGCCTACAGACAGAAACTAAAACAAGAGGCTCCCACGCTGAGGTCTGTCCAACGCTGGTCCGACCAAGCTGACTCCACACTCCAAGACTGCTTCCATCACGTGGACTGAGAGATGTTTCGTATTGCGTCAGATAACAATATTGACGAATACGCTGATTCGGTGTGCGAGTTCATTAGAACGTGCGTTGAAGATGTCATTCCCATAGCAACGATTAAAACATTCCCTAACCAGAAACCGTGGATTGATGGCAGCATTCGCGTGAAACTGAAAGCGCGAACCACAGCTTTTAATCAGGGCAAGGTGTCTGGTAACATGACCGAATACAAACAGTGCAGCTATTCCCTCCGCAAGGCTATCAAACAAGCTAAGCGTCAGTACAGAGACAAAGTAGAATCTCAATTCAACGGCTCAGACACAAGAGGCATGTGGCAGGGTCTACAGTCAATCACGGACTACAGGAAGAAATCCAGCCCAGTCACGGACCAGGATGTCTTGCTCCCAGGCAGACTAAATAACTTTTTTGCCCGCTTTGAGGACAATACAGTGCCACTGACACGGCCTGCAACGAAAACATGCAGTCTCTCCTTCACTGCAGCCGAGGTGAGTAAGACATTTAAACGTGTTAACCCTCGCAAGGCTGCAGGCCCAGACGGCATCCCCAGCCTCGCCCTCAGAGCATGCGCAGACCAGCTGGCCGGTGTGTTTACGGACATATTCAATCAATCCCTATACCAGTCTGCTGTTCCCACATGCTTCAAGAGGGCCACCATTGTTCCTGTTCCCAAGAAAGCTAAGGTAACTGAGCTAAACGACTACCGCCCCGTAGCACTCACTTCCGTCATCATGAAGTGCTTTGAGAGACTAGTCAAGGACCATATCACCTCCACCCTACCTGACACCCTAGACCCACTCCAATTTGCTTACCGCCCAAATAGGTCCACAGACGATGCAATCTCAACCACACTGCACACTGCCCTAACCCATCTGGACAAGAGGAATACCTATGTGAGAATGCTGTTCATCGACTACAGCTCGGCATTCAACACCATAGTACCCTCCAAGCTCATCATCAAGCTCGAGACCCTGGGTCTCGACCCCGCCCTGTGCAACTGGGTACTGGACTTCCTGACGGGCCGCCCCCAGGTGGTGAGGGTAGGCAACAACATCTCCTCCCCGCTGATCCTCAACACTGGGGCCCCACAAGGGTGCGTTCTGAGCCCTCTCCTGTACTCCCTGTTCACCCACGACTGCGTGGCCACGCACGCCTCCAACTCAATCATCAAGTTTGCGGACGACACAACAGTGGTAGGCTTGATTACCAACAACGACGAGACGGCCTACAGGGAGGAGGTGAGGGCCCTCGGAGTGTGGTGTCAGGAAAATAACCTCACACTCAACGTCAACAAAACTAAGGAGATGATTGTGGACTTCAGGAAACAGCAGAGGGAACACCCCCCTATCCACATCGATGGAACAGTAGTGGAGAGGGTAGCAAGTTTTAAGTTCCTCGGCATACACATCACAGACAAACTGAATTGGTCCACTCACACAGACAGCATCGTGAAGAAGGCGCAGCGGCGCCTCTTCAACCTCAGGAGGCTGAAGAAATTCGGCTTGTCACCAAAAGCACTCACAAACTTCTACAGATGCACAATCGAGAGCATCCTGGCGGGCTGTATCACCGCCTGGTACGGCAACTGCCCCGCCCTCAACCGTAAGGCTCTCCAGAGGGTAGTGAGGTCTGCACAACGCATCACCGGGGGCAAACTACCTGCCCTCCAGGACACCTACACCACCCGATGTTACAGGAAGGCCATAAAGATCATCAAGGACATCAACCACCCGAGCCACTGCCTGTTCACCCCACTATCATCCAGAAGGCGAGGTCAGTACAGGTGACCTCATCAAAGCTGGGACCGAGAGACTGAAAAACAGCTTCTATCTCAAGGCCATCAGACTGTTAAACAGCCACCACTAACATTGAGTGGCTGCTGCCAACACACTGACACTGACTCAACTCCAGCCACTTTAATAATGGGAATTGATGGGAAATAATGTAAATATATCACTAGCCACTTTAAACAATGCTACCTTATATAATGTTACTTACCCTACATTATTCATCTCATATGCATACGTAGATACTGTACTCTATATCATCGACTGCATCCTTATGTAATGCATGTATCACTAGCCACTTTAACTATGCCACTTTGTTTACATACTCATCTCATATGTATATACTGTACTCGATACCATCTACTGTATCTTGCCTATGCTGCTCTGTACCATCACTCATTCATATATCCTTATGTACATATTCTTTATCCCCTTACACTGTGTATAAGACAGTAGTTTTGGAATTGTTAGTTAGATTATTTGTTGGTTATTACTGCATTGTCGGAACTAGGGACACATGGCATTTTGATTTAATTCGTAGAACATTCGAATAGCATTTAATCATACAATTGCAGCTGGGGAATGGTGTATGGTGTTTGTAGGCTTTACAATAACTTAGACTACAGGTCCACTGGGCGTTAGTTCAAGTAGCCTACTTAGGCTACGTGCAGGTTACAGCGCAACTCATGTGGGTTATAATACATTTGCATATTTGTAGGGGGTACATGTATCTTTCATGAGGGGAATTTTTTTTATTTGTATAAATTGTTTTATTATATGTTCAATGCAACCAATAGGCTGAATAAGGTGTTGGTTTCTTCAGTGCCTGTGTGGTCCACTGGTTACAGCTGGTGACCCTGACACTCATATGCCAGAGTTGGCATGGGTTCGAATCTAACTCACTGCCATTAGAATTTTTTTGTGGAACTAGTACTAGTTACTCTCTGTGGGTTGTACTGAGTGCTCTTACTCAAATAATTTCTAAAGGAAATAACTTAATTTTTACTCCATGACATTTTACCAAATAACTTCAGTTACATAGATTTATATTATTATATTGTCGCTGTCGAATGAAAACCTCACAACTCCACTTTTGATGATTTCAATTTTTTGCATGAATGTATACTATTGGTTCTCCTTTTCAAGTTTTACGTTTATGTCACGTCTGTATGAACATTTCATGACCCCTTGACCAATGAAATGTATTCAAAATAGCTTGTCATCAAAACTCTTAAATCAATTGGCTCTGTCTTGGAAATTCAAAATTTCCATCCATCACAAGTTGTTCGTCAAACCCTGTATCTCCACCAAGGCTCTTGAAGTGAAGCGCAGGTCTTCACTCCTGAGGATATTTTTGTTCATGGGTTCTTAGCCAGAGATAAGTTGGATCAGAGGTAAGTTGGACTTTATTCATGTTTGGTATTTCTCAGATATAATTCTGCTGTTTATATTGTGTTTTGAGGGCAAGTGCAAATAAATGATCTGCTTGTTGGCTAACTAGCCACCTTGTCATTGGCATAAAGTGTGAACAGATTAATCAGATGTTTGTGGCAGTAGGTAACTAGCTATCACATTAGGTTGCCAGTAGATATAAGCTGGCTAAACTAGCTAGCTGCAGTGTCATCCAGGTAGCTAGCTAATGTTAGCTTGATCAACTGCTCAGTCCAGCGCAGCATCCTCCCATTGCACTCTCTCAATCTGTGTGTGTCTAAATGTCATTCTGTTTTTATGACCAGGTCTATAAGCACATCTGTCATACAGTCAGTGTATCATCTCAGTAAGTTTTTTGAGCCATAAACTAGAAATACATTTTTTTGTGTGTGTCTTTTTATTTACAGCTTGTAGCGACACAACCCGAGGGGTAGGAGAATGGGCCAGCCAAGAAAATAAAATACCCTTCAAAGTGGAAAGGAGAGGTTTGGAAGAGGAGGTGGATGGAGGGTAAATTCTAGTGTACATTAAAAATATAATTGAGTTGGCAATTGATAACGGCACTATTTGATTATTTATTACTCACCTTGATGTTTAATTCCATGCTGAAATGTGTCTGATTTACATACTAGTAACATGACTGATAGTGAATATTCAATATAGATTTTTGTTTGACTGTTGTAACACTTACCAGATCCTCCTTGAAAAATTAAACATCACACATAACTTTGAATAAGACCGTAATTGAAACTGTACAGTCTACAGACTTTGTTTAATGTTAGTCTTCATTGGCAACTATCTGTGCTGGAGGACACTAAAAGATGGTGCTGGCAGGCTTAAATTATAAATTAATGTCAAATCAATTGCACTAAGTTGTTGTTTTTGTTTGCTATCACAGTTTACCAGAAGTTGTAAACAATTACCAAACTAAATGTGTAACTAGTACTTAAGTAGTTTTCTGACCGTATACTTTTTTACTCTTTCTTGAGTAGTTTCTTAAGCGGACTACTTTTACTTGACTTCATTTCAATCTAAGTAATAGTACTTTTACTTCAGTACAGATTTTCAGTACTCAACCCACCTCTGCAAATTATATATATAAAATGTGTGCAAGCATCCACACTGGAAGAAAGCTTATCGTTCCACAGTAGGCCTACATCTGTCAATCATCTGATAGCCCAAATCAGCTCATCAACTCAGCCATGAAAACACAAAAGGTAAACTACTATCAGTTTTCGCACCTTTCATTATGTGACAATGGATAGGTTAACGGGTATTCTACAAAATGTAGACTATTAGAATATGATCAATTAACAAAGGGCCAATTACAACTATTGATGGCACTAGATTATCACCAGCTGATGTTTCATTAACTATTAATATGCTCTAAATTCACCCGCAATGCTGATCTCAATTTCAACCATTATAGGTCACCTCATTTACCGCTCCCTAAAAGCTGATGTCAGTGATACCTGTGGTGGTTCATTTCTTTACTATCAAATGAGGAGAGACAAACTTATCACACAAGTCAGAGTTATACTTGAACTAAATCTTTAATAGTGAGAGCTTTGCAATAGCGATGGCTGGTCAACGAATCACCGTCTCTGATAATTCATTGAGAGCGGTGAGACAAAAGTACAAAGGTCTTTTATAGCCACGATACACCCCTTTCAACCAAGATGACGAACAACAGATATATAGAATGGGTCACAAGGTTAAGATCTGTATGAAAGATCCTATAATACATAACAGACAGTATCTGCTGTGTCAACAGTTTTCATTGTATAGACCAGTGTCTGGCCCTCCGACTCCAAACTGGAACCATCTCTCCCTGGTACGGTATAGAACAGAAACATTAACCCATGCTCTGGAATGTTCTTTAGGTTTTATCACCCAATAGACATCGTAAATCTCCTGTCAGTGTTATCTCCCAGAGGCCCATCCTCAGTAGAACACACACACAATAGTTAAGAATACTCTATTCTGTTGACTAAAACAACCATTTTATGCAATAAAAGTATTATAACATAATCTTGCAATTATGCCACCATATGCCTTAGTCAAAGATATGTATATAATGACAAGATGCTCATGTCTCTAACAATGGGAGTTGTTTTCCCAAAGGCAGGAAGGCAGGCGAGAAGTTTAGGTCTGCATATTAAGCCCATAGAAACGCATTGGGCTTATTCGCCTCTTCTTCTCTTCCTTAGTCCTGCTTGCAACCAAAGTCTTTCAAGATATGTTCGTACTCTGGTTGGTGTTGTCATTGGAACAACTAAGTAATTTTTTTGACAAGCATTTCGTACAAAATAAATAAATAATTTATGCGTTTACCATGGCTAATCTACTATAGCAATTTACCAGACAACTTATATAAATTAAAACTGTTGGTGTAGCCTGTTGTTATTATTTTATTTGTTTCCTATTTATATTATCCAAAAGTGTTTGGTATGGTAATTTCCTATCAATATCGGGGGTAAAACAATCCCTGGACTGTCCACATTTGAAATGTGTAACTAAATCGGGGCGGCAGGGTAGCCTAGTGGTTAGAGCATTGGACTAGTAACTGAAAGGTTGCAAGTTCAAATCCCTGAACTGACAAGGTACAAAATCTGTCGTTCTGCCACTGAACAAGCAGTTAACCCACTGTTCCTAGGCCGTCATTGAAAATAAGAATTTGTTCTTAACTGAGTTGCCTAGTAAAATAAAGGTAAAAAAAAAAGTAAATTGGTAACATGGCAACGCCAACACGGTAAGGCTATATTTACACACTGAAGGCAGCGGCCCTAACCACTAAACCACACCGCAACTGAACTCAATTTGGACAGTTCATTCGTAACCTTAGGATACACTTCACATTTGTATGTCGTAGCTTAGTGGAAACCAATATCTATCTTGTGATATTAAGATATATATAACGATGGTGGTTGATGTGTATGGCTGCATTTCAGATACATTTTTGCACATTTGAATGTTCCAGTAATTGGACCTAAGCCTAGTGTTTGAGCGAACGAGAATATTATTTTGATAGCAGGCCTGATCCCAATGACTCAACTGCCCCTGCATAGAGAGAAAGATAACTGCTCATTTTCAAGGAATCACAAGGCTCAATAGAATTTCCTGATGATGCAGCAAGAAAATTCTCTGCAACAAGAATGATCAAGTTAAGATCCGACATCTGTATGTTGACTGCACATAATTTAATTAATAGGACATTTGAACAGCATTTATTCATATAAACAAAACCATATTTTTTACACATCATATGTTGACACATGAGGTTTGAACCCGTAAATGGGTTTTTTCTCAGTATATAGCCATGGCAGTATGGTCAATCAGGAATTCCATGCTTCCCTTTTAACCTTATTAGACATAACTAACCCTGGAAAATACCAGTAACTGTGTTATTCACCATCACTTCACCATCCTCTTTATACAGTGCTTTCAGAAAGTATTCACACCCCTCACTTTTTCCACATTTTGTTGTGTTACAGCCTGAATTTAAAATGTATTAAATTGAGATTTTGTGTCACTGACCTACACACAATACCCCACAATGTCAAAGTGGAATTTTGTTTGTAGAAAATGAATGAAATTAATAAAAACATAATGCTGAAATGTCTTCAGTCAATAAGTATTCAACGCCTTTGTTATGGCAAGCCTAAATAAGTTCAGATGTGCTTAACAAATCACATGATTTGCATGGACTCATTCCGTGTTCAATAGTAGTGTTAAACATGATTTATGAATGACACCCCATCTCTGTAACCTACATATACAATTATATGTCAGTTCCCTCGACCGAGTAGTGAATTTCAAGCACAGATTCAACCACAAAGACCAAGGAGGTTTTTCAATACCTCGCAAAGAAGGGTACCGATTGGTAGATTTGTTAAAATCTAAAAAGCAGGTGCTGAATATCCCTTTGGGCATGGTGAAATTATTAAAAACACTTTGGATGGTGTATTAATCCACCCAATCACTACAAAGATACAGGCATCCTTCCTAACTCAGTTGCCGGAGAGGAAGGAAACTGCTTAGGGATTTCACCATGAGGCCAATTTTAAAACACTTACAGAGTTTAATGGTTTTGATATGAGAACTCAGGATGGATCACCAAAATTGTAGTTACTCCACAATACTAACCTAAATGACAGAGTGAATAAAAATATTACAAAACATATATCCTGTTTGCAAAAGGCACTTAATTAATACTGCAAAAAATGTGGCAAAGAAATACATTTTTTGACCTAAATACAAAGTGTTTGGGGCATATCCAACACAACACATACTTTTCAAGCATTGTTTGTGCATTGCCAATCAGGGGTGCCAGTAATTTTGGATACCACTGTATGTAATTAATCAGCTTCTTGACATGCCCAACTGTCAGGTGGATGGATTATCTTGGCAAAGGAGAAATGCTCAATAACAGGACTGTAAACACATTTGTACTCAAAATTTGAGAGAAATTAGCTTTCTGTTCGTATGGAACATTTCTGGGATCTTTTATTTCAACTCATGAAACATGGTACCAACACTTTACATGTTGGGTTTATATTTTTGTGTGGTGTAGTTTGAAGGTCTGTATTTAAGAAGGACATGAATACACAATAATATGAGTTAAAGGCTTTCAACACCTGTGGTGAAGAAAGAAAATCATAAAATGTAGTGTTTTAAGTACACCGCATATGAAGTGAAAAGGAACATTTTAATTACAAGGCCACAGCTATCCTCTAGTGACGCAGAGGGTTCATGATCTGGCTCCAGATCCAAAGATTGCAGGTTCAATCCACTATTTTCTTTAACCATGTTTCTTTTGAAAAAAAAAGTGAAATTGAGGCTCAAATACTAAAAGAGTATATTTCGTTCAGTTGTATAAATCCAGTCAGAAATGCAGTGGTGGAAAAAGTATCCAGTTGTCATCCTTATAGAACCTAACAGAAAATGACCCAGTAAAATATACTTGAGTAAAAGTCTAAAAGTTTTTGGTTTTAAATATACTTAAGTATCAAAAGTAAAAGTACGAATAATAAAAAAATCCTAATATTAAGAAAACCAGATGGAACAATTTTCTTGTTTTTTTAATGGATAGCCAGGGGCACACTCCAACACTCCGACATAATTTACAAACACAGCATTTGTGTTTAATGAGTCTGACAGATCAGAGGCAGTGGGGATGACCAGGGATGTGTGTGAATTGGACAATTTTCTGTCCTGCTAAGCATTCAAAATGTAACATGTACTTTTGGGTGTCAGGGAAAATGTATGGAGTAAAAAGTACAATATTTTCTTTAGGAATGTAGTGAGTAAAAGTAAAAGTTGTCAATAATATAAATAGTAAAGTACAGATACCCATAAAAATGACTTAAGTAGTACTTTAAAGTATTGTTACTTAAGTACTTTACAACACTGCAGAACCTGTAAAAAATAGAACTTTGTGTAAAAATTGACTCTTCAACTTTAAAAGACGCACCCTATATAATTCCTACTTTGAGATGATTGATATGGTCCCCACTGGCTTATTTTTCATGATCTGAAAAGCAAAAGCAAAGCAGCATACAGCATATAAAGAGGATGGGTGAAGTGATTGATGGTGAATAACCTAGTTACCAGTATTGCGATGGGTTTGTTATGTCTAAGAAGACTAAAAGGGAAGCATATAATTGCTGATTGACCATACTGCCATTGCTATATACTGATAAAAGAAAATGTGGTCCCTTGTGGAGCAGAGGATAAAAGACCTGGTTAAACATTGGTTAAGTTAATATTTTAAACATTGCAGGAATAAATTATGTTCAAATGTCCTATGAATTAAATAATGTGCAGCTTGTCAGCATAAGTGTAACATATATGGTTGTGTTTATATGATTAAATTCTGTTCAAATGTCCTATGAATTAAATAATGTGCAGGTTATCAACATATGAAGTGTAAAAAATATGGTTGCGTTTGTATGATAAAATTCTATTCAAATGTCCTATAAATTAAATTAAAATGCCATGTGTCTCTATATCACCTACAATACTGTCCTCAAATGCAAATTGAAAAAAATCTGGAGAGAAAATTAATGGGGATGTATTCCAATCAGCTTTCCCATGCGGCGAATGTGTGGTAGTATTAGGTCAAACGTAAATATATAATTTTATAAATGTTCTTGAAATGTTTTGAGTAAAATGTATATTGAGTGAACATCAATGGAATAACATTTTAAACCTAAAACAAATATGATATGAACATCATAAAAACTGACTTATTTCATTCTTACAACATTAAGGGAATGTCCTGTGCAACCTGGGGCGGCAGGTATCCTAGTGGTTAGCGAATTGGACCAGTAAGGTTGCTGGATCAATTCCCCTGGCTGACAAGGTAAAAATCTGTGGTTCTGCCCCTGAACCCACTGTTCCCCGGCAGGCCGTCATTGTAAATAATAATTTGTTCTTATCATTGTACATAATAAATTGTTCTTATCTGACTTGCCTAGACAAATGTTATCACAACTGAGCATATTTTGTGTTTTGGGAACCTATCTCTTGTAATGTACCTACACTGTTCATACAACCTAACTACATGTTCTGGGAACCTTTAAAGGCTGTTCTGTCAACATTTTTGCAACATCAAAGGACTTTTTTGTGCACCCTGATACAAATATTATCTGAACGTCAGTACAACTGGACAGTTTTTGTGTTTTGGAAATATACCTCTTGTCACATCCCCACAATGTTACCACAACCTAATGAAACATAATGGTAAGACTATGGATCATTTTGCTATTTGATTTTGAATTTTAGGACGCATTTAGGTATCTATTTGTTATTGTTATTATTTGATAAAATATTGAATTTTGAACCATCTAAATATTGAACCATCCAAAAAACAATTCCATATGTTAGCTTAGGCGACTTAGACTTTTAGAGGTTAATTGGGTTATAGAAACATTCTTCCAACATCAGTTTTATACAAACATTCCAAAATCATCACCACAAATGAACAGTTTTTGTGTTATGAGAACATTTGCTGCGACCTAACGAATGTTCTAGGAACTTTCACAGAACCAATTTTGGTTTTCTGATAAAACATTACTGGTACATTGTGTTATTACGTAAACAGGAAACCTAATGAAAACTTTTGAGGAATTTTCTGTGGTGGTTGTTGGACAAAAGATACTAGAACTTAATGGGAATCTTAGCTAATGTTATAGGAATGTTCAGTTTGCTGGGATGCAGTAATCACCAGAACATTAAGACCACTGACCTTATTGATGGGATGATTTTCCTCTCAGGAACGTGGGTAAAGATAAGCAGCAGTCACCAGAGCCCCAGGTCTCATGACAAACACAGAAGTAGACATTCACATGATATCCACTCAGACCTCATTATCTACTTAGCTGTTCCCATACACAGCCCAGAGCACAGAACATGACTGTTGTCTGGTTTGTTTTGGTGATCGTTATCAGTTTGTTTTGGTCATGGAGGACATATGTAAGGGATAATCAACGAGGGGCTATGCATTCTATGGAAAATCAGGAATGTGCGAAATGTGTTCCGCAACGCGCTAGTGGAGTGAAACGGAATTTACCTTCCACAGAGCTGCTTATTTTCCCATAGAATGCATAGCCCCTAGAGCCCATAGTTGATTATCCATGGCTATAATTTAACACATTTCCCGCAAGTGAAGTAGCTAGCAAGTTTACTAGATATAGTAGCTACAGTAGTTGCCTTGGTAACCAAACAGACTTGCTAGTTTAGCTAACCTTACCATCAGTCCTAGCTTGCTATTATGAAAATCGAATTCAACAATGTCAACAATGTTTACAATTCAACTTTTGCTTTCAAAAATAGCTCAAACATTGAACATGTAAGATTGAAATAGCCATTGAATTCTACCGTGCTGATATACCGGCGTTAGAGGAAAATAATGCACACTCTAGAATGCCCTTCAAGCAATAATAGTGGCACTCTATTTTTACTTTTTATTTAACCTTTATTTAATTAAAACTTCTTGAGTGTAGGGGGCAGGATTTTCGTTTTTGGCTAAAAAACATACCCATTTGAAACTGCCTATTTCTCAGACCCAGAAACTATAATGTGCATATAATTGTCAGATTAGGATAGAAAACACTCAACATATTGTCTGTGAGTATAACAGAACTGATATTGCAGGCGAAACCCTGAGGAAAATCAAACCAGGAAGTGGCTTCTATTTTGAAAGCTCCATGTTCCATAGCCTGCCTTCGCTCCATTTAAAGGGATATCAAACAGATTCCTTTCCCCATGGCTTCCTCAAGGTGTCAACAGTCGTTAGACAGTTTCAGGCTTCATTTTGAAAATTGAGTGAGAAAGATAACATTGTGTCAGTGTTTTGCTTGCGCAACAGAGTGGGGCAGCCATTGTCTCTCCCTCTCCTATTGAAAAAGCGAGAGTCCCGGTTGAAATATTATCGATTATATATTTTAAATACAACCTAAGGATTGATTATAAAAAACGTTTGACATGTTTCTATGGACATTACGGATACTATTTGGAATTTTCTTCTGCGATGTCATGACCGCTCGAGCATGTGTATTTCTGAACATAATGCGCCAAACAAATGGAGGTATTTTGGATATAAAAATAATCTTTATGGAACAAAAGGAACATTTATTTTGTAACTGGGAGTCTCGTGAGTGCAAACATCCGAAGATCATCAAAGGTAAGTGATTTAATCTATTGCTTTTCTGACTTTCGTGACCAATCTACTTGGCTGCTAGGTGTTTGTAATATTTTGTCTACTGAGAGAGATGTTCTTACATAAACGCTTGTTATGCTTTTGCCGAAAAGCTGTATTGAAATCTGACACACCAGGTGGATTAACAACAACCTAAGCTGTGTTTTGCTATATTGCACTTGTGATTTCATGAAAATTAAATATGTTTAGTAATTTAATTTGAATTTGGCGCCCTGCAATTCAGTGGGTGTTGATGAAAATGATCCCGCTAACGGGATGGGTGCGTCAAGAACTAGGCAAGCCAGTTAAGATCAAAGTCTTATTTACAATGATGGCCTACCCCGGCCAAACCTTAACCCGGACGACCCTGGGCCAATTGTGCACAGCCTTATGGGACTCCCAATCACTTCAGGTTGTGATACAGCCTGGAATATAATCAATATAATAATAATACTGTGCTAGTGTTTTATTTAATGCTATGGTTTTGGTGATGATGGGTGATTTGTTTTGGTGATGGTGAAGGCATTCAGGCAATGTGTCTGATGTGTATTTGTATGGTTAAATACTTGATTTACTCAATGTATGATTCATAGACCCTGTAACCCCTGCTCTCTCTCTCTCTCTCTCTCTCTCTCTCTCTATATATATATATATATATATATATATATATATATATTCTATTTCTCCACTCTCTCCTCAGCTAAGAACTGTGTGCGTATCTGTATTCAGAACCTGCAGCGTATCAGTGATCGTGCCCCAGCTCCAGTCTTAGCTGAGGTGGCTGTCACAGTGTTCAGCTTCATCAGAGACTCCTACCAGCTCAACCCTGCTCTGTTCACCGAGCTTGAAAATAACGATGGATACATTGTCTTACAGGCCATCATGACCCGGTGAGTTAGAGAGAAGGAGATGGGGGAGGGAATTGAGGGAGAAAGAGAGGGTGAGGAAGGATGATGGTGAGGGAGAGAAAGGGAGTGTTTAAAGGTGGGAGGGAGAGGGACAGAGTAAAAACATCTGTCTTTATTGAAAGCGTCAGTAGGGGAACTTATCCAGATTTCTTGGAAATATGGCTTCCAGGAATAAAGGTGCGTGCAACAGACATAATGTAATTTGATTTATTTTTGGGTTAAAGACAATTCTGCCCACAACACAATGCTATTTATGTCTCTGCAGTTTGTCTGCTTACAGATATATGGCTACAAATAATATTTTATCTTTCACTTTTTATCTAGACCCTTTACTGTGTCTCTTTCACACTCTCTCCGTGCCATTAATTCCCAATTTTTCACAATGGCAGGTGTGAGGAGGGTGTGCCTGCGGAGGAGTTTGGTCCAGTAGAGGACCTGTTATCTCTGCTAGCGTCTTTGTGTCTGTTTGGGAGGTCAGAGCTGAAGGTGGCGCTCTGTGTCACCAACCCTCAGCCACCTGGCTTCAAGTTTGACCCCTCACTCACCACAGGTAAGAAAACACTTCCTTTTATTCTCCCCCCTCCTGCCCCCATTTCCCCCACACTTTACAAGAACAAATGTAGGTGGGTTAATGGGAAACCTTTGTATGCCTCCCACCTCCAAACACTCCTCTACCCCTTCCCACACTCTTCCCTTGTACTCCCCAAACAGTCTCCTTCTCCCCTCCCTTGCTCCACCTCTCAGGTTAACAGGAGCCATGAGGTGATTATGTCCAAGATGATGAAGTGTCTGCAGTCCTAACTCTGTTAACAGACACACTGCATTCATAAAACACCACCGCACAGAGGCTACCCATCTATCACACACACACACACACACACACACACACACACACACACACACACACACACACACACACACACACACACACACACACACACACACACACACACACAGAGAGAGCCCATATATCACCTACAGGAGCACCTCTCTCACCAGCGTTGAGACAAGGGTATTTTAGGATGATCTTATTTGTCTGTGATATGATTTTCATTACAGGTGAAAATTAATCTTATTACAAACTACTTATATCTTTATTTACCACAAACATATCCATGTCCCTGCTCCTAAATCTAAGACCATCTCGGGAATATTCTGACAATGCTGTGCTTCCAAACTTTATCCGTCCGGATAATGATATTTTCCCAATTTTTTTATGCAACTTAACACATTCGTTATCTATCAATCTATGTGAGCGTAACTCGATTCCCTTGGTTATTTTCTCCTGTTTATGTTAATTGTTCAACCGTCATTGCTCTATGGAATTGAGCAAAATATGATAAATGGTTCCTAAACTAAAACATAACTTTGCTTAAATTGACCTTTGAGTAATGCCATAAGATTATTTTCACATATATTACTTTGTCAGCTGCATGGGAATGTATTTCCGGTCCCCTTTTCAGTCAACATCAAACACAAAACAAACATATTTTTCCAGGTAGGGATAGTGGTCATAGGCACTATAACTAACCAGCCCAGCCAGTGTCTTTCTATGTGAAACAAATCCTCATTGACTGAACCTTTTTTTGGGGTGTCTGTCGCTCTTCTTCGACCTAGGGGAAACACTGCTCCTAGTTTATTACACTTTTACATATGTGTTTCTATCTGAGCCTAGTTAAACCTTCTGCTTCAGGCTTTCTATCCTTGTGTCATAAGACGCAGTGCAGAGGGTCTGCACAAAAATATTTTCCTATGATGTGTTCTCAGTTTTGAGCAAATTACAGGAAGGAGATGATGAGAGGATTAAGGCACTTAGTACTTTTGAGATTCCCACAATAATGTATTTTTTTCCCCCTCATTTTTAACCCCTGTCCTTCCAGGCTCTGCGGTAAGGAACCTATCAGCGTTCCGTTTGCTCCAGGGTTCCTTCCAGCGGTCAGAGGACTGTGTTTTCTGCAGCCAGATCCTAAGCACCATCAGGACTGTGTGGTCATGGAACAGGGCCAACTTCTTCCTGTTAGAGTGGACTGTTCAATCACTGGCTCAGCTAGCTCAGTGTGTTTCGAAGAAACCACCTCCTGTACACAGACTGTTCTTCTCTATGTTAGAGATGGTGGGTTGAGTGACACATGCACCTGTGGGCAAGTAGGCACATACACACACATGCGTGCACAAGCACACACACTTGCATGCACACAAGGTAACTTCACTTGTTAAGTACATACACACAAAATCTGCATCAGAATCTATCAATGTCCTGTCATTCAAGGAAGCTATCCCCTTAACAATCTTTACATTTATAGTTCTCCATCCATGACTTCATATGTCCGTTATGTTGAATGAATTGCGCAATTGATCATTTGGTAAAATACTTATCTGTTGATTCACCACTATTGACTGAACTATCCTGTGAATGTGTCTGTCCAGGTGGCATTCCATCTTAATTACATCCCCCACGAGGCTGTGCGTGCGGTGCAGGCGGTGCTGAAGCAGGGCTGGGCAGGGGCCGGGGCCGGAGGGGCACAGTTTGGAGTGGCTGCCCTCGGCTGCTTCCACAGGTTTAAATTTAGGAATAAACTTTATTGATCCCCAAAGGTTAAATTGGATTCATCCCCAGTAAAAGACACATTGATTATTTTATAAATGACTATATGACTGGGATGAAACAATATGCACTCAGTGGAAAGTTTATTAGGTACACTTCCCCACACTATTACGCCACCATCCTGTACTGTTGACACCAGGCAGGATGGGGCCATGGACTCATGCTGTTTACGCCAAATCCTGACTCAGCCATCAGCATGAAGCAATCGGACCTGGCAATGTTTTTCCATGCCTCAGTTGTCCAGTGTTGGTGATCGCGTGCCCACTGGAGCCTCTTAATCTGCTGTAATAGCCCATTCGTGACAAAGACCGACAAGTTGTGTGTTCCGAGATGCCGTTCTGCACACCACTGTTGTACTGCGCTTTTATTTGCCTGTTTATGTCCCGCCTGAGAGCTTGCATGAGTCTTGACATTCTCCTTTGACCTCTCTCATCAATTATCTTTTTTTCGCCCACAGGAATACAGCTGACTTTGAGCATCATACCATGCTCAAAGTCGCTTAGGTCACTCGTTTTGCTCATTTTAACATTCAATCGAACAGTAACTGAATGCCTCGATGCCTGTCTGTCTACTTTATATAACCACAGCCACGTGACTCACTGTCTGTATGAGTAAACCATTTTAGTGAATGGGGTGGTGTACCGAAAAAACTGGCCACTGAGTGTATATTCATAGTAATATTTTACAGTATACAGTGCATTCAGAAAGTATTCAGACCCCTTGACTTTTTCTACATTTTGTTACGTTAAAGCCTTATTTAAAAATGTATTAAATTGTTGTTGTTCTTCTCATCAATTTACACACAATACCCCATAATGACAAAAGTTCAACCTTGGATTCATCAGACTAAAGTCCTTTAGGTGCCTTTTGGTAACACCAAGTGAGCTGTCATGTGCCTTTTTCTGAGGAGTTTGTTCTGTTTGAACACTCTACCATAAAGGCCTGATTGGTGGAGTCCTTCTGGAAGGTTCTCCCATCTCCACAGAGGAACTCTGGAGCTCTGTCAGAGTGACCATCGGGCGTCCCGAGTGGCACAGTGGTCTAAAGGCATTGTACCGCAGTGCTAGCTGTGCCGCTAGAGATCCTGGTTCGAGTCCAGGCTCTGTCGCAGCCGGCCACGACAGGGAGACTCGTGGGGCTGCGCACAATTGGCCCAGCGTCATCCGGGTTAGGGGAGGATTTGGCCATCAGGGATGTTCTTGTCCCATCGCGCTCTAGCAACTCCTGTGGAAGGCCGGGCGCAATGCACTCTGACATGGTCACCAGGTGTGTGGTGTTTCCCTCGACACATTGGTGCAGCTGGCTTCCGGGTTAAGCGGGCATTGTGTCAAGAAGTAGTGCGGCTTGGTTGGATTGTGGTTCGGAGGACGCTCGGCTCTCGACCTTCGCCTCTCCCATGTCCGTACAGGAGTTGCAACAATGGGACAAGACTGTAACTACCAATTGGATGACATGAAATTGGGGAGGAAATAAATATATATATAAAAAAAAGTGACCATCGGGTTCTTGGTCACCTCCTTGAAGAATGCCCTTCTCCCCCAATCACTCAGTTTAGCCAGGTGGCCAGCCCTAGGAAGAGTCTTGGTGATTCCAAACTTCTTCCATTTAAGAATGAGGGAGTTCTTGGGGACCTTCAATGCCGCAGATATTTTTTGGTATCCTGTGCCTCGACACACACAATCCTGTCTCATCGCTCTACAGAGAATTCCTTCGATCTCATGGCTCGGTTTTTGCTCTGACATGCACTGTCAACTGTGGGACCTTATATAGACTGGTGTGGACCTTTCCAAATCATGTCCAATTAATTGAATTTACCACAGGTGGACTCCAATGAAGTTGTAGAAACATCTCAAGGATGAAAAATGGAAAAAAGATGCACCTGAGCTCAATTTCGATTCTCATAGCAAGGTTCTGAATACTTATGTAAATAAGGTATTTCTTTTTAATACATTGGCAAAAAACTGAGAATCTGTTTTCCTTTCATCATTATGGGGTATTGTGTGTAGATTGATGAGGGAAAAAAATAATTTAATACATTTTTGAATAAGTGTAACGTCGATGCAGGGAGTCAGGAAGCATGTGCAGTTAGTGAGTGTAATATGAACCAACATAGCACAATACAATACAAGAGAAACGTATGACAAGGAAACATAACCAAAACTGCCTGATAACTGACAAGAAAAGAGTGCCATATAAAGGGCATCAGCGAGTAATTAAGTCCAGATGTGACTGATGATGAGATGCAGGTGTGCGTAAATATGGGTTGCCAGGACCGGTGCTTAGTAGACCGGCGACGTCGAGCGCCGGAGAGGGGGAGCGGGAGTCCAGAAGTGATTTGACGGTATAGGCAGGGTTCTCTTCAATGTCCAAGGGAGGCGGAGGGGTGTTGTGGGGGATGGCATCAGCCAGGGGTCAGGGGCCCCTGGTCTGAGGAGGGAAACATGAAAAGAAGGTGAGATCCGATAGTTATTGGGGAGTTGTAATCTGTAAGTTACCTCGTTGACCCTCCGGAGGACCTTGAACGGCCCCACAAACCAGGGACTCAGCTTCTTAGAGGACAGGCAGAGCGAGAGGTTCCTGGTGGAGAGCCAGACACGATCACCAGGATGGAACACAGGAGCCTCACTGACGGTGGATGGCACGCTAAAATCTCACGAGGGCATCGTTTCATACCTCTGCTGCGCACCTGAACCACTCGTCCACCACAGGAGGTTCGGTCTGGATCGGATTCCACGGAGCCAGTGCCGGCTGATAACCCAGAACACACTGGAAGGGAGTCAGCTTAGTGGAGGAGTGTCCAAATTAATTCTGGGCGTATTCAGCCCAAGGAAGGAATGGGGCCCACTCCCCCTGCTGGTCCTGGCAGTGAATCCTCAGGAACCTCCCCAGCTCCTGGTTCATCATCTCCACCTGCCTGTTAGATTGAGGCTGGTACCCAGAAGTGAGACTGACTGTGACCCCAGCTTCTCCATGAAAGCCTTCCTCCGGATGGTGAAAGTGCCGGAAGACCTGCTGGAACAGTACCTCAGCGACCCGGAGAGCGTTAGGGAGACCAGAGAGAGAGATGAAACTACATGATTTTGAGAATCTGTCCACAACCACCAAAATGGTGGTGAAACCGTCAGACAAGGGGAGATCAGTGATTACATAAATTGATAGATGAGACCAGGGATGCTGTGGCACAGGAAGGGGAAGGAGTTTTCCTGCTGGAGCATGCGGGTGAGATTTATATTGAGTACATACTGAACTTGACATGAGTTGACATAGTGTGCAACGTCCTGTGCCAAAGTGGGCCACCATTATTTCTCAGAAAGGGATTGAGTGCTGCGGGTGACACCTGGGTGTCCAGAGGCGAGGGATGTGTGTGCCCAGGTCAGCAACCGATCTCTAACCCCTGTTGGGACGTAAATACGCTCCGGAGGACCGATTGATGAGCTGGCGGACACACACAGGGCCCTTTACCAATGTGGAAACACAGGGACAGGGAAAGCAGGTCCTCCGACATCTTGGTCCCCAGGCGGTAATCCTCCTCTCTGACCAGGAGATGGTGGGATTATGGAGTTGGAGCCACAGGAGGCCAATGATGACTTTGTGCATGGGTGTGGAGGTGAAGAGGAAGGAAAGGTTTTCCTGGTGCTTGGGTCCCACAGTGAGGGTGAGTGGAACTGTGACGTGTGTAATAGTGCCGGATCCCAATGGTCGTATATCTAACGCTTGGACCAGAAATAGAGAAGAGAGCGGGTATGAGGTGATGTGCAGGGAGGAGGCAAAGGTCTCGTCAATAAAATTCCCTGTGTCACCAGAACCCTTTAGAGCTGTAGAAACAATAGATGAGGGACCGCCTCCTAGTGAAATCGATACTGAAAAAGGTTTGACGGACAGTGATGATGATGGAGTACTCATGCCTAACCCAGGAAGTCCCTCTGCTCTCGTGGATTCCGGGTTGGGATGAACCAGACACCGTTGAAGCTGGTGCCCTTCCTGGCCGCAATAGGGACAGAACCCTAACTGCCTCCGATGGCGTCGCTCAGCCGCGGGGAGGCTTGTGGCCATGGGTTCAGGCTCTGACGCAGAACAGTCAACGAAGGAGGGAGAGAGGTGATGGGGGTGCTGATGCTCCCGAAGGAGGTTATCCAGACGAATGGCCATCGCGATGAGTGTGTCCAAGGTTAGATTTTCATCTCAGCAAGCCATCTCCGTCTGGACTTCTTTGCGCAATCCTCTTCTGAATAGGGTGCAGAGCGCCGGATCATTCCATCCACTGGATGCTGCCACTGTCCTCTCTGCCCTCCGGTGAATGGTGGAAGACCCTGAACCCCTCATAGGAACCCAGATCCTCTTCTCTCTCAGACGGCCATAGCCCACTCCGACGCCCGTCCGGTCAGCAGGGAAATAACCGGGGCAACCTTGGACCTGTCTGTGGTGGGAACTCCCAACTGATGAGTGAAATAGAGGGAGCACTGGAGTAGGAAACCACGGCATTTGGAGGGAGACCCGTAATATTTGTCCGGGAGGGACAAACGGGGATCGCTGACCTGGGTGGACTGTTGGATGGGGCTTGGGTGCTGGCACGCTGGGTCGACTTGTGGTAGAGAATCCTCCGCTTGTTGGAGGTGACGCCCCTCCGGAAATGTCGAGATGTTGAAAAATGTGGAGGACCTCATCCATAGCCATCCGCAGTTGTGCCAGGTGTTCATAGTGTTGGCGAAGTAAGTGTCCCTGTTCGCTGACTATCTGGGAGATGTCCTGATTAACTGATGCTTCCATATTTTGAGGCAGTATTCTGTAACGTCGATGCAGGGAGTCAAGAAGCAGGTGCAGTTAGTGAGTTTAATATGAACAAACATACAAAACAAGACAAACGTCTGACAAAGAAACATAACCAACACTACCTGATAACTGATAACAAAAAAATAATTATATTAAGGGTAAGTAGTCAGGGAGTAATGAAGTCCAGGTGTGACTGGTGATGAGACGCAGGTGTGCGTAAAGATGGGTTTCCAGGACCGGTGGTTAGTAGACCTGCGACATCGAGCGCCGGAGAGGGAGAGCGGGAGTAGACGTGGCAAGGCTGAAACGTAACAAAATGTGGAACATTCAAGGGGTCTGAATGCCTTCCAAATGCACTGTATATCCAGTTACTCATTGCGTATTTATACCTTGTGTAATTATTTTTATATTACTTCTCTAGTCGTCTCTCTGCATTGTTGGGAAGGGTCCGTAAGTAAGCTTTTCACTGTTAGTCTACACTAGTTTACGAAGCATGTGACAAATCAAATTTGATTGGATTTGACTTTAGTTTAAAATATACAAAATCTCTTCCATTCCTCTTCAGGTTGACAGTGCGTAGTGGTCTGCTAGCGGAGGTTCTCAGTGATGGAGGTCTGTTGGAACTTCTGCTTGGAGAATTACGCAGGAGGGCCAAGATACTCAGGAAGGCTAGAGGAGCAGGTATGTTATTGTAACAATGATGTTACCACATATAGAGCCTATAGAGCCTTTCACTCTTCCTCACAGTGATCTCATCTCTCTCTGTCAGGTCCCCAAGATCAGTCAGCTGTAGAGGACAATGAGAGAGCTCTCACCACCAGCATGCTCACAGTAGTGGCTGCCCTCACCCTACGCTCCATCAGAAACACAGGTAAGTGTCGGAATCTGGTCTAGCAGTAGTGCAACCAACATTGCACCCAAAGGCACTGGTCCGATCCCTGGGTCCACCACTAGCCACTTTCCTCTCATCTGTCTCCCCTCGCTTTTATATCTGCGTCTATCCAAAGAAATGCTACAATCTATCAGGTACACACATCCCGATCACTCTCCAGCTCTCTCCCGCTCTCTCGCTTTCTCTCTTCCCCGCTCTCTCAGTGTCAGTCCGTGACCTTGGGATGGTTCCCTACATAAAGATATTTCTAGATGAGGAGCAGTACAGAGGACCAACCCTCAGCATCCTGGAGCAGCTGTCAGAGATAAACCCTGACGAGTTTATGTCTACGGCTATAGGAGCTCTCTGTTCCTCTACACAACAGGAGCTGGGGCTCAAACAAGACCTGCTGCAGGTACACACACAGACATTGATCTCTCTCTAATGTTTTATGGATTGTTTTCAGAAACACATTTTGCTAAAGCATGAGGAGAAATGACAGCCAACAAAAAACACGTGAGGGTCTCGACTAATCTGCAGATTTCATTTTCACGTCAAATTTTAACAAATTGTAACATGTTTAAAACATAATAAGGCAGTGAATTTGTTATCCCATCCTCCAGGAGCTTTATTGCATTATAGATAAATGCAGATTGATTAGCTGATACAGGTTTAGCTGTTAGCCGGGGCGCTATTTGATTACCCCTGCAGCCCTGTGCTGTAGCTCTATGAAGATTAGGACCTCTATCACATCAGAGAATGGCTGATAAACCTGATTAGGTCTAAGTGAGTTAGCGACTTACTGTACGTGTCTATTTTTATAGATCAGAATGAGAGGGGTACTAACTCGCAGACGATATATGTGTGTATGGGTGTGTGTGTGTGTGTGGTGGTGGGGTGTTTGTGTGTTTGGTGTGTGTGCGAGTGTGTGTATTTGTATACGAGTTTGTGTGAGTGTGTGTGCGCGAGTGTGTCTATGTGCGTTAACTTGATTAAAGCAGGTGGCAGTCAGATTTAGTGTGACCTGGTTTGGCGTGTGTTGAGAGCCATTGTGATTAGTCTAATTCTTGTTAATCACATTTCTCTCTGCGTTCTGCCACACACATTGCCTATCAGATGGATTAGACCACTAAATTAGATGAAGCTAATCACATTTAGCTTAGTCCTCAACAACGGTTACCCCAAATAATTTATGATTTTGTTATTTATTTATGTCAGGACTATTTTTCATCCCTTCATGACCTGCTTGTTTTAATTGGCCGGATAGAACCGAAGAGATAAGCTCGCATTTAGCTTTGTTTACTTATTGATAGGCAATTGAATGCATTATACATTATTACTCAAAATGTTTACACAGTGCCGAGTGAAAGTCTACACACCCCTTGCACAGATTCACATTTTGCTGCCTTAAAAAATCAATCTAAAAAGGGATAAAAAATAAAATTAAAATATGTCTTGATTGGGTATGTCCCCACACCCCATAGTTTATACTTGGTGGAAGCACCTTTGGCGGCAATTACAATGACTTTCCATGAGGCGTTGAGTGTTCTTGAGTAGTCTACTCTCAGTCCTGACTTGAGTCTGCTTGAAAGATTTGAAAATGACTGTCCATCAATGATTCTAAACCAAATTTACTGAGCATGAGCAATTTTGACAAAAACAATTAATATATGTTGCCTTAATTAAGAGTTGTGTGAAGTTGGTAGAATCTTATTCAAAATTATTCACAGCTGTAGTTGCTGCCAAAGGGGCTTCCACAAAGTATTAACTTTGGGGTAAGAATGTACTGTAAGCTCACTTCGCAGCTAGCTTGAAATCTTGCCGATGGAACTATCCAATTGGAACCTCTCGTGTAGTTCAATTGTTTTGCATGTTGTCAAGCGGGCAGTTAAGTGTGTTGGTAAGGTAGAGGACCCTGGTACAAGCCCAGTCAGAGGTAAGTCCAGGGTGGCAGCACTATATGCTAAGTTAGCATACTGACACTGGTTTTATAAAGACATGAGCAATCAAGACATATTTCTTTTACATTTTTAGAAATTAAGAAAATGTTCTAAAATGTTTCTTTCACTTTGAAAGTGGAGCAGGTTGTGTAGATAACTAGTAAAAAAAAGCAGAAAAAAATGAGTGCAAGGGGTGTAGACTTTCACTAGGCATTATACATATCTAGATGTTGGTCAGTGATGCCTTTTTGACAACATACTCCCAAACCTCAAACATCCCAAAGAGAATACTGTGTGTGAGCTGAATAGTTTGGTCCAGGCTATTCTGTTTGTGCTGTCTGTAAAGGGTTAATTCTGTATGGGTCAAGTTCAATAACCTCAATCTATGCCTGTAAACTTGCCATATAATCTTCTCAATAGCCATGTTAACTGGACTTTCTCGATCTGCCTCATCCACAGAACTGTATAATATAACATAGTCTACCTTGTTTGTTAGATAGTCAGAGAGGACTAAAGCACAAATGGAGCCAGATGTGTGTGTGTACATTTTCTGTAAGTGAATTCTCTCTCTGTGTTCTCCAGTCAGTTTTGAAGGTTCTGGAGAGACCTAACAGTTGGGGGGCGTTTCGACATGCGCGGGGCTTCACCGGCCTGCTGTCCCTGGTGGTGGACATGGAGGGGGCTCTGAGTGACCCCACTCAGGGTGGGGTGTGGGGTGCTAAGGGGCAGCAGGGGATACTAGACCTCCTCTTCCTCACCCTACACACCCTCGCCCTAGCTGTCCACGTACACCCTGTCAACTCACACCAGTTCCAGGTAAGTAACACCACAGTACTGTGATGTCATTAATTCAAATGAGGTGTCCAATAACCTCGTAAGCCAAAGGATGGGTTGTATGAAAGTGACCAGACATGAAAATAATTCATTAATTTGTTCCAGGCTGAAGGGTTCTACGAGAGGCTGGCTGAAGCCTTACTACGGCTGGGTTGTTTCCAGACTGAGGGCTGGGAGGCAACAGAGAGGATGGAGGGCCACACTGGGGGTATGATGAGTAGGGGCCTGGGCCAGAGATGGGGTCAGAGAGAAACAGAGGACAATCATTCACTTGGGAGGAGCTTCCACCAGTTTCTGGAGCTGTCTGAGACCCCAGTGCTCACCTCCCTCTCTTCCACCTCCAAGCCACCCCTGCCTCCCCCTTTACAGACCTGTATCAGGCTCCTCTCCTACCTGGACCAATTAGCTACAGGGACCTACGCTGCCCTTGAGATGACAGCAGGACATGTGGGAGAGAAGAGAGAGGAGGGGGGAGATGGAGAGACCCAGGGGGGTGGTGGTGGAGGAGAGAGGCTGCAGACTGTGCCACCAACCCGAAAGACTTCACAGACACCAGAGGATGAACTACCGGGGGGATCCAGACCTGCAGGCCACAGCGTCGCTGTTGTCTGCTCTGAGACTAACTACAGGTGGAACTGTTGTTTCTTGTTAAAGAGATACACTATCGTACCAGAGTATCTCTATTTCAATGTCCATCTATATCTATCTCCCTTTATATCTATCTCCTTCTACTTTCCTTCTCATTCTCCCCCTCCCTTTCCATCTTCACCTCCCTATATATTACAGTGGTTTTCTTCTAAGCTTTTACAGTGCATTCAGAAAGTATTCAGACCTCAGATCTGGGGAAAGGTACCAAAAAAATGTCTACAGTATTGAAAGTCCCAAATAACACAGTGGCCTCATTCTTTGTTATTTTGGAACAACCAAGATTTTCCTAGAGCTGGCCGCCCAGCTAAACTGAGAAATCGGAGGAGAAGGCCTTAGTCACGGAGGTAAAAGAACTCCAGAGTTCCTCTGTTGAGATGGGAGAACCTTCCAGAAGGACAACCATCTCTGCAGCACTCCACCAATCAGGCCTTTATGGTAGAGTGGCCAGACGGAAGCCACTCCTCAGTAAAAGGCACATGACAACCCGCTTGGAGTTTTCCAAAAGGTATCTAAAGGTCTCAGACCATGAGAAACAAGATTCTCTGGTCTGATGAAACCAAGATTGAACTCTTTGGGCTGAATGCCAGGCGTCACGTCTTGAGGAAACCAGGCACCAGCCCTACAGCGAAACATGATGGTGGCAGCATCATGGTGTGGGGGTGTGTCAGCGACAGGGACTGGGAGACTAGTCAGGATCGAGGGAAAGATGAAAACCTGCTCCAGAGCACTCAGGACCTCATACTGGGGCGAAGGTTTACCTCCCAACAGGACAACAACGTTAAGCACACTGCCAAGACAAAGCAGGACTGGCTTCAGGACAAGTATCTGAATATCCTTGAGTGGCCCAGGCAGAACCCGATCAAACATCTATGGAGAGGCCTGGAAATAGCTGTGCAGAGACGCTTCCCATTGAACCTGAAAGAGCTTGAGAGAATCTGCAGAGAAGAATTGGAGAAACTCCCCAAATACAGGTGTGCCAAGCTTGTAGCATCATAACTAAGAAGAGTCGAGGCTGTAACCACTACCAAAGGTGTTTCAATACTTATGTAAATGTGATATTTCATTTTTTTATTTTTCAAAAAATTCTAAAAACCTTTGATTTTGCTTTGTCATTATGGAGTATTATAGGTAAATTGATGTGGGGGGGAAAAGTATTTAATCCATTTTAAAATAAGGCTGTAATGTATCAAAATGTGGAAAAAGTCAAGGGTCCTGAATACTTTCCGAATGTACTGTATATTCCAGGTTGTTGCATGAGTGTTAATTTCTCTCGTACCCAATCTACCAGAGGCCAAGCAAGATTGCTTCATATTATAATTACGTTATAACTATGTGATACTATGTATCTGTGGGTTTATGGGTTCAGGTTTACCTGTGACCAGACCATACTGTATCCTGGAGCCCTCAGGGTCATCATGACTCTCCTGCCTCATGTCTTTACTGCAGAGGATCCACAGGTAACCTATCAGCAGACCGACTACACTGCTCTGTCATATGCAGGAATCAATTCAGGAATCAGTTAGAATTAATTCACGCTGTATTGCTCTTTCATATTATGTAGAAATCAATGAATTGGAATTCAACTCAGTTCAGTTCAATTGGATTACTCATAGCTCCTCTCTTCTCAGACTGCTTTGCTGTCATTTGAATTTTACTCAATTTGGTTAAATTGAACTCTTCATCATTCCTCCTCTCCCCCAGCTGTCAGTGGAGGTCCAGTACTCAGTAGCCCACCACCTCCAGGTGATGGTAACATCAGAGAAGAACCGGCAGATTGTCTGCAAGGGGGGTTTGGTGTCCACTCTACTAACCCACTGTCGAAGCATTCTGCTCAGGCCGGACCACCCACTATACCTGCCTGACACACGCATCCTAGAGAAAATCTCCTCACACTCCATCTCCCACATAGACCTCAGGTCAGCTGCTTTTCTTGGCACCAAGCTGGGGTGTGTATACGTATTAGGCACCAAATGGCAGAAAATGGACTGAAACAGGGAAGGACTATCTGGACACGCGTTTCCGCTTTCTGATTCAATAAGTTTTAAAACATTGTCCCTGTGTTGATCTCACTACCCACCATTGAGGAATCTTTTTTGTATTTAAAATGGATAGTTCACCCCAAAATCAAAGCTTGACAAATGTTATCTTACCTCTTATTTCCTTCTCCTCCAGGCGTTTCCTGTGTCTTTGTGATCCTCTGATGTGCCAAGCTAACAAAATTGCTGCCACCTCTGCTCCAGAATCCAACACACAATGCCCCTTTTCTCCCTCCAATGGTAAAGATACAGAACTTTTATCTTATTTTAAGTCCTGCACTAGCACTGTTGATTCAACTAATAAGGTCATAATTATATGACCATTTGAATCAGCTGTGCTAATTCTAGAATACATCAAAGAAGTGGACTGGCTAGGGGTAGTCGAGGAGTGGTTTGGGAAACACTGGTCTAGAGGGAGCAGACAGCATTTGAAATGTTGCACATCTGTGTTCCAAAAGGTGTAGCTTTTAACTTTAGGCCTATACTGTATGTAGTCTTTACATGTACTTCTGTAATTGCTCATGAAATAAACATGGTTGTAATCGCATAATTTATCTAATTTTGCAGGCCACAGCCCAGAGAAGGCAGACAGCTTAACAGATAGTGAGACCACCACTCGCTCCATCATGAAGCGCTCTTTTAGCCTGCTGAGCTCCTCTCCTCCTATTGGCTCTCCTGTCGGCCAGCCCCTCCCCCTGCACCAAATCATTAGCCTAGTCTCTATGACGTCACCAAGAAGCTTCCGACCACACCGAGTCTCCACCTCTCCGGCCTTTGTGGAGTTTGATATGACTGAGAGTGGCTATGGGTGAGTCCACTGTACTGGGTAGGTTGGAAGTGGGATTGGTTCTGATAGGTTTGCATAGGATTCCAATGATTCACTAGCCTGATCCCAGATCTGTTTGTGATGTCTTGCCAACTTCTATGGTCATTGTCATACGAAATGTTCTTTTGCTCACCATTGATTTGACAATGACGTGTGTTTCTGTGTGTGTGTGCATGTCTGTGTGTGTGTGTTTTCAGATGTCTATTTCTACCATCCCTGGCTACAGTGAAAGGTGTCAATGCTGACTCCATCCCAACAGGGGGGATAGGAGGAGGTAAGACAGGAGGGGAGGGAGTTCACCTAGTACTGTATCAACTATGTTTTACTTTTAACAACTATATGTTTTCCTATTTTACTTGTTTAAATGGATTTGCTTTGAAAATGCTGTATGACCTATGTTTGGTTTACTTTATCTCTGCTTGTCCCCTCTCCTCCTCCTCCTCTTCCATTCAACCAGACTGTCGTGGTTTCCCTCCGGCAGCAGGCCTGTCATATTCCTGCTGGTTCCTGATCAGCAAGTTCAGTTCAGCCTGTGATTCCCACCCGATCTGGCTGCTGTCTGTGGTGCGCCATATGTCCCGTGCCGAACAGCAGTATGTCTGTCTGTCTGTCTCCATCTCAGCCAGCGATGGATGTTTGGTCATCTCAACTGAGGAGGAGCCTTTCACCTTCCTGGGTAAAGACATGTTAAAGAGACATTGGAATGACCTAAACCTGTGCTGTAATGTTTTCTTTGGCACAATATGCTATTTACTAAAAAATACACCAATCCCAAACCAACCTCTCGACCAGGGGTGTCAAACTCATTTTTGGAGGGCCTAGTGTGTGCTGGTTTTTGGTGTTTCCTTTCAATTAAGACCCAGACAACCAGGTGAGGGGAGTTTCTAACTAATCAATGACATTAATTCATCAATCAAGTCCAAGGAAGGAGCGGAAACCCGCAAACACTTGGACCTCCGTGCAATGAATTAGACACGTGCTTTAGAACAATGTTCCGGCTAAGATGTGCGTGTGCACGCACTTCCTCCAGGAATGCCATGCAGAAGAAATGCAGTGCCGCACAGAAACGCAAGAGATTGAAATTCACTGAGTTCGCCCCATAAGTTTACACTATGTACACTACCGGTCAAAAGTTTTAGTTTTACATACTCATTCGAGGGTTTTTATTTATTTTTACTATTTTCCACATTGTAGAATAATAGTGAAGACATCAAAACTATGAAATAACACATATGGAATCATGTTGTAACCAAATAAGTGTTCAACAAATCAACATATATTTTAGATATTTGATTCTTCAATTAGCCACATTTGCCTTGATGACAGCTTTGCACACTCTTGGCATTCTCTCAAACTTTTTGATGATGTATCAATCAATCAAATGTTTTTATTTAGCCCTTTTTACATCAGCCGATGTCACAAAGTGCTATACAGAAACCCAGCCTATAACCCCAAACAGCATCAATTTAGGTGTAGAAGCACGGTGGCTAGGAAAAACTCCCTAGAAAGGCAGGAACCTATGAAGAAACATAGAGAGGAACCAGGCTCTGACGGGTGGCCAGTCCCCTTCTGGCTGTGCCGGTGGAGATTATAACAATACATGGCCATGATGTTAAAACATTCATAGATGACCAGCAGGGTCAAATAATAATAATCACAGTGGTTATAATCACAGGGTGCAACAGATCAGCACCTCAGGAGTAAATGTCAGTTGGCTTTTCATAGCCGATCATTCAGAGTTAGAGACAGCAGGTGCGGTAAAGAGTCGAAAACAACATATCCAGGACAAGTTAGCATGTCCAGTGAACAGGTCAGGGTTCCGTAGCCGCAGGCAGAACAGTTGAAAATGGAGCAGCAGCACGAGCAGGTGGACTTGGGATAGCAAGGAGTCATCAGGGCAGGTAGTCCTGAGGCATGGTCCTAGGGCTCAGGTCCTCCGGGAGAAAATAAGGAGAAAGAGAGAATTAGAGGGAGCATACATAAATTCACAAAGGACACCAGATATAACAGACTGACCCTAGCCCCCTCGACACGAACTATTGCAGCATAATTACTGGGGGCTGAGACAGGAGGGGTCGGGAGACACTGTGGCCAAGTCAAACTATACCCCCGGAGAGGGCCAACCAGGCAGGATATAACCACACCCACTTTGCCAAAGCACAGCCCCCATACCACTAGAGGAATATCTTAAACCACCAATTTATAGCCCACAAAGATCTCACCCACGGCACAAACCCGAGGGGGGCGCCAACCTGGACAGGAAGATCACGTCATCAACCCACTCAAGTGATGCACCCCTCCTTGGGACGGCATAGAAGAGCACCAGTAAGCCAGTGATTCAGCCCCTGTAATAGGGTTAGAGGCAGAGAGTCCCAGTGGAGAGAGGTTGAACCGGCCAGGCAGAGACAGCAAGGGTGGTTCGTCGCTCCAGTGCCTTTCCGTTCACCTTCACACCCCTGGGCCAGTCTACACTTATTCATAGGTCCTATTGAAGAGATGACTCTTCAATAAAGACTTAAAGGTCGAGACCGAGTCTGCTTCTCTCACATGGATAGGCAGACCATTCCATTAAAATGGAGCTCTGTTTTAGAAAGCCCTGCCTCCCGCTGTTTGCTTACAAATTCTAGGGATAATAAGGAGGCCTGCTTCTTGTAACAGTAGTGTACAATGTAGGTATGTACAGCAGGAACAAATCAGAAAGATAGATAGGAGCAAGCCCATGTAATGCGTTGTAGGTTAGCAGTAAAACCTTGAAATCAGCCCTAGCCTTAACAGGAAGCCAGTGTAGAGAGGCTAGCACTGTAATATGATCAATTTTTTTTGGTTCTAGTCAAGATTCTAGCAGCTGTGTTTAGCACTAACTGAAGTTTATTTAGTGTCGCTAGAAAGTAGAGCATTGCAGTAGTCTAATCTAGAAGTGATAAAAGCATGGATGAACTTTTCTGCATCATTTTTGGACAGAAAGTTTTAGATTTTTGCAATGTTACGTAGATGAAAAAAAGCTGTCCTTGAAACAGTCTTGATATGTTCATCAAAAGAGAGACCAGAGTCCAGAGAAACACCAAGGTCCTTCACAGTTTTAATTAAGACGACTGTACAACCATCAAGATTAATTGTCAGATCCAACAGAATATCTCTTTGTTTCTTTGGACCTAGAACTAGCATCTCTGTTTTTTCTGAGTTTAAAAGTAAAACATTTTCCCCATCCACTTCCTTAGGTCTGAAATACAGGCTTCCAGGTAGGGCAATTTTGGGGCTTCACCATGTTTCATCGAAATGTATCGTCCTCACAGCAGTGAAAGGTGGAAGGTGGAGGGAGTCTAGAAGGGCATCTTGGAATCTTTGGGTTGTCTGAGAATTTATAGCACGGCTTCTGATGATCCTTGGTTGGGGCCTGAACAGATTATTTGTTGTGATTGCAAACATAATACAATGGTGGTCCGATAGTCCAGGATTATGAGGAAAAACATTTAGATCCACAATATTTATTCCACGGGACAAAACTAGGTCCAGAGTATGACTGTGGCAGTGAGTAGGTACGGAGACATGTTGGACAAAACCAACTGAGTTGATGATGCCTCCAAAAGCCTTTTGGAGTGGGTCTGTGAACTTTTCCATGTGAATATTAAAGTCACCAAAAATGTGAATATTATCTGCCATGACTACAAGGTCCGATAGGAATTCAGGGAACTCAGTGAGGAACGCTGTATACGGCCCAGGAGGCCTGTAAACAGTAGCTATAAAAGGTGATTGAGTAGGCTGCATAGATCACATAACTAGAAGCTCAAAAGACGAAAACAGTATTTAAAAAAATTAATATATATTTGGTATTTTAAATGTTAGCAACACAGGGGATATGGTCACTAGTGTAGGAAGAGGAGAGGCCTCATATTACATAGTAAATTCATCATGCTTAAAAGCCATGTTTCAGTCAGGCCAATCACATCAAGATTATAATCAGTCATTATTTCATGGACTATAACTGCCTTGGAAGTGAAGGATCTAACATTAAGTAGCCCTATTTTGAAATGTGAGATATCACAATCTCTTTCAATAATGACATGAATGGAAGAGGTCTTTATTCCAGTGAGATTGCTAAGGCAAACACCGCCATGTTTAGTTTTGCCCAACCGAGATCGAGGCACAGTCAGTGACTGTGCCTAGGCACTGACTGTGCTCGTGGCAGACTCCACTAAGCTGGCAGGCTGGCCAACAGCCTGCTGCCTGGCCTGCACCCTATCTCATTGTGGAGCTAGAGGAGTTAGAGCCCTGGCTATGTTCATAGATAAGATGAGAGCACCCCTCCAGCTAGGATGGAGTCCGTCACTCCTCAGCAGGCCAGGCGTGTTCCTGTTTGTGGGTGAGTCCCAGATAGAAGGCCAATTATCTACAAATTCTATCTTTTGGGAGGGACAGAAAACAATTTTCAACCAGTGATTGAGTTGTGAGACTCTGCTGTAGAGCTCATCACTCCCCCTAACTGGGAGGGGGCCAGAGTCAATTACTCAATGCCGAAACATCTTTCTAGCTGACTTACACGCTGAGGCTATGATGTGCTTGGTGACCGCTGACTGTTTCATCCTAATATCATTGTTGCCGACGTGGATAACAATATCCCTATACACTGGCAGATGGGATGGTAGCGTCCCACCTGGCCAACATCCGGTGAAATTGCAGAGCGTGAAATTCAAACTACAGAATTATAAATATTTAACTTTCATAAAATCACAAGTGTAATACATTCTTGTTAATCCAGCCGCTGTGTCAGATTTCAAAAAGGCTTTACGGCGAAAGCACACCATGCGATTATCTGAGGACAGATCATACAAAAGCATGAAAAACATATTTCAACCAGGCAGGTGTGCCACGAAAGTCAGAATTAGCGAAATAATAAATGCCTTACCTTTGATGCTCTTCTTCTGTTGGCACTCCAAAAGGTCCCAGATACATCACAAATGGTCCTTTTGTTTGATAATGTCCTTCTTTAAATACATAAAAACTCAGATTAGCTGGTGTGCTTCATTCAGTCAATAATCCACCTAGTTTCCTTCCATCAAAATGCATTACAAAATGAATCCCAAACGTTAATAATAAACTTTTCCAAAAAAGTCAAACAACGTTTATAATCAAACCTTAAGATACAATTTAAGACGGAGAATCGTTATTGTCTTTACCGGAGAAAAATACCAAAGGAAGCGCTCTCTTTCACGCGCTTCGAAACACTACAGCCAAAATGGGAGCCACCTAGAAAAACTACAATGTCTGGCTCATTTTTCCAAAAACCAGCATGAAACTCTTTCTAAAGACTGTTGACATCGAGTGGAAGCCCTAGGAACTGCAATCTGGGAGGATTTCGCCTTATAATAAAAGTGAAAGCCTTTGAAAACAGTCGTAGGCTGACATTTTTGGGGGGAGATGGTTTGTCCTCGGGGTTTTGCCTGCCATATCAGTTCTGCTATACTCACAGGCATAATTTTAACCTCTTGATCCTACTTGAGACGCAGACGTCCCAACTAGAGCTCTGGAAATGCAAATGCGCTACGCTAAACGCTAATAGTATTAGTTAAAACGCAAACGTTCATTAAAATACACATGCTTGGTATTGAATTAAAGCTACACTCGTTGTGAATCCAGGCACCAAGTCAGATTTTTAAAATGCTTTTCGGCGAAAGCATGAGAAGCTATTATCTGATAGCATGTAACACCCCCAAAGACCCGTAGGGGATGTAAACAAAAGAATTAGCATAGTCGGCGCTACACAAACCGCACAATAAAATATAAAACATTCATTACAAAGTCGACGATAAACTTTCACAAAACACTTCGAAATACCTTTCTAATGCAACTTTAGGTATTACTACACGTTAATAAGCTATAAAAATCATCAGGAGGCGATGTAAATTCGATAGCTGGTCGTCTGGAAAAAATGTCCGGAAAAACACCGAGCCGATGCATCAAGTTGGTGGTCGGAGGGAATCGGTTCCCTTTGGTCGGATCTACCAAGAATCAAATCAGAATCAAATGAGAAGACTCTATACATCCTGTGGAAGCTGTAGGTATGGCAACCTCGGCCTCATTTAATACGGTTCACCTTTAACAATTGGTTGAAGTGGCGGATGGATATTTTTTTCCATCTCCAGTGATCAGATTTTCCTGCGCTTTTCGATGAAACAGACGTTCTGTTATAGTCACAGCCGTGATTTAAACAGTTTTAGAAACGTCTGAGTGTTTTCTATCCACACATACTAATCATATGCATATACTATATTCCTGGCATGAGTAGCAGGACGCCAAAATGTTGCGCGATTTTTAACAGAATGTTCGAAAAAGTAGGGGGTCGGCTTAATTTACAGTTTAAAACACTTTAGTGTTTTCTATCCAAATCTCCCAATTATATGCATATCCTAGCTTCTGAGCCTGAGTAACAGGCACGCTTTTCATCCGAATAGAAAATACGCTTTTCATCCGGATAGAAAATACTGCCCCTTACCCAAGAGAGGTTAACCAGCACCATCTTCAGATTACCCTTAACTTCGGTAGCCTTACCTTCTGGTAAAACAGTGACTAAATGCTGGATGATTCTTTTTAAATCTAATACTGCGGTTAAAGGAGTCGCCAATGACTAGGGTTTTCAATTTGTCAGAGTTAATGGTGGGAGGCTTACGGCATCTCAGACCCCGTAACGGGAGGAGGAGAGACCAGAGAAGGCTCGGCCTCTGACTCTGACTCGTTGCTTAATGAGGAGAACCAGTTGACAGTTTCTGTCGGCTGAATGAGCAGCACTGGTTGAGCATTCCTACAGCACTTCCTTCCAGAAGCCATGAGAAACTTGTCCGGCTGCGGGGACTGTAAGGGGATTTGTACTCCTATCTGTACTTACTGGTGGCACAGATGCTGTTTCGTCCTTTTCTACACTTAAATTACCCTTGCCTAACAATTGCGTCTGAAGCTGGGCTTGCAGCATGGCAATCCTCACCTAAAGGTGATCGTTCTCCTGTGTATTTTTTTTATTTCACCTTTATTTAACCAGGTAGGCAAGTTGAGAACAAGTTCTCATTTGCAACTGTAACCAAGATAAAGCAAAGCAGCTCGACACATACAACAACACAGAGTTACACGTGGAATAAACAAACACAGTCAATAATAGTGAGGGAGATATGAGTCTCCAGCTTAAACAATGGAATGATAGATGCCTTATGACTAATACTGGGGTGCAAAGTAAATAAATAAATGTGGTATGTGAGGTCACAGATGGGCTAACAGTGATCTGTGAGCTGCTCTGACAGGAACTAGTGGCGCCGACAGAGATGGGTGTGATCATAACCATACAGGAACTCCGGCGCCGACAGAGATGGCCGTTCCTAGGAAACTATGCAGTTTTGTTTTTTTACGTGTTATTTCTTACATTAGTACCCCAGGTCATCTTAGGTTTCATTACATACAGTCGAGAAGAACTACTGAATATAAGATCAGCGTCAACTCACCATCAGTACGACCAAGAATATGTTTTTCGCGACGCGGATCCTGTGTTCTGCCTTACAAACAGGACAACGGAGTGGATTCCATGCAGCGACCCAAAAAACGACTCTGAAAAAGAGGGAAACGAGGCGGTCTTCTGGTCAGACTCCGGAGACGGGCACACCGTGCACCACTCCCTAGCATTCTTCTTGCCAATGTCCAGTCTCTTGACAACAAGGTTGATGAAATCCGAGCAAGGGTAGCATTCCAGAGGGACATCAGAGACTGTAACGTTCTTTGCTTCACGGAAACATGGCTCACTGGAGAGACGCTATCCGAGGCGGTGCAGCCAGCGGGTTTCTCCACGCATCGCGCCGACAAACATCTTTCTGGTAAGAAGAGGGGTGGGGGCGTATGCCTTATGACTAACGTGACATGGTGTGATGAAAGAAACATACAGGAACTCAAATCCTTCTGTTCACCTGATTTAGAATTCCTCACAATCAAATGTAGACCGCATTATCTACCAAGAGAATTCTCTTCGATTATAATCACAGCCGTATATATCCCCCCCAAGCAGACACATCGATGGCTCTGAACGAACCTGCAAACTGGAAACGATTTATCCGGAGGCTGCATTCATTGTAGCTGGGGATTTTAACAAGGCTAATCTGAAAACAAGACTCCCTAAATTTTATCAGCATATCGATTGCGCAACCAGGGGTGGAAAGACCTTGGATCATTGTTACTCTAACTTCCGCGACGCATATAAGGCCCTGCCCCGCCCCCCTTTCGGAAAAGCTGACCACGACTCCATTTTGTTGATCCCTGCCTACAGACAGAAACTAAAACAAGAGGCTCCCACGCTGAGGTCTGTCCAACGCTGGTCCGACCAAGCTGACTCCACACTCCAAGACTGCTTCCATCACGTGGACTGGGACATGTTTCGTATTGCGTCAGATAACAATATTGACGAATACGCTGATTTGGTGTGCGAGTTCATTAGAACGTGCGTTGAAGATGTCGTTCCCATAGCAACGATTAAAACATTCCCTAACCAGAGACTGTGGATTGATGGCAGCATTCGTGTGTAACTGAAAGCGCAAACCACTGCTTTTAATCAGGGCAACGTGTCTGGTAACATGACTGAATACAAACAGTGCAGCTATTCCCTCCGCAAGGCTATCAAACAAGCTAAGCGTCAGTACAGAGACAAAGTAGAATCTCAATTCAACGGCTCAGACACAAGAGGCATGTGGCAGGGTCTACAGTCAATCACGGACTACAGGAAGCAATCCAGCCCAGTCACGGACCAGGATGTCTTGCTCCCAGGCAGACTAAATAACTTTTTGCCCGCTTTGAGGACAATACAGTGCCACTGACACGGCCTGCAATGAAAACATGCGGTCTCTCCTTCACTGCAGCCGAGGTGAGTAAGACATTTAAACGTGTTAACCCTCGCAAGGCTGCAGGCCCAGACGGCATCCCCAGCCGCGCCCTCAGAGCATGCGCAGACCAGCTGGCCGGTGTGTTTACGGACATATTCAATCAATCCCTATACCAGTCTGCTGTTCCCACATGCTTCAAGAGGGCCACCATTGTTCCTGTTCCCAAGAAAGCTAAGTTAACTGAGCTAAACGACTACCGCCCCGTAGCACTCACATCCGTCATCATGAAGTGCTTTGAGAGACTAGTCAAGGACCATATCACCTCCACCCTACCTGACACCCTAGACCCACTCCAATTTGCTTACCGCCCAAATAGGTCCACAGACGATGCAATCTCAACCACACTGCACACTGCCCTAACCCATCTGGACAAGAGGAATACCTATGTGAGAATGCTGTTCATCGACTACAGCTCGGCATTCAACACCATAGTACCCTCCAAGCTCGTCATCAAGCTCGAGACCCTGGGTCTCGACCCCGCCCTGTGCAACTGGGTACTGGACTTCCTGACGGGCCGCCCCCAGGTGGTGAGGGTAGGCAACAACATCTCCTCCCCGCTGATCCTCAACACTGGGGCCCCACAAGGGTGCGTTCTGAGCCCTCTCCTGTACTCCCTGTTCACCCACGACTGCGTGGCCACGCACGCCTCCAACTCAATCATCAAGTTTGCGGACGACACAACAGTGGTAGGCATGATTACCAACAACGACGAGATGGCCTACAGGGAGGAGGTGAGGGCCCTCGGAGTGTGGTGTCAGGAAAATAACCTCACACTCAACGTCAACAAAACTAAGGAGATGATTGTGGACTTCAGGAAACAGCAGAGGGAACACCCCCCTATCCACATTGATGGAACAGTAGTGGAGAGGGTAGCAAGTTTTAAGTTCCTCGGCATACACATCACAGACCAACTGAATTGGTCCACTCACACAGACAGCATCGTGAAGAAGGCGCAGCGGCGCCTCTTCAACCTCAGGAGGCTGAAGAAATTTGGCTTGTCACCAAAAGCACTCACAAACTTCTACAGATGCACAATCGAGAGCATCCTGGCGGGCTGTATCACCACCTGGTACGGCAACTGCTCCGCCCTCAACCGTAAGGCTCTCCAGAGGGTAGTGAGGTCTGCACAACGCATCACCGGGGGCAAACTACCTGCCCTCCAGGACACCTACACCACCCGATGTTACAGGAAGGCCATAAAGATCATCAAGGACATCAACCACCCGAGCCACTGCCTGTTCACCCCGCTATCATCCAGAAGGCGAGGTCAGTACAGGTGCATCAAAGCTGGGACCGAGAGACTGAAAAACAGCTTCTATCTCAAGGCCATCAGACTGTTAAACAGCCACCACTAACATTGAGTGGCTGCTGCCAACACACTGACACTGACTCAACTCCAGCCACTTTAATAATGGGAATTGATGGGAAATGATGTAAATATATAAACAATGCTACCTTATATAATGTTACTTACCCTACATTATTCATCTCATATGCATACGTATATACTGTACTCTATATCATCGACTGCATCCTTATGTAATGCATGTATCACTAGCCACTTTAACTATGCCACTTTGTTTACATACTCATCTCATATGTATATACTGTACTCGATATCAGCTACTGTATCTTGCCTATGCTGCTCTGTACCATCACTCATTCATATATCCTTATGTACATATTCTTTATCCCCTTACACTGTGTATAAGACAGTAGTTTTGGAATTGTTAGTTAGATTACTTGTTGGTTATTACTGCATTGTCGGAACTAGAAGCACAAGCATTTCGCTACACTCGCATTAACATCTGCTAACCATGTGTATGTGACAAATAAAAATTTGATTTGATTTGATTTTTGCAGTTTGTTCCAGTCATTGGCAGCAGAGAACTAGAAGGATAGGCGGCCAAAGGAAGAATTGGCTTTGGGGGTGACCAATGAGATATACCTGCTGGAGCGCGTGCTATGGGTGGGTGCTGCTATGGTGACCAGTGAGCTGAGATAAGGCGGGGCGTTACCTAGCAGAGACTTGTAGATGACCTGGAGCCGGTGGGTTTGGCGACGAGTGTGAAGCGAGGGCCAGCCAACAAGAGCATACAGGTCGCAGTGGTGGGTAGTATATTGGGCTTTGGTGACAAAACGGTTGGCACTGTGATAGACTGCATCCAATTTGTTGAGAGGAGTGTTGGAGGCTATTTTGAAAATTACATCCCCGAAGTCTAAGATCGGTAGGATGGTCAGTTTGACAAGGGTATGTTTGGCAGCATGAGTGAAGGATGCTTTGTTGCGAAATAGGAAACCGATTCTGGATTTAATTTTGTATTGGAGATGCTTAATGTGAGTCTGGAATGAAAGTTTACAGTCTAACCAGGCACCTAGGTAGCGGAGAACGTACAGTGGGATTTGAAATGGTCGGTAATCTGTTTGTAAAATTTGGCTTTCGAAGACCTTAGAAAGGCAGGGTAGGATAGATATAGGTCAGTTTGGGTCTAGAGTGTCTCCCCCTTTGAAGAGGGGAATGACTGCGGCAGCTTTCCAATCTTTGGGCATCTCAGACGATACGAAAGAGATGTTGAACAGGCTTGTAATAGGGGTTGCAACAATTTTGGCAGATCATTTTAGAAAGAGAGGGTCCAGTTTGTCTAGCCCGGCTGATTTGTGGGGGTCCAGATTTTACAGCTATTTCAGACCATCAGCTATCTGGATTTGAGTGAAGGAGAAATGGGGGAGGCTTGGGTGAGTTACTGTGGGGGGTGGAGGGCTGTTGATCAGGGTAGGGGTAACCAGGTGGAAAGCATGGCCAGCTGTAGAAAAATGGTTATTGAAATTCTCAATTATAATGGATTTATCGGTGGTGACAGAGTTTCCTAGCCTCAGTGCAGTGGGCAGCTGGGAGGAGGTGCTGTTATTCTCCATGGACTTTACAGTGTCCCAGAACCTTTTTGAGTTTGTGCTACAGGATGCAAATTTCTGCTTGCAAAAGCTAGCCTTAGCTTTCGTAACTGCGTGTTTATATTGGTTCCTAACTTCCCTGAAAAGTTCCATATCACGGGGGCTATTCGATGCTAATGCAGAACGCCACAGGATGTTTTAGTGCTGGTCAAGGGCAGTCAGGTCTGGAGAGAACCCAGGGCTATATCTGTTCCTGGTTCTACATTTTTTTGAATGGGGCATGCTTATTTAAGATGGTGAGATGGTATTATGAGTACAGCGACTGCAATTAGAAGGCATAATGTTAATTTTACTACTTAGCTTTGGCTGGTGGAGGTCCTGTAGAACCATGGTCAGATAAAGCGTCCGGGGGGAAAAGTTGTATGAAAGTTGAGCGAGGGAAAAAAATAAAAAATAAAACGTAATTAAAAAGTAAAAACTGTCAAGTTGGCAGGTAGCAAAGTTACGCTAGCAACGAAATGCACTGCAGCACGTAAACAAGTTAACAAGATGTGACAGGAAATTACGTCAGCAGTGATAACTGTGTATCAGGCGTACCTTCTTGGAAAGGCTTACAGAATGTAGTCACCTGGAAGTTCATTTGTGGAATTTCTTTCCTTCTTAATAATGCGTTTTAGGCAATCAGTTGTGTTATGACAAGGAAGGGGGGTATACAGAAGATAGCCCTATTTGGTAAAAGACCAAGTCCATATTATGGCAAGAACCTCTCAAATAAGCAAAGAGAAATTACTTTCAGACATCAATGTCAGTCAATATGCAAAATTTCAAGAACTTCGAAAGTTTCTTCAAGTTCAGTCGCAGAAACCATCAAACGCTATAATGAAATTGGCTCTCATGACGACCCCCACAGGAATGGAAGACCCAGAGTTACCTCTGCTGCAGAGGATAAGTTCATTAGAGTTACCAGCCTCAGAAATTGCAGCCAAAATAAATTCTTCACAGAGTTCAAGTAACAGACATATTTTGATTTGTTTAACATTTTTTTGGTTACTACATGATTTGTGTTATTTCATAGTTGTAATGTCTTCACTATTATTCTACAATGTAGGAAATGGTAAAGATAAAGAAAAACCCTTGAATGAGTAGGTGTTCGAAATTTTTTGACCGGTAGTGTAGATCAATGTTTTTTCTGCGATCGGATCAACATTACATCAACCGCTTTTCAATGCAACACACCAAAACAAATCTAACTTTGCAAGATTGAGTCTGTGATTTTGTTGTAGGCAGAGCTAAAGCGCAACGGAGTAGAATTCTATTGGCTGGGGTAGCCGACTAGCAGTCTTCAATCATGCTTTTCAGATCAGAGCTGCGCTTGTGCGCATTTGTTTATATTCTTTGCTAGTTACCGAGTTATTAGCCCAGTTTTGTCTAAGTATAGATCAGCAATGGGGATACTGCTTCCTAAAAGAGCACAAAACGTGTCGGCTACATTTCAAGCTGTCTTTGAAAACCTAGTCAGGTAAAAAGTTGATGTCTTAATTAAAGGGGCAGTGTTTGAGATTGAAATTGTGTGTTTTACATCGGATAAAAGTAGAGACTCAGAGCTACAAAATGGTATATCATACACTGCAGTTGAGGAACAATGGCAAAGTAATTATTCTTAGAAAGTTGATTAATGTTTTAGTACCCCTACTGGAGAGCTCTTCTTTGTCTACACCGATTCAGCATCGTTCACACTCTCTTAAGCCGTAGCCCCACCCTTCTATTTAAGGGGTCACATGAGGCCATGTGGTAAACACATGCTATATCAAATAGAATGTAAGTGTATTTGTCACATGCACAGGATACAGAACGTGTAAATAGTACAGTGAAGTGGTAGCTTACATAGTAGCAATATCAAAAACAAAGTGTTTAAATTGATGGGTCATGTGAAGGAAATGCTATAACCACTTCCCAGCCACATCTACTGTAGCTAAGTGTATGGGTCACTATTGTCTTGACATGTACACATCTTCATGAAATACACACCTGGCTAATTTGATGGATCATGTAATCATCCGGCTGAAGTGGAGTCTTTTGTTTAGACATATAGCTAGCTAGCTAAACAATGAACTGGCATAATCCCAACTCATACTACTACCAATACAAACATTGTCATAGCTGTGGTATGATTCTTCAGGTAGCTAACAAACTATGTGCAATGTTAGCTAGCTAACATTAGGCTACAACTAGCAATGAAAATGGCTTTCTGATTCAAATAATATTACTAATCAGACTATACACAGACTAATTTAACATTTTTGTTCATATTTATGGATGGAATACAAGTTTGTTATTAAGGCACATGAAAGATCACATGTTCCAGAAGGCATTTCTATAAAAAAAACACTTTTTTATAAAAATAAATAAATAGTTGTTTACATTCAAATGCCGCTCCTGTGAAGTAGTTATAAAAATAAATAAATAGTTGTTTACATTCAAATGCCGCTCCTGTGAAGTAGTGACGTGCGACATACGCCTAGTTTCCAAAATGACTCACATATAGGTTACTGTAGGCTATATCATATAAATCAAAAGCTATATCCATGTGAAAATGTAATGGGATTTTCTATTTACTATTTATTGGTTACTGTTTAAAACTGTAAGGGTACAAGCCTCAGTGTTCACTGTGTCGTGTCTTTGGCATCATTAAATTGAAGACTGGTAGCTCTCATGCTTGAAAAGGTTGTAGACCCCTGCCCTACACCCTGTGCACTTCGAAATTTGAGAGGATTTGATTGGTATAAACATTATGATATAACTTCCAACTATCTTATGACAGGGCAAGGAAGAGAGATTACCATTATTGCTTACACCTGTCAAATTCTTTCAGATATCCACAAGTGGTCTAGAGGTCAATTTGGGATTGGGGCTATGATTGCTCTGAATTACCTAATTTTAGAAAGATTTAGCAAAAGGTGGATTTTTGTAATTTTAGTTGATTACTGTTTGATCTGGACTGCAACTCCTTCTGTGATTGATTGATTGTTGTATAATTGATTGATGTATTAATTGCCAGATATGATGGAGCCAGAGGTGCGGACCCCCAGCCCACTGCCAGGTTCTCTGAGGTTCAAATGCTCCAGTCAGCTGACCCCAGGTCAGTGGCACCATCTGGCCATTGTCATGGCGAAGGACGTGAAGAAGAGCTGTAAGGTCACGGCCCACCTCAATGGGGAACTGGTGGGAGCAGCAAAGGTACAGCAGTAGGAGAGAGTAAATTCATCCATTTTACATTGAAAGATGATCGAATAAACTTCTGTTGTGTTGGAGGCCATTGGCGATTTTTCCGCTGCTGCTGTGATTTTTAGCTGTAGCTCATGTCATTGGTTGAAGTACTGTCTACTCCCTTACTCACTCTGTGCTGTGAAAATGCAGAGAACTCTCTATGTGTTCTGATTCGCTGTCAGATGCTGTACATCCAACCGTTCCCGGGTCAGTACATTTCCATGGAACCCACGGCGGTGATTGACGTGTGTGCATTCATTGGAACGCCGTCTATATGGAAACAGCACGCTTCGTTGGTGTGGCGCGTCGGGCCCACCTACCTGTTTGAGGAAGTGCTGAGTCCAGGGGCTGTAGGAGTCATCTACAACCAGGGAACAGCCTACTTGGGAAACTACCTGGCTCTACGCAACACAGGTGTTTGTCTGATCATTAACTGGCCATGGACTCAAGACCGTGTAGTCAATTTACTTAAAGCTTGCAGATACTGTATAACACATTATGATTCCTTTAGCATCTACGACCCCTTATAATCTATTAGAATCATCTCATGATGACCTTGACATATGCCAGCCATTTTGAGTCAGTTGTGTTTCCAGAAATACAGAAACATATTTGAGTCAGTTGTGTTACCAATGTCAGTTTGACCAGGATTTGTGTCTGACAATGTAATTCTGTAATTCTATGTGTTCATCTAGGCTCTGGCCCAGACCTCCTCCCTTTCAGGCTGGTCCCTGAGGAGAGGATCTCATTTGGCATCAACCCGGCTGTAGCAACTTTAACCACGGTAGCAAAGATACGAGAAAGCTACAACGAGGTGGACTGCCGTCTCATCGCCAAAGAGGTAAAGAGGGTCCAGCGCTGTCTTCATGATGCCCGATCAGAAATACGGGGTCCTACTAATCACCCCAAACAACCACAAACAGGTACCCTAAACAACCACAAACAGGTACCCCAAACAACCACAAACAGGTAACACAAACAACCCCAAACAACCACAAACAGTTACCCCCCAAAAACTAAAATGACCACAAACAACCCGAAACATACCCTAAACAACCACAAACAATGAGAAGCATCCAACTGCAGATATGCGTGCTGAGGCCACCTGCCGGGTAGTCTAGAAAGATGGTTGAATAAATTCAGGATTCCCTGAACATAACCTACTTCTCTTAACCTGATAAGGGAGTCTGGGATTTCTTTGTTCCAGGGCTGCTGCTTCTCGCTTAAGTAATTAGGCTAAGCACAGCACAGATTGGTTGGTCCGACAACTGTCGCGGGTACGCAACATACAAAAAGGTCCTCATGATGATGACAAAAAAAAACTCAAATTTGGAGTCAAACGACAGAGTTCAATATTTCAAGTCTAGAACAAGAAACAATTGTAACAACATACAATGAATATGTTCACAAATTTACTACGGATGTAATTCACCGAAACACATCGGTCCCTGATTCAAATGTTTAAGATATGACTGCATTGGACCCCAAGAAAATAGATTCAAACATTAGGAATCATTGATTTTGCTCATATTACTTTCTTTCTACCTAGTGAAAAATGCATAATCTTTTGTGACAACTGATGCGCCCTGGCCTTTAGTGTCAAACTAAGTATGTAGTTGTGTTGACAGTCATTGATATTCAAGTCATTTTGCATCCCGAACAGCCCTAAGGAATGTCAGTAGCCTAGTCAAACTACGCACTGTGACGAGCTTCATGCTCTGACCAAGGTGAGGTAGGCGGCCTGTTTCTTGCACATACAGTTGAAGTCGGAAGTTTACATACACTTAGGTGTATGTAAACAGGTACAAAAGTATCTATATCCACAGTAAAATGAGTGCTACATGTATATCGACATAACCTGAATTTCCGCTCAGCAAGGAAGATGCCACTGCTCCAAAACCGCCATAAAAAAAGCCAGAATACGGTTTGCAACTGCACATGGGGACAAAGATCGTACTTTTTGGAGAAATGTCCTCTGGTCTGATGAAACAAAAATAGAACTGTTTGGCCATAATGACCATCGTTATGTTTGGAGGAAAAAGGGGGAGGCTTGCAAGCCGAAGAACATCATCCCAACCGTGAAGCACGGGGGTAGCAGCATCATGTTGTGGGGGTGCTTTGCTGCAGGAGGGACTGGTGCATGTCACAAAATAGATGGCATCATGAGGTAGGAACATTTGGTGGATATTTTGAAGCAACATCTCAAGACATCAGTTAAAGTTAAGTTAAAGCTTGGTTGCAAATGGGTCTTCCAGATGGACAATGACCCCAAGCATACTTCCAAAGTTGTGGCAAAATGGCTTAAGAACAACAAAGTCAAGGTTTTGGAGTGGCCATCACAAAGCCCTAACCTCAACCCTATAGAACATTTGTGGGCAGAGCTGGAAAAAGTGTATGTGAGCATGGAGGCCTTACAAACCTGACTCAGTTACACCATCTCTGTCAGGAGGAATGGGCCAATATTGGGAAGCTTGTGGAAGGCTACCCAAAACGTTTGAACCAAGTTAAACAATTTAAAGGCAATGCTACCAAATACTAATTTAGTGTATGTAAACCTTTGACTGCTGGGATGTGATGAAAGAAAGAAATGCTGAAATAAATCATTGTCTCTACTCTCTCTATTCTGACATTTCACATTCTTAAAATAAAGTGGTAATCCTAACTGACCTAAGACAGGGAATTTTTACTACGATTAAATGTCAGGAATTGTGAAAAACTGAGTTTAAATGTACTTGGCTAAGGTGTATATAAACTTCCAACTTCAATTGTATGTGTGGAAACTTCAGCATTCAAACACTAAATTGCTTGCACAATATTATGCTTTATTAGCTGTGACAATCTATGTAATTTTGTACATTATTGTTATCTATGCACTGTTGAAAAGCGTGATTTACTGGAGTTAAAGTAAGCTACCGGAGACACAACTCTCATCTAGCTGTACATGCTGAATGGGGCTTACTTTATATTTATTTTGAATGTTCAGGTAGACCATCAGCAATAGTTTTGGTAGTTAGCTTTAAACAATCAGTATACAGTGCATTCGAAAAGTATTCAGACCCCTTGACTTTTTCCACCTTGATTCAGTTTTATGTAGTAAAATGTGAAATGGTGTATTTTACATTGGATAAAAGTAGAGACTCAAAGCTACAAAATGGCATATCATACACGGCATTTTAGGAACAATAGGAAAGTAATTCTGTTTTGAAAGTTGATTCACTTGTTAACAAACGTTTGAGAAAATTGCTTTTGAATGTTTTGGTATCTAGTGAAGTGCTCCTCTTTGACTGCACCCATTCAGCATCATTCACACCCTCTTTAGCTTTAGCCCCACCCATCTCGTTTCGCTCTCGTAGCGCACAATTGACGCTCTGGCCGATGATTTGTTTACCGCTGGATAAAATTAAAACAGCCTAACCAGCTCTGCTAGCAACAATTGTTGTACACACGTGACATGACGTTAGCTAACGAGCCAGCCAGCTAACGTTAGCTAGTTAAACAACTATGAATAAAGTACCAACAATGCCTAACATTAGGCTCTAACTAGAAAAGCAAACGGCTCTGGGAAACAAATAATAACGTTCGCTAGGGAGCCAGCCAGCTAACGTTAGCTAGATAGCTAACAGTACACATCAGCTTAAGACATATAGCTAGCTAGCTAGGTAAACAAAGAACCTAGCTAGGTAAACAAGGTTTAAGACCACGCACGTCACGTAACGTTAGCTAACGAGACAGCCAGCTAATGTTAGCTAGTTAAACAACAATGAACAAAGTGCCAATAATGCCACAGTGCGGGCAGCTAACCAACCAGGTCCAATGTTAGCTAGCTAACATTAGGCTCTAACTAGAAAAGCAAACGGCTCTGGGAAATAAATAATAACGTCAGCTAGGGAGCCAGCCAGCTAATGTTAGCTAGCTAGCTAACAGTACACTTTAGCTTAAAAGGAAACCACTTTCTGTCAAAATTAGAAATTAGAAATTAGAAAAATGTCATTTCTGAAAATGTAGCTAGCTAACTCCAGACGGTCTTGCATACATCATCATGCATGATGGCCGCGTCTCCCTGTCAGGAATACCATACCACGTTTGCTCTTAGTTTGAAGATGTAATCCGGAGACAGGTGTTTTCTCCTTCTCTTTAGCTATCATACTCCTTTGATTTCAAAACTTGATCCTCCAGAAAGTGGAGAGCAACTCTTATGCAGTTCCACAACACAATCATTTTTTTTAAAGCCGCATTTCGAAAAGATTACCAGCACAGACTGACGAGCTCAAAAAGACAGAAGCTTTCAATATGGCAAACTAATCCTCTCTCCTCTCTCGGCATGTCCAGCCCACTCATTATCTCAGCCAGTGATGGCTAGTGGAAAGGTTGCTCACTTTTTCTGTGGGTTAACCAACAAGGCTCGTAATTTAACAATTTAATTTGTATTTACAGATGGTATAGAAGTTTGTTATTAAGGTACAAATTTCACATGTTCGAGAAGGCATTTCTGCCCAAAATACGCATTTTGATAAAAAACACATTTTTTACTTTAAAACGGCTCTCCTGTGAAGTCGTGACTTGCGACATACGCCTAGTTTCCTGAATCGGGTCACATTTTGTTACATTACAGCCTTATTCTAAAATTGATCAAATATTTTTTTTCCTCATCAATCTACACACAATATCCCATAATGACCATGTTTTTGCAAATGTATTACAAATAAGAAACTGAAATACCTTATTTAGATACGTTTTCAGACCCTTTGCTATGAGACTCGACATTGAGCTCAGGTGCATACTGTTTCCATTGATCATCCTTGAGATGTTTCTTCAACTTGAATCACCTGTGGTAAATTCAATTGATTGGACATGATTTGGAAAAGCACAACCCTGTGTATATAAGTCAAATCAGTTCAAAATACATGTCAGAGTAAAAACCAAGCAATGAGGTCAAAGGAATTGTCTGTAGAGTTCCGAGACAGGATTGTGTCGAGGCACAGATCTGGGTAAGGGTACCAAAACATTTCTGCAGCATTGAAAGTCCTCAAGGACACAGTGACCTCCATTCTTAAATGGAAGAAGTTTGGAGCCGCTAAGACTCTTCCTAGAGCTGGCCGCCCTGCCAAACAGAGCAATCTGGGTAAGAAGGACCTTGGTTAGGGAGCTGACCAAAAACCTGATGGTCACTCTAGCAGAGCTCCAGAGTACCTCTCTGGAAATGGGAGAACCTTCCAGAAAGACAACCATTTCTGCATCACTCCACCAATCAGGCCTTTATGGTAGAGTGGCCAGACGGAAGCCACTTCTCAGTTAAAGGAACACGACAGCCCGCTTGGAGTTTGCCAAATGGCACCTAAAGGACTCTCAGACCATGAGAAACATGATTCTCGGGTCTGATGAAACCAAGATTGAACTCTTTGGTCGACAAGTCTCTGAATGACCTTGAGTGACCCAGCCAGAGCCCTTGACTTGAACCCAATCGAGCATCTCTGGAGATACCGAAAATAGCTGTGCAGTGATGCTCCCCATCCAACCTCACAGAGCTTGAGAGGATCTGCAGAGAAGAATGGGAGAAACTCCCAAAATACCGTTGTGCAAAGCTTATAGCGTCATAACTAAGAAGAAACGAGGCTAAAAAAAGGTGCTTCAACAAAGTACTGAGTAAATGGTCTGAATACTTATGTAAATGTCATAGTTCAGGTTTATTTTTATTTTTATACACTACCGTTCAAAAGTTTGGGGTCACTTAGAAATGTCCTTGTTTTTGAAAAAAACAAACATATTTTGTCTATTAAAATAATGTCAAATTGATCAGAAATACAGTGTAGACATTGTAAATGTTGTAAATTACTTTTGTAGCTGCATTTCTTTATGGAATATCTACATAGGCGTACAGAGGCACATTATCAGCAACCATCACTCCTGTGTTCCAATTGCACGTTGTGTTAGCTAATCCAAGTTTATCATTTTAAAAGCCCCATTGATCATTAGAAAGCCCTTTTGCAATTAAGTTAGCACAGCTGAAAACTGTTGGCCTGATTGAAGAAGCAATAAAACTGGCCTTTAGACTAGTTGAGTATCAGCAGCATCAACATTTGTGGGTTCGATTACAAACTCAAAATGGCTAGAAAGAAGGACTTTCTTCTGAAACTCAGCAGTCTATTCATGTTCTGAGAAAAAAAGGCTATTCCATGCGAGAAATTGCCAAGAAACTGAAGATTTCATACAACGCTGTGTACTGCTTCCTTCACAGTACAACGGTCACCTAATAATCCCCAGTTAACAATTGGCTCATTCATCCCCCTCCTTTCCCCTGTAACTATTCCCCAGGTCGTTGCTATAAATGAGAATGTGTTCTCAGTCAACTTACCTGGTAAAATAACAGGTAAATAAAAAAACAGCGCAAACTGTCTCTAACCAGAATAGAAAGAGGAGTGGGAGGTCCCGGTGCATAACTAAGCAAGAGGACAAGTACATTAGAATGTCTAGTTTGAGAAACAGACACCTCACAAGTCCTCTACTGGCAGCTTCATTAAATAGTACCCGCAAAACACCAGTCTCAACGTCAACAGTGAAGGCGTGACTCCAGGATGCTGGCCTGTCTTTTCTTATTATCTGCTAAGCCATTACAATTAAGTAAGTAAACCTCCAATTGTTCTCCACTATTCCACCCGTTAAACCCTTCCCCATCCCAAGTTGGGTTGTCATCCCAGTGACCAGCAGACCAGTGACCAGTCATCCCAGTGACACCCCACCAGGGCCCCGAGAGATCAGGTAGCCATCCCTCGAAAAGAGCACACAGTGCCACCCACAGAATAGAAGCAGATCAACCACCAAAATAATTTCCAACATCCTCACCTCAATTTGTATTATATATAGTTATCAAAACATATACAGTACCAGTCAAAAGTTTGGACACACCTACTCATTCAAGGGTTTTTCTTTATTTCTACTATTTTCTACATTGTAGAATGATAGTGAATAAATCAAAACTATGAAATAACACATGGAATCATGTACTAACCAAAAAAGTGTTAAACAAATCAAAATAAATGTTATATTTGACATTATTCAAAGTAACCACCCTTTCTCTCAACCAGCTTCACTTGGAATTATTTTCTTGAAGGAGTTCCCACATATGCTGAGCACTTGTTGGCTGCTTTTCCTTCACTCTGCTGTCCAACTCATCCCAAACCATCTCAATTGGGTTGAGGTCTTGTAATTGTGGAGGCCAAGTAATCTGGTGCAGCACTCCATCATTCTCCTTCTTGGTGAAATAGCCCTTACACAGCCTGATTGTGGTCATTGTCCTGTTGAAAAACAAATTGATATTCCCACTAAGCGCAAACCAGATTGGATGGGGTATTGCTGCAGAATGCTGTGGTGGCCATGCTGGTTAAGTGTGCCTTGAATTCTAAATAAATCACAGACAGTGTCACCAGCAAAGCACCCCCACACCAACACACCTCCTTTTCAAAGTAGCAAAAAAAATAACAGCAATTACAATTCCCCAAAAATATTTTTTATGTTCATTGTAGTGTCAGCTATGCCTTTATATTATTTATATTCAAGAATAAAGCCAATAATTTATTTTTATTGCGATTTATATGAATGTACCCTAGTAAAATGTAATTCAATATAACACCGTGTTTATTTTTTAATTTTTTAAATTTTATGCCCATTTTTCATAATCACAAAGTTATATATCCATTCTCAGACTGGCAGAAATATAACTACCCAGATAAAAATCACATTATTTTATTTTGAATACCACATGATGAAAAAATTCCTGCCTTACACTGAAAGAAAAATGAGTCAACTAAACTAAGTTATTGTATTTTAATATAAAATACTGGTGTTATACTGTATGACAATATTTTGTTGCCCTGAATGACACAATAAATACATGAATTATTTGACCTTTGCATGCCCTTTCGTAATTTGTCACTTTTTTGTTGTGATTGTTTTAAGTTGCATTTCCAGTTGGAGAATTTTCTTCTTTAGTTCTCATTTTTCCTTTTGCAGCCGCTTGCAATGCTTTGATACCTTTTTCACTTTTTCTGGAGTGGAGGAAGCAAGTGGTTGAGATTGAGGCTCAAGGGATTGCTCTAGTTTTGGAGTCAAGGACTCAGATGGTTGCTCCAGCTCTGGAGGTGCAGATTCATGTTGTACTTTTACAAGTTGTTCAGGGGGCTGCTCAAAAGAGTTTCCTTCAGTGGATACTGGAGTTAAGTTCATCACCACATTCATTTGTTTGATTTTTTCACGGCACCTTCTCTGATTTAGTCTCCATTTCACCTCTTTTTAAAAAAAGAGAATTTAAGATGGAGAATAGTATGTTCATTACCGGTGATAAATAACAAAGTGCGCGCCCTCACCGACACGCTGCGCCACAACACTACAGCCATAATGTGAGCCACATAGAAAAACTACAAATTCTAGTTCATTTTTCAATATCCCCAAAATGTCAATTTATTTGTTGCGTTTGATTCAGAAAAACACCGGTTCCAAATCGCCCAACATGACTACAAATGATCTAATAAAGTACCTGTAATCTTGGTCCAAACATTTCAAACAACTTTCCTAATCCAACTTTAGGTATTTTAAAATTTAAATAATCGATCAAATTTAAGACGGGATAAACTGTGTTCAATAGAGGATAAAATGAAAGAGGAGCGAGCGCCAGGTCGCGCGCCCCAAACAAAAGAGTCCACTTGGCTCGACTCCAGAAAGGAAAGGGCTACTTCTTCATTATTCAAAGGAAAACATCAACCAACTTCTAAAGACTGTTGACATCTAGTGGCAGCCATAGGAACTGCAAGCATATTTCTATTAAAACGGGCTTGCCATAGAAAACTAATGGAAAACAGATTCATCTCAAAATAAAAAGTTTCACCTGCCAAATCAGTTCTGTTATACTCACAGACATTATTCAAGCAGTTTTAGAAATTTCAGAGTGTTTTCTATCCAATTCTACTAATGATATGCATATCCTAGCTTCTGGGCCTGAGTAGCATGCAGTTTACTTTGGGAACGCTTTTCATCCGGATGTGAAAATACTGCCCCCTATCAGGATAACAAAGCTACTGTCATTCATATTGTCATTCATTTTGGGTGACATTGTGGTATAGCATGAAACTTTTGTTGTGCTGAAGGTCAAAAGTGTGATACTGAAGGACGGATTTCATCCATAAACATATTTAACAGGCAGTTCCTTGGCCACCTATGTAAAGTAATGACCTTGACCTATAAAGATTATCCTTACTTTTCATATTTTTCATAGCTTTTTATAAAATAATATCATTATAAGAATGTTTTCTGTGTTGTACTGAAAGACATGCGGTTTTGTTACAAAGGTTACTAAATGGTGAAATGGAGAAATCACCACATTTTTCAGAGAGATTTACTCACCTCATCACATTGATAGAGGGTCTTCAATGGGTCTTCTTTGTGATGTCACATGATTACTATCATGTGATATGCTTTAAAATGGCTTTTTCCTTTGTTATACTGAATGACATTGATGAAGCGCAAAAATACAAAAAAAAGTTATTCAAGTTTTAAAATATTTTTTAGATACAATATGTCGCCCATTATTCTATATATTGTGATTTAATGTTATATTTATACATGTTTATCTTTTTATGTTAAATGAATGGCCTTCGGACACCAAATTTACTCGCCTCGTCTTTCACCCAACTACACATGCAGAGAAAATTTGTTAAACTAGTCTGCGTCTCACAAAGACATGGCGGTTGGAAACAAAAATCAAAAATTCAGACCAAAGGACAGATTTCCACCGCTTGAACTTATCCTCTGCAGCAGAGGTAACTCTGGGTCTTCCTTTCCTTTCGTGGTCCTCGTGAGAGCCAGTTTCATCATAGCGCTTAATGGTTTTTGCGACTGCACTTTCAAAGTTCTTGACGTTTTCCGGATTGACTGACCTTTATGTCTTAAGGTAACGATAGACTGTCGTTTCTCTTTGCTTATTTGAGCTGTTTTTGCCATAATATGGACTTGATCTTTTACCAAATAGGGCTGTCTTCTGTATACCACCCCTACCATGCCACAAGACAACTGATTTGCTCAGATGCATTAAGAAGGAAAGACATTCCACAAATGAGCTTTTAGCGAGGCAGACCTGTTAATTGAAATGTATTCTAGGTGACTACCTCATGAAGCTGGTAGAGAGAATGCCAAGAGTGTGCAAAGCTGTCATCAAGGTAAAGGGTAGCTACTTTGAAGAATCTCAAATTTAAAATATATTGGATTTTTGGATACTTCATGATTCCATATATGTTATTTCAGTCTTCACTATTATTCTACAATTTAGAAAATAGTTAAAATTAAAGAAAAACCCTGGAATGAGTAGATGTGTCCAAACTTTTGACTGGTACTGTATATTTATACAAATCTTGCATATCTTACTTTCCACAATTAACAAATAATATGCGTAATAATGTAAGCAGTTCATGTGAAGGATTGTTACCTATAACCAGTATTGCCATTACAAAGAATACATTTTTGGCAAGCAATTATTATTTTAGCAAACAGTTATTGTGATTCATCCAATATTGGCACTAACATCCTAACCCCATAGCAACAGATGTGGGACACACACACACACACACACACACACACACACACACACACACACACACACACACACACACACACACACACACACACACACACACACACTCATACATACTAGACCCCTTTCCCCCATAAACAACCACAGGCTCAGATGTTGTTTCATCCCCGAGCCCAACTCAAGAAAATACTTGATGTGCGAATGCATATACAGTTGCAGCTGTTTGAGAAGGCATGCAAAACAGAACAAAAATTATTTGATTAAACAATATCTAGTCCTAGATAATTGAGCTCGCATACCCCCCTTCCCTCCAACCCACACATGCTTGTCCCCTGATGTGACCCATCTTCCCAAGTACCTCTGTGCAGTCAGACCTTTGATCATTTCCTGCCACCAGGGCCACAATAATTGGCCCCCTCTCTGATTGTCCGAGTGTGACCACTTCCCCATGGGTTACTGCAGCTACTGTTGCTAGCACTGTCACTACTTGGGTAGGGGCACCTCACCGGAATTTCCACCGACTAGGTACAAGGTCGTCAAGGTTCTCATTAGCAGCTTTGAGAAATTCCTTGTATATTATGCTCACCAATCAGGGGGCTTTGGCTTTGTAGGACCAACCCTGCCAGGCAGGCTCAGAATCTTGAGGGGGCGGTGCTGCTTTAGTGGGTCTCTTACTGCATTTATCTTTCTGTTTTTGATTGTGTATAGGCTACTCACAGTAGGCCCATGAAACAGATAAGGACTTTTAATTAATTGATAGGACAATTAATTAAATTATCTATATTTATAATTTATTTTAAAATGTATATACCATATCTGCACAAAGTTGAAAGCTCTCTCTCACAACCCCTGCTCGCAGACACACATGGTATTTGCAACTATTTTCACTCAACTCTACATTTTTCCAAACACAAAAACACACACCCAACCTTCCATCACAATACACCCGCACATACCCACATACTTGACATTATGTATTGCGATTCTCACGATTCTATATGTATTGCGATTCGATACTGTGATCAGTCATGGAAATCAAAGTGCTGAAAACACCCTATTGGCTCCCTATTTAATAGGAAGATAGAGAACAGGCTATGAAGGAACAATACTGGAGTTTTGGTGCAGGTACAGCCAACTAGCACAAAAATAACATTGCGATATTGTCAGCTTTTACCTGGGAACGAACGAGAGAGAGCTTGGTTTTTTGTTTTAGTGCCCTTTGGATTGGTGATGTTTGAAAAATTATTTGGTTAAAAGAAATTATGCAAAAGAGGTGGTAAACAAATCAGGCTGCTCGGGGCTGATTGGTTGAAATACTCTAAATCGAGAAATGTTGTGACTAAACATAACATAAAATATGAAATTATATTACCAAACCAAGATAAATGACATACAACACAATGGAAAAAGACTTTGGAGTACCTAAATAATATCATGGGCAGAAAACACAATTAATCTCTATCGTTCATTGAAGTTGATGGCTAATTTACAACAAAACCTTTCAATATTGCCAATCATTGAAATGACTATTTCACTAGTACAATGCACAAACTCAGAAGTTAAATTACAACATTGAACAGTGAACCATCCAATTTGTGTATAACATTTCTAATAATGAATGAGAATGATTGATGTTTTGAATTTGGTCAAGTTAATGTGGGAGAGGTAGAAAAACTATTGTTATCCATCAATAATGATAAGCCACAAGGTATAGACAACCTTGATGGGAAACTATTGAGAATGGTATCACACTGTATTGCCACCCCTGTTTGCTATATCTTTAACCAAAGCCTAAAGGAGTGTGTGTGTTCGCATGTGTGGAAGGAAGCTATAGCAAAACACCCTTTCCTGGCTCTAACAGCCGCCCAATCAGTTTCCTGCATGTTCTTAGTAAACTGATGGAGAGAATTGTGTTTGACCAAATACAATAATCTTTTTTCAGAGAAGAAGTTAACCCTTTAGACCCCATTAGAATTACAGAATGCTGCTGTAGCTTACTGAGGATTTTCAAGATAAAGCTCATGTTCTCACACATTCTTAACAAACAGACATAGCAAAAAAAAGTTTACTTAGTTTTAAAGAGTACAACCTCTCTTTAATGACACTGCATTCATGTCAATAGGAATAAAACAAATGTTGTCTTCCATTGTGTGAAGACACCCCTTATCAAAATGTACCAAGTATAATATATTTATAAATGTTATTTACATATAAATAAATAAATAAAATATCCAAAATGTGACCAAAGGACAATATTCAAAAAGTATTTCAAAACCCGTGCAAAGTGGGCAATTTGATTGACGATGATTCTTTCTTCTGTAACAATGAAAAATGCGAACAACTATTCAGAGACTATTGGAAAATGTAGGTAACCTCTCTCAATACGATTTAGTAGAGACCAGGCCTGACACCAAATGTAGAAATAGTAGCCTACTTTGACAACAATTCAATTAATGCAACAAGTATTAGAAAGTGTTAGCAATTGATGCTATTCTACAATAACACAAACCCCAAAGCAAATCGGGGGGAGGAAAATAGGTTTATTCGAAGAGGACAAATCAAAGATGTTATGCTGGAAGGTCTCCCTTTCCTCAGATTTTTCTCCAACGAACAAAGGGACAGGACGCCATTTATAACCCCACACCCTAGCCTGGGGTTGACCAATCAGAAGGCCTTGCAGTACAACTGGGCCGAAGGCCCAGACTCAATGTACCCATAGCACACGTTGCTCTGGGTTCAGGAGGGACATTCCACAGATTCTAAACAGCTGTTGAACTGAAACCCAACTCCTATTTACATTTCCCTAGGTACTCTTGTTTTTAGTCCTCTCATCCTCTTATCTTCTGCGTTGTGTATTTATCTTCAAAATATTCTTATAATTGCGACAGATCAACAGACAAGATACAAAACACAACTGCTCAGAGAAAATAAAAGATTTGTAGGACAAATTAATATTTCACAATGTCACCTTAGTGTTTGCATTCAGCCTACAACATGTCATGGAACTTCTGGAAGCACTCCCCATCCTGCAAAGTGGCACAGAACACTTAGAGCACTCAAAGGAGCCTGCTTTCAAATTAGTTACAACTCAGTCCACACGTACTGGTGCCACACTCTTGGCTCCCCTCTTCATGCCACTGTAGCCATATCACAAAATGAATGCACAAGCTGCATTTTGAATGCCTTCAGGGACCAGTGTATGCGGTTTCTGGGAAGAGGCTTTTGCAGGGCCCCCCACACAATGTACTCATTTATGATGACAATGTTGAGCTTCCCCCAAAACACATACTTCCACTATTTTCAGCCTGTGCGTCCAACATTGTAATAGCTCCTCAATTGGTCAAGATGGTCAACCTTGGCCATTTTCTTGTTGTAATCCATTACAAGCTCTGGAACAGATATAACTTCCTAACACTTCCTCTTAGAGCTACCCGCCTACTTTTTTCAATTTCCACCTGAAGAAATACCCAAATCTAACTGCCTGTAGCTCTGGCCCAGAAGCAAGGATATGCATATTCTTGGTACCATTTGAAAGAAAACACTCTGCAGTTTGTGTAAATGTGAATTGAATATAACACAATAGATCTGGTTTAGATAATACAATGAAAAAAAACATTTATTTTTATTTTTATTGTTGTATCATAATCTTTAAAATGAACAAGATAAAACAAACATTCAAAACAAACATTCAGATAGGATGATGGGGACAATTTCAGTGAAAATTATAAGAGGGCAACAGTACTTGTGCAACGTTTCAGAATGATAACTTCCAAAATGAGTGTGCTACATGACATTTATCATGAAGTCACCCAGGTGTCCCACACAAGTAGCCCAAATGTACCCAAGTGGCCAAATTGGTGAAGGTATACATTGAAACAAATAACTATATACAAAATGCCAAAATTGTATTCTAACACACCCCCCCCAAAAAATTGAGAAAAATAAATGGGGAAAAAAATAGGAAGAAAAAAATATATACATTTACAAAATAACATGGGTAACTATTTACACACTTTCAATATTATGAAGACCCTCAGTCCTCCAAATATAGCAAATCAAATGTATTTATTTAGCCCTTCGTACATCAGCTAATATCTCAGAAACTCAGCCTAAAACCCCAAACAGCAAGCAATGCAGGTGTAGAAGCACGGTGGCTAGGAAAAACTCCCTAGAAAAGGCCAAAACCTAGGAAGAAACCTAGAGAGGAGCCAGGCTATGAGGGGTGGACAGTCCTCTTCTGGCTGTGCCGGGTGGAGATTATAACAGAACATGGCCAAGATTTTCAAACGTTCATAGATGACCAGCAGGGTGAAATAATAATAAATAATAATCACAGTAGTTGTAGAGGATGCAACAGGACAGCACCTCTAGAGTAAATATGAACAGTTTAGGGTTCCATAGCCGCAGGAAGAACAGTCGAAACTGGAACAGCAGCAAGGCCAGGTGGACTGGGGACAGCAAGGTGTCATCATGCCAGGTAGTCCTGACGCATGGTCCTAGGGCTCAGGTCCTCCGAGAGAGAGAAAGAGAGAATTAGAGAGAGCATACTTAAGTTCACACAGGACACCAGATAAGACAGAGGAAGTTCTCCAGATATAACAGACTGACCCTAGCCCCCCGACACATAAACTACTGCAGCATAAATACTGGAGGCTGAGACAGGAGGGGTCAGGAAACACTGTGGCCCCATCCGATGAGACCCCCGGACAGTGCCAAACAGGAAGGATATAACATCACCCACTTTGTCAAAGCTCTACACAATATTGGGCTGCTGAGGTATAATAAACAGATATATACATATAGAGTACAGGGAACATAAGGTTGAATATATTATTATAGACCTGCTACATCTACTGTCTCTTTTCTATTATGAAATTTCAGCTAGATCTACTGTCTCTGTTATATTATGACAGAGCATCTAGATCTACTGTCTTTATTATATTACAACAGACCAGCTGTATCTACTGTCTCCATTTCACTTTGGCCATTGTTGTGGGCCTGCCCTCCACTCAACAGCCTCAAATAGGCTATTTCATTTCACAAATAATATTTTCTATTGTTAATTTCAAACAACGGCATTAGCATGGGAGGAACTTACCAGTCCAAAACGGTGACATTGTTCCTCTTCTGCAGGCACGTAACAGATTATACACAATGGCTACAACGGTGTCCTCTCCGTTCAAAAAATATTCCTCCACTTGGGAAGCGCTAAATGAATCGTCCTACAACAATCTCTCTCACTTTTATGATCAATTTCTTCTAAAATTGTGTGTACATCTGTATATCTAGACTTAGATTTAGCTTTCCCTGACTTAGTTGCCATACTGATTGATATATAAACAGCTGAATCTGCGCGTTTACCAAAACAACGCTGTGCGTAAAATGCGTTGCCCCTTCCGGAATAAAACTTCAATAGCGAATGACTCTCTTTACGCTGCCGTTTACGACATGGGTTGGTCTTCCAACACACAACCATTGCATATTGCCGCTTACCTCAGCTCATTGGCTATCTACCCAGCTAGATTTCAAGACGATCAGTGGTCATTGGGTTAAAATACAGTCAGTCATATAATTGGTGCACAATGAGCTCGTCACTCGTTGTCTTCCAATCGTTTTTTTCCCGGGTCAATATGTCCCACAAAATGACCCATCAAGTTTGGTTGTGTTACAAACAAACAGTTGATTGCAAGGAAACCAAACATGACTGGATAAAGTCAGGTATAGTCTGTGTATTTACGTTGGATGTTTCGTCGAAAATTGAATGACACGAAATTCAATGAGATAAGCGTTCACAAAATGTTTTGTGTTAGGCAATTAAAAATGGATTTAACTGAACAAAAGACCATTCATTGTGTAACAATGAGCCTTGGGATTGCAAACAGAGCAAGATCTTCAAAGGTAAACAATTTATTTCAATGCAATCTGTGATTTTGTTACGCAAGAGCTGGTTGAACAAGTAGTTTGATACGGGGGTCTGTGCTCAGATAATCGCATCGTATTCTTTCGCTGTAAATCCTTTTTTAAATCTGACAACGCAGTTGGATTAGCAAGATTCTAGGCTTTTGAAGCATGCGAGACACTTGTATTTTCAGGAATGTTTAATTTGACTATTTGTGGCGAACACCGTATGTTGTCGAATTCAAACCCGGATCCGGTATGGGTGGTTCAGAGAGGTTAAAACAACTCCAAAATCCCTGCCACTTTCACTTTAGGCCCAGGCTATGTGGTACAAGGGTGAATTGTGGAACTTGGGGTAGACACACTCCATGGAAATGTAAGCTCCCGTCTCAGGTGTGTTCTACCTCTTCTCCTCCCTCTTCCTCCTCCACTCTCTGCTTCATCCTCTCACTCTGCTTTGTCCTCTCCCTCCTCCTCTCCCTCCCCTCCTCCTCTCCATGTTCTTCTCCCTTCACTCTCCTCTCCCTCCTCTTCACTCTCCTCTTCCTCTCTCCTCTCCTTCACTCTCCTCTTCCTCTCTCCCTCTACTCTCCCTCCTCTTCACTCTCCTCTTTCTCTCTCCCTCCACTCTCCTCTCGCTCCACTCCTCCCTCCACATCTCTATCCCTCCAATCATCTGTAACTCCTTATCCTCCCTGCCTTTTGCTGCTAAGCCCTGATTCTCCATATCACTTCCTTCACTTTCACTGACCTAGAGGAACATAGTAACAGAGGGAGAGAAGCAAAAAATAGGATACAATTGTGGTCAGGAACATAATCTCTCTCTCCCTTTCACACTGTTTCTCTCTTCCTTCCGCTCTCTCTTTTTCCTCAACCATACACATATTAGGAAGAGAGTAATGGATTTCCATAATAAATTATGTGATACAGTTACATGACTCCCATCCCCCCCCCCACACACGCACACACACACACTCTCCTCCAATCAACTCTTGCTTTCTTGCCTGACAGACTACCTATAGTGTATGCTGGAAACTTTGGGTTTATTTTTTATTAAAACAAAACGTTTGATCATTAAATACGTATACCGAACTTGTTTCTAAGTGGACTCTGCGACGAGGTTAGCTTTCATCCGCCAGGACCACTATTTCTTGTCCCGGAATCCTGCTTACAGTTTGAAGCCTGCTTGACTGAGATGCTAAGCTGCTAGCCATCAAGCTAACGAAGTTGGTACCAGAGGAGTTTTTGCAATGGAGCCCTCTTTGTCTGGAGAAATAAATGAACAGTTCCAGTGCTGTAGGAGCTTTATCTACTATGCTTTATTTCGGGACAAACTGGATCACTCAGTTCCAAGGTGGCATCCTTGATCACGCACGTCGCTAGCCTACGTTAGAAACTGGGGAAAACGCAGAGTGGAATGTTTACATTTTCTACGCCGGTGGCTGGAAGGCGTTCGCGCTTGTTGGATACATCTCCGCCTTGTCGTTTGTCGTTATCCGACTGGTCGGTGTTGCCCAGAGCTCCCCATCAAAGGAGCACAGCAAGAGGAGCAAGGCAATCAACGTTGGTCGCATGTCACGAGCCGTGGAAGCCGAGGCCTCCCGCAAAGCAGTCTACACTCCCAACGAGAGGCCCCGTGAGGATACAAACAACGAATAGTTTCGCTGTCCTGGAGCCTGATCTTCCTGCACCTTCGATGCTGGGCGTGCCCATGTCTTCAACCACAGTGCCTACTACTACGATTTCGTAGTCGACAAACTTTCGTCCCTGCTTTGTATCGAGCGGGGCTCCTCCATCTGTCGGAGGCCTGCACCAGGTGCCGGGAGCAACCGTTCCTGGTGCAAAAACAATGTCCTATCCTGGAGATCGAATAAATTACATTACTAAGCTGCTCCCGAATGTACTACGTCAGGACATGGAAATCGATTATATTTCGTAGTCCATGTGGGTTTAGTGACATTATGAAGGGCAGCTCTGAACAGTTGAAACTGGATTTTAAAGGGCTGATTGACTCTCTGCTAGACACTAACAAAAGACCCATCATATCTGGCCGTGTGCCCTCTCTGAATTGTGGCATTGAATGCTTTAGCAGGATTTTTCTCTTCACAACTGGCTACGTGATTATTGCAGCTAAATGGGTGTACCTTTTGTTGACAATTTAGATACCTTTTGGAAACAAACAACACATTTTATAAGGAGGAAGGGATCCACCCTATCATTTGTGTTCCTGGATCCTTTCACAGCATTATAAGGCTGCGTTGAGACAATGACTTATCAATGACCCAAGCCCAGCTCAGCTAATCCCTACCATTGTGATGCAGAGTTGTCATAATGCTTCAACAAATGTACATTACACCAAGGGCGTTGGTAGACACAATGTAAGTAACCAAATGTCCCTCTAACTGCTCTGAATGCCACTGCTGATCCTACAGCTATTGTATGCAGTAATCATGTGCCTACAAACCAGATGCATACTGTTAGCACTGAGGCGGTGTGCCCTAGGAGGAAGACCATTGTGTGCAGCTCACCCTGCACTAACATAAATAACATGAGCATATCTACTTCTGCTAAGCCTCCCAGTAAATCAATACAAACAAGTAAGCATCCCAGAAGAAAAATGCTCAAAATAGCCCCAGTTAACATACAGTGGGGCAAAAAAGTTTAATCTTCAATGCCCTTGCTGATGGAAGGAGGTTTTCACTCAAAATCTCACGATACATGGCCCCATTCATTCTTTCCTATACACGGATCAGTCGTCCTGGTCCCTTTGCAGAAAAACAGCCCCAAAGCATGATGTTTCCACCCCCATGCTTCACAGTAGGTATGGTGTTCTTTGGATGCAACTCAGCATTCTTTGTCCTCCAAACATGACGAGTTGAGTTTTTACCAAAAAGTTATATTTTGGTTTCATCTGACCATATGATATTCTCCCAATCTTCTTTTGGATCATCCAAATGCTCTCTAGCAAACTTCAGACGAGCCTGGACATGTACTGGCTTAAGCAGGGGGACAAGTCTGGCACTGCAGGATTTGAGTCCCTGGCGGTGTAGTGTGTTACTGATGGTAGGCTTTGTTACTTTGGTCCCAGCTCTCTGCAGGTCATTCACTAGGTCCCCCCGTGTGGTTCTGGGATTTTTGCTCACCGTTCTTGTGATCATTTTTACCCCACGGGGTGAGATCTTGCGTGGAGCCCCAGATCGAGGGAGATTATCAGTGGTCTTGTATGTCTTCCATTTCCTAATAATTGCTCCCACAGTTGATTTCTTCAAACCACGCTGCTTACCTATTGCAGATTCAGACTTCCCAGCCTGGTGCAGGTCTACAATTTTGTTTCTGGTGTCCTTTGACAGCTCTTTGGTCTTGGCCATAGTGGAGTTTGGAGTGTGACTGTTTGAGGTTGTGGACAGGTGTCTTTTATACTGATAACAAGTTCAAACAGGTGCCATTAATACAGGTAACGAGTGGAGGACAGAGGAGCCTCTTAAAGAAGAAGTTACAGGTCTGTGAGAGCCAGAAATCTTGCTTGTTTGTAGGTGACCAAATACTTATTTCCCACCATAATTTGCAAATAAATTCATAAAAAATCCTACAATGTGATTTTCTGGATTTTTTTTCTTCCCATTTTGTCTGTCATAGTTGAAGTGTACCTATGATGAAAATTACAGGCCTCTCTCATCTTCTTAAGTGGGAGAACTTGCACAATTGGTGGCTGACTAAATACTTTTTTGCCCCACTGTATGTAGCTTAAGAAACAAGGTTCATGAAATCAATAATTTGCTAGTAAAAGGTGACAGTCATAATATGACTATCTCACTTAGAGAATACCTTTGATGATACAGTGGTAGCAATACAAGGTTATACCATTTACAGAAAATATAGAAATGCCAATGGTGGAGGTGTTACTGTTTATATTCAGAAACACATTCCTGTAAAGATTAGAGAGGATCTCATGATAAATACTGTTGAAGTAATATGGCTACAGGTTCATCTGCCTCACCTAAAGCCCATTCAAGTGCTAACAGTCCGTATCTGGATAACATGTGTTAAATACTTGATAATGTATGTGATGTCAACAGAGAGGTATGTTTAGCTGGGTGATTCAAATATTGACTGGTTTCCTCAAGCTGCCCACTCAAGAAAAAACTTCAAACTGTAACCAGTGCCTGCAACCTGGTTCAGGTTGTCAACTTACCAAGGTAGTTACAAATAGCACAGGAATGAAAGCATCAACATGTATTGATCACATCTTTACTAATGCTGCAGAAATTTGTTTGAAAGAAGTATCCATCCATAGGATGTAGTGATCACAATATAGTAGCCATATCTAGGAAAACCGAAGTTCCAAAGGCCTAATATAGTGTATAAGAGATAATACAATATGTTTTGTAGCGATTCCTATGATGTTGACAAAAATAATATTTGTTGGTCTGTGGTGTGTAATGAGGAGCAAACAGACGCTGCACTTGATACATTTATGAAATTGCTTATTCCAGTTACTAATAACCATGTACCCATTAAGAAAATTACTGTAAAAACTGTTAAATCCCCTTGGATTGAAAAGGAATTGAAAAATTGTTTGGTGGAGAAGGATAAGGCAAATGGAATGACAAATATGTTTGGCTGCACAACCGATTGGCAAATGTACTGCTAATTGAGAAATCATGTGACTAAACTGAATAAAAAGAAGAAACTACACTATGAAACAAAGATTAATTACATAAAGAATGATAGTAAAAAGCTTTGGAGCACCTTATATAAAATGTTGGGAAAAAAGGCAAACTCAGCTCCATCATTCATTGAATCAGATGGCTCATTCATCACAAAACCAATGGATATTGCCAACAACTTTAATTATTTTTTCATTGGCAAGCTTAGCAAATTTAGGCATGACATGGAACAAACGCTGACACTACACATCAAAGTATATCTGACCAAATTATGAAGACAAGCATTGTAATTATGAATTCCGTAAAGTGAGTATGGAAGAGGTGAAAACATTAACATGACAAGCCAGCAGCCATGACAAGCCATGACAAGCCAGCAGGGTCTGACAACTTGGATTGAAAATTACTGAGGATAATAGCGGACGATATTTCCACTCTTGTTTGCCAGATTTTCAATGTAAGCCAACTAGAAATTGTGTGCCCCCAGGCTTGGAGAGTGGGTTAACTGACTTGTTCAGGGGCAGAACGACAGATTTTTACCTTGTCAGCTCAGGAATTTGATCTTGCAACGTTCCGGTTACTAGTCAAACACTCTAACCACTAGGCTACCTGCCCCCCAGGGTTAAGGTTTGTGCTTTGAGGTTCACAGACCAGGTGCCCTAAGCGTGCATAATCTGCAGCTGGATGCTTCCCTGTTGTTAATGGTTGTTTGGGGTATCTTTTTGTGGTTGTTTGTGGTTGTTTTGCATTGCTTGTAAGTTGTTTGTGATTGTTTGCGTTATCTGTTTGTGGTTGTTTATGGTTGTTTGGGGCGATTAGTAGGACCCCATATTTCTGATTTGGGGTTGTTTGGGGGTTATTTGAGGTACTTGTTTGGGGTAGGCATATGCATAGAATTATTAGAATGGGCTTGGAACCTCTAATGCTGGCAATTTGACTGGTAAACTCATGAGTACACTCAAAATGGCTGCCTGGTATTGCGAGGCAATCTTTTCCATGGTCATGTAGAACATTCATTCAAATTATGTTAACTGATGTGAAACAACAAATCACATCACGTATTGATGGGTACACTTCCTGCTTTCACTTCCTTCTTTGCTCCTATGGGTATACTCGCAATGGCCGCCAGTCCACCCATTATGCCATCATTGAATAGGACGCCAGTTCTATTCATTCTATTTCTATGGTTTGTGTTTGTTTGGAGTACCTATTTGTGGCTGTTTGGGGTATATGTTTGTGGTTGTTTGGGGATATTTGGGGTATCTGTTTGGTTGTTGATTAGTAGGACCGGGGAAGTCCTGACAATACCTGATCAGAAAATATAGGGCCCAGGGCTGTCCTGTCAGTACTGAGAGTGTAACAAATTGTATGTTGTCTCCTGTGTGTTCTATTTCAGATGGGAATCACGTCCAGGGATAACTCCACCCCTGTGTTCCTGTCTCAAAACATCAGCCACCACCTAACTGGCACTGCACGCACCATAGGAGCTGCACTGGTTGGACACTTTGGTAAACAACCAACATTCATTCAAATTAATTTGGTGCACTTAACTGTTGTGGAAGACGTGTGAAATTGTATTTCTGTAAAGGGAAACTTTAGTATTCGGATCATATTATTTTCTAAGACTAACAAAATACACAGTGAACTCCTGTTTAACCCTTTACACTCGTGGGAATTGGCCTATATGGATAGGGCTAAATTGAAATGTTTCTTACAGAATAGTTATGAAATGCATAACTATGGTAGCAATTGAAAGGGAACAGTTTGGAGATAAGGTGAGTACACAATAGGTCACCTCAGACAAGACTGAATCCAAACATGGCACTGTTGATTTTATGTCCATTTTACATTTACAGAAAATACTCTGGATGCATTCAGTAGCATTTCCTGGACAACAAAATGACAAGGGTTTGAGTGAGAGGACTAACTGGTGTCTCCAAGTGGCAACACACCTCTCCAAGGTGTGCACAGTCCTTAAGCAATTTCAATGCACTTTTTATGCCTTAAAGAAGAGTCTAACTATAAGGTACTTTTTTTTAGTTTTCCTGGCTGTGCTGTTGAGGAACTAGAGCAAGCACACTTGTAGTTGTTTTGTGAGGAACACAACTCTGCTACCCCTCCATCACACAATTACTGTTATTGTTTACGCAATCCAAAAATGGTCTATTCTAAATCGCAATATGGGTCAGGTGGACATGATTTGAAAGCCTGTTCTAATGCCAACATGACTAGCTAAGTTATAAAATATGATCTTATGGTGTTAGGCTTTCACAAGGCAATTCAGAGAAACACATCGTAATTTTGGTGCGTGAGTGCATTCAGGGGCGTGTGAATTGTCTTCACAATAAAGAAACAAATTAAGTAAAATTATGTTCAGAACAACTCAAGGTATTACACAGTGGCTGTCAGTGCCGTTAAAGATGTGGAAGGACATTTTTTTTTTCATGAGCATGGCCTTATTTGTATTAGAGCATATTGAATGACTCTCTTTCATATTCCATTTGCCCAGTTCAATGTAACAGGAATGGGTTTAGCCTACTACATGATACTCAAATTTTCCCTATACCCATCATGAAGTTGCTACAACCTAGCCTATGAATGAAAGTTTACAACGTTGGTGCACACAGGTCGAGAGACAAATTTGAGGTGACAGACAGTGACTTTCAATATTGCCTTAAAAACTCTTGACTGCATCTAGCTGATATAACTTGTTCTCAACTAGCCTACCTGGTTAAATAAAGATGAAATAAAATAAAAAATATTGGGTGTAATCATTAGTCCAACAGTTGCAAACGAGAGTTTCTATTGGACAAATTCAGGTATGTTTATCCCCATTTTTTTCCGCTTTCTTCCACTTAAGAAAGGTTTTTCATCAGAATCAGCGGAATGAATACACCCATGATCAAGTGTAAACACAGTTCACTTTCATAGCATAGTATTCCTTCTCGCATCTAAGAGCTTTCCTCCTCTTACATTTTCCCTTCGCTTTTGCACAACACATCAGCTGTATGTGACCAGGTGAAAAAAACTTTCCAAGCCAAACCACTACACACAGCCTACATCGTTGTCATCATATTAGCTAAGGTAACGTCTTAGTCAGCATAGACAATTGAGCGTTAGTAAACCTTTGCTTCTCCTTCATTTTGGAAGAAATTAATTTGTTCAGAACTGTCCAGCTATTGTTTTTCACTCTCTTTGAGTCAGCTACTCACCACATTTTATACACTGCAGTGCTAGCTAGCTGTAGTTTATGCTTTCACTACTATATTAATTCTCTGATCCTTTGATTGGGTGGACAACATGTCAGTTGATGCTGCAAGAGCTCTCATTGGCTGGAGGATGCCCTCCAGAAGTTCTCATAATTAGTGTGTAAGTCTATGGAAGGGGGTGAGAACCATGGACATCCTAGGTTTTGTATTGAAGTCAATGTACCCAGAGGAGGACAGAAGCTAGCTTTCCTCCAGCAACACCATGGTGCTACCCTACGGAGTGCTGTTGAGGCTACTGTAAAACTTATTTGTAAAATAGTGTGTTTTAATCAATTATTTGGTGACGTGATTATATTTAGGTTAGTTTTATCTAAAAAGGATCATGTTTTACAATTTACATTTTTATGAAATTCACTGAGGAGGATGGTCCTCCCCTTCTTCCTCTGAGGATCCTCCACTGGTATGACTGCATGTCATATTGTAACTCTACATAATCTTGTAACTCTACATCTTGTAACTCTACATCAAACTCTACATTGTGTAACTCTACATAAACGTTGACACTGTATATGACATGAGTTTTATGATTTGGAGATGTGAAGTATACCTTTGGACTCACAGGCGTTTGGCTTGCTTGTTTTACATCAAAGCGGTATTTATTATAATCCTCAACATCTCATCTTTCAAAATACATTGAGTCATCTTAATTTACAGCATTTTCCTCACTCAGACAACAAAACATTAGCAAAAGTTGACCAATTACCAGGATGGATGGGTGCAACGTCTGAATGAGGGAAATGATGAAAATTAAGATGACTCGATGCAGTGTCAAGGTTAGAACGGTTATCCGTTAAAACACATACAGTGCTGTGAAGCGCAGCCACTACGTTCATATTTTGTCACTTATTAGTACCCAAATCTGACATTTACAACCCGTATACGGGTACGAGTGTAAAGAGTTAAGAAATGTAAGTGTGCTTTCATCAGAGGTCAATCTGTATGGTACTATTAACTGTTCACAGTATACGGTTTGAATGTGTGTTGTGGTGTCGGTCAGGAGTGCGGACGTTCGCTCCCAGCATCGCAGGGGATAGCTTTCTGTACCTTGGTGGGCCAGCGGTGATCCTAAGCATGGTTGCTATGGCGGCAGACGATGGAGCGCTGTACGCAGCAGTGAAAGTTCTGCTGTCTGTGTTGGAGACAAGCCCTGCCATGGAGCGGGAGATGACACGCATCAACGGCTACAAGGTAGGTACAACCCAAACACCTGTCATTAAAGTCGTGTTCAGGCACCAAATGGAATAAAATGGACTGAAACGGTGTGATTAACTGGACTTCTCTTGCAAAATGTTTTGAAATGTTTTCCACTGCATTCCCTAATGAACACAACCCAGTCAGGTCTTTACGAAACGGAATGGATAGAATTATGGCGCCTAATGACATACATATCTGTACAGCCCAAACTTATTGATGACATTTACATAAAAATTACATTAAAAAGCGGTTTCCTTGGAATGACTCTGTTCCCCATCTCCTCCTCCCTGTCTCTAGCTCCTAGCATTCCTGCTGAAGATTAAGAGCAGTGTGTTGAGCAGTAGAACCTTTCAGCTGGTGCTGTCTCTGTCTGGTTCAGTGGACCACCTGGGATCTGGAGCCGCTTGTCTACACAACAGACCCGCCTTCAATGCTCTGCTCTGTAACCTGGAGGTACCATACTCCCGTCCGGCCCCACACCAACCCTACATTCCCAAATCAACTCCTAGAGCTGATACCTAGACACCTCCTGTTAGATATAGACTGGGTGTACAACATTTTAGGAACACCTGCTCTTTCCATGACATAGCTTTCACCGGGATTCACCTGGTCAGTCTATGATCCCTTATTGCTGTCACTTGCTAAATCCACTTCAATCAGTGTATATGAAGGGAAGAAGATGGGTTAAATATTTTTTTTATGCCTTGTGACAATTGAGACATGGATTGTGTATGTGTGTTATTTTAAGGGTGAATGGGCAAGACAAAATATTTAAGTGCTTTTGAACGGGGTATGGAAGTAGGTGCCAGGTGCACCCATTTGAGTGTGTCAAGAACTGCAACGCTGCTTGTTTTTTCATGCTCAATAGTTTCCCGTGTGTATCAAGAATGGTCCACCACCCAAAGGACATCCAGCCACTTTGACACAAGTGTGGGCCAGCATCCCCGTGGAACGCTTTTGAGTCAACATGGGCCAGCATCCCTGTGGAACACTTTTGACACCTTGTAGAGTTCATGCCCCGACGAATTGAGGCTGTTCTGAGGGGGTGGTGCAACTCAATATTAGGAAGGTATTCTAACATTTGCTCCTTCCCTTGAAGGTGTGGAAGAACACTGCGGAAAGTCTGGACCTGTCAGTTCTCAATCACTTTGCTGAAATCCTGACATCATCAAGGTAGAGTATCTTCATGATCCATCAAAACGAAATGTTGTGCTACCCTTGTTAAAATTACACACTTACTTTACTTCAACCACAAGTAAATTGAACAAGGACCTTTTGCACCTCCACCCACTCTTTCCCCCAGTGGGGACCATGGTAATGCAAAGGTCATGCATAACCTGGGTCTGGTGCCTAAACTGCTCTTCCTATTGGCTGACCCCATGGTGACCCCCAGGAAAGTAAAGGTTGCCACCTGTATCATCACTTGCCTGCTTAGAGGACACTTCACCTCCACCGACATACGCAGGTACACACACCTCTGTGTCACAGGCATATGCAGTACTTACATGTTTCGTTTTAGCGTTGTCTTTTATGGGACAGCCATTCATTCTTCTTATTGTGCAGTGTGTATGTCACTAGTATACTAAACCAGGTGTGTGTTTTCTATTTGTTCCAGACTTGGCCTCTTCCTGGTGTACACCGTGCCTCCCCCAAGTGTGAGTGAAAGCTCTGGACTCTCTGACACTCTTGATGAGGAAACCAAAGGTACAGCCCCACAAGTAGCCAATAGCTCTATTCCAGTCCAGCCTAATCTTGCGTGGACAGATGCACGTAACATAACTAGTGTCATAGTGTTTGTCAACAGACTGTGGGATGCGACGAAGAACAAGGAACTTGGTTCCAGCACACATTTTTTTTCAGATAAATTCTGATTTTGCAGGTGTTTGCGTCTTTGTAATTTCGGTAGGAAAGGGGACATTTGGTCCGTAGACTTGTCTGTAACTTGCGAAGAGAGAGGTTGGAGCATCCACCCTGCTTCCACTCCTCGTTCTAGTATTGTCTAACACGTCTCACCCAGAACTTAATCGAGCATCTGACGACACATTTTAGTTCTGGTTTTCTAAGACTAACCCTAATCACATCCTTAACGCCCCCGCATAAATCGAATTAGCATAACAATAAAAAAATCCCTGTCAAAATCTGTCTGTTTAATTTAGAGATATCTGTTTTTTTGTAATCCACCACATCCACCGAGGTCAGCCTTCCGCATTTGCGGTGGAAGGTGGCAGAGCTACAGCAGTTTTTGTCAGACCAAGAGACATCCCGAAAATCGGTCTTCTCACGAAACGTCTGGAGTGTGCAAACGGTTTTGCCTACAAACTAATATGACCCCTCTATGGAAAGACAAACATGATGGTGTTCTATGTTTTACTCTACGACCGCCACAAGAGTCACGGGACTCGTCTGAAGTTGGTACCGCCGATTTGCCAAATTCTGTCTGTAGCGTCCGAACAGTTTAGGCTACACACTAATGTGACCCTGACATCGAAAGGTGAGACTCTCACAAACATGTTGGTTGTTTTGCTCTAGGGTGCCCACAAGCCTCACAAAACTTGTCTGAACGTAGCCCAGTACCAGTTTTTTTTATTTATCTGGAAGTACAGTATACCCTTAGTGTACAAAATATTAAGAACACCTGTTCATAGACTGAACAGGTAAATCCAGGTGAACACTGTGATCTCTTATTGATGTCACTTGTTAAATCCACTTCAATCAGTGTAGGTGAAGGGGAGGAGACAGGTTTTAAGAAGCATTGAGACAATTGAGACATGCTTTGTGAATGTGTGCCATTCAAAGGGTGAATGGGCAAGATATAATATTGAAGTGCCTATGAACGGGGTATGGAAAGTAGGTGCCAGACGCACCAGTTTGAGTGTGTCAAGAACTGCAATGTTGCTGAGTTTTTCATCTCTACAGTTTCCCGTGTGTATCAAAAATGGTCCACCACCCAAAATACATCCAGCCAACTTGACATAAATGTGGGAAGCATTGGAGTCAACATGGGCCAGCATCCTTGTGGAACGCTTTTGATACCTTGTAGAGTGCATGCACCATCTAATTAAAGCTGTTCTGATATAAATTGGGGTGCAACTCAATATTAGCAGGGTGTTCCTGATGTTTTGTACGTCCAGTATATATGGAAGTACTTTAGTGACAAAAAAAGGGCTTAAATATGGGTAAAAAAACACATAAATAATTTCCTGATCCTTGTTATATGTCTCAGATATCCACTCAGTGTCCAGGTTATTAGGTACACCACCCCGTTCACAATGGTTAGATCCTACAGACAAGGAGTCATGTGGCTGTGGCTTGCTATATAAAGCAGGCTGACGAGGCATTCAGTTACTGTTCGATTGAATGTTAGAATGGGCAAAACAAATGACCTAAGTGACTTTGACCATGGTATGATCGTTGGTGCCAGGCGCGCCGTATGCTATACCTCAGAAATGGCAGGCCTCTTGTACTTTTCACACATGACAGTGTCTAGGGTTTAATGAGAATGGTGCGACAAACAAAAAACATCCCGTCAGTGGCAGCCCTGTGGGCGAAAACAGCTCATTGATGAGCAATCAAAGGAGCTCAAGAATCGTGCAAGCTAACAGGTGGGCCACAAAGAGACAAATAACAGCGCAGTACAACAGTGGTGTGCAGAACGGCATCTCGGAATGCAGAACTCGTCGGTCCTTGTCACGGATGGGCTATTGCAGCACCATCCTGCCTGGTGTCAACTGGTGGTGGTGTAATTGTGTGGGGAATGTTTCCTGACACACGTTTGGTCCCTTGATACCGATTGAGCAGCGTTTCCATTCCCTGAAGAATTCAGGCTGTTCTGGCGGCAAAGGGAGGTCTGACCTGGTTCTAGATGGTTGAACCTAATACACTGACCACTGAATGGAGGACAGACACAAAACTTACTTCCTTTGGATAAATGTTTTGACTGTGTTTTGCCATGTATGAATATGTTATTCAATGCATTTCTATGTGCTAATAGCAGTAAGACCAAATTCAACTATTTTTTTGTGTATCTTTTTTTATACTTACTGGGGACCTAAAATTCAAATTCAAATTGCTAAATGATCCATGGTATGGCCATCTTAAAACAATGCCATATATTAGCTTAGTAGAAACCCTAATTCTCTCCTCTCTCTCCTGTAGCTCAAAGTTTCAGTCCAGCCAGACTAGTGTGGGTCCGTAATCAACTGCTGTCTTCTCTCTGTGACCTCATCAGCTCAGACAGTCTTCTCACTGCAGAGTGAGTACCTGCAGGGTCAAACCGCTCACCATCGGGTTAACATGGGTTTCAATGGAACTACTGCATTTTTAACATGTTTGATCTACTGTGTGTGTGTGTGTGTGTGTGTGTGTGTGTGTGTGTGTGTGTGTGTGTGTGTGTGTGTGTGTGTGTGTGTGTGTGTCCACCTGCAGTGAGCAGAAAGAGCTGATCCAGACACTGGGCAGTGATTGGTTCCTGCTGTTCCTGCAGCCCCGCCTCCACTCTTCCACCCTGTGCCTAGGGCTCCGCCTACTCACACTCCTCCTGGCCAATCAGAGCGAGCGGAACAGCTTCAGAGAGGGCGTGTTCCCAGGCACCCTAGTAGAGAGCCTGGATGAACCCTCTGTTGTCATAGGTATGATATACTTTTGTTTAGATACTGTATGTTTTATAGTTCATTAACATAATTTGTATTATGTTTCATAAACATAAACATGTTGTTAATTATTTTGACCCAATCTTTCATTCTATTCATTCCACGTTGCAATGTTAAATAAATCATTGGCATGTAGCTAGCTAGCTAGCAGAGGTTCAATGATGACGAGCGACAAGAACTTCAATAAATAGGCCTAATGATTTAATAAATAATTTATACTGAACAAAAATATAAACTCAACATGTGAAGTGTTGGTTTCATATTTCATGAACTGAAATAAAAGATCCCCAAATTTTTCCATAGGGGCAAAACGCTTATTTCTCTCAAAACTGTTTTTTCAGTTAGTGATTTTTTTTCTTCCTTTGCCAAGATTATCCATCCACCTGACAGGTGTTCAATAAGCTGATTAAACAGCATGATCATTACACAGGTTCAACTTGTGTTGGGGACAGTGAAAGGCCACTCTTTTGAGGGAGTGTGCAATTGGCATGATGACTGTCCACCAGAGCTGTTGCGAGAGAATTGAATGTACATTTCTCTAACATAAGCTGCCACCAACTTCGTTTTAGAGTATTTGTCAGTATGTCCAACTGGCCTCACAACCGCAGACCTCATGTAACCACGCCAGCCCAGGACCTTCACATCTGGCTTCATCACCTGCAGTATCATCTAAGACCACCCAGACACTTGATGAACTGAGGAGTATTTCTAATAAAGTCCTTTGGTGCGGAGAAACTAATTCTAATTGTCAGGGCCTGGCTCCCAAGTAGGTGGCCCCACCCATGGCTGCGCTCCTGCCCAGTCATGTGAAATCCATAGACTATGGACTAATGCATTTAATTAAATTGACTGTTTTCTTATATGAACATTGACTGTTTTCTTATATGAACTGTTACTCAGTAACCTCTTTGAAATTGTTGAATGTTGCATTTATATTTTTGTTCAGTATATAACTAGGCAACAAGAACTTAATGATTTGATGAATAATGTATAAATAGGCAACAACCAGCTGATTGTCAAGTCAATAATATAGTTATGGAGGATAGCTAGGCTAAAGGCAAGCTAACACACAATAACATCAAGCAGCTGAAATGACTGCAAACTATGTGCACTTTTGTTTCTTTTACCTTCATTTCTTTATCGCCATTTTTTTTGTTTATATCCTTTATAATGATCCTGATAACTGAATTTGCCTTGCTCAGAGAAGCTGTCAGTCACGCCTGTGGGAGAGTGGATGTTAACAGGAATTACCTGTGGAATGCGGGTATTGTGGTGCTATAACTCCCTGCTATCAACCAATCAGCATCCAGGATCCAAACAACCCGTTTTCTAATTGTTTATATTACATGAGTAGATATGCAAAGAAGTTTATACTCTCATCATGTCGACTGTGTAGACTTAAACTCTAATCAATGGTTTGTTGTTTTGTGTACTACCCTCCAACCGAACGTATTGTAAAACACCTTAAATACCCACCGGAGTCTGGCACCGGTGGTGTATTCTTTCCTTTAATGTATTGTATGGTATTTGTCTTTGTGTGTCTCTTAGACAACCTGAGAGCTTATGAGTGGTCCTATGAGTGTCAGAGTGTCACCTGCGCAGGCTTCGACGTGCTGCAAAGGCTTCTGGTCCGCCAGGCTCACCTGCCTCAGGTGTACGGAGCGCTGGCCGCTCTACTGCTGGGGAAGAGAGGAGGAGAAACACCTGACGGACAGGTAACATGACACTAACTGACCTGGATATAAAGTAGTTAAAGTACATTAAAGTGACTTAAGTTATATTGAAGTGACATGGCAAGATATTAGGAGCATTTTAATAGGGCTCCTACCACTCCTGTTATTTTGCACAATTCAATTCTCATGATTAACTGTAAAGTAAATCAAACAAAGCTAAATCTATTTTGGCGTCCATGAGATGATTCCTGTGTTGGACTTTAAAAGTGTATGTCCTCTGTGGTCTCCTCTGTAGCTGGATCTGGATGAAGTTCTGCAGGCAGTGATTGACAGCACAGAGTACACAAACTCTGCTCCCTTACAGCTGTGTTCCAAGTCTGCAGCCATGCTACTGGAGCTGGTCAAGGCCATCATCACACAGGTGATGGGTTCAAAACACAACACAGAAGTTGTTTTACATTCTCACTCTGAGACAATTGCGCTAATGTAGTCTCAAAGCACTTAACATTGTAAATGGTTACTATTAATGGCATCTGTTTGAACTTACTATACACCCTTCCTCAATCTAAATACTGTCCTGTTTGTTGTCGCTCTACCATGTATAGGGGTCATCTGCCGCTGATGCATCTTGGGAGTTGCAGTTTCCCGGCAGTGTGATGCAGTTCCTCTGTCTGGTACACAATCACCGCCCCCGAGACCCACTATGGACATCTCCAGAGTTTCTACACACGCTCGCCAGCACTGTGTTTCCCCCTGAGGTGTGTGTTTCTTTCTCCTCCTCTACTTCATCTTCCTTTTGTAGTGGCATCAGCCCTATGATGGGGGTTTTGATAAATAGTGAAATTCTTGCTCTCATCTCCTCAGAGTGAAGAGGAGGTGTGTCAGCCAACCAGGAAGCAGGTGTGTGACTTCATCCGTATCCTCTTAATGGACAGCCTGCTCAACGTGCCTGCCAAAGAACACACACACCCCCTACTGCTGCTACTGGAGGTATACACACACACACACACACACACACACACACACACGGGTGAGGTTAATAAACGACTGTATTCCCCTGTTTTTTTTATCCAGAATGTGCCGCTCTTGGCCCAGTTATAAGACAGAGAGGGAGTGTATTCGTTGAGTACCTTAGCATGCACACTAATAATTCAATATTAACCTATCAAGCGTGGAACCCCTCGACAACATTCCCCTGAAAAGGCAGCGAGCGAAATTAAAAAATATTTTTTAGAAATATGTAACTTTCACACATTAACAAGTCCAATACATCAAATGAAAGATAAACATCTTGTTAATCTACCCATCATTTCCAATTTCAAAAATGCTTTACAGCTAAAGCACAACATATGATTATGTTAGATCACCGCCAAGTCGAAAAACACAGCCATTTTTCCAGCCAAAGAAAGATCGGAGTCACAAAATGCAGAAATATGGATACAATTAATCACTAACCTTTGATGATCTTCATCAGATGACACTCATAGGACATAATGTTACACAATACATGTATGTATTGTTCGATAATGTGCATATTTATATCCAAAAATCTCAGTTTACATTGGCACCTTACGTGCAGTAATGTTTTGATTCCAAAACATCCGGTGATTTTGCAGAAATACTCATAATAAACATTGATAAAAGATACTAGTGTTATTCACAGAATTAAAGATAGACTTCTCCTTAATCGCTCTGGGACATGTAGGACGCTAGCGTCCCACCTGGCCAAAACCCAGGGAAAATGCTGAGCGCCAAATTCAAATAAATTACTATAAAAATCAAACTTTCATTAAATCACACATGCAAGATAGCAAATAAAAGCTACACTTGTTGTGAATCCAGCCAACATGTCAGATTTCAAAAAGGCTTTTCGGCGAATGCAAACGATGCTATTATCTGAGGATAGCACCTCCGTAAACAAAGAGAGAAACCATATTTCAACCCTGCAGGCGCGTCACAAAACACAGAAATAAAAATATAATTCATGCCTTACCATTGATGAGCTTCTTTTGTTGGCACTCCAATATGTCCCAAAAACATCACAAATGGTCCTTTTGTTCGATTAATTCCATCGATATATATCCAAAATGTCCATTTATTTGGCGCGTTTGATCCAGATAAACACCGGTTCCAACTTGCTCAGCGTGACGACATAATATCTCAAAGTTACCTGTAAACTTTGCCAAAACATTTCAAACTACTTTTGTAATACAACTTTAGGTATTTTGTAATGTAAATAATCGATAAAATTGAAGACGGGATGATCTGTGTTCAATACAGGAAGTAAACAAACTGAAGCATGGTTTCTGGTCACACCCTCGTTCAAGATGGCCGTACTTCTTCATTACACAAAGGAATAACCTCAACCAATTTCTAAAGACTGTTTACATCCAGTGGTAGCGATAGGAACTACAAGAAGGTCCCTTAGAAATCTGGATTCCCAATGAAAATCCAAAGAGGGTGACCTCAATCTGAATGGTTTGTCCTCTGGGTTTCGCCTGCTAAATAAGTTCTGTTATACTCACAGACATGATTCAAACAGTTTTAGAAACTTCAGAGTGTTTTCTATCCGAATCTACTAATACTATGCATATCTTATCTTCTGGGGATGAGTAGCAGGCAGTTGAATTTGGGCATGCATTTCATCCGGACGTGAAAATACTGCCCCCTGTCAGCAAGAAGTTAATACAACCGCTGTCTCAAGTTTCAAAAACACTTTACGGAAAAAGTATAATCTGAGAACGGCGCTCAGAGCCCAAAACAGTCATTTTGGAATCAACAAAGTTAGAAACAACACCATAAATATTCACTTACCTTTGATGATCTTCATCAGAAGGCACTCCCAGGAATCCCAGTTCGACAATAAATGACTGATTTGTTCCATAAAGTTCCATCATTTATTTTCAAATAGCCACTTGTTGTTAGCGTGTTCAGCCCAGTAATCCATCTTCATGAGGTGCAGGCACTTCATCCAGACAAAAACTCTAAAAGTTCCATTACAGTCCTTTAGAAACATGTCAAACGATGTATGGAATCAATCGTTAGGATGTTTTTAACATAAACCATCAATAATGTTCCAACCGGAGAATTCCTTTGTCTTCAGAAAAAGCACTGGAACGCGAGGTAACGCTGTCGGGAGCACGCGTCATGAGACCAAGGCTCTCTGCCAGACCACTGACTCAAAGAGGTCTCATGAGCCCCTCCTTTATAGTAGAATCCTCATTCAAGTTTCAAAAGACCGTTGACATCTAGTGGAAGCCGTAGGAAGTGCAACTTTATCCATATCTCAATGTGTATTTGGTAGGCCAAGCTTTGAAAAACTACAAACCTCAGATGTCCCACTTCCTGGTAGGATTTTTCTCAGGTTTTCACCTGCCATATGTGTTCTGTTCTACTCACATACATCATTCAAACTGTTTTAGAAACTTCAGATTGTTTTCTATCCAATACTAATAATGATATGCATATATTAGCATCTGGGAAAGAGTAGGAGGCAGTTCACTCTGGGCACGCTATTCATTCAAAAGTGAAAATGCTGCCCCCTATCCCAAAAAGGTTAAACAGATTATGGCAGTAGGCCGAGTATGGCAATAGTCATGTAAACACTTTACTCTGCTTATCTTAATCAGCATAAGGTCAAAATCAAAGTAAGCATACACTGATTAAAACACCTCGTTTGTAAGCAGCTTAACTTCTTATGGGCAGGACGGTAGCGTCCCACCTGGCCAACATCCGGTGAAATTGCAGAGCGTGAAATTCAAACTACAGTATTATAAATATTTAACTTTCATAAAATCACAAGTGTAATACTGTCGCGATACGAAACCTTCAGCCCCGCCCCTTGGCCGGCAGCGGGGTGCTAGAGGTGGTTAGCGTCCCATTCCCTGGATTGGACAGGGCACTATAGATACTTCAGGTTATCTCGGTATAACCAGGACCGCTCGCGTAGCCCTGCCTCTCTTTCTATATCGAAGCATTGTCCGCGTAGAGAGGTCTTTTGCCTTGTCACTCTCAACGGTCTAGCTCTAGCTGGGATGTGTGAACCTCACCTTTATCCTCTAGACTCTTTGCTTCACCACTAATTGGTCCTTGAGTTATTATTAAGCACTAGTCCTACCAGTCTCTATATGATTTCCCTGTGGTTGAGTGTTTCCCCTCTGTGATGTATCTAGTTTAAAGTGTGAAGACCTTTAGTCAACTTAGTCTCACTACTCTGCCCGTCGGCTATGTATCGCTTGGAAAATAAAACTTAGATAGATCGATAAGACAATTAAATGAATCACTACTGGACACACCTTCCTCCTTGTCTTTTAATGGTAACTCATTCTGTCATAGAGCATTGATCCCCATTTCCAGTGTCCCGGTAGCGGGGAGTGTCAGAGTTGTTATCTCCCATGCCGTTAACTGTCTTTGAGAGAACCTTTTGCTCGAGACAAAATAAGACTACTGTTTATTTTTGAAAAAACTCTGTTTTTTGTCTTTTACAATCAAACACACTTCCAAATACACAATTTGTTACTCGGTCACACACAGCGTTAATCAAAAACATGCAAATGACTTAATGCTCTTATAAAATGCCTGGTACAATGATAACACTTATCTCTATATTAAATACTTATAATAGTTATTTAATTACCTTTGAGAGATGACGAGGAGACCCACGAGATCAGGAGCAGCGTTTCAATCGGTCAGAGTTCTTTTAGAATTTAGTTAGTAGCGACTCCCCTCTACTGGCTGAGAGGTTGACTTGAAGTCGGTGGTTTACTAAATTTAGAGATTCAAGTTTGAACTGGATGGGAGAACCCGCTGGTGATTCCCTGCCCCAAATGGAATGTCAAAAAGTCCGCGCCCGCAACGAGGTCGAGATACTGAGCTCAATCGAGAGGCTACAAAGAACTCTCTGGATATATTTGCATCAGCACCCACGTACCTGGCGTGGCGCAAAACCCACAAAACAACTGTTCAATAGTTAAACGGTATATCGGAGAGTTACTTCTCAGATCCAACAAGTTAGAATCTTTTAAGTAATTTGAGTCAGGTGTCAATTTACCCAAAGTCAAATGGTTGTCTAAATGAATTCAGAATTCAAGAAGTCAGCGCCAAAGTAATGGCATATGTCTCTTTATATACCTTTTGATTCTCTGCACCCGATCCGCTGCTCCTCCCATTCCCCCAGAACAGAGAGTGTGATGACATATCTTACAACAGGAAATACTTTTCTTTACAGTGCATATATGGGCCTCTGGTTATGACAGAGCCTATTATTCTAGCAACAATGAGGAAACACTTTTCTTACAGTGCGCATATGGGCCTCTGTTTATGACAGTGCCCTTACTCTATCAGCAATGAGTCTATCAGCTGTTCCCATTCAGAGGTGTCACTTGAGGCAGAGGGTGATTCTTCCTGACACCAGTCAGGTTCAATAGTTGGTTGGCTTGAGTCGTCTTCTGGTGGCTTTGCCCAATCCGGTATTTCAGTAGGCGAGGTCATCTCTGTCTCTACACTTGGTGGGTAAAAACAGGGGAAGAGGACCAGGAGGTAGATCCCTTTGGCGTTTTACTACAATACATCAAAATAAAGCTTCACTTCTTGTTAATCCAGCCGCTGTGTCAGATTTCAAAAAGGCTTTACGGCGAAAGCACACCATGCGATTATCTGAGGACAGCGCCCCGCATACAAACACATGAAAAATAATTTTAACCAGGCAGATGTGACACGAAAGTCAGATATAGCGACATAACAAATGCCTTCCCTTTGATGCTCTTCTTCTGTTGGCACTACAAAAGGTCCCAGTTACATCACAAATGGTCCTTTTGTTCGATAATGTCCTTCTTTATATCCATAAAAACTCAGTTTACCTTGTGCTTCAGTCAATAATCCACCCAGTTTCCCTCCATCAAAATGCATACAAAATGAATCCCAAACGTTACTAATAAACTTTTCCAAACAAGTCAAACAACATTTATAATCAAACCTTAGGTACCCTAATATGTAAATAAACGACACAATTTAAGACAGAGAATCGTTATTGTCTTTACCGGAGAAAAATACTAAAGAACGCGCTCTCTTTCACATGCTTGGAAACACTACAGCCAAAATGGGAGCCACCTAGAAAAACTACAATTTCTGTCTAATTTTTCCAAAAACCAGCCTGAAACTCTTTCTAAAGACTGTTGACATCTAGTGGAAGCCCTAGGAACTGCAATCTGGAAGTACTTGGCCTTATAATAAAAGTGAAAGCCATTGAAAACAGTGGTAGGCTGATTTTTGTTTGGGGGGTGGTTTGTCCTCGGGCTTTCGCCTGCCATATCAGTTCTGTTATACTTACAGACACAATTTGAACAGTTTTAGAGTGTTTTCTATCCAAATCTACCAATTATATGAGTATCCTAGCTTCTCGGCCTGAGTAACATGCATTTTCCTTGGGCACGCTTTTCATCCGGACGTCAACATACTGCCCACTACCCAAGAGAGGTTAATCTGCATTTCAGCTGTGTGTTTGATCAGTGCATGTGCCCGCGTCGGTAGCTCATGTCAGTTCGGAAAAAACATCTTAGAAATATTTTTCACATACAAACTTAATATGTCCAAACTCAATCAAATAGGCTTTGCAAAATAACATGGCCGCTGTGGTAGAACATTTATTTTGATTGGTGAAATGCGTTTTCTGCTTTTATTTAATGAAGTCCCATTAGGTAGCCTGATTTCAGATGTGTCCATGTAAACAGGATTATTAGGTAGATTGTTAAATCGTTCTTCTTGCAAAGCATGTAAACGTTTTAAAGATATTATTATAACTATTTTAATTATAATTATAATTATTACAACTTTTGTCATGATGTGACTATAATTAATCTGATGACTGTTATTTATCGAAATAAACTAACTATGTTTAATTGGGGTGGCAGGTAGCCTAGTGGTTAGAGTGTTGGTGCCAGTAACCGAAAGGTTGCTGGTACGAATCCCTGAGCTGACAAGGTCAAAATCTGTTGTTCTGCCCCTGAACAAGGCAGTTGTTCAGGTTGGGCATCATTGTATATAATAATTTGTTCTTAACTTAGCCTAGTTAAATTACTTCTTGCGTCGAGCAATCCCGTATCCGGGAGCGTAATCATAGCCTCAAGCTCATTACCATAACGCAACGTTAACTATTCATGAAAATCGCAAATGAAATGAAATAAATATATTCACTCACAAGCTTAGCCTTTTGTTAACAACACTGTCATCTCAGATTTTCAAAATATGCTTTTCAACCATAGCTACACAAGCATTTGTGTAAGAGTATTGATAGCTAGCATAGCATTAAGCCTAGCATTCAGCAGGCAACATTTTCACAAAAACAAGAAAAGCATTCAAATAAAATCATTTACCTTTGAAGAACTTCAGATGTTTTCAATGAGGAGACTCTCAGTTATATAGCAAATGTTCATTTTTTCCAAAAAGATTATTTGTGTAGGAGAAATCGCTCCGTTTTGTTCATCACCCCCTATATCCAAGAAGTAAAAAAATAAAAAATAATGTTACTCAATTGAATTAATCATGTAACAATTAACTCGTTAGGAATTTGGGGCACCATGGGAAAAGTTGTTTAACGAGTTACAATCTCCCGACTTAAACTCTAAAGATATATACATCAAAAACAGTCAATTATTAATTATTACCTCATCAGTCTCATTCTGAACATCGCAAGAACCCTAGCCCTTCTGAATATTCAGTACTACACACATGTATTGAATAATTTATTTACTAACTAAATAATAACACAGACTACACATACACACTTAGATGAGATAAAAGTCCCTAGTGGACACACGATATGATGGCTTGTTACAAAATGGAATGGGGTTGGGGAAAGATAAAGTCAGGTAGAGACAAAGACAGTCAACTTATCTTACATACATTTGGAAACTATGCTCACAGTAACCAGAATATCTAGCACCCTAACCACTGCTCATTCGGATTAGAAATGCAATATATATTTACGCGTAGCTGTCTTTCTCTGTCGTCTTTCTGTTGAAACCAATCGATCCGTCTATGGGTAGTGGCTCAATGTAAGGCTCTGGTTGTCCACCAGAGATCACAAAGTCCTTCTTCTTTGGTAGTAGAGTGGTTGTTAGAATAGATGCTTCAGATGTACCAAGAGGGATCTGTTCTTTCCCCTCGTGTCTTTGGCCAAATTCTAGCACCAATTTTACTTGCACAGCTGCTGACTGTGAATGTTTCTGGTCTCCTATGGAAGGCTATCTTCTCGTGTTGAGATTTAGAGCTTCAGAGTTTCTAACCATTTCAAAGTGTGGACCACGTTCTCACATATTTTGGTCTCATAGTGATCTCAATGATTGATTTACATGCCAGCTGCTGGCGTGTAAAGTTGTCGGGAGCTGAACCCTGAATAATCAATCATTGAGACCACTATGAGAACAAAATGCATGTTTTGGTCTTGTAGTTTTAACCATTCGTGACATCTGGTTTACACCGTCCGTGTGCTTAGTCTGTAGAGTTTAAACCATTTCGTAACGTTCAACTCATGCTGTCCGTCAGGCTGGTATAATGTACATTTCTTTAACGAGTCCTTTTTAAGCACTCTGGCCAAAAGGGGCATTCCATCACACCAACACAATGTCTGTTCTCACTTGGGCATGGCTACTGGCTGGGCACAAGTTGATATGAAAAGCAATTATCTCATTTAGAAGGCTAAAATCACATTGCTATCTTCACAAAAGTATTTTCATATTTAATCATATATTTTATACAACATTTAGATGTAAACTTGATACATAGGATGTGTACACTTTCAGAGTTACAGTTACTTAGTTATACCATCCATAATGGCATCACAAAATAACAAACCATATGACAGGATTATTCTTTAGATCCCCACGGATCATTCTTAATATTCCTATCTTATGAATATTGTTCCAATGTTCATTCTTTGGCCGTTAGAGTTTTTGGCGGCAAAGGTCTTCTGTAGACAAAGGGATTTCTTTCCCAATACTGCAGGGCAAAAAAATAGAAAGTTCTCTCTAAATTTACGACCCGATGTTAAGGTGTCAAGATCGGCACAGCCCCCCTTCCCCTCTTCTGTCGGAGAGAGGAGGTCTGGCTATCTTCAAACATTTGCCTAGCTAATGGGTCTTTTGATCCACTGTCAGGTGAGTCATGACACTGTCTATAGCATGCTATTAGATACTCATAGACTCACATCTTGACTGGCTGCATCACCATTTGGTATGGCAACTGCTTGGCATCCAACCTCAAGGCGCTACAGAGGGTAGTGCGTATGGCCTAGTACATCACTGGGGTCGAGCTTCTATACCAGGCGGTGTCAAATGAAGGCCCTAAAAAGTGTCAAAGACTCCAGCCACCCAAGTCATAGACTGTTCTCTACGCTACTGCACGTCTAGAGGTACCAATGCACCAAGTCTGGAAGCAACCAGACCCTGAACAGTTTCTACCCCCACGCCATAAGACTGTTAAATAGTTAACCAATAGCTACCCGGGCTATCTGCATTAACCCTATTTGCACTCACTCTTTTGACTCATCACATACGCTGCTGTTACTGTTTATTATCTATCCTGTTGCATAGTAATTTATCCCTACGTATATGTACATATCTACCTCAATTGCCTCGTACCCCCACAACAACTCTGTACGGATACCCTGTACATATAGCCAAGTTATCATTACTCATTACGCATTTATTCCTTGTGTTATTATTTTTATATTATTTGTAAATATATATATATATATTGTTGGGAAGGGCCAATAAGAAAGCATTTCACTGTTAGTGTTCACCTTTTATTTATGGAGCATTTGACAATGCTCCAAATAATTGTATTTTATTTGACTTCCAGTCATTAGCATTGGCTTGCGAAACTACCTCTAACTTCTTTCATACTTTACACAGATGCATAAAATATCTACTAGTTCATCTGACTCTGGGCAAGTAGATAAAGGATTTCACTGCCAAAATCCCGAAGTATCCCTTTAAAAACCTGTTTGGGCTGCAATCCCTTTAATGGGATGATATGACAATAGCCAGTGAAAGTGCAGGGCGCCAAATTCAAAACAGAAATCTCATAATTAAAATTCCTTAAACATACATGTATCTTATACCGTTTTAAAGGTAGTCTTGTTGTTAATCCCACCGCAGTGTCCAATTTCACATATGCTTTTTAGCGAAAGCACCACAAACGATTATGTTAGGTCACCACCAAACCACAATAAAAACAGCCATTTTCCTGCCAAAGAGAGGAGTCACAAAAAGCACAAATAGAGATAAAATTAATCACTAACCTTTGATGATCTTCATCAGATTACACTCTTAGGACTTCATGTTACACAATACATGTATGTTTTGTTTGATAAAGTTCATATTTATATAAAAAAAAGTTTACATTGGCGCATTACATTCACAAGTTCCAAAAACATCCAGTGATTTTGCATAGGCACACCGATTCAACAGAAATACTCATCATAAATGTAGATTATAATACAAGTTATACACATGGAATTATAGATATACCTGTCCTTAATGCAACCGCTGTGTCAGATTTTTTTTAAACTTTACAGAAAAAGCAAACCATGCAATAATCTGAGACGGCGCTCAGAACATTAGTCAAATTAGCCGCCATGTTATAGTCAACATAAACCATAAATTACATGCTGAATATTCCCTTACCTTTGATGATCTTCATCAGAATGCACTCCCAGGAATCCCAGGTCCACAATAAATGCTTGATTTGTTCGATAATGTCCGTTATTTATGTCCAATTAGCTACTTTTGTTAGCGCGTTTGGTACACCTATCCAAACGCTGGTGCTGGTCGACCATTTTTTCTGTCAAAATCTTTAAAATGTTATATTACAGGTCGAAGAAACATTTCAAACTAAGTACAGAATCAATCATTAGGATGTTTTTATCATATATCTTCAATAAAGTTCCAACCGGAGAATTCCTTTGTATCTTGAGGAGGAACGGAAAGCAGGAAGATAACATGTGCTATGCGCATGACCTGGTACTGGCTCTCTGCCAGCAGTCTGATGCATTCTATTCTTATTCAGTCCCACAACACAGTAGAAGCCTCATTCAAATTTCTATAGACGGTAGACATCTAGTGGAAGCCTTAGGAAGTGAATCTTCATTCATATCTAACAGGGATTTCAATAGGCAATGGTTTGAAAATATACCAACAGATTTCTCACTTCCTGTTTAGATTTTTTCTCAGGGTCTTGCCTGCCATCTGAGTTCTGTTATACTCACAGACATCATTCAAACAGTTTCAGAAACGTATGAGTGTTTTCTATCCAATACTACTAATAATATGCATATATTAGCAACTGAGACTGAGGAGCAGGCTGTTTACTCTGGGCACCTCTGGGCACCTTTCATCCAAGCTACTCAATAGTGCCCCTGCAGCCATAAGAAATTAAGGCCTCTGAAGGATCCGCCCCTTTTTTCAATTTGCACCTAAAATGATATACCCAAAGTTAACTGCCTGAAGCTTAGGACCATCAACATGGCATGAAAAGGGATGCCAGTAAGGGGAGAGGAAAAGTTCTCCATATGGTTCACCAGAGCACTCGCTCCTACCTACAGGTGGAGACAAAATGACCAGTAGTCCCGCAATAGAGGAAGCTCTTAGTGTGAAGCCTGTATAGCCGTTCAGCTGGAGACAGCCTAGCTCTGCCTCGTTGCATGGGCTCGGGAAGAGGTGAATCGGTAGTCTTCGGAGGCTCTCGGGGGAACTCGGGTAGCCTAAGGTTCTCTTTGCAACGGAGCCGCCGGGGACTTCCGGGCTCCCTCGGAGGCGAGGTGGAATCGAATCTTCTCTCATTCCTTCATTTCCGTAGTCACCCATCGATCCGAATGGTCAAGGCGATGAGCGAGTCGAGTAGTTCCTCCGATAATCAGTGAAGGAACATGTTGAACAGCGCTTCCGGGTTCCAAGCACTCTCAGCTGACAATATGTGGAAATACACTGCATAGTCTGCCACACTACGGGAGTAATGACGTAGCTGGAGCAGCCTGCGAGCAGCCTCTCTCCTGGACAACAGGGAATCAAGCACCTTCCGAACCTCCTCCATGAACTCCTCCAGACTGAGGCAGAGGGCGGATTGTTGCTTCCACACCGCCGTGGCCCAGGCACGTGCCCTCCCGGACATTAGTGTTATGATGTACGCTATCCTCGTGCGGTCTAAGGTGAATAAAGAAGGCTGCAGCTCGAAAATGAGAGAGCACTGGGAGAGTAAAGCCTGGCAGGTTCTGGAATCCCCAGCGTAGTGATCTTGAAGAGGTAAGTGGGGTTCACAGGACACTGGGGTAGGCTGCCTAACAGACAACCCACAGAATTGCTCCAGCAATGTGTTAAACGCTCGGTCATGGCATTCGGCCAAGGTCTGGAACCCTTCCATGAGACCACGAAGCAACTCCTTGTGCCTTCCAATGATGGCTCCTTGGGAGGAGAGGGCGTTGCGGAGCTGGTCTGAGTCTGCTGGGTCAGTAATGGCCAGTTCGTACTATCATGATTCAGGTATGACCCAGATGCAGACAATGTCGAAGAAACAACATTTACTTTCTAGTACAGGGGTTGGCAAATGACATGTCAAAGGCAGGCAGAGGTCAGTAATCCATAAAGGGTGCAACATGTCCAGAACAGCAGGCAGTCTCAGGGTCAGGGCAGGCAGGGGTCAATAATCCAGTGAGATGGGGCAAGGTAAGAACGGCAGGCAGGCTCAGGATCAGGGGAGGCAGATGGTCAAAACCGGGAAGGACTAGAAAACAGGAGCAAGAACAGACAGGAGCAGGGGAACAAACGCTGGTAGGTTTCACGAAACAAAACGAATTGGCAACAGACAAACAGAGAACAAAGGTATAAATACACAGGGGATACTTTGGAAGGTGGGCGACACCTGGAGGTAGTGAAGATATGCACAAAGACAGGTGAAACAGATCAGGATGTGATTGTGTGTCCTTACTCAACATTGACGAGAGGGCTACAAACAAAAGAATGAAATAAACCAAAACGTGTTCCTCACAGTGTATCCTAGGTTGTGCAGTCCTCAGACAACGTGCCCACTCCGACAATGACAATGGTAAAAGACTGTAATAATAATATATTGAATGCATTAACAGAAATAACCTTAACCAAACAAACATTGTAGATTAGAAATAATGGGAATTAACAGTAAATGTACTACTGGTGATACTGGTGTGCCATCCCCGCAGCCTCCGCAATGGATTAGTCCACTGGGACAGGCGTGAATCAGACAGGTGTCTCGTCTGCCATAAGAAAATATATATATACTGTACTAGTCAAAAGTTTGGACACACCCACTCATTCCAGGGTTTTCTTTATTTGTACTATTTTTTACATTGTAGAATAATGGTGAAGACATCAAAACTATGAAATAACACATATGGAATCATATAGTAACCCAAAGAAGTATTTAAAAAATCTAAATATATTTATTCGAAGTAGCCACTCTTTGCCTTGATGACAGCTTTGCACACTCTTGGCATTTTCTCAACCAGCTTCATGAGTTAGTCACCTGGAATGCATTTCAATTAAAAGGTGTGCCTTGTTAAAATTATTGTGTAGTTCTTTTCCTTCTTAATGCATTTGAGCCAATCAGTTGTGTTGTGACAAGGTAAGGTTGGTATATAGAAGATAGCCCTGTTTGGTAAAAGAGTCCATATTATGGCAAGAGCAGCTCAAATAATCAAAGAGAAACAACAGTCCATCATTTTAGACATGAAGGTGAGTCAATACGGAAAATGTCAAGAACTTTTAATATTTCTTCAAGTGCAGTCTCAAAAACCATCAAGCGATATGATAAAACTCTCATGAGGACCGCCACAGGAAAGGAAGACCCAGAGTTACCTCTGCTGCAGAGGATAAGTTCATTTGAGTTACCAGGCTCAGAAATAAATGCTTCACAGGGTTCAAGTAACAGACACATCTCAACATATACTGTTCAGTTGAGACGGCGTGAATCAGGTCTTCATGGTTGAATTGCTGCAAAGAAACTACGAAAGGACACCAATAAGAAGAAGAGAATTGCTTGGACCACGAAACACAAGCAAATTACATTAGAGCGGTGGAAATCTGTCCTTAGGTCTGATGAGTCCAAATTTGAGATTTTTGGTTCCAACTGCCTTTAGTTTGTGAGACGCAGAGTAGGTGAACGGATGATTTCCGCATGTGTGGTTCCCACCTTGAAGCATTGCAGAGGAGGTGTGATGGTTTGGGGGTGCTTTGCTGGTGACACTATCACTGATTTATTTAGAATTCAAGGCACACTTAACCATTATGGCTACCACAGTGATACGCAGTGATACGGCATCCCATCTGGTTTGCGCTTAGTTGGACTGTCATTTGTTTTTCAACAGGACAATGACCCAACACACCTCCAGACTATGTAAGGGCTATTTGACCAAGGAGAGTGATGAGTGCTGCATCAGATGACCTGGCCTCCACAATCACCTGACCTCAACCCAATTGAGATGGTTTGGGATGAGTTGGAAAAGCAGCTAACAAGTGCTCAGCATATGTGGAAACTCTTTCAAGATTATTAGAAAAGCATTCCAGGTGAAACTGGTTGAGAGAATACCAAGTGTGCAAAGCTGTCATTAAGGCTAAGGGTGGCTACTTTGAAGAATGTACAATATAAAAGCATTTTGATATTTATATCACTTTTTTGGTTGCTATGTGATTCCATATATGTCTTATCATAGTTTTGATGTCTGCACTATTATTCTACAATGTAGAAAATAGTCAAATAAAGAAAGAGCATTGAATGAGTAGGTGTGTCCAAAATTTTGACTGGTACTGTATATTTGCGACTGCTCGACTAAAAACATATTTGTCGGCCTATCGACCAGTCGATTAAATGGGGTCAGCCTAACCTGGATTGTACAATATTTGCACATTATTCTTTCTTCAATTATTCAAGCTCTGTCAAGTTGGTTGTTGATCTTTGCTAGATAGACAGACATTTTCAAGTCTGCCATAGATTTTCAAGACAATTTAAGTTAAAACTATAACTAGGCCACTCAGGAACATTCAATGTCATTTTGGTAAGCAATTCCAATGTATTTTTGGCCTTGTGTTTTAGGTTATTGGCCTTCTCAAAGGTGAATTTGTCTCCCAGTGTCTGTTGGAAAGCAGACTGAATCAGGTTTTAGTCTAGGAAATTACATTTTTAAAAACTCCCTAGTTCTTGCCAATGACAAGCATACCCATAGCATGATGTAGCCACCACCATGGTTGAAAATTTGAAGAGTGGTACTCAGTGATGTGTTGTGTTGGATTTGCCCCAAACATAGTGCTTTGTATTCAGGACATAATGTTTCTTTCTTTGCCACATTTTTTGCAGTTTTACTTTAGTGCCTTATTGTAAACAGGATGCATATTCAGTACAGACTTCCTTCTTTTCTGATCTGTCATTTAGGTTAGTATTGTGGAGTAACTACAATGTTGTTGACCCATCCACAGTTCTTCTATCAGAGCCATTCAACTCTGTAACTGTTTTATAGTCACCGTTGGCCTCACGGTGAAACCCCTGAGCTCTCTGGCAACTGAGTTAGGAAGGACGTCTGTATCTTTGTAGTGACGGTGTATTGATACACCATCCAAAGTGTTATTAATAATTTCACCATGCTCAATAGGATATGTCAGCTTCCAATAGATGCCCTTCTTTGCGGGGCATTGGAAAACCTCCCTGGTCTTTGTGGTTGAACCTGTGTTTGAAATTCACTGCTAGAATGAGGCACCTCACAGATAATTGTATGTGTGGGGTACAGAGATGAGGTAGTCATAAAAAAATTATGTTGAGTCCATACAACTTATTATATGACTTGTTAAGCTTTATTTTTACTCCTGAACTTATTTTGGCTTGCCATAAAAAAGGGGTTGAATACTTATTGAATCAAGATATTGAATATTTTTATTTGTTATATTAATTAGTAAAAATTGACATATGGGTATTGTGTGTAGGCCATTCGAAATCTAAATCTAATCCATTTTAAATTGAGGCTGTAAACACCATTTTTTATTTTATTTATTCAAGCGGTGTGAATACTTTCTGAAGGCAATGTATTTATAATATCGGGATATTGGTATGCATCTAAACGTGGTCCCTTTAGCTAAACACCAGGGGAGATGGAAAGAAGACAGGGATGGCTACTATCTTAGGAGCACATGTTCAACCCTGTGTGTGTGTGTGTGTGCGTGTGTGCGTGTGCGCGTGTGCGTGCGTGCGTGCGCACACTTGTGCGTTGCAGTATTCCCCAGAAGGAGCATCGTTGGAGCGGAGACAGGTCTTCCAAACTGAATTGCTTGAGTTCTTCATGGAAATCATCCACATGACCAGCCAGGAGAATGGACATAACACACACCTCACCACACAGGGTAGAGCATGCACTCACACATGTCCACAAAGCATACACAGACACACCTCACACATGCGCACACACTTGCGCATGTACACAGACACACACAAATAATCACAAAATAATTTCCCATGCAAATGGACAATAAAATATTGTATCATGTCACTCAACAGATCTTTCTCCCTCTCTGTCACCAGAGTCAAACTCCCAGAGTCCTGAGGGGCAGATGGCCACACTGATGGAGAACATGGTGCTTTTCAGTCAGACGTTTCTGGAGAAACTCTACAGCGGCATGTTTCTGGTTGAGCCAGAGAACCTGCTCACCTTCCTAGCAGACCAGATCGTGGTGGTGAGAAACTCTGAAGGCTATGTGCTGCCATGGGTGAAAGTAATGTTAAAGAATGTTCAGATAAAATGTAATGTAAAACACAAACATGATTGTTCTTCATTTACAGAGTAAGTCAAGATTTGTCAGCTCTATTCAGCTATATTCATAACATTTTTGGTAGCGTTCCAGGCTGACTACGTTGTAGTCGCCTGCCCAATCTTACAACGCCTGGATAAGTGTTAAACAAATTAGCAGTCTGATGTCCGACTTCGAAGTCGGTGACATGGCATGCAACTGCAACCACAATTCCACACAGCTCGACTACAATGTAACACAGGCTTTCTGTTTATCTGCAACCGTCTGAATGTTTTCACCTGCCGTTTCCTTATCAGGTGATGGAGAAGGGCCTATCACAGAAAGAGAACACAGTTTCCTCCCTCTACACCAGCACCAACCGAGCTCTGCTCTACTTCCTTTCCCGCCCACAACACACACAGGCCGAACAGGATGCTGTCATCAGGACGCTGCAGGTGGTCATGGCGCGCTGGGACGTAGTCATGGCAACCTACAATGCCAACGTGAACTTTATTACCTGCCTGCTGCACTGTCTACTGTTGATACGATCTGGCAGGTAGGTTACACACACACATGTGCACGCGCACTCATACACACACAAACGTACACAGGGTGTTAAAAAGTCAGACCTATGATTGGCTTTATGATCATGGATTCTTTGTACAGTGGCGATTTTAGCATGTAAATCTCGGTGGGGCAAACTCCCACCCAATTGTTTTTAGATGCATGCCAGCAACACAACACAACACTAAACAATACATTAACTTCCTGATGCACCCATCCTGTTAGCGGGATCATTTTCGTCAACATCCGCTGAATTTCAGAGCGCCAAATTCAAATTAAACTTCAGAGTGTTTTCTATCCAATACTAATAATAATATTGCATATATTAGCATCTGGGACAGAGTAGGAGGGAGTTCACTCTGGGCACGCTATTCATCCAAAAGTGAAAATACTGCCCCCTATCCCAAAAAGGTTAATCCTCCTGGCGTGTCAGATTTCAAAAAAGCTTTTCGGCGAAAGTATACCAAGCGTTTATGTAAGGACATCTCTCTCAGCAGACAAAACAAAGCTTTCAGGAAAAACAGCACTTCCAGGTTGGATTTTCCTCAGGTTTTCGCCTGCAATATCAGTTCTGTTATACACACAGACAATATTTTGACAGTTTTGGAAACTTTAGAGTGTTGTCTATCCTAATCTGACAATTATATGCATATTCTAGATTCTGGGCCTGAGAAATAGGCAGTTTCATTTGGGTACGTTTTTCATCCAAACATCAAAATACTACCCCCTACACTCAACAGGTTAATTGCACTATAACGATGATGAATGGTGCCCACAAACTGTTAGGTCCTACATGAAGCTGTCCCAACAGCAAAGATTTTTTTTCAGTACCATGGAGTGAATCCTTACTGTTGCTACACCTGGCTATCAACGGAGCCTTGAAAAGGTTTCTACTGGCAATTGAGATGTACAAACTATGGCATAAGGGAACGATGAGTGGATAACTCTTACTGACAGTGGTGGCTGCTTTGTTTGTGTGATGTATTGATGTCTCTATCTTTGTGAGTTTGTCTGTGCCTAATAATGTTTTACCATGTTTTGTGCTGCTACAATGTTGTGCTGCTACCATGTTGTGCTGCTACCATGTTGTGTTGCTACCATGCTGTGTTGTCATGTGTTGCTGCCATGCTATGTTGTTGTCTTAGGTTTCTCTTTATGTAGTGTTGTGGTGTCTCTCTTGTCGTGATGTGTGTTTTGTCCTCTCTCTCTCTCTCTCTCTCTCTCTCTCTCTCTCTCTCTCTCTCTCTCTCTCTCTATATATATATATATATATATATATACATATTTTAAATCCCAACCCCTGTCTCCTCAGGTACCAAATTATTAGGGTGAGGCACAAACTTTGTCATCACAGTTTGGCATTCTCTGGATTTATGGTGCTTTCAAGACAACAAAAACAAGACTGAATCATGACATCAGTGATCTTCAGGTCGGACCTTTAGAAAGAGGCCTGAGTTCCCGACTTGGAATTCCGAGTTGGAATACCTTTCTAAACATATCTTCCTCGTCTGAGCAAATCTTTTTCAGATTGACCAGTTGTCTTGAACTCACTGAAGTCTGAAATTTCCCAGTTCCGAGTTTACAGTTGTTTTGAATGCGGCAGAAGTCATGTTGGATTGACAGCATGGCCAATGTATTCAACCTTTTCTGGTGTTGCATAAGAAAATGTATCCTTTTGAGCTTGGAAAAGAGACCCTTAAACCCAGACTTGGACCACAATCTCCACTGAATAGCAGGCTAGTGATTGCTTTGCAAAGCTTGCAGTTAGCCCCTGATTCCTTCCAAACCACTCATTGTTGAATTTGAATTCCTACTTGTTGTGTAATGTTTATGTCCAATGGCTGATGAGCACCGATACGTTTTATCTATATTTTATTTGATCTATAATGGATTTGCCAGTAGATTGTCAACTTGATTCATGACGATGACTACTTGTCTAGCTTGCTAGCTAAGATTTTGAAAATATGATGTTGACATGATCTTTCCAATCAAAGCTACGGTAAAGCCACGTGATTTGACTTATTTTTTTCTGTGGCCATTGACCTTCAGCCTTCTTGGATGGGCATTTCTAATGTAAATCTATGGCAGCACTCAAGGGGCTTGAATTGTCAAACTCTTCCTGTAGATTTAGCTGAGTGACGAAGTGTCCCCATGAGTGACAGAACACTGAGCCAATCACAGAGCAACTAGAGAAAATTACCAACCACTATTTTCTTTTGGCTGCCCCACCACCACATAAACCACTGAGCTAGGCTGAAACACCTGTAACATTTTTTGCAAACTGATTTGTGACAGGTATTCATGTCAAAATATTATTATAATTATTTATTTTTATTTCACCTTTATTTAACCAGGTAGGCTAGTTGAGAACAAGTTCTCATTTACAACTGCAACCTGGCCAAGATAAAGCATAGCAGTGTGAACAGACAACAACACAGAGTTACACATGGAGTAAACAATAAACTACTCAATAACACAGTAGAAAACAATAAAAAACGAGTCTGTGTACATTGTGTGCAAAAGGCATGAGGAGGTAGGCGAATAATTACAATTTTGCAGATTAACACTGGAGTGATAAATTATCAGATGGTCATGTGCAGGTAGAGATACTGGTGTGCAAAAGAGCAGAAAAGTAAATAAATAAAAACAGTATGGGGATGAGGTAGGTAAATTGGGTGGGCTATTTACCGATAGACTATGTACAGCTGCAGCGATCGGTTAGCTGCTCAGAGGGCAGATGTTTAAAGTTGGTGAGGGAGATAAAAGTCTCCAACTTAAGCGATTTTTGCAATTCATTCCAGTCACAGGCAGCAGAGAACTGGAAGGAAAGGCAGCCAAATGAGGTGTTGGCTTTAGGGATGATCAGTCAGTTACACCTGCTGGAGCACGTGCTACGGGTGGGTGTTGCCATCATGACCAGTGAACTGAGATAAGGCGGAGCTTTACCTAGCATGGAATTGTAGATGACCTGGAGCCAGTGGGTCTGGCGACGAATATGTAGCAAGGGCCAGCCGACTAGAGCATACAGGTCGCAGTGGTGGGTGGTATAAGGTGCTTTAGTAACAAAACGGATGGCACTGTGATAAACTGCATCCAGTGTGCTGAGTAGAGTAATGGAAGCTATTTTGTAGATGACATCGCCGAAGTCGAGGATCGGTAGGATAGTCAGTTTTACGAGGGTAAGTTTGGCGGCGTGAGTGAAGGAGGCTTTGTTGCGGAATAGAAAGCCGAATCTAGATTTGATTTTAGATTGGAGATGTTTGATATGAGTCTGGAAGGAGAGTTCACAGTCTAGCCAGACACCTAGGTACTTATAGATGTCCACATATTCTAGGTCGGAACATCCAGGGTGGTGATGCTAGTCGGGCATGCGGGTGCAGGCAGCGAACGGTTGAAAAGCATGCATTTGGTTTTACTAGCGTTTAAGAGCAGTTGGAGGCTACGGAAGGAGCGTTGTATGGCATTGAAGCTCGTTTGGAGGTTAGATAGCACAGTGTCCAAGGAAGGGCCAGAAGTGTCCAAGGAAGGGCCAGAAGTATACAGAATGGTGTCGTCTGCGTAGAGGTGGATCAGGGAATCGCCCGCAGCAAGAGCAACATCATTGATATAAACAGAGAAAAGAGTCGGCCCGAGAATTGAACCCTGTGGCACCCCCGTAGAGACTGCCAGAGGACCGGACAACATGCCCTCCGATTTGACACACTGAACTCTGTCAGAGAAGTAGTTGGTGAACCAGGCAAGGCAGTCATTAGAAAAACCGAGGCTACTGAGTCTGCCAATAAGAATATGGTGATTGACAGAGTCGAAAGCCTTGGCCAGGTCGATGAAGACGGCTGCACAGTACTGTCTTTTATCGAGGGCGGTTATGATATCGTTTAGTACCTTGAGCGTGGCTGAGGTGCACCCGTGTCCGGCTCGGAAACCAGATTGCACAGCAGAGAAGGTACGGTGGGATTCGAGATGGTCAGTGACCTGTTTGTTGACTTGGCTTTCGAAGACCTTAGATAGGCAGGGCAGGATGGATAAAGGTCTGTAACAGTTTGGGTCCAGGGTGTCTCCCCCTTTGAAGAGGGGGATGACTGCGGCAGCTTTCCAATCCTTTGGGATCTCAGACGATATGAAAGAGAGGTTGAACAGGCTGGTAATAGGGGTTGGGACAATGGCGGCGGATAGTTTCAGAATTAGAGGGTCCAGATTGTCAAGCTGATTTGTACGGGTCCAGGTTTTGCAGCTCTTTCAGAACAGCTGCTATCTGGATTTGGGTAAAGGAGAAGCTGGGGAGGCTTGGGCGAGTAGCTGCGGGGGGGCGGAGCTGTTGGCCGAGTTTGGAGTAGCCAGGAGGAAGGCATGGCCAGCCATTGAGAAATGCTTGTTGAAGTTTTCGATTATCATGGATTTATCGGTGGTGACCGTGTTACCTAGCCTCAGTGCAGTGGGCAGCTGGGAGGAGGTGCTCTTGTTCTCCATGGACTTTACAGTGTCCCAGAACTTTTTGGAGTTAAAGCTACAGGATGCTTGAATTTCTGCTTGAAAAAGCTGGCCTTTGCTTTCCTGACTGACTACGTGTATTGGTTCCTGACTTTCCTGAACAGTTGCATATCGCGGGGTCTATTCGATGCTATTACAGTCCGCCACAGGATGTTTTGTGCTGGTCGAGGGCAGTCAGGTCTGGAGTGAACCAAGGGCTATATCTGTTCTTAGTTCTGCATTTTTTTAACGGATCATGCTTATCTAAGATGGTGAGGAAGTTACTTTTAAAGAATGACCAAGCATCCTCAACAGACGGGATGAGGTCAATATCCTTCCAGGATATCCGGGCCAGGTCGATTAGAAAGGCCGGCTTGCAGAAGTGGTTTAGGGAGCGTTTGACAGTGATGAGGGGTGGTCGTTTGATTGCGGACCCGTAGCGGATACAGGCAATGAGGCAGTGATACCAAGGCTTTTTCGATCACAGAAGTCAACAAATGAGGGTGCCTGGGGACATGCAGGGCCTGGGTTTACCTCCACATCACCCGTGGAACAGAGGAGGAGTAGTATGAGGGTGCGGCTAAAGGCTATCAAAACTGTTCGCCTAGAGCGTTGGGGACAAAGAATAAAAGGAGCAGATTTCTTGGCATGGTAGAATATATTCAGGGCATAATGCGCAGACAGGGGTATGGTGGGGTGCGGGTACAGCGGAGGTAAGCCCAGGCACTGGGTGATGATAAGAGAGGTTGTATCTCTGGACATGCTGGTTGTAATGGGTGAGGTCACCGCATGTGTGGTAGGTGGGACAAAGGAGGTATCAGAGGTATGAAGAGTGGAACTAGGGTCTCCATTGTAAACTAAAACAATGATAACTAACCTGAACAACAGTATACAAGGCATATTGACATTTGAGAGAGACATACAGCGAGGCATAAAGTAATCGCAGGTGTTGATTGGGAGAGCTAGCTAAAATAACAGGTGAGACAACAACAGCTAATCAGCTAACACAACAACAGCAGGAAAAATGCCGATGACTAGGCAGAGAGAGTTGGATTAACTACACACAGAGCCTGAGTTCGCGGCTGGGGCCGACAGATAAAAAATATATAAACAAAATGGAGTACCGTGATTAATGGACAGTCCAGCAGGCATCAGCTATGTAGCCAAGTGATCATAGTGTCCAGGGGGCAGCAGTAGATGGAACAGGGAACCCGCCACTACGTTAGCAGGCGACAAGGCGTTTAAAGTTAGTAGCCCTCCGACGGAGGCCGGTTGAAGGCACAGCGAATGGAGTATTTGTCGGCAGACCAGTCGTGGTGGTGCAGCGGGGCGCCGTGTCGACAGAGAATCCAAGCCAGATGGCGACAGAGGTATTGTAGAATTTAGTTTGCTGGCCGGGAGATGCGCCTGGCTCACGGCTAACTGGTGCTAGCTTCGTGGCAGTGGCGGTAGCCACTATAGCCAATCGGTAGCAGCGGTGATCCGGTGCCAAGGTCCAGAGTTTACAGCAAGGATCCGGTGGAGTATCGGGCTCTAGCCGTGTATTAGTGGGGTTCGGGTGATCAGCTGAGTAGGCCGGGAGTAGGGGCTCAGGGATAGCTTCGGTACTAGGTGCCACGGTGAGCTAGCTGTGAGCTAGCTAGCTGTGAGCTAGCTAGCTGTGAAGATCAGAAGTAGTGGTCCAGGGATTATGGCAGGAATCCGGCATTGTTGTGAGAGACAGTCCGATACTAGTAGACTGGCGAGTTTTATCCAGGCTAAGAACAGGGCTGGTATCTGTGCAGAAGGTAAAAGCCGCTAGCAGTGGCTAACAATGACTGAATAGCTAATTAGCTGGTTAGCTTCTGGAGGTTCTTGAATGTGTTCTAAAATTGAAAATAATAGCGATACCGTATCACATTGGGAAGGTATAATGGAATTAAAAATCGAAAAGAGATTGAAAATAAAATTGAAATATACATACCAAAAAAAAATACAAAAAAATACACGAGACACGAACAAAACACATCTTCACTGCTACGCCATCTTGGTAAAAACAGACAACTAAAATTATGTGTATGTGTGTATTTATATACAGTGGGGCAAAAAAATATTTAGTCAGCCTCCAATTGTGCAAGTTCTCCCACTTCAAAAGATGAGAGAGGCCTGTATAATTTTCATCATAGGTACACTTCAACTATGACAGACACAATGAGAAAAAAAATCCAGAAAATCACATTGTAGGATTTTTTATGAATTTATTTGCAAATGATGGTGGAAAATAAGTATTTGGTCAATAATAAAAGTTTATCTCAATACTTTGTTATATACCCTTTGTTGGCAATGACAGAGGTCAAACGTTTTCTTTTCAAGTCTTTTCAAGGTTTTCACACACTGTTGCTGGTATTTTGGCCCATTCCTCCATGCAGATCTCCTCTAGAGCAGTGATGTTTTGGGGCTGTTGCTGAGCAACACGGACTTTCAACTCCCTCCAAAGATTTTCTATGGGGTTGAGATCTGGAGACTGGCTAGGCCACTCCAGGACCTTGAAATGCTTCTTACGAAGCCACTCCTTCGTTGCCCGGGCGGTGTGTTTGGGATCATTGTCATGCTGAATGACCCAGCCACGTTTCATCTTCAATGCCCTTGCTGATGGAAGGAGATTTTCACTCAAAATCTCACGATACATGGCCCCATTCATTCTTTCCTATACACGGATCAGTCGTCCTGGTCCCTTTGCAGAAAAACAGCCCCAAAGCATGATGTTTCCACCCCCATGCTTCACAGTAGGTATGGTGTTCTTTGGATGCAACTCAGCATTCTTTGTCCTCCAAACACGACGAGTTGAGTTTTTACCAGGAAGTTATATTTTGGTTTCATCTGACCATATGACTTTGTCCCAATCTTCTTCTGGATCATCCAAATGCTCTCTAGCAAACTTCAGACGGGCCTGGACATGTACTGGCTTAAGCAGGGGGACACGTCTGGCACTGCAGGATTTCAAATCAAATCAAATCAAATTTTATTTGTCACATACACATGGTTAGCAGATGTTAATGCGAGTGTAGCGAAATGCTTGATTTGAGTCCCTGGCGGCGTAGTGTGTTACTGATGGTAGGCTTTGTTACTTTGGTCCCAGCTCTCTGCAGGTCATTCACTAGGTCCCCCCGTGTGGTTCTGGGATTTTTGCTCACCGTTCTTGTGATCATTTTCACCCCACGGGGAGATATCTTGCGTGGAACCCCAGATTGAGGGAGATTATCAGTGGTCTTGTATGTCTCCCATTTCCTAAAAATTGCTCCCACAGTTGATTTCTTCAAACCAAGCTGCTTACCTATTGCAGATTCAGTCTTCCCAGCCTGGTGCAGGTCTACAATTTTGATTCTGGTGTCCTTTGACAGCTCTTTGGTCTTGGTCATAGTGGAGTTTGGAGTGCGACTGTTTGAGGGTGTGGACAGGTGTCTTTTATACTGATAACAAGTTCAAACAGGTGTCATTAATACAGGTAACGAGTGGAGGACAGAGGAGCCTCTTAAAGAAGAAGTTACAGTTCTGTGAGAGCCAGAAATCTTGCTTGTTTGTAGGTGACCAAATACTTATTTTCCACCAAAATTTGCAAATAAATTCATAAAAAATCCTACAATGTGATTTTTGGGATTTTTTTTCTAATTTTGTCTGTCATAGTTGAAGTGTACCTATGATAAAAATTACAGGCCTCTCTCATCTTTTTAAGTGGGAGAACTTGCACAATTGGTGGCTGACTAAATACTTTTTTGCCCCACTGTATATATATTTATTATTATTATTTTAGCTAAACAGGTGGGGCTCAAAACAGGTGGGCTCAGCCCCACCTGCCCTTAATGATGTGTCGCCACTGGCTTTGTATTAATTGTAGGTCTATGCTATGGGGTATTGTTTGTGTGCCCTACAGCTACCCAGAAGGCTTTGGGTTTGAAAGTCACAAGAAACACCAGCGGAGAATCCTGTCTCATCTGTTCCCTCTTAAGACCAGCCACACTACCACATTCAGCCAAGTACCTGATTCAGACACAGGTAGGACTGTGTGTGCATGTGTGACAGTAGTGACACCTGAGCTGTTGTCCCTGGTCAAGGCCTGCATCCATAACCCATGAGAGTGAGCTGAATGTGTATGTGTGTTACAGAGCTGATGTCCCAAGTAGAGTCTGTGTGGTCTAAGATCCTTACTGAGAGACGCACCATTCTAGAAGACACCTATAAGATTGAGCTCTCAGCTAATCAGACACAGAGGATGGGACCTGTCAGCATGAGTGACATCAGCCCTTTGTGGGAAGAGACAGCACTCAAGGTGTGGCAGTTATACACAGGTGAGACCACACACAGGCATGGACGTAGACAGACATCACTCGGGTATACACACAGGTGAAACCACACACATTAATTGACGTACATACACATCACTCAGGTATACACACAGGTGAGACGCAGGCCTGCACAGAATATCAGATCTTTATACCTGAAAAAGTCAACCGCAATCAGTATGATCTACCGATCTTGTAATATACTCAGGCCTGCACACTTGTATTTATACTTGTATTTGCACTTGTATGTCTGACTGAAGGATTGATGGTTTTTGTCCCGTCAGGCAATGTGAAGAGGAAGCTGACTAGCACCATCCAGAGGAAAGATAGTGTAATCAGCTCTGCTATTCGCTCTGTCCACAAACGACTGGGGAGAGAAACTGGCACTGTGGAGGTAATGCACGTACACACACACACACACACACACACACACACACACACACACACACACACACACACACACATGAAGGGAGAGACATGCACAGACACACACACACAAACAAACAGTTTGTGGGGCAAGACTGAAAGACAGAGAGATGCTGTATTTCATGCCTGTGCGCATGAGTAATACGTCTCCACGTCCTGATCCAGATGGTGCGACGTCCTCAATCTGCAGGAGGAAATAATGATGTGGGCAGCGTGTTTCGGGAGGAAAACAACAAAAAGCGCGTCTTTAACCTTCAACAGCAGCCTGAGCGTGTGTGTGTGTGTCTGTGTATTACTACAGATAAAACTAACAGATATCAATTACTGGGCCCACTGAGGGGTGGTCAGATGGGACAATCCAGATCCATTTACAGACATAATCAAAACACACCCACAGGGCTGGACGGACCAACGCACACAGCACAGTGACATTGGTGTGTGTGTGGTGCTTTAGGTGCATGTGGACATGTTTGACTATACTTGTGGGGACTAGACGTCTCCAGAAGAATAGTAAACAAACAGTTGACCAACTGGGGATGTTTTGTTTGTCCCCACAAGGTCAAATACTATTTCTAGTGGATTAAGGTTAAAATTATCATTAGAATTAGGTTTAGCGTTAGGAGCTAGGGTTAGTTTTAGGGTTAGGAGATAGGGTTAGGCTTAGGGTTAGTGTTAAGGTTAGGTTTTGGGGATAAAGTAAAAAAAAAAAAAAGATTTTGATTGGGACTGAATTCTGTGTCCCCACAAGGTTAGCTATACAAGACTGTGTGTGTGTGTGTGTGTGTGTGTGCGCGTGTGTGTGTGTGTGTCGAGCCACCTAAACAGGCGTTGGTAATTTTAGCGGTACAAATCTGATTAAAACATGATTTTTTTGTGTTCTTGTTTATCATATCATCTGCTGACAGACCATCGACTGCTTGATGAATGGTCTCTACCTTCTGAAAGGCAGAGCAGTCAGGAAATAGGATTTAACAGAATATATTTTTCATCACATTGGCCCCACAACAAGCGGTGTTCGTCAGACCATGAGACAACCAGAAAATCGGTCTTCTCATGTAATAGTCTGTAGCGCCGGAACGGTTTAACCTACAACACTATTATGACCACTTTATGGAACGGGGAGACTCTCACAAACACTATGTGTCAGGAGACTCGACTGAAGTGCACCTGCTCTAGAGCGCTCAGGATCTCAGACTGGGGGTGAAGGTTCACCTTCACTGACCCTAAACACACACAGCCAAGACAACGCAGGAGTGGCTTTCGGACAAGTCTCTGAATGTGCCCAAGAACACTAAGGTAACACTAAGGTAACCTGCCTAAATGACTACCAACCCGTAGCACTCTGTAGCTATGAAGTACTTTGAAAGGCTGGTCATGGCTCACGTCAACACCATTATACCAGATACACTAACTCCAATTTGCATACCGCCCCAACAGATCCACTGATGATGTAATGTCTATTGCACTCCACGCTGACCTTTCTCACCTGGACAAAAGGAACACCTATGTGAGAATGCTATTCATTGACTACAGCTCAGTGTTCAACACCATAGTGCCCTCGAAGCTCATTACTAAGCTAAGGACCATGGGATTGAACACCTCCCTCTGCAACTGGATCCTGGACGTCCTGACAGGTCATCCCCAGGTGGTAAGGGTAGGTAACAACACATCCGCCACGCTGATCCTCAACAGGGTGGCCCCTCAGGGGTGCGTGCTCAGTCCCCTCCTATACTCCCTGTTCACTCATGACTGCATGGCCAGGCACAACTCCAGTGGTAGGCCTGATCACAGACAACAATGAGACAGCCTATAGGAAGGAGGTCAGAGACCCTGCCATGTGATGCCAGGACAACTGTAGTGGAGCAGGTTGAGAACTTCAAGTTCCTTGGTGTCCACATCACCAACAAACTGTCATGGTCCAAACACACCAATACAGTCGTGAAGAGGGCACGACAAAGCCTATTCCCCCTCGGGAAACTGAAAAAATGTGGTTGTACAGCTGCACCATCGAGAGCATGAGAGCTGACTGGTTGCATCACTGCCTGGTATGATAACTGCTCAGCCTCTGACCGCAAGGTGCTACAGAGGGTAGTGTGTACAGCCCAGTACATCACTGGGGCCAAGCTTCCTGCCATCCAGGACCTCTATACCAGGTGGTGTCAGAGGAAGGCCCTAAAAATGGTAAAAGACTCCAGCTACCCAAGTCACAGACTGTTCTGTCTGCTACCGCATGGGAAGTGGTACCAGAGCACCAAGTCTAGGACCAAAAGGCTTCTTAACAGCTTCTACCCCAAAGCCATAAGACTCCTGAACAGCTAATAAATTGTCTACCTGGACTATTTGCATTGCCCCCCTCTTTTACTCTGCTGGTATTCTCTGTTAATTATCTATGCATAGCCACTTTAACTCTCCCTACATGTACATATTACCTCAATTACCTCGACTAAACAGTGGCCCTGCACATTGACTCTGTACCGGTACCCCCTGTAAATAGTCTCGCTATTGTTATCTTATTGCTGCTCTTTAATTATTTGTTACTTTAATTTTCCATTTTTTACTTAACTCTTGTTTTTCTTAAAACTGCATTGTTGGTTAATTAAGGGCTTGTATGTAAGCATTTCACTGTGAGGTCTACACCTGTTGTATTCAACGAATGTGACAAATCAAATTTGATTTGATTTGATGTCCTTGAGTGGCCCAGCCAGAGCCCGGACTTGAACCCAATCAAACATCTCTGAAGAGACCTGAAAATAGCTGTGCAGCAACACTCCCCATATAAGCTGACAGAGCTTGAGGGCATCTGCAGAGAAGAATGGGAGAAACTCCCCAAATACAGGTGTGCCAATCTTGTAGTGTCATATCCAAGAAGACTGTTTTTGCTTTGTCATTATGGGGTATTGTGTGTAGATTGATGAAGAAAACTTAGCAAAATGTGATGAAAAATTTGCAAAAAGTCAAGGGGTCTGAATACTTTCTGAAGGCACTGTATATATTTCCTGAGTTTTTAAAAATATCTCTTAGATTTAGGACAGACATTTCAAAACCTTGTTTCTTATGATTTATTTGAGCCTATTATGAATATGTTATTTAATGCGTTTCTATGGGCTTTAGTAGTAAAGGACAACATCTATATGTTATCCAATTTTTTATGTACTGTATATATTTTCATATCCTAAAGGTCCTGAAATTCAAAATCAAATACAGTTGAAGTCGGAATTTTACATTCAGTTAGGTTGGAGTCATTAAAACTCATTTTTCAACCACTCCACAAATTTCTTGTTAACAAACTATAGTTTTGGCAAGTCGGATAGGACATCTACTTTGTGCATGACACAATTTTTCCAACAATTGTTTACAGACAGATTATTTCACTTATAATTCACTGTATCACAAATCCAGTGAGTCAGAAGTTTACATACACTAAGTTGAATGTGCCTTTAAATGGCTTGGAAAATTCCAGAAAAGTATGTAATCTCTTTAGAAGTGTCACACCCTGACCATAGTTTGCTTTGTATGTTTCTGTGTTTTGGTTGGTCAGGGTGTGATCTGAGTGGGCATTCTATGTTGGATGTCTTGTTTGTCTATTTCTATGTCTGGCCTGATATGGTTCTCAATCAGAGGCCGGTGTTAGTCATTGTCTCTGATTGGGAACCATATTTAGGTAGCCTGGGTTTCACTGTGTGTTTGTGGGTGGTTGTTCCTGTCTCTGTGTTTTGCACCAGATAGGACTGTTTTAGGTTTTCGCACGTTTGTTGTTTTGTTAGTTTATTCGTGTACAGTTTCTTTATTAAAGTACAATGAATAACAACCACGCTGCATTTTGGTCCGCCTCTACTTCACCTAAAGAAAACCATTACAGAATCACCCACCACAACAGGACCAAGCGGCGTGGTAACGGGCAACAGCAGCGAAAACAGGAATGGACATGGGAGGACGGTTTGGACGGCAAGAATATGGACTATACTACTTGGGAGGAAATGGACAGGTGGGCGGTCGACCCAGGGAGAGTGCCGGAGCCCGCCTGTGATTCGATGGAGCAGTGCGCGGAAGGTTACAGGAGAATGAGGTTGGCGAAGCAAGCACGGCGGCGCGGACGGAAGCCTGAGAGTCAGCCCCAAAAATTTCTTGGGGGGTGGCACAGGGGGAGTGTGGCAGAGTCAGGAGTCAGACCTGAGCCAACTCCCCCCGTTTATCGTGAGGAGCCAAGGAGGAGCTCAGAACCAGAGCTGGTTTTGGAGGTGAGCGAAGCAGAGACTGTGAAGGAGTTAATGGGGAAATTGGAGGAGAGAGATATGAGGGAGTTGCTGGTTTGGTGCATGAGGCACGACATTCGCCCGACGGAGCGTGTCAGGGATTTAATGGCACCTGGGTCAGCTCTCCATACTCATCCTGAGGTGCGTGCTAGGGGTCTGGTGAAGACTGTGCCAGCCTCACGCACCAGGCCTCCTGTGCATCTCCCTAGCCTTGCACGTCCTGTGCCATCTCAGCACTACAGTGCTCCTAACAGTGCTAACCGTGGCGGGCATGGTGCTGGTCAGGCACCGTGTTATGCGGTGGTTCGCACGGTGTCCCCAGTACGCGTGCTTAGCCCGGTGCGCTACATCCCAGCTTCCCACATCTGCCGGGCTAGGGTGAAGATCCAGCCAGGGCGGTTGGTGCCAGCCCTGCTCTCAAGATCTCCAGTACGCCTTCACAGTCCGGTCCATCTAGGGCCACCTCCACACACCAGCCCTCCGGTGGCAGCTCCCCGCACCAGGCTCCCTGTGCGTGTCATCGGCCCAGTACCACCAGTGCCAGCACCACGCATCAGGCCAACAGTGCGTCCCGCCTCTCCGGCACTGCTAGAGCCTTCCTCCTCTCCAGCGCTGCCGGAGTCTCCCGCCTGTCCGGCACTGCTGCCGGAGTCTCCCGCCTGTCCGGTGCTGCTGCCGGAGTTTCCCTCCTCTCCAGCGCAGCCGGAGTCTCCCGCCTGTTCGGCGCTACCAGAGCTCCCGCCCCTCAGTCCAGAGGCGCCAGAGCTACTCAGTCCAGCGCTGCCAGAGCCTTCCTCTCCAGCGTTGCCGGAGCTTCCCGTCTGCCCAGCGCCATCTGAGCTTCCCGCCTGTCCGGCGCTGCTGCCGGAGTCTCCCGCCTGTCCGGCGCTGCTGCCGGAGTCTCCCGCCTGTCCGGCGCTGCTGCCGGAGTCTCCCGCCTGTCCGGCGCTGCTGCCGGAGTCTCCCGCCTGTCCGGCGCTGCTGCCGGAGTCTCCCGCCTGTCCGGCGCTGCTGCCGGAGTCTCCCGCCTGTCCGGCGCTGCTGCCGGAGTCTCCCGCCTGTCCGGCGCTGCTGCCGGAGTCTCCCGCCTGTCCGGCGCTGCTGCCGGAGTCTGAGGCATCAGAGTCCCTCAGCCCAGAGGCGCCAGAGTCCCTCAGCCCAGAGGCGCCAGAGTCCCTCAGCCCAGAGGCGCCAGAGTCCCTCAGCCCAGAGGCGCCAGAGTCCCTCAGCCCAGAGGCGCCAGAGTCCTCAGCCCAGAGGCGCCAGAGTCCCTCAGCCCAGAGGCGCCAGAGTCCTCAGCCCAGAGGCGCCAGAGTCCTCAGCCCAGAGGCGCCAGAGTCCCTCAGCCCAGAGGCGCCAGAGTCCCTCAGCCCAGAGGCGCCAGAGTCCCTCAGCCCAGAGGCGCCAGAGTCCCTCAGCCCAGAGGCGCCAGAGCCCTCAGCCCAGAGGCGCCAGAGCCCCTCAGCCCAGAGGCGCCAGAGCCCTCAGCCCAGAGGCGCCAGAGCCCTCAGCCCAGAGGCGCCAGAGCCCCTCAGCCCAGAGGCGCCAGAGCCCCTCAGCCCAGAGGCGCCAGAGCCCTCAGCCCAGAGGCGCCAGAGCCCCTCAGCCCAGAGGCGCCAGAGCCCTCAGCCCAGAGGCGCCAGAGCCCCTCAGCCCAGAGGCGCCAGAGCCCTCAGCCCAGAGGCGCCAGAGCCCCTCAGCCCAGAGGCGCCAGAGCCCCTGCCCTCTGTCCCGAGCTGCCGCCCCTCTGTCCCGAGCTGCCGCCCTCTGTCCCGAGCTGCCGCCCCTCTGTCCCGAGTTGCCGCCCCTCTGTCCCGAGCTGCCGCCCCTCTGTCCCGAGCTGCCGCCCTCAGTCCAGTGGGGTCATTAAGTAGGGTCGCCGTGGCTAGGAGGCCACGGAAGCGGACAAGGTGGGGGACTAAGACTACGGTGAAGTGGGGGCCACGTCCAGCACCAGAGCCGCCACCGTGGACAGATGCCCACCCAGACCCTCCCAATAGGTTCAGGTTTTGCGGCCGGAGTCCGCACCTTGGGGGTACTGTCACACCCTGACCATAGTTTGCTTTGTATGTTTCTATGTTTTGGTTGGTCAGGGTGTGATCTGAGTGGGCATTCTATGTTGGATGTCTTGTTTGTCTATTTCTATGTCTGGCCTGATATGGTTCTCAATCAGAGGCCGGTGTTAGTCATTGTCTCTGATTGGGAACCATATTTAGGTAGCCTGGGTTTCACTGTGTGTTTGTGGGTGGTTGTTCCTGTCTCTGTGTTTTGCACCAGATAGGACTGTTTTAGGTTTTCGCACATTTGTTGTTTTGTTAGTTTATTCGTGTACAGTTTCTTTATTAAAGTACAATGAATAACAACCACGCTGCATTTTGGTCCGCCTCTACTTCACCTAAAGAAAACCGTTACAAGAAGCTTCTGATATGCTAATTGACATCATTTGAGTCAATTGGAGGTGTACCTGTAGATGTATTTCAAGGCCTACCTTCAAACTCAGTGCCTCTTTGCTTGACATCATGGGGAAATCAAAAGAAATCAGCCAAGACCTCAGAAGAAAAATGTGTAGACCTCCACAAGTCTGGTTCATCCTTGGGAGCAATTTCGAAATACCTGAAGGTACCACGTTCATCTGTACAAACAATCTGTGCAAATCAATCCCAGAACAACAGCAAAGGACCTTGTGAAGATGCTGGAGGAAACAGGTACAAAAGTATCTATATCCACAGTAAAATTAGTCCTATATCGACGTAGCCTGAAAGGCCGCTCAGCAAGGAAGAAGCCACTGCTCCAAAACCACCAAAAAGAAGCCAGACTACAGTTTGCAACTGCACATGGGGACAAAGATCATACTTTTTGGAGAAATGTCCTCTGGTCTGATGAAACAAAAATAGAACTGTTTGGCCATAATGACCATCATTATGTTTGGAGGAAAAAGGGGGAGGCTTGCAAGCTGAAGAACAACATCCCACAACGTTTCTTTCAGACAAGTCCCGTGACAGTTGTGGGGGTTGTAGAGGTTGTAGAGCAAACCGGAGAAATAGTTTGTAGGCCAACCCGTTGGAACTCTATAGACGTTTTCGTGAGATGACCGATTTTCAGAATGTCTCATGGTCAGTCAAACACTGTTTGCTGTAGCTCGGCCATCTTTCACCCCAGATGCGGAAGGCCAACATAGTATATGTAAAAACTCGTATCTCTATCTTAAACTGACAGATTTTGATGGGGATTTTGTGATTATGTTACTTAGATTGACGCACAAGGATTTTATATTCTGTCTCTTTTTTTTTACAAAAAAATAAGTATTTAATAAAACATTGCATTTATTTCCCCAGGTGTAGGCAGTAGAGTAGAGAAATATGATTACCAATACCACAAAGAAATCGAGTTAGCCATCCACGACCATGACTGAAGCTCAAGTCTGCAGCATGTTCATTTAGTCTGTAATGTTCTGTCTGTAACCGACTGAAATGTGCATTCTCGGTCACACGTTATGGCAGGAGATGTGTTGTTTCACCCTCTCAGTGAGGCCTATGTTGTGATGATTGTCTTAATGATTCTGTGAGCCGTGCCAATGTGAGTCCTAAGTGTCACTAGCTAGTGCTAATGTAGTAGAAGGACATGCACACACACAAATACACACACAAGGACTCACAGACACACCACTGCACACTGCCCACTGCCGCAGCGTACCACTGAGATATTAATGTTTAAGCTAATTAGATCACAGACACCAAAGGTTTAGATCCATAGACAGTATTATTGGAAAGCTGTGTAGCCACTAGCTTATTTCACCCACCGAATGCAATTTATATGAGCTGTAATTATATGAGTGTATGGTAATTTCATGATGAAACAAACAATACTAATATAAATACACAGTATGGGAAGTGGCTGTTTTACGCTACAGAAAGGTCATAAGGAAAAGATGGGACATTGTTTTTCATACAGAATTATTGAGGTGTGTTGTTTTTACACACACAGTACTGTAGAACTGGTCTAAATGATCACTGAACATTGATTATAATTTTCAGTTTTTTCAGTGATTTGTTCGATATTTGTTTTATGATGTAACACACTTTGAGGGATAGTCATAGTAGTGTTGCCTGACGACTCAAACGGAATCCTTTCACTTCTTCATGTTCGCTACATACACTATATGACCAAAAGTATGTGGACACCTGTTCATCGAACATCTCATTCCAAAATCGTGGGCATTAATATGGAGTTGGTTTCTTCTTTGCTGCTTTAACACTCTTCTTTCCACAACATTTTGAAACATTTCTGCTGGGACTTGCTTTCAGCCACAAGAGTATTATTGAGATTGGGCACTGCTGTTGGGCAATTAGGCCTCGCTAGCGGTCGGCGGTTCAATTCATCCCAAAGGTGTTCGATGGGGTTGAAGTCAGGGCTCTTTGTAGGCCAGTCAAGTTCTTTAACAGGGTCATTGTGATGCTGAAACAGAAAAGGGCCTTCCCTAAACTGTTGCCATAAAGTTGGAAACACAGAATCATCTAGAATTTCATTGTATGCTGTCGAGTTAAGATTTTCCTTCACTGGAACTAAGGGGCCTAGCCCAACCATTCCTCCTCCACCAAACTTTACAGTTGGTACTATGCATTGAGACAGGTAAACCAAGATTTGTCCAGATTTGTCCATTGGACTGCCAGATGGTGAAGTTTGATTCATCACTCCAGAGAACGCTTTTCCACTGCTCCAGAGTCCAATGACGGCGAGGTTTACACCACTCCAGCCGACACTTGGCATTGCGCATGTTGATCTTAGGCTCGTGTGTGGCTTCTCGGCCATGGAAACCAATTCATGAAGCTCCCGACGAACAGTTCTTGTGACGTTCTTTCAGAGGCAGTTTGGAACTTGTTAGTGAGTGTCGCAACCAAGGACAGATGATTTTTCAGCGCTACTTCTCGGCTCTAACTCTAACCAGAGTATCAAATCATCTCTAACCAGGCTTTCATACTCTGGTTAGAGATGATCCAATCGCAGATGACTTTTTTTGTACAACAGACCTCATTTTGACGTTACATTGTCTTTTATTATAATTTTTTACCCCTATTTCATGGTATCCAATTGGTAGTTACAGTCTTGTCCCATTGCTGCAACTCTCGCATGGACTCGTGGGAGGCGAAGGTCGAGAGCCGTACGTCATCATAAACACAACCCAGCCAAGCTGCACTGCTTGGCTGGGTTGCCAGCTGCACCAAGGTGCCTGTACACCTGGCGACCGTGTCAGCGTGCATTGTGCCCAGCCTGACACAGGAGTCACTAGTGAGCGATGGGACAAGAACATCCCTACCAGCCAAACCCTCCCCTAACCCAGACAACGCTGGGCCAATTGTGCTCCGCGTCATGGGTCTCCTGGTCACGGCCGGCTGCGACAGAGCCTGGACTCGAACCAGGATCTTTAGTGGCACACCTCGCACTGTGATGCAGTGCCTTGACCACTGTGCCATTGGGAGGCAAATTACACATTTTCTAAACATCGCTTTAACCACGTGTGTTCTGCCTCTGGCCCAACCCATCAGTTTCTGGGAGCAATCAGAACAGAATGTGTTTGCATTCTAGAAATTGTCGAGGCGATACTCAGATCCAAACTCAATACGGAGAAGAAACTACAAGTGGCATAGCGTTTGGCTATGCCACTTGAGCTCTGAAATTGTTCATTTATATATTCCTAATTCCATTCCTTTACTTAGATTTGTGTGTATTGGGTATATGTTGTGAAATTGTTAGATATTACTTGTTAGATTTTTCTGCACTGTCGGAGCTAGAAACAATAACTACACCCGCAATAACATCGGCTAAACATGTATGTGACCATAAAATTTGATTTGATTTGTCTCTCTGTCTCTCTCCTCCTTTCTAGGAGTTCCTGTCTTGTATGGAGGCCCATTTGAAGAGAGGTCAGGAGATGTTTGAGAAGCTGAGGAAGAACCACACACAGGTACTGCGAGATCTTTTGTGCCCATATAGAATGTGATTGAACAGCCTTTTGTGGAACATTTTTTCATTCCTACAGTATTCCTATTACATTCCCCGAGCATAATTTTACATTCCTCTTATGGTTCCCCAACATAATTCTGACATGCCTCTAATGTTCCCCATATGTAATTTTCACGCTCTTCTTATCTCCCCCAATGTTTATTTTTACATTCCTTTCCCTCTCCTGCAGCTGTGTGTTTATGAGTGGGAGCGGTTGGGGACTATGTGGCTGTGTGTGGAGGAGGAGCTGCTAAGGGAGAGGGGTGTGTTCGGCCCGGGGCCGGGGGTGGTGCTGACACGAGGCTGGGTCCAGGATGCAGCTGAAGGCCCCAACCGCACCAGGCCTCGCATCCGCAGGAGAGCCCAGCGACACTCCAAACGGGTACTGGCCCTTATTGTATACCATAGCTGTCTCACACTCAACTGTATCTCTCTCTATTCCCTCTTTGTCAGCCTCTCTCTCTACGAGTCTATAGCTTTCTCTCTCTTTCTGTCTCTCTCCATTAGGTTTTACATCGCTACATCATTAATGAACACAGTAACAATGATTCATCTAAGACATTTCTACTTGAATCAGTACCAATCTTTGATTATGTGAAGTCCTCCTGGCATGTGGACACTGGGGAACGTATTCATAAAGCAACATCTCAAAGTAGAATTGCTGATCTAGGATCAGTTTTCACAGGAACAAATCATCGGCTCAGCTAAATTAACTAGTGCCCAGTTGAAACCAGTTGTTTTATGAGTGTAATGGCTGTTCTTTGAGTAGTGTGTAACAAATCAAATAAAACTGTATTTGTCACATGCGCCGAACACAACAGGTGTAGACCATACAGTGAAATGCTTACTCACAAGCACTTAACCAACAATACAGTGCCCCGCCGATCATATATATTTTAAAAATGTTTCATCTCAATTTCCATCTACAGACTGAACATACTGTCCTGCAACCCGCCTCACCCAATGTGGTACGGATCTGCTATTTTTTTTAATACTTTAGAACCAAAACCCCATCAGAAGCTACCTAGCTACTAGCTAGTAGTCAGTTAGCCACTGCTAGCGGTCATCACCGTTAACTCGGACATCAGCCAGCCTCAGCCCGGTCAATTCCTGCCAGTCTGCACAGCGCAATGTCAACCCAGAGCATATCGGACTGCTTTTTCTCTACCATATTTCCGGATTCCTACCGCAAGCTCTGAACCTTTACACCGGATCATCGGAGCTAGCTAGCTGCTATCCAAGTGGCTACTCCTGGTTAATGTCTCTGTCCTGAAGCAAGCACCAGTTAGCCTGGAGCTAGCCTCGAGCTAGGCCCATCCTCTTAGATATCATCCTGGCCAACTTGCCCTCTAAATATACCTCTGCTGTCTTCAACCAGGATCTCAGCGAACACTGCGTCATTGCCTGCGTGCACAATGGGTCCACGGTCAAACGACCATTAACCAGGAGTAGCCACTTGGATAGCAGCTAGCTAGCTCCTCATCACTGTCAAACGCTCCCTAAAACACTTCAGCGAGCAGGCCTTTCTAATCGACCTGGCCCGAGTATCCTGGAAGGATATTGACCTCATCCCATCACTAGAGGATGCCCGCTTGCTCTTCAAGAGTGTTTTTCTCACCATCTTAAATAAGCATGCCCAATTTAAAAGATGTAGAACTTAGAACAGATATAGCCCTTGGTTCACTCCAGACTTGACTGCCCTTGACCAGCATAAAAACATCCTGTGGCGTTCTGCAATAGCATCAAATATCCCCCGCGATATGCAGCCTTTAAGGGGAGACAGGTACCAATATACTCAGTCAGTCAGGAAAGCTAAGGATAGATTTTTCAAACAAAAATTTGCATCCTGTAAGAACTAATTCAAAAAGTTTTGGAACACTGTAAAGTCCATGTAGAATAAGAGCACCTCCTCCCAGCTGCCCACTGCACTAAGGATAGGAAACACTGTCACCACTGATAAATCTACGATAATCGATCATTTCAATAAGCATTTTTCCATGGCTGGCCATGCTTTCCACCTGGCTACCCCTAACCCTGCCAACAGCTCAGTACCCCCTGCAGCATCTTGCCCAAGCCCCCTCCCCCACCCCGCTTCTCCTTCACCCAAATCCAGACAGCTAATGTTCTGAAAGAGCTGCAAAATCTGGATCTCTACAACTCAGCTGGGCTAGACAATCTGGACCCTCTCTTTCTAAAATGATCTGCCAAAATTGTTGCAAACCCTATTACTAGCCTATTGAACCTCTTTCGTATCGTCTGAGTTCCTTAAAGATTGGAAAGCTGCCGCGGGCATCCCCCTCTTCAAAGGGGGAGACAATCTAGAACCAAACTGTTATAGACCTATATCTATCCTGCCCTGCCTTTCTAAAATCTTTGAAAGCCAAGTTAACAAACAGATCACCGACCATTTCGAATCCCACTGTACCTTCTCCACTATGCAATCTGGTTTCCGAGCTGATCATGGGTGCACTTCAGCCACGCTCAAGGTTCAAAACGATATCATAACCGCAATCAATAAAAGACAGTATTGTGCAGCCGTCTTCATCGACCTGGCCAAGGCTTTCGTCAATCACCACATTCTTATTGGCAGACTCAATAGCCTTGGCTTCTCAAATGACTGCCTCGCCTGGTTCATGCTAACTACTTCTCAGAGTTCAGTGTGTCAAATCGGAGTGCCTGTTGTCCGGACCTCTGGCAGTCTCTATGGGGGTGCCACAAGGTTCAATTCTCGGGCCGACTCTTTTCTCTGTATATATCAATAATGTCGCTCTTGCTGCTGGTGATTCTCTGATCCACCACTACGCAGACGACACCATTCTGTATACATCTGGCCCTTCTTTGGACACTGCTAACAAACCTCCAAACAAGCTTCATACAACACTCCATACAACACTCCTACCGTGGCCACTCCAACTGCTTTTAAATGCTAGTAAATCTAAGTGCATGCTCTTCAAACGATTGCTGCCCGCACCCTCCGCCCGACTAGCATCACTACTCTGGACGGTTCTGAGAATATGTGGACAACAGCAAATACCTAGGTGTCTGGCTAGACTGTAAACCGTCCTTCCAGACTCACGTTAAGCATCTCTAATCCAAAATTAAATCTAGAGTCGGCTTCCTATTTTGCAACAAAGCCTCCTTCACTCATGCTGCCAAACATACCCCCGTAAAACTGACTATCCTGCCGATCCTTGACTTTGGCGATGTCATTTACAAAATTGCCTCCAACACTCTACTCAGCAAACTGGATGTAGTCTATCACAGTGTCATCCATTTTGTCACCAAAGCCGCATATGCTACTCACCACTGCGATCTGTATGCTCTCGTTGGCTGGCCCTCACTACATATTCATCGCCAGACCCACTGGCTCCAGGTCATCTATAAGTCTTTGCTAGGTAAAGTCCAGCTTTATCTCAGCTCACTGGTCACCATAGCAACACCCACCCGTAGCACTCGCTCCAACAGGTATATTTCACTGGTCATCCCCAAAGCCAACTCTTACTTTGGCCGCCTTTCCTTCCAGTTCTCTGCTGCCAATGACTGGAATGAATTGCAAACATCACTGAATCCTTATATCTCCCTCTCTAACTTTAAGCATCAGCTGTCAGAGCAGCTTACCAATCACTGTACCTGTACACAGCCAATCTGTAAATAGCACACCCAACTACCTCATCCCCATATTGTTACTTATCCTGTTGCTCTTTTGCACCCCAGTATCGCTACTTGCACATCACCATCTGCACATCTATCACTCCAGGGTTAATGTTAAATTGTAATTATTTATTGCCTTACCTCCATACTCTTCTACATTTGCACCCAATGTACATCGATTTTTATATTATGTTATTGACTGTACGTTTGTTTATGTGTGTAACTCTGTGTTGTTGTTTTTGTCGCAATGCTTAGCCTTATCTTGGCCAGGTTGCAGTTGTAAATGAGAATTCCTGAACATTTTTTATTTTAATTTTATTTCACCTTTATTTAACCAGGTAGGCCAGTTGAGAACAAGTTCTCATTTGCAACTGCGACCGGGCCAAGATAAAGAGTAGCAATTTGACACATACAACAACAGAGAGTTACACATGGAATAAACAAAACATACAGTCAATAATACAGTAGAACAAAAGAAAACAAAAAGTCTATATACTTTGAGTGCAAATGAGGTAAGTTAAGGAAATAAATAGGCCATGGTGGTGAAGTCATTACAATATAGCAATTAAACACTGGAATGGTAGATCGGCAGAAGATGAATGTGCAGGTAGAGATACTGGGGTGCAAAGGAGCAAAATAAATAAATACCAGTATGAGGTAGGTAGATGGGCTGTTTACAGGCTAAGTACAGGTACAGTGATCTGTAAACTGCTCTGACAGCTGGTGCTTAAAGCTAGTGAGGGAGATGTGAGTCTCCAGCTTCAGAGATTTTTGCAATTCGAGGATAGAATTATGGTCAGATATGCCAAATGAAGGGCGAGGGACAGCTTTGTACGTGTCTCTGTGTGTGGAGTAACGGTGGTCTAGAATTTTTTGTTCCTCTGGTTGCACTTTTAACATGCTGATAGAAATTAGGTAAAAGTTATTTAAATGTCCCTATATTAAAGTTCCCGGCCATTAGGAGCGCCGCCTCTGGATGAGCGTTTGAACACAGTTTTTAGTGCCAGCAGCGGACTGTGGTGGTATGTTGACAGCTACTAAAAATACAGATGACAACTCTCTAGGTAGACAGTTCGGTCTACAGCTTGTCATGAGATACTCTACCTCAGGCGAGCAAAACCTTGAGACTTTCTTAGATATCGTGCACCAGCTGTTGTTCACATATATGCATAGGCCCCCACCCCATGTCTTACCAGAGGCTGCTGTTCTGTCCTGCCGATGGAGTGTGTAACCCGCCAGTTGTACTTTCTTAATGTCGTCATTCAGCCACGACTCGTTGGTAGGATATACATGCTTTCAGCTCGTCCCCATTTATTTTCCAACGATTGAACATTAGCTAGCAGGACGGAAGGCAAGAGCAAGTTAGCCACTCGTCGCCTGATCCTCACAAGGCACCTGGATCTTTTTCCACGAAATCTCAGTTTTCTAATCCAGTGAATTACGGGGATCTGGGCCTGGTCGGGTGTCTGTAGTAGTATATCCCTCCCCTCCGACTCATTGAAGAAGAACTCTTCTTTCAGTTTGAGGTGAGCAATCGCAGTTCTGATGTCCAGAAGCTTTTTTCGGGCATAAGAGACGGTAGCAACAAAATTATGTACAAAACAAGTTACGAACAACGCAAAAAAAAAAAAAAAATAGCATGGTTGGTTGAGAGCCAGTAAGATGGCAGCCCTCCTTTACGGCACCATCGTATTTGCTTCATCTGTCCTCTCTGTGTTGCTGTGTAGTTGGCAGATATGTGTGTGAGAAATGGTCTGCCAGAGGAGAGCAAAGGAAGGACAGAGACCGACTCAGGTAAGACCACAGACACACACCTGACATAATATAATATGTCATTTAGCAGACAATTTTATCCAAAGCAACTTACAGTCATGCGTGCATCCATTTTTCGTATGGATGGCCCCAGTGGGAATCGAACCAACAATCTTGGCATTGCAAGCGCTGTGCTCTACCCACTTAGCACCTGTGCCCACACTCATGTGTCTCTGTATGTGTTCCAGAGTCAAGGATCCTCTTTGAGCCAGGGACAGAGGAAGAGGAGGATGGTGGAGAGGACTGTAACCGCCTAACCTTTTTCCCTGTCCTGACTGAGACTACTGCACCTCTCACTGAGCCCTTCGCCCCAGCGTCCACCACCCCTGAGCCCTGCTCACATACACACACCTGCAGCCACACACACACCATACTACAGGAGCTGGAGCCTGAGGAAGAGGTGAGTGTGTGTTTGTGTGTGTCAGGTTGTATACTGGTAAAATAATGTATTTTTAGCAACCAGAAATATAAATATTTATCATGTTTTAATCAGATCTGACCAGATATCAACCAAAATGTGACGTCTTTCCCATGAGATTTTGTCATAAAAAAGACGTCTTTAACATGTTACAAAGACCCGTTGGTTGTAATCCAGTATCATGTCTTCTCAACCAGAAAAGTCCCACACTTTGAGAGAGATCTATATTTTTTTATCGTCCAGATAGTCTATGGGATTCCAATACCTCCCATCTGCTATCAGAATCTCATCTGTTATAGTTAGTTTAATGTGTGTGTTTGTGTTAACCCTGGGTTACCCCAGGTAACCCTGTGGTAACCCAGGGCTGTTTAAAGCTCAGACAACGAGCAGAGTGTTTTACTAATGTTTCTGACAGAAGAATTAACAAAAAAACAGTAGGAGGTCGTATCAACTGTCTCTCAGCTAACTGGCTAATGTGGCTGTGTGTCCTGATGAGCTGTTGTCAGATACACAGGCCTTTACACGCTTATTAATCCAGGAGCACTATTCTTAGAGCCCCCCTCCCACACACACACACACACATACAGTACTTGGCATGATTAGACTGCCACTGCCGATAGTGTGATTATGATGGTAATGTTTCTTGGGAGAATTCAATGTTGTGACATTAGCATCTCAACCAATAAGAACCCTCCTATCCTCCACTTCACTCATCCACTGCTCTCTCTCTCTCTCCTCCACTCATCCACCTCTCCTTCTCTTCCCTTCTATTTTCCACTTATCCATTCCTCAGTTCACCTGATGTCCTCCTCTTTTCTACCCTTTTTCCTCCTCTCCCTCCATTAGTTGAATCACATCAGCTTGATAATTCATAGTCACTTTAGTTAGGGTCTCTGTAGGTTGTAGGCATATTATTGTGGGGCGTTTTTCTGTTGGCAATAAATAATGTTTTTTCTACATCAATTACACTGTGTGAATGTGAATGTGGTGTGTGTGTGTGTGTGTGTGTGTGTGTGTGTGTGTGTGTGTGTGCGTGTGCGTGCGAGCACTCACTCGCTCATGTTTGTTCAGTGTGTTCAGACGAGAGGCTCTTATCACTTAGCTGGTTTCCTATTGTGTGTGTGGCAGTGATTAATTTCCCTAATAATCACTAGGCCCCTCTCTCTCCCAGTGTGTGGGATTTGATTAGTATTCATTGTGAGAGGCCTGTGGGTGCGTTGGAGCCCCATATGGTTTTTTGGGTGGTGGGTCCCTTGGGGCCGAGAGAGGGAGAGAGACAGGGAGGGGCAGGTGCACGCACACATGCATGCACACACTCACACACAGTGGTAAATGAGGGGAGACAATAGAATTAGTCACACATAATCACACTCGTAGCAGTGACTGTCTTCAGAGTCACACATAATACAAGCATCAGGGTCCATTCAGTCTCTGAGTCTATAGCGGGAGCACCGCCATCTTGGTGAAAAGGGGGACAGTTTCTCTATGATCCATCAATCAATGTTAATAATCTGAATAATGAAGTGGTGACTGTGTCGTTTTAATCATGATGAAGACGTGTGATTAAAATGATCAATCATGTGCAGCCTGGAGTGGTGATGATGTCTTGACGTCCCATGGGAACATAAAAGTAGACGTGGGCTGGGTTTCATGGTTTTCACATTATTTTTTGAAACTTTACAATGGAACACCTCTGGTTACTTAATACATACACCTCTCCTCTAACTGACCTAAATAACTTGTAAGCCTAAGTGTATGTACCAGTGGAGGCTGCTGATGGGATGATGGCTCATAATAATGGCTGAAACAGAGCAAATGGAATGGCATCAAAGAATGTGTTGGATATAATTTATACCATTCCACTAATCCCACTCCAGTCATTAACATAAACCCATTCTCCCCCATTAAGGTGCTACCAACCTCTTGTGATATGTGTGTATGTTTGTGACTGGTGTATGCTGCTGGGTGTGAATGTGACATATGGAAATGTAAGACAAGTTGCTGAGGTAGAAACCGTATTAACAGGTCATGTTAAAGCAAAATCAACCAGCAGAGTGTTTTAATAATGTTAATACATTTTAAAAAATGTTTAAACAGTAGATGGTTGTATCAACTGTCTCCTAGCTAGTTGACGTGTGTGTGTGTCCTGCTGAGCCGTTGTCAGATACACAGGCATTTACACGCTTATTAATCCAGGAGCACAGCACCCCCCCCACACACAATATTTAGCATGATTAGACTTCCACCGCCGATAGTGTGATTATGATGGTAATGTTTCTGGGGAGAAATCAATGGTATGACATTAGCCTCTCAGTCAATAAACCATTAAGTTGAATCTCTAGTGGGAGTAAACTCCACACGATTCAAGGTATGAATCTTACCTAATGAAATCCATGGCGGGTGGTACTGTAAAAACTCAATATTTTACCCCATGTTACCTATTAAGGGCGATAACTGTAGATGACCATGTAGCTTTATTCATCTCGGAAATGTAGCGAAACAAGGTAGATTTATTCACGTCAGGGGAATTTAGCAAAACAGGGTTGCTTTATTTACGTCAGGAGAATTTAGTGAACAAGGTTGCTACATTCGTCTATGAATCACAAATATGCATAGTATTGACGTCAAACAGAACAAACAAGGACATGGATGGTTCGTGATGTTGTGAGATTCTCTTTGATGCTTACTGAAAGATTGGAATCTGTGTGGGTAGCTGGACAGGTAGGATGACTGACAGTGAAGGTGAACAGGTGGTCACAGGTCAGGTGACAGAGGAATGGATGAGACGGAGGCAGGAATTCCTTTAACCATGAAGTGGTATATTTACTGGGTAGTCTGTGCTGCGTAACAAAGGAAACAGAATAACAGGTATCCAATCAAATTCATAATCACAAAGATCAAATCATAACAATCATTCATTATTAACATAATTAGGTAATTCAGCAATCCAGTTCAATAAGAAGTCAATAGGAATCATCCTTGAGTCATTTTGGCTCATAACTATTTATCATAATCATGAGAAGAATAATACAAATAATTCAAACAGTGATTCAATCTATTATCACCATTAGTTTGATATCAGAATTGATCAGTTCAGCAAACAATGACGTTTCATATTTCAAGTTTGTCTTCATATGTACATGTAATTTCATTACATAATACCATATATCGATGGCACAATTGGCTTGTGATGATCTGTAGGGCTGTGATCATTGACCATTTACATTACACAATAGATTTGAAGCATGCTCTCTGCGGTAATAACTATAAACAATAACTGATGGCCCACTCTCCCGATCGCAACAGGTAGTTCAGCTGAAATGTAACAGATTCGGTGGCCTTATATGGATTCATGGACGCACAGAACTTCTGGAGCAGATGGAGTTAAGGAAGAGAAAGCAGCAAGATCGGGTGATAGCGATTTCCTCATTTTATGGAGTTGAAATCTGTCGGACATTTCCACTTGACCTAATTAAAGTGCCCCTGGCCCAGCTGAGCAAGAGGCCATGAATTAAAGGATTCTTCCACCAACTCCATGGGCCTTTTCACAGATCGACTGGTGCTATGCGATTTAGGATATCAGGACCTGCTTGGTCCAAGCAATTGTAACAGTAGAGCAAAGGATCGCAATATATGGGAAAATTAATGGCTGCAGTGTTGCCGTTATAATGAGTACATGAGGCATGGAATGCTAAGGCATAAATGTACGAAAGTGTGTATTCTTATTTTAAATTGATGTAGTTCTGTCCTTGTGCTGTGCTTGTCTATTAACCCCCTAAGGTCGATGTCTGCGCCCCCATGGAAATCTAATTAGCATAACAAAAACAATCCCCATAAAAATGTCAGTTTAAGCTAGAGATATCTATTTTGCATTGGATGCATCTCAATCAACCACATCCGCCTATGTCACACGTTCGCATCTGCGGTGAAAGGTGACAGAGCTAGAGCAATGTTTGTCAGAAGACCATTAGACATCCCGAAAATCGGTTTTCTCACAAAATCATCTGTAGCATCCAAATGTTTTGACAAACTGTTACCCCTCTATGGAAAGATGAGACTCTCACGAACACAACGTTGTCCTCCATTTTGCTCTATGACCCCCACAAGCTTCTTGGGACTCGCCTGAAGTTGGTACAGCCAATCTGCCAACTCCTGTCTGTAGCGTCCATACAGTTTGCGCTATACACTAATACGACTCTCACGAACACGTACATGTCGGTTGTTTTGCTATAGGACACCCACAGGCCTCACAATACTTGTCTGAAGGTCCCCTGATATAGGACAGACACTTCAGAACTATCATGATGTAACACTGATTGTGAATATAACCTTTATTTAACAATTTAATATAACCTTGACTTTTCATTTACAATTATGATCTTTTGTGTCCTCTCTCCCCCAAGGTTAAAGCGAAGGTATGTGTGGTGGTGGTCAGTGGGCTGTCTGTAACAGAGGGGCTGCTGTTGTTTGGGACAGACAGTCTGTACATGTGTGAGGGCTTCACCCTAAGCCCCGCAGGAGACGTCTGCTGCAGAAAACACCACCCCACTGGGTACTGTGTGTGCGTGCGTCCGTACGTGTGGCTGTGTTTGTGAGAGAGAGAGATGAGTTGGACAATGTCTGTGTGTAATTACATATAGGGATATATGGGAAAACATACTATACTATACTATTGAATATTAATCATTATGAACTGTTGTTCACACCCAGTGTCTCTCTTTCCCCCAGTGTGCGTGACGCATTCGTTTCCAGTATGCTGACTAAAGACATATCTTCATCCAGCCCCAGCTGCAAACGATGGCCCTACCAGGACATAAGAGATGTCCGCTTTATGCGTTTCCTTCTAGAGGTGAACTTACACGGCAAATCTGAAATGGCACCTAATTCCCTATATAGTCTACTTTTTGGAGTAAAATGTTAAAACATATATATTTCTCCGTCTGCATGTTGGTGTGTTTCATGTGTCTATTAGAAAGTTGTTGCAATGTTGTGGAAACGTTTCCCGTTTTCTGACACCTCAGGAAAATGCGCTGGAGATCTTTATGCAGAACGGACACTCTACTTTCCTGGTATTCTTCAACAAAGACCATGTGTCTGCTTTTAAAAGGTAAGAGATGGAGAGAGATAGGAAAACATGGAGAGAGAGATGGAGAGTGTGGCTTTATGGGACAGGTTTGATTTTCTTTCTTTCTCTCTGTTTTCCATTCCTACTACTTTCTGTAGGCTGTGTTCAGTGGTGCCAGCATTGATAGGTAGAGGGGTTGCTGAGGTCATAACTAATGCCAGGTGAGTGTGGACACATACACATACACATCAGGTACAGTTGAAGTCGGAAGTTTACCTACACCTTAGCCAAATACATTTAAACTCAGTTTTTCACAATTCCTGACATTTAATCCGAGTAAAGATTCCCTGCCTTTTGGTCAGTTAGGATCACCACTTTATTTTAAGAATGTGAAATGTCAGAATAATAGTAGAGAGAATTATTTATTTTATTTCTTTCATCAAATTCATAGTGGGTCAGAAGTTTACATACTCTCAATTTGTATTTGGTAGCATTGCCTTTAAATTGTTTAACTTGGGTCAAATGTTTCGGGTAGCCTTCCACAAGCTTCCCACAATAAGTTGGATGAATTTTGGCCCATTCCTCCTGACAGAGCTGGTGTAACTGAGTCAGGTTTGCAGGCCTCCTTGCTCACACACACCTTTTCAGTTCTGGCCACAAATGTTCTATAGGATTGAGGTCAGGGCTTCCTTAAGCCATTTTGCCACAACTTTGGAAGTATGCTTGGGATCATTGTCCATTTGGAAGACCCATTTGCGACCAAGCTTTAAAATCCTGACTGATGTCTTGAGATGTTGCTTCAATATATCCACATACTTTTCCTCCCTCATGATGCCATCTATTTTGTGAAGTGCACCAGACCCTCCTGCAGCAAAGCACCCCCGCAACATGATGCTGCCACCCCCATGCTTCACAGTTGGGATGGTGTTCTTTGGCTTGCAAGCGTCCCCCTTTTTCCTCCAAACATAACAATGGTCTTTATGGCAAAACAGTTTTATTTTTGATTCATCAGACCAGAGGTAATTTCTCCAAAAAGTGCAATCTTTGTCCCCATGTGCAGTTGCAAAACATAGTCTGGCTTTTTTATGGCGGTTTTGTAGCAGTGGCTTCTTCCTTGCTGAGCAGCCTTTCAAGTTGTGTCGGTATAGGACTCGTTTTACTGTGGATATAGATACTTTTGTACCTGTTTCCTCCAGCATCTTCACAAGGTCCTTTGCTGTTCTGGGATTGATTTGCACTTTTCGCATCAAAGTACGTTCATCTTTAGGAGACAGAATGTGTCTCCTTCCTGAGTGGTAGGATGGCTGCGTGGTCCCATGGTGTTTATACTTGCGTACTATTGTTTGTACAGATGAACGTGGTACCTTCAAACATTTGGAAATTGCTCACATGGATGAACCAGACTTTTTTGGCTGATTTTGCTGATTTGGCTGATTTCTTTTGATTTTCCCATGATGTCGAGCAAAGAGGCACTGAGTTTGAAGATAGGCTTGAAATACATCCACAGGTACATCTTCAATTGACTCAAATGATGTCAATTAGCCTATCAGAAGCTTCTATGCCCATGACATCATTTTCTGGAATTTTCCAAGCTGTATAAAGGCACAGTCAACTTAGTGTATGTAAACTTCTGACCCACTGGAATTGTGATACAGTGCATTATACATTATAAGTGAAATAATCAGTCTGTAAACAATTGTTGGAAAAATGACTTGTGTCATGCACAAAGTAGATGTCCTAACCGACTTGCCAAAACTATAGTTTGTTAACAAGTATGTAAACTTCCGACTTCACCTGTAGAAACACTACATGGCCAAAAGTAGGTGGATACCCGTTCAAATTAGTGGACTCGGCTATTTCAGCCACACAGCTGCTGACAGGTGTATAAAATCCAGCACACAGTCATGCAATCTCCATAGACAAACATGGGTCTCCCGGTCATGGCCAGATGTGACAGAGCCTGGACTCCAACCAGGACCTCTAGTGGCACAGCTAGCACCGTGATGCAGTGCCTTAGACCACTGTGCCACTCGGGAGGCCCACAAGATCCAGCTTATTGAACTGGGAAGCCTCTCCCAGGTGGAGAGTGTGTGTGCTTGTGTGAAAAGAGACGGAGTCAAATCAGGACATTGAAAAATTACAGTTAGGGCTTGTGTTTGTGTTTGCGTTTTGTGTGTGTAGCAGAGTGTGCAAGGGTGTGTGTGTTTCAGAGAGCAGAGTGTGTCTGTATTAAAGCCCTAAGGCCCTCTATCACCTCATTAATCATATTGAGGATCACAGAGAACAGAGAAGTGATTCACCATCGCTTGTTTCCACTACAACCTCCTATAGGAAATTATTGCTTGCAATTACTACCTGCAATTATACTATATTGTACAGCGGGACAAATGCAATGATTGATTTAGGCTGCTTTCTACAAAATAATGTGGTAAGGAGTTACTGGGGATAGAAATTGGATATACTTCAGATGGCTCTTGATTTGTGAAATCAAGTGTATGACTTTGTATGAGTATCATATAACCCAGAGATATTTCTGGAAATTGGAACGAGAACATTTACTACAAGTCTGCTGTTTAGACTTTATTTCTTCGCCTTATGAGTGAGAAATAACTCAATATTACTGCTGTTTCTGAGCTTAGTTAAGCAACCTGTCCGGATTAAGCCCATGTCCATTATTAGATGTAATTTAGGGGCTTTTCACACGACTGAGCTGAAGCAAGCTGAGTCAAAGCAAGCTGTACTGAGCCCACCTGTTTACATACACATCAACCATAGTCGTGGAAACCAAGCCTGCATAGTTTGTACTGTTATGTACAAAACAGTACTGTACTGTAGTAATCTATGACGATAAGTACATACCATTTTCTATTTACAGTAGAGTGAAGAGGTTCAACCAGTTGATATGGCCTGCAAAGTTAGGTAGCAGTGTAGTCTGTCTGCAGCTCCAGTTAACTGGCCATTCCATTCCACCTGAGAGCTCTTCCATTGGTTCACACACACAAACTCACAGTATTAACTACCCAGCAATCCGGGAACATTCCCAGAACATTAGCTAAGATTCCCATTAAGTTCTAGTTAGGGTTTTATTTAACATTAGCATGGTAAAATCCCCAAAACATTCAGAGAATGGGTGGAAAATATTTATCTGATGTTACAAGAATGTTCCAAGAACACATTTAGTCTGTTCTTTAATGGTTCCTAGAATGTTTCATTAGGTTCTGAAAGATATGTTTCCACAGAAACTGTCCAGTTGTGCTTACAGTCAGATGATGTTTATATCAGGGTGCACAACACGTTTCTTTGATGTTTCAAGAATGTTGACAGAACAGCCTTTCTGAGTTCTTTAAAGGTTCCCATAACAGGTAGGAACAGTGTAGGAAAAGTACAAGCGATAGATTCCCAAAACACAAAATATGCTCAGTTGTGATGACATTCATACAATTTTACATTTTAAAATGTTTTTCTTGCCTGAGTAGCCTGGTTTCACTGCCAAAAATAAAATTAAACCATCTAGTGTTCAGCGAACAGTGTTCAACACAATGTCAAATACAGGTAGCCTAGTCAAATAATTAACATCCAATCATATTAACCATTACTCTCTTGTGGGAATTCCACTAATGGTCCGTATGTAGCTGCTGCACATGTTGGTATCTGTACTGATGGCGCAAAAGCCATGACAGGGAGACATAGTGGAGTGGTAATGCGTGTGCAACCGGTTGCTCTGTGCAACTTGGGTACACTGCAGCATCCACCAAGAGGCTCTTGCTGCCAAGGGAATGCCTGACAGCTTGAAAGACGTTTTGGACACTACGGTGAAAATGGTTAACTTTGTTAAAGCAAGGCCCCTGAACTCTCGTGTATTTTCTGCACTATGCAATGCTATGGGCAGCGACCATGTAACGCTTTTACAACATACAGAATTGCGCTGGTTATCAAGGGGCAAAGTATTGACACGTTTTTTGGGAATTGAGAGGTGAGCTTAATGCATTCTTTACTGACCATCATTTTCACTTGTCTGGCCGCTTGCATGATGACAAGTTTCTCACACGACTGGCCTATCTGGGTGATGTTTTTTCTGCCTGAATTATCTGAATCTAGGATTACAGGGACTCTCCACAACTATATTCAATGTGCAGGACAAAATTGAGGCTATGATTAAAAAGTTGGAGCCTTCTATGCCTGCATTAACAAGGACAACACACAGGTCTTTCCATCATTGTATGATTTTTGGTGTGCAAATGAACTTAAGCTTACGGACAATGTCAAATGTGATATAGCGAAGCACCTGAGTGAGTTGGGTACGCAATTACGCCAGTACTTTCCCGAAATGGATGACACAAACAACTGGATTCGTTATCCCTTTCATGCCCTGCCTCCAGTCCACTTACCAATATCTGAACAAGAGAGCCTCATCGAAGTTGCAACAAGCGGTTCTGTGAAAATTGTATTTAATCAGAAGCCACTGCCAGATTTCTGGATTGGGCTGCGCTCAGAGTATCCTGACTTGGAAAATTGTGCTGTTAAGCCACTGAGGGCGGCAGGGTAGCCTAGTGGTTAGAGCGTTGGACTAGTAACTTAAAGGCTGCAAGTTCGAATCCCCCAGCTGACAAGGTACAAGCTGACAACTGTTCCTAGGCCGTCATTGAAAATAAGAATTTGATCTTAACTGACTTGCCTGTTTAAACAAAAAAGACACTGATGCCCTTTGCAACCACGTACCTATGTGAGAGTCTATTCTTGGCCCTCACTCGTATGACACCTAAATACAGGCACAGACTGTTTTTGGAAAAGGTTTTAAGACTGAGACTCTCCAATACAACCCAACATTGCAGAGTTATGTGCATCCTTTCAAGCACATCCTTCTCATTAAACTGTAGTGAGTTCTTCACCATTTTCAATGAACAAATAAGGTTTTATATGTAAGATGGTAAATATAAAGAGCAAAATGATTGATTATTATTATTATTATATTATTTGTGCCCTGGTCCTAAAAGAGCTCTTTGTCACTTCCCACAAGCCGGGTTGTGACAAAAACTTACACTTGTTCTTATGTTTAATACATGAATCGTAAAGTGTGTGTGTGTGACAAGCTTACAATGATGGCAAAAAACAACATTTGAGAGTGCGCTGACCCCGGTGCTAAAGGGGGTACGTAGCTGAAGGTTGAATGTTTGAAGGGGTACGGGACTATAAAAAGTTTGGGAACCACTGGCATGGAGGATTAATGATCAATCCCACATGTTCTTTAAACGTGTTTCTTTTGAGAAAAAAAGGGAAATTGAGGCTCAGGTATACTCTACTAAAAGAGAGTAAATCTTTATTTAGTCCAAATTTATAAATCTAGTCAAATGCAGAATTTAGACTAACTGAAAAAAATAAATAAACATGGTGTAAAAATGAACTGTTCAACTTTTTATAAACGCACCCGATATGATTCCGAAATGTGTTCTGGGAAAGTTCTTGCAACATCAGGTGAATGTTTTTTGCATACTAAAAGAAACATTGTAGATCATCCACACAACTGGACAGTTTTTGTGTTTTGGGATGTCCCCACATTGTTCTCACCAGACAGTTCCCACAACCTAATGAAACATTCTGGGAACCTTTAAAGAACAGATTAAATGTGTTCTAGGAACATTCTTGCAACATCAGGCAAGTGTTTTATACAAACATTCTATGAGAACATTTGCCGTGACCGAACAAATGTTCTGGGAACTTGCACAGAACCAATTTTTGTTTGCTGGGTACACATTACACACACTCATCTCCACTAGGGCTGTTGCGGTGACCGTCTGTCACGAGTCATTTAATAAAATAAAAAAATAACCTTTATTGAACTAGGCAAGTCAGTTATGAACAAATTATTATGTACAATGACGTCCTAGGAACAGTGGGTTAACTGCCTTGTTCAGGGGCAGAACAACAGATTGTTACCTTGTCAGTTTGGGGATTTGATCTAGCAACCGTTTAGTCACAGTGTTTAGGCTGCTGGCAATAAGAAAGTCTGTGTGTGCAAAAAGTGTGTGCAAATGGCATGAGGAGGTAAGGCAATAAGTAGGCCATAGTAGCAGAGTAATTACAATTTAGCAAATTAACACTGGAGTGATAGATGAGCAGATGATGATGTGCAAGTAGAAATACTGGTGTACAAAAGAGCAGAAAAGTAAATAAAAACAATATGGGGATGAGGTAGGTAGATTGGGTGCGCTATGTACAGCTGCAGCGATTCGTTAGCTGCTCAGATGTTTAAAGTTAGTGAGGGAAATATAAGTCTCCAACTTCAGCGATGTTTGCAATTCATTCCAGTCATTGGCAGCAGAGAACTGGAAGGAAAGGCGGCCAAAGGAGGTGTTGGCTTAGAGGATGACCAGTGAGATATACCTGCTGGAGCGCGTACTACGGGTGGGTGTTGTTATCGTGACCAGTGAGCTGAGATAAGGCGGAGCTTTACCTAGCATAGACTTATAGATGACATGGAGCCAGTGGGTCTGGCGACGAATATGTAACGAGGGCCAGCCGACGAGAGCATACAGGTCGCAGTGGTAGGTGGTATAAGGGGCTTTGGTGATGAAACGGATGGCACTGTGATAGACTGCATCCAGTTTGCTGAGTAGAGTATTGGAAGCTATTTTGTTAATGACATCGCCGAAGTCGAGGATCGGTAGGGTGGTCAGTTTTACGAGGGTATGTTTTAGAGATCTACCGATTATGATTTTTCAACACCGATACCAATTATTGGAGGACCAAAAAAGCCGATACCGATTGATCGGCCAACTTTTTTATTTATTTGTAATAATGACAATTACAACAATACTGAATTAACACTCTTTTTTTACCCCTTTTTCTCCCCAATTTCATGGTATCCAATTGTTTTAGTAGCTACTATCTTGTCTCATCGCTACAACTCCCGTACGGGCTCGGGAGAGACGAAGGTTGAAAGTCATGCGTCCTCCGATACACAACCCAACCAAGCCGCACTGCTTCTTACCACAGTGCGCATCCAACCCGGAAGCCAGCCGCACCAATGTGTCGGAGGAAACACCGTGCACTTGGCAACCTTGGTTAGCGTGCACTGTGCCCGGCCCGCCACAGGAGTCGCTGGTGCGCGATGAGACAAGGACTATAAATTGTTGGGACTATTATTTGTTTTTCAACAGGACAATGACCCAACACACCTCCAGGCTATGTAAGGGCTATTTGACCAAGAAGGAGAATGATGGAGTGCTGCACCAGATTACTTGGCCTCCACAATCACAAGACCTCAACCCAATTGAGATGGTTTGGGATGAGTTGGAATGCAGAGTGAAGGAAAAGCAGTCAACAAGTGCACAGAATATGTGGGAACTCCTTCAAGACTGTTGGAAAAGCATTCCAGGTGAAGCTGGTTTAGAGAATGCCAAGAGTGTGCAAAGCTGTCATCAAGGCAAAGGGTGGCTACTTTGAAGAATCTCTAATATAAAATATATTTTGATTTAACACTTTTTTGGTTACTACATGATACCATATGTGTTATTTCATAGTTGTGGTGTCTTCACTATTATTCTACAATGTAGAAAATAGTAAAAATAAAGAAAAACCATTGAATGGTACTGTAGGTCATGACTAACATGAGCATGTCGAGTAGCCTATGTAAACTGGTAGATGTGGTTTAATGCAGTTGACAGTTGATATTCTGATGTTCTGTTGTTGTTGTGTTGTTCAGGAAGACTCCAGTGATGGAGAAGACTACTCAGGTGAAATGGCAGGTACTGTACTGTTTGACATAATTGATAGTGATCTACTGAGAACTTCAGTTGTTTTTCTATGACTGACAAATGTTTGTATTTATTGTGAACATTGTGGCAAACACATTATATTTTAATATTCTTAATATCTTCTAGTCTTCTTGATCTTCTATCAACATGATATATCAAACATGTGTGTGTTCTCTCTGACAGCGCAGTATTATCTAAATACAGATTGTGTTTGTCTGTGTTCTTTTACTCTGACAGCGTGGGGACATTAGTAATTTTGAGTACCTGATGCATTTGAACACTCTGGCTGGTAGAACCTATAGTGACCTCATGCAGTACCCCGTCTTCCCCTGGGTCCTAGCAGACTACAAGTCGGAGGTGAGGAGTAATACTGTTTGTCTCTGTCTGTCTGTGTGTCTGTCTCTCTGTGTCCATATCTGTCTCTGTATGTCTCATATCTGTAATAATACTGGCTGTGTAACTACTTATTTAACCTAATTTTGTCATAAAGAGCGCATGTTCAACTTAGTAACAAGCATGATTTCCCATCTTAAGAATTTAAATTAAGAAAAAGGACTGTATGGAAGCTTGTGTGCATCAGGGAGGGGCAATTGAATGCAAGTTTAACCAAAAATGTGAACTTGTTAAAACATTTCTAGCCTATCTATCTATATGTAATAGGGTTGATGTGTTATGCTCCGACGCACTCAGTTTTCCACCACAAAACACCATAAAATGGCCAAATAGAGTATAATCATCTTACCTGCTTCTACACAATGATTTGACTATAAGGTGTTCCTTTTGAGAAAATAATGTACAAAATTAGTTTTATCAAATTGAAACAAGAGTTCAGTTCACGTTACAGGGATGACCTTAAACCTGAGGGACAAATGTAAATGAATCACTATTCACATTAAAGCTGCAATATCTAACTTTTTTGGCGACCCAACCAAATTCACATTTTTGTGAAATTTTTTGTTATAAATCTATCAATCTCATTGAAAGAAAGTCTAAGAAGTAGTAGAACTGTTCTATTTGTGCTATTTCTATGCTTCCCATTCTTAAGTTTTGTTTGTGCAACTTTTACTTTCAGTTTTGTACACCAGCTTCAAACAGCTGAAAATATCATGTTTGGGGTTATGGAAAATATATTTCCCAGCGGTTTAGTTGGTACAATGATTCTCTACATTATTACTTGCTTGTTTTTGTCACAAACTGAAATTTGGCTAAATATTCTAACTTTAGCAACCAGGAAATGGCAGAACGATTTGTATATAGTGCATCTTTAAATAAGTAAATAATTTGGGCTTTACAATGATGGTGAAAACGTAGGGAAAATCTTGGGGTTAAGGGATTTTAAATCTTCCTAGAAGTTGGACAAACAGGATGTGGGACATGCCAATAATGGGATTCTTTTATGAAAACACACTGCTATTGGAATTTCTAACATGGTTTAGTTAGAGCATAGATGTATGTGTTCCAACTGTTTTATCGGCTTTTTATGGTAGTTATGCTGTCAACATCAGGAGGATACGATTTGAGAGCACTAGTTGGCTCCACAAGCTGTAAGTAGCTTTGACTGCATGCTCAGCTGACCGTGCATTCAGAGCCATCCAGTGGCTCACCACACTACAGACTTTATTTTACCATGTTCCTGTGAAGCAATTATAATGACAGTCCACCACAACATGCTTGAGAGGCTCCTGATTAGCAAGGGGTAGTCTGTTTAATTTCATTGTGTATTAAAAACACAGTTTACTATCATTGTGAGGGGTTTTCTCCAGTGGTTTGAAACGGCTATTGGGCTTCCTGGGAAAACTTTGATCGAGGTTGCAGCAGTAACCAAGGGGACAGGGCTTAGCGAAGGGTGAATTGTTATATTATTGATTGCATATTTACATGTCATATACTATTTATTGATAGACCCTGGATCTGACCAAACCGGCGACATTTCGTGACCTCTCGAAACCAATGGGAGCCCAGACAGAGAAGAGGAGAGACATGTTTATTCAGAGATTTAATGAAGTGGAAAATAGTGAAGGTAGTGTACCATACCATGTGCTGATGTTGTACTAACTGCAACCCCTACTGCAACAACTCAACACTTTAATTTCACATTACACTGCCCCCAGTTCTAACATCACTGATATTTAACATGTATGGCCTACAATCTGAAGCAATACAGTGTCCAATCACATGATTTTCTCATGATTTTCTTCATTTCAGGATGCATTTTGTGTTGTATTGGTTATTCATGGCTGAGTTTTTTGGCTATTCTAGGTGACCTGGCAGTGAGGTGTCACTACTGTACCCACTATTCTTCGGCCATCATCGTGTCTTCCTTCCTCGTTCGGATGGAACCCTTCTCACACACCTTTCTGACCCTACAGGTGAGAGGTCAAGGGTCAGCTGCTCTGTTTGGCTCATTACATCTTGACATGTGCCCCCATTGGCCAGTGTTTTTCAACCAAGGTCCAGGAGAGCTACATGGTGTGCAGGCTTTTTTTCCAGACCAACCCGAACACACCTGATTCAGCCAGTTGGTCAGTTGAAGTTGTATTCGTGCAAGGCTGGAACAGAGGCCTGTACATACTGTATCTCTTTTTTCCATAGTACTGTTTCACTGGTGTATGCTGAGCTAAAGAGCAAGCACAGTACATTAAATACAACAAATATTTTACCAGAAAATGTCAAAATAGTATTTTGGGCTTTTCTGTAGATGTCATAAAACGAATAATCCTTAAAAAGATTATCCGGTACTTTTGTATACTTTTTAGCCTGTAGTTCTGAAAGTAGCGCTCACAAGCAAAAAGTGGTCCCTGAAAATTGCTCTGCTATATGTACATCTTGCTAGCTGTCACTCAAATGGCAAGGCGCTGAAGCTCATTGGCTAGAACTGGAATTGCTAGGGGCTGGCCCACGTTGGGGAAAATGTAGGGAAAATGGTGCAGCACAGCTTCCAGAAAAACAGTCGCTTTCAAACTAGAGATTTTGTGGCTAATTGAGGTAAAACAATAATTCTGCTCATAGATTATGCATGTATGAACTACCAAAGTTGCAGAGTGTAACGGTTTTCTAGTGGTGATGAAGGAGAGTCGGACCAAACTGCAGCGTGTCGATTGCGATCCATATTTATTAAACAAAACGTAAACACGACTAAACACTAAACACTACAAAACAATAAACGTAATGAAAACCGAAAACAGCCTATCTAGTGCAAACTAACAGAGAGTACAAGTAAGACACTAAGGACAATCACCCACGACAAACTCAAAGAATATGGCTGCCTAAATATGGTTCCCAATCAGAGACAACGATAAGCACCTGCCTCTGATTGAGAACCACTCCAGACAGCCATAGACTTTGCTAGACAACCCACTAAGCTACAATCCCAATACCACCACCAAAACCCCAAGACAAACACACCACAATTACAAAAACCCCATGCCACACCCTGGCCTGACCAAATACATAAAGATAAACACAAAATACTTTGACCAGGGCGTGACACAGAGCATGTCTTTAATGACTGCCTCCTTATTTTGGACTCGCTGGATTCCATATCAGCTTTTTAATTTAGAAACAAATTAATTTAAATGAGATTTCAATAAATACTGAACAAAACTATAAACGCAACATGCAACAATTTCAACGATTTTACTGTATAAGGAAATCAGCCCACTGAAATTAATAAATTAGACCCATTAAACCCGATGGATTTCACATGACTGGGAATACAGATATGCATCCGTTGGTCAGTATCTGTTGTGACCACCACACTTTGCATAGAGTTGATCAGGTTGTTGATTTTGGAATGTTCTCCCACTCCTTTTCAATGGCTGTGCGAAGTTGCTGGATATTGGCCGGAACTGACACACACTGTCGTACATGTCAATCCAGAGCATCCCAAACGTGCTCAATGGGTGACATGTCTGGTGAGTATGTAGGCCATGGAAGAACTGGGACATTTTCAGCTTTCAGGATTTGTGTACAGATCCTTGCGACATGGGGCCGTGCATTATCATGCTTATACATGAGGTGATGACAGTGGATGAATGGCACAACAACGGGCCACAGGATCTTGTCATGGTATCTCTGTGCATTCAAACTGCCATTGATAAAATGCAATTGTGTTCATTTTCCGTAGCTTATGCCTGCCCAAACATAACCCAACCTCCACCATGGGGCACTCTATTCACAATGTTGACATCAGCAAACTGCTCGCACACACGACCCGGTTGGACGTACTGCCAAATTCTCTAAAGCGACTTTGGAGTCGGCTTATGGTAGAGAAACAAACATTAAATTATCTGGCAAAGCTCTGGTTAACTGCAGTCAGCATGCCCTCAAAACTTGAGACATCTGTGGCATTGTGTGGTGTGACAAAACGGCACATTTCAGAGTGGCCTTTTATTTTTCCCCGGCACAAGGTTAACCTGTGTAATGATCATGCTGTTTAATTAGCTTCTTGATATGCCACACCTGTCAGCTGGATGGATTATCTTGGCAAAGGAGAAATGCTTACTAACAGGGATATAAACAAATTTGTGGACACAATGTGAGAGAAATATTTTTGTGCCTATGGAACTTTTCTCTGATCTTTTTTTTTCAGCTCAATTAACATATGTGTATGTTACATACACTTTATATGTTGTGTTTATATATTTGTTCAGTGTATATTAAGCAAATAAATGTGGTAACATTACAAAACAAAAGAAGAATCCCATTTGGTTGTAAAAGCTGCTGATTTCCAGTCTAGGAATCCAATAGATGCTAATGAGAAGGTCTGCATATTTGATAGTCATCATCAGACAATAAAACAATCAAGATATTAGCTTGTTGAAAACACAGTGCTCACTTTTTCCTTTCAACCCCAGACTAGTGTATGCAGTTGCAGTAATATCTATAACTTGATTTATAAGAGTTTAGCCAGTATGGGTGTTATTCTCATTGAATAAAGGTAATTGTTTTGCAGTAAATTACATTCCTCCTCATGGCATCTCTATCAAGGGGTTAGAAGATTTTATGGAAAAATTAAAAGCTTCAGTCAACGTCTGGATGTCAAGAATGAAAACGTGTTTAATATGGTTTAGGTTACTTTATTAAATGTTTCTATTCCAAAGTTTGGTTTACAATGAAAAACGCTGCATCTTCTGCCATTACGCACACATGTGCACGAATGTGTGCACGCAAGAGCACGCGGACATACTGTACATTCTTACCCACTTCTTATGTCAATCTAGCCACACAAAGGTACAGGTAGCTTAAGTAACAATGACATGCCTGTGTGAGTGAATGAGTGGACAGCTAAAGTTGATGTCGCTTTCTCTCTCTCTGTCTCTTTCTCTCTCTCTCTGTCTCTCTCTCTCTCAGGGAGGGTATGACATAGCAGAGAGAATGTTCCATAGTGTGAAGAAGGACTGGGACTCCGCCTCCAGAGACAACATGAGCGATGTCAGAGAGCTGATCCCAGAGTTCTACTACCTACCTGACTTCCTGGTTAACACAAACAACTTCAAACTAGGTGTGTATTGCGTGTGTGTGTGTGTGTGTGTATTTTGATGGGGAATATGTATTCTGAAGATGGTTGTGTCTGTCTCCAGGCTGTATGCAGGACGGTACCACTCTAGGGGACGTTGTCCTCCCTCCCTGGGCTAAGGGAGACCCCCGGGAGTTCATCAGAGTTCACCGAGAGGTCAGTTGCCTTTCACACATGCTGTTAGTTGTACACCAAACATATCTTCTAGTCTGCCGACCACGTAAAGTTGCCATGAATACAAGAAGTACAGTAGGATGAAACATTTACTGTTACATTTATATTTTTTACCTGAGAAACATTCCCACAAACACCCACAGTGCATCACCCCTGGAAAAGTTGCCTTTCTAAGGGGGCACAATGGCTGGAGATAGCACAGGGATGGGGATGTCGGTTCTTGTCATTCTAATTCTATATTTTTAGGACTGACTGCTCTCAGTATGCTAGTGTTTTAGCTGTTATCCATCTTAGTGGAGATATCCCTTATTCTTTAGGCCCAGTCACTTCTTAACAATTTTAAAGAAAGGGGTAAACATTCATGCTGTCCCGTTAAGTTGGGCTCGGGGTTGAACCAGAAAGAGTGAAATTGTTTTCTGCACTTAAATAGATAAACAGCTCTTGTGCTCATCAACAAATGCCTATTATAAATAGGTTAAAGGCTTGTTTTACTGTGTTTAAAACCACTGGCATTACAGGATAACAGGCTTTTCAGAGCCATTAAGAACACACACAATACACTCTCTCATAACCTGATACTACTGCCTGACACTCGGGATGAATGCCTGCTCTCTCTCTCTCATTCTCTCTATTTTTCTCTCTCTTTTTTTTCCCCTTTCACTCTCGCTATATTTCCTCCCCCTCCACTCCACTCCAGGCCTGTATGGTGTTTATCAGTCTGTAATCTCATAAAATCTCAAATTGCCTCCAATTCCCACCAAATTAGCTGTTTTAGCTGCATGTTTATTCTTCCTGATATGCAAATGAACTCCATATGGAACAATATGAACAATAGAAAGCAGTTATGAGACTGAGATCTGTTGTTATTAAGGTCTCCTTAACGGAGACTTCTGGTCATAATGTCCACTATTTCTAATGTTCAAAACATGTCTCTAATTCAAGCTAATTCAAGGCAAATGATTCTGTAATTCTGTGATTCGGTCGTGATGAGAGTATTAGCTCACAACATTTTCCTGCTCCTCACTTTTAAATGGACTCATGTAGGAAATCACACCTGAGTAATCTGATAGATACTGGGCTTTCTAATGAGTTTCTGTTTCCTTGTTCACACTTTGAGTCATAATTCAGAGGTTATAAAAGGCTTAGATTTGTTTTTTTTAATCTCATACTGTTGCGGATGAATGATGGTTTTAGGGTTAACTCTCCTATCTGAGTTGCTCCTGGTTTGTATGTGGCTAGAAGGTCCTCCTCGTACATTTTCATATATTCAACTATACTGTAAATGCCAGTCAACAAAGAATTGGATGTTTCTTGAGTGCATTTATATTACTGTGCGTGTGTCTGTCTGTCCGTCCGTCCATCCATCCATATGTTCATACAGTGGTTGCTCAACTAAAAGTTTGGAGATTATGCTGCGGGACATAGAGGTAATTTGTGGTTTAGTACAATACCCTGCGTCACTGCTTCAATGCTCCAGACCACCGCAAGGGGGAGTTAGAGCTTATGCTTTTGAGAGCCATATAGTTTGGAAAATAATTGGGAAGAGATTTTCAATGGCACGTTTTATGAATTGACACAAAATTTCCCGTTCCCCCTGAACAATAGTGTAAGAATTGCTTGTCCTCTGTCTTGCACGCACACCCAAAAAAAGACACTTATTTTTTTGTTTCTACTTGATCAGAACAAGCTGTTACTGGATTGTAGCGTATTACTAACTAAAACTGTTGTAACACTAAGGTTTTAATTCTAAGAGAAACTAAAATGACCTGGACCTGGATGCCATGTACAGTATCATAGTCTCTAAAAGGAAAAATATTACCACCGTCTCTTGCGCTTGTCATTTTCCTTTTTATAATACATCCTTATTTACAAAGCGATTATTATTATTATTAGATATTCTCACAGTGCATATTTGTAAACCCCAAACTCTAAAAGTAATTGGAAAGGTAGATGCAAATTATTTGTGACATTGTGGTTACAATAAAGAATGTAAACAATATGCTGTGTTTTTATTTACAGTAGTGATGGACAGCTGGAGGAATTTTGAAAACAGGTTTTCAAACATCTGTTTTTCACATGTACTGTAGCAAGTGTAGCCCATCATGCAAACAATGTTTCCTATTAGCAGGACAATAGACTCTTCATAGCCCGGCTACTGTAGGTGTGAAAATCCCCCAATTTGCTATGTATTCGATGCTTAAGTACTCTAAAGTGTTACATTTCTAACTCAAGACCTAATGCAACCGCAAATTATCAGAGAACCATTTAGATTGCAAAATAGATGGGAAGAGATTCCAACTCACATGGTTTTGACATGCAACTCTTCAAAGCCCAGCTGCTGTAGGTGCGAAAATCCCCCAACAGTTCTTCATCAACATCTTTATGCTTTCATTAATAAAATAAAGAGAAAAAATACACTCAAAAAGCAGATGTTTATTTAAACTACATTTTAGTTGCACTTCCCCCCCAGCTCCACGACCACAGGCCAAACCTTGCTGAGATGATCAATGTATTTGTTGCACTGTTGTATCGGCTATTTCTCAAGCCAAAACAACTTGATGGCCTTCACCAGTTGGGGCAGCAGGTAGCCTAGTGGTTAGAGCATTGGGCCAGTAACCAAAAAGTTGCTAGATCGAATCCCGAGCTGACAAAGTAAAAATCTGTCATTCTGCCCCTGAACAAGGCAGTTCACCCACTGTTCCTAGGCTTTCATTGTAAATACAAATTCTTTCTTAACTGACTTGCCTAGTTAAATAAATATAAAATAAAACCAGTTCATCTTTGCTTGTACTGTAGGCTTGGCAGAGTTACGGACTCATGTTTTCAGTTGATGCCAAACAAGTTAGATTGGGTTTAAATCAGGAGACCTATACATGTAGAGATTGAATACATATTTTGAGATATACTGTAGGCCTACCGTAGGTGTTGTAGGTCTTTTATTTATTTATTTATTTATTCATATTTTACAACATAAAGGTCTACTTACTCTGCTGGCGTCTTCAGCCAGTTTATGCCCTCATTTGCAATGCAAACCCAGGCAGCAGTGTGTTTTGGGTCATTGTCTGCATTTGGAGCAGAAATAAAACATTTAGCCAAACAGCCAACATTAGGTACAATAATATAAATATAAATGTTTAGTTATGTTTAGGCCTATGTAAATAGGCCTAAACATAACAAAATATTGCTATAAGTAGTCACTCAGCTGCTTGATGAAACCTTCCATCACCTCTGTGACAATGCTGCGGTTATTTCTTTGTCTTCCTTGCCTGGTGGCGGCCCGTCAGGAAGTCCAGAATCCAGTTGCAGAAGGAGGTGTTTGGTCCCAGGGTCCTTTGCTTATTGATGAGCTTTGAGGGCACTATGGTGTTGAACGCTGAGCTGTAGTCAATGAATGGCATTCTCACATAGGATTTGAAGCAATAGCCTACTGGGTAACTGTTTTAGCACCATTTCACGCTGCTCTGAGACAAGCATGGGACTGGTCTTGATAAAACAATGAGATTTTTATTTTCACTGAATCGCTGTTTGGGTGTTGGTTAGCCTACAATTAGGGTGTGGAAACGGGCATGTTGTACAGTGCCAGGGTTTTGTTTTTCATAGAAACACCATAATATTAATCAAACTTTTGAAGTTAAATTTCAAATCAATCCCATATACTATGTTCTTACAAAAAAACGTTTTTAAATTCTTTAGTACAGCCAATATTACAAAAAGTCATGCTTCTCAAAGATGCCCTCTTGTGGTCATACTAGCACTAACTAGCATTATATTATAGCATTGTATATAGACTTATTTTTCTACTGTATTATTGACTGTATGTTTGTTTTACTCCATGTGTAACTCTGTGTTGTTGTATGTGTTGAACTGCTTTGCTTTATCTTGGCCAGGTCGTAATTGTAAATGAGAACTTGTTCTCAACTTGCCTACCTGGTTAAATAAAGGTGAAAAAAATTAATTAAAAAAAATTAATGACAACAATGGTTGACAATTAAATAACGTGCCATAGAATTCTGCGGCAGCCCTCAAGGTGTGTTGCAGTATGACACAACTTTTACAGGAAGAACCACTGCATGTGGGTGCATGTGCGTTTGTGTTGTATCTTACTATTTTGCTCTGTCCCCCAGGCTCTGGAGAGTGAGTATGTTAGCTCCCACCTCCACCTGTGGATCGACCTGATCTTTGGGCACTGCCAGCAGGGACCAGCCGCTGTAGAGTCCCTCAACACATTCCACCCCTACTTCTACGCCCAGAGAAGGAAAGGGACAAGGGGGCAGGATGCACTCAGAGACCCCCTTATCAAGAGTACCATCCAGGGATACGTCAATAACTTTGGACAGGTTCCCAAACAGGTAGGAATGAGAGAAGCCTTGACAATCTACCATTACACATATCTAGGAGGTACTGGTTGTAGAAATGGGGTATATTTCAGTTGGCTCTTGATTTGTGCCAGATTTAGCCAGTGATGGCCAAAGTGAGGGTTGTCTCTATGAATGACCTCTACCCTTTGGCACCTCAGCTGTTCAACAAGCCCCACCCTCCTCGTGCCGGCTCAAAAAAGGAGGGATCAGCACCCGCCCAGCCAACCCCCTTTTTCTTCAGACTGGACAAGCTCAAACCCTCCATTCAACCATTCAAAGGTAAAGTTCCAATTATAACACGATCATAACATTACTCAAACTTTCTGTACCACTCTCAACACTGTCTAGCACTATTCAATCCCACACAAACCGTATCCAAGCACTTCTCTAACAATACCCCAAAACAGTAGAATCAGGAGTGCTGTGCTTTACTTTTCTGACTTTATTTTCCCTGTGGGGTAAAATTGTTTGCAGTACTATGTGGAAATCACAGAAGGCTGCTGAGAGGAGGACGTCTCATAATAATGAATGGAATGGTATCAAACCCATGGAAACCATGTGCTTGATGAGTTCGATCACCATCCCAAAAATTCAGTTCCAGCCATTGCTATGAGCCCGTCCTCCCCAATTAAGGTGCCACCAATCTCCTGTTGTGAATATTTAAAAGGCGTTACAAAGAACTAGACTTGTATACAGAAGTGCGAGCGTATGCAGTGTGTGTACGCAAGAAAGACTCATGTATTTAATCATTTTCATTCACCTTATTATTTCAAAATAACGTTTTTGTACCTCAATTATTTTATCTAACAGCGTTCCTCAATTATTTTATATACTAGATGGGCCAGGTCCATAGGGAGCAATAGGAAGAGGTTGGCTAGACACTCTTCATAGGGTCATTTACCCAGCACACACACACAGATCTGCTACTACGGACCTACAATATTGAGATGGACCCACCAGCGAAGCCTTGCTTAATAATCGGATTAGCCATTCTGAAGGAGATGAGCTGAATGTGTGTGTATGTTGAGGCGATGCATACCTTCCTGCATATTACATCTCAGAGTGTTGTCTGATCAAGAAGCATGTAGAGATGACTAGAGAGAAAGATATTAAGGTGATATTAAAGGATATTATTAAGGGTAATGCTGAAACATTCTCCAGGCTCTTTCTGCTTCCAGGGGATTTGGAAGGTAAAGGTGGCGATAGGAAAATAAATATTTTTCCCATCCAGGTTGGAGCAGATCAATTAAAGGCACAATTACAGGACGCCAGATACACAAACATCCTGATCCTTATAAAGATGTATGTGTATCCCCTAGGGCAGGGTGGCAGTGTATGGTCTGCAATGCAATATGGGATATTAATTTAATTGAATGAAATTCAGCAGAAGTTGAGAAACTCTTTCATGTGATGGTTTTGAAGTAGGACTATTATTATTATTTTCCCAGGTAATTTGATCCATGTACTTGGTGGCAGAGATGAAGTGTAGCCGATACTACGCCATCTAAGTTTACTAAGGGACTCTTTCCATAAATATATAGCACACAGATACAAACAATCTGGTGGGAGCGTGCAACCTGGTTCACACAGACTGGAGGCTGAGACTGAAATAATGCGAGGAGATTTTAATGGAGTTTAATTTTTTTAACCTTTATTTAACTAGGCAGATCAGTTAAGAACAAATTCTTATTTTCAATGACGGTGGCTTAGGAACAGTGGGCTAACTGCCTTATTCAGGGGCAGAATGACATATTTTTAGCTTGTCAGCTCGGGGATTCGATCTTGCAACCTTTCGGTTATTAGTCCAACCCCTAACCAATAGGTTACCTGCCGCCTATAACGAGTTCTAGGGGAGTCGTGTAAAGGCCACCCATAACATCCACATAACTGCAAGACAGAGACAACTGGTGACAGTATGATTGTCTGAATCACTGAATAACTCGTAAGGAATAACAGCAATTCAACCAGCTCAAGGACTAAACCTACTCAAATCAAAATGGTGCCAAACACTAAAGAAAAAAACATTCAAATCAATTGCTAAATTTAAACTGTAATGTTATTTGCGTAACCCTGGTTCTGATAATATGTGTGAGATATATCACTATGGGGATTTGCTTTAGTGGATTCTATAACTGAAGTACCAATCACAGTCTGTTGGAGACTGACAGACTGGTAATTCTCTATCATGCCTCTCTTCATTGCGCTCTAGCGAGCAAGGAAACACAGTGAAATATCTCACTCATATTATCATAGAACCATGGTTATGCAAGTAAAGCTAAGTTCTATTTGAAATATATTGTTTCGATATCTCACTATGGGGAAATAGACTACCCCCATATCGAGACGTGCTCTCCAAAGCCAGACTATTTCCAACCCTTCAGAAGCTCTGACAGTAAGGAAGTATATACCAACAAAAGTACAGTGACATCCAGCAGGTAAAAACCTCATAAATGTATCAGGTGTGGTTCAAATAGCCATAGTGATGATCTATTGTTGAAGGAGATGGATTTGGACCAGCGGAGGCTTCTGAGTTTAGGACGGCTCATAATAATGGAACGGAATGAATGGAATGGCATCAACACATGGAAAGCATGTGTTTGTTGTATTTGATACCATTCCACTAATTCCGCTGCAGGCATTACCATGAGCCTGTCCTCCCCAATTAAGGTGCCACCAACCTCTAGGGTTTCGAATAGTGCCCAAGAAGTGGTCATACTTCTGATGGAATGAGCTCTTCCGGGCCGCAACCGTTACTGTCATTCTTTCCAACATAACAGCCTCCTCTACTCAAAAGGACAGTGAGAGAGAGGCCTCCCCTTGCAGGTAGATGCCCAAGAAACAAAGAGGTAGTTCTAGCTCTTCTCCAATACTCTCGCTCCATCCAAGTTAAGACGAAACAAGCATAGTTGTTGCTAACCTTGTGCATAAAAGTTGGGGTCAGGTAACAAGGTAACCTAGGAGAACCCGGGGCAACTGTAGGCATGAATTGTGGACTGATATGTCATGCAGCTCACTCGCTTGCAGGCGGGCAGACTGCACAGAAGGAGAGGTGTTACCTCTCCGCGCTTTCCATCGGCTGTCAGGAAGCCCCAAGCGCAATAGAAAAGTCCCAAGACTGGGCTAAAGGCCTGGAGACTAGGCGCCTGGAGACTAGGCGCAAGCGATGCGCATACTCTTTCAACGACATGCGCAGACCAGCTGGCTGGAGTGTTTACAGACATATTCAATCTCTCCCTATCCCAGTCTTCTGTCCCCACATGATTCAAGATGTCCACCATTGTTCCTGTACCCATGAAAGCAAAGGTAACTGAACTAAATGACTATCGCCCCATAGCACTCACTTCTGTCATCTTGAAGTGCTTTGAGAGGCTAGTTAAGGATCATATCACCTCTACCTTACCTGATACCCTAGACCCACTTTAATTTGCATATAGCCCCAATATATCCACAGACAATGCAATTGTCACCATACTGCACACTGCCCTATCCCATCTGGACAAGAGGAATACCTATGTAAGAATGCTGGTCATTGACTATAGCTCAGCCTTCAATACCATAGTACCTTCCAAGCTCATTATTAAGCTTGGGGCCCTGGGTCTGAACCCTGCCCTGTGCAACTGGGTCCTGGACACTTCGCTGATCCTCAACACAGGGACCCCACAAGGGTGCGTGCTCAGCCCCCTCCTGTACTCCTTGCTCACCCATGACTGCGTGGCCACGCATGCCTCCATTTCAATCATTACGTTTGCAGACGACACAACAGTTGTAGGCCTGATTACAAACAATGACAAGAAAGACTATAGGGAGGAGGTGAGGACCCTGGCGGAGTGGTACCAGGAAAATAACCTCTCCCTCAACGTCAACAAAATGAAAGAGCTGATCGTGGGCTTCAGGAAACAGCAGAGAGAGCAGTGAAGAAGGTGAAAGCCAACAGCATCTCTTCAACCTCAGGAGGCTGAAGAAATTTGGCTTGGCCCCTAAGATCTTCACAAACTTTTACAGATGCACAATTGAGAGCATCCTGTCGAGCTGTATCGCCGCCTGGTACGGCAACAGCACTACCCACAACCGCAGGGCTCTCCAGAGGGTGGTGCTGTCTCCCCAACACATCACCGGCGGCGCACTGCCTGCCCTCCAGGATACCTACAGCACCCGATGTCACAGGATGGCCAAAAAGATCATCAAGGACATCAACCACCCGAGCCACGGCCTGTTCACCCCCCTACCATCCAGAAGGCGAGGTCAGTACAGATGAAACAAAGCTGTGACCAAGAGACATCAGACTGTTAAATAGCCATCATTAGCCTGCACCTTAGAGGCACCTGCCCTATATACATTGACATGGAACACTGGTCACTTTATAAATGGAACACTAGTCACTTTAATAATGTTTACATACTGCTTTACTCATTTCAAATGTATATACTGTATTATATTCTACTGTATTTTAGTCAATGCCACGTCGACATTGATTTTCCTCATATTTATATGTTTCTTAACTCCATTCTTTAACTTTAGATTTGTTTGTATTGTTGTGAATTGTTAGGTATTCCTGCACTGTTGGAGCTAGGAACACAAGAATCTCACTACACCTGCAGTAACATCTGCTAAATATGTGTATGTGACCAATACAATTTGATTTGATATAACCATACTGTGTAACTGTCAGAGCCTGCATGACAAGCCAAGATAGTGGTTTAAACAGAAGTTGACAGAAATGATCTGTTCAGGTCATATCACTTCTCAGAAGAGCATTACTAATTTCCACAGTGAGCGTAAAGAGTGGCGCTTTTGATGATCTCAAGTGGCATATTTGTCGCATTCAGCCTTTACCTCTCATGGGCCACACCCAGAAGGTCATAGTGCTAGGTGAGGGTGGTACATTTTTCTGTGAGCATGGGACCGACGATCCTTGCGTAATGGCAACCGCCAGGGATGGTTGTAAGCAAGAGAGTGATATCCACCAACCATCTCCATCGCCGAGGGGGCTTGAAGATGAGAGATAAGATAATCTGTATAGATGGGTGGTTAGTTGCAACGTCACAAAAAAACGATGTGCAACAGAAGTGAGCATGTTGTTGTGATTCTGGGTGGCCAGATTGCTAGCATGAATGATAAGAACCTGCCACGTGGGGAATCGTAAATGGCTCATTTCAGCTTGTTTCGTCTTGTTCTGAGTGATTTCATGTCAATGCTAATATGGCTCAAATTCGCTAGCTAGCTAACCAACAACTGTAACGATGTATTTGAGAGGAACAAGTGCTTATTGTGCAAATGTTTTTGTCAACACAGACTGGTGCGTGATGACCATACTATTTTCCAGGAGAGTTTTCATCTGTATTTTTCATAGCAGTATATTTACCACCACAAATCGATGCTGGCACTAAGACCACACTCAGCGAGCTGTATAAGGCCATAAGAAAACAAGAAAAAGCTCATCCAGAAGAGGCGCTCCTAGTGGCCGTGGACTTTAATGTAGGCAAACTTAAATCTGTTTTAGCTCATTTCTACCAGCACATCACATGTGCAACCAGAGGAAACAAAACTCTAGACCACCTTCACTCCGCATACAAATCTCTCCCTCGCCCTCCATTTGGTAAATCTGACCATAATTCTATCCTGCTGATTCCTGCTTACATGCAAAAACTGAAGCAGGAAGTACCAGTGATGCGCTCAATACGGAAGTGGTCATATGATGCGGATGCTACGCTACAGGACTGTTTTGCTAGCACAGACTGGAATATGTTCCGGGATTCATCCAATGGCATTGAGTAGTGTGTCACCTCAGCCACCGGCTTCATCAATAACTACATGGACGACGTCGTCCCCACAGTGACTGTATGTACATATCCCAACCAGAAGCCATGGATTACAGGCAACATCTGTACTGAGCTAAAGGCTAGAGCTGCTACTTTCAAGGAGTGGGACACTAATCTGGACGCTTTTAAGAAATCCTGATATTCCCTGAGACGAACCATCAAACAGGCTAAGCGTCAATACAGGACTGAGATTGAATCCTAATACACCGGCTCTGAAGCTCGTCGGATGTGGCTTGCAATCTATTACAGAATACAAAGGGAACTGACGAGCACCAGCTGTTCTGGACGATTGTGTGTGATCACGCTCTCCGTAGCCAATGTGAGCAAGATCTTTAAACAGGTCAAAATTCACAGGTCCATGGAGCCAGATGGATGGCAATACAGAGTTTAGTGCGTATGGCCCAGTACAACACTGATTCCAAGCTTCCTGCAAGTCAGGACCTATATACTAGGCTGTGTCAGAGGAATGCCTAAAAAATTGACAGACTCCAATCACCCAAGTCATAGACTGTTCTCTCTGCTACCGCACGGCAAGTGGTACCGGAGCGTCAAGTCTAGACCCAACAGCATCCACCCTAAAGCCATAAGATCGCTGAACAATTAATCAAATGGCCACCCGGACTATTTACATTGACACCCCCCCCCCCTTTGATTTTACACTGCTGCTACTCAGGGTTTATTATCTATGCAAAGTCACTTTACCGCTACCTATGTACAAATTACATGAACTAACTTGTACCCCCACACATTGACTTGGTACTTCCTGCCTAGCTTCTCAAGAAACTTTCCCGCCTCGACTGGTGTTTCAAAAATGTAGGAACAATCGCCGTGGGAGACCCCTAGGCGCGCTGGAAAGATGATTCCATACCGGATAGCCTTAGCCCGTTAGCCACTGCTTGACACTGTCAAAGCGTTTCTGCTGCTTGTGAACTGACTTCCATGGAGAGATCTGGGAAGAACATAACTTACCGGTACTCTCCCTTTCGCCCTGGCTGCATTCATCACGCGTATCTTTATAGTTTAAGAACTTCCTTATCAGAGCCCTCAGGGGTGCGTTGAGGACGTATCGTGGGCCAGAATTCCGATGAGTTCTCTCAATGATAAAAGTAGAGCGGAGTGGCCTCAGGATGCCACCGCTCTAGGAATGAGCAAGCATCGCTCCGCTCAGCACCTTCAGGGAGATGTACTAGTCTCAAGTTCGATCTCCTGCTGCGGCCCTCCAAATCAACTAGTTTAGAGGTAAGCGATTCAACCTTTTCCACAAGAGCGGTGGTCGTTGCCTGCATGGCTATAACGTTGTCTTCGGTTCCAGAGATGCGTACCTTAGCCTGAGAGATTTGCCCAGCACATTCTTTGACTTCAATTTTAGCGTTGTCTACTGCAGACAGTACATTTTCAAATTTGATATAGAATTATACATTGATATCTTTGATGGCCTTGAGGATTTCGGAGCTAACTGCACGTGTTTATTGCCTCAGTCCTGCTTCCACCACTAGCACATGAAGCTAGCACCGCGTCTTCGTCCTCAGACTCTAAACTTTCACTCGGTAAGTCTGGCTTTTTGGTGTGACTTTTCCTTGTCGGCATTGTGGGTTTTGGAAGCTAATAATCTATTACTGCCTTTCCTGGTACATTAAGCTTAAACCTCCTGTTGTGATCCTTTCATGTTAATTAATTCTGTGTTCCCGGTTCAAAATGACCGCCCCATTATAGGTGATTATAAATCCACAATAATACATATATTATCACCTAATGTTGTGTTAAATCTTTTTATCAACTTAAGTTCTTGTGAACATTACACGTTTTGAACGTCTACTTGCTATTCATGGCCTGTAAGCCTCATTGACCTGAGCTCATTCAACTAGTTTTTGAGTTTTAAAAAAGCATAATATATGGATTATTTTGACTATAACAAATACTCAGATGAAACATTGTGCTATTTACCACAGACTACTTTGTGTCCAAGTTTAACAAGGTCTTACTCCTCCTCACCAGTGTCATGATCAAAGATATGATCAAGAGCCTCACATACAGTATATCGTTTGGTCGTTGTGAGCAAGGCCTCAAAAAAGCTTTATATACCAGAGCAGCTCTATATATTATTGAAACAATGTTGTGATTGTTTGTGAGAAAACCAACAGGTGTGGTTCCCATGGAATAAAGATTCTATTGGGGAAAGGTTCCCATGGAGGTTGCCAAGGAAGCCAAAAGGGATTTTTTTTTTTTTTTTAATGATTTAACCTTTATTTAACCAGGTAAGCCAGTTGACAACAAGTTCTCATTTACAACTGCGACCTGGACAAGATAAAGCAAAGCAGTGCGACACAACCAACACATGGGATAAACAAACATACAGTCAATAACACAATAGAAAAATCTATATACAGTGTGTGCAAATGTAGTAAGATTAGGGAGGTAAGGCAATAAATAGGCAAGTGGCGAATGACAATTTAGCAATTAAACACTGGAGTGATAGATGTGCAGAAGATGAATGTGCAAGTAGAGATACTGGGGTGCAAAGGAGCAAAAAAATTAATAACAATATGGGGATGAGGTAGTTGGGTGGGCTATTTACAGATGAGCTGTGTACAGGTGCAGATGTGTGTACAGGAGTGAGGTGTGTGTGTGTGTGTGTGTGTGTGTGTGTGTGTGTGTGTGTGTGTGTGCCCAGGCTGCGACATTACCGCTAGTCCAGGCAAGCTACCAGAGTTGCTTTCTGATTTCTCTGATTTCCCCCCCTTCGTGGTGCATTAGGCCAGGTGGTTTGTGTGGATAAAGAGGATCTGGACTAATTGTACCTCCTTCTATTCATATCTCGATCTCTTCTTCTCCTCGCCCTTTCCCTATCTTCTCTTCCTCCCCTTCAGAGCTCCTTCGTGGTCCAGTAGGCCAGGTGGTTTGTGTGGACAAAGAGGTTTTGGTCGTAGAGAAGAACAGACTACTGATCCCTCCTCTGTGGAATGTCTACTTCTCCTGGGGCTTCCCTGATAACTCCTGCTCCTTCGGACACTACACTACTGAGAAAGTATGTACACTATGGAGGCCTTTTATTCACTTACTCACACTAACAAAGGTTCAATTAGATTGCCATCCATCCATCATGAGGTAGCAACATGACATGAAGCTTTAAAGTTGGCCAAACCATTTCCAACATAGACAATGACTAACATTTGTGTGTGTATTTCTATTTCCCTCTCCTAGACCTTTGCTGTATGTGAGAGTATGTGTGACTGGGGGAAGATGCTGTGTGCAGCGTGTCCCAACCAAGCTACCATAGTCACTGCTGGGATCAGCTCAGTGGTGTGTGTGTGGGATGTTTCCATCAGCAAGGACAAACTCACTCACATGAAACTCAGACAGGTGTGTGTGATGTGGTGTGAGAGTGATGTGGTGTGAGAATGTATCTAGCCCAATACACAGTAAAATGTGTGTGTGTTTGATAAAGTGAATCTCATATTGGTCTCCCAGGCGCTGTATGGTCATACCGATGCAGTAACGTGTCTGGCGGTGTCTGAGGTTCATGGAGTGATAGCCAGCGGTTCGCGTGACCTCACCTGTATACTGTGGGACCTTGAGGAACTCAACTACATCACTCAGCTACCAGGACACAAGGCTAGCATCACAGCACTTGCTATCAATGACCTCACGGTGAGTCTACACTCTCTTTTTACCTCTTTCACATCATTATCTCTCTCTATTTTTTCTCTTTTTCTCCCCCCACAAGTCCAGAATCCATGTGCTAACTATCAACAACATCTGAGAGTTGACCTCTTTCTATACCTCCTTTTGCGATCCGTCTATCGCTTTTCTTTCCACTTTCTATTTCTCTCTTTAGTGGGATCCTGTTGGATCCTGCCTGCTGACTGATAAACATTTTTTTTTTTTAAGTACCACACAAGTACATAGGGACCATCATCATTTAGCCAGTCTATTGCACGAGCATTCCTGGAACTCAGAATGAGGAAGGGAGGATTTCCTTTTCTGGCTGCACACACATCCTCTACTATGCTCGGTGCTCATAGGTCTACCATGTGTGTGGTCACTGATAGAGACACTTTTCCGTTCATTCCCTCATTTGTTTGTATTTGTATTTATTATGGATCCCCGTTAGCTGCTGCTAAAGCCATGTGTGTCTGTGTGTCTGTGTGTTTGTGTGTGTCTCTGTGTGTGTGCCAATGTTTGTGTTGCTTCACAGTCCCGCTGTTCCATAATGTGTTTTTTTAATCTGTTTTTTAAATCTAATTTTACTGCTTGCGACAGTTACTTGATGTGGAATAGAGTCCCATGTAGTCATGGCTCTATGTAGTACGGTGAGCCTCCCATAGTCTCTTCTGCATTTGGGGATTTGTAGCATGGCCAACCCTTTTTACCTGTGTATGTTAACCCTCTCCTTCAGGGTGAGATAGCATCGTGTGCAGGGCCGGTCCTGTACCTATGGAGTATGAAGGGTCAGTTACTCACCTGGCTCGACACATCCTGTGGCTCTGATGTCACTTCCTGCAGCTCAGATGGGGACATCCTGTCTGTCTGCTTCACTCAGAGACACGAGTGGGATCCACGAAACGTTATAGTCACTGGCTGTGCTGACGGGATAGTGAGGGTAAGAGAGTGAGAGTGTGTGTTTGCTAGTTCTTATTCGACAATGTGTGTATGTGTGTCTTGCCTACTACTTACTAAAACTACCTAATGTGTACTAATCATACTAAATACTATTTAGAACTTACTGTTTAGTAGAAATGTATGCCGTAAGCATCAAATATTAACATACTAGGCTAACCCATAATGAGAATGCGTCATATAATGCAAAATTCGTTCATTTTGTACAATGCATCCCCTTATATGATTATCAGCTTAATTAACAGCTTATGTCAAACACACGTGGGTTTGAAAATACTTTTTTTTCTCACTAGTTTGCAGCGGATTCTACTAAATGAAAGGCAGAGATGAGTTTGATATCCTGCCATTTAAATCATATCGAATTGTTGAGATTTCATATACTATAAAACCTTATATTATCGCACAGCTTATCAGCCTACTACTTAGAACACAAATACGACTATTCGGACACAGCCTGATTGTTTGTTTGTGTGTGTGCATGCACATCAGGGTGTTGTGGGAGGTTTGCGTGTGTATGCACGTGCCTATGTGCATGTGTGTCTGTCTTTAATGCGTTCCGTTATGCTGGATTGTTTGTGTGTAACAGATCTGGAGGACGGAGTACACTAGAACATCACCTGATCCTCCACAGCAGCCCACATCCCCAGGACAGGATCAGTCTGCAATTACCATAGACGGTAATGCTAATGCTAATTTAATGCTAATAACAACAAGACAAATATTCCTCAAATGGAGAAGAATATGATTTTTTAAAACACTTCTGGTTCATAATCAAATAAGTGCTTTTACACTCCCCCAGATATACATTTGGACAGTGAAGCTAAAACTTTTAATTTGGCTCTATACTTCAGAATTTTGGATTTGAGATCAAATGTTTCATATGAGGCGACAGAACAGAATGTCACATTTTATTTGAGGGTATTTTTATACATATCTGTTTTAGCGTTTTTAAATTAAAGCACTTTATGTATCTAGTACCCCCATTTGAAGGTGTCATAAGAATTTGGACAACTCACTTAAAGGGCTCTATTTTCAGGTAGTACTAGTGTCAAACACACGTTAGTTTGCATTTCGTCATGTAGAAACTTGCGCACTGACATTTTTCAGCCCTAACGCTATGTTCGGCAATATACCTGTCTAACATCAGCTCGCTTGCGCTGAGGTGGCACTATTTGAAGTGTGTCCTTTAATAGCGCTAATGGGAAGTTTAAAGACACACAAAAAGCAGGTCTTTAACGGTATCACAATTTATAATGGCATGGATTTTGAGAGCGGAAGTGCAGCCTATCCAGCCTATCCAGGAGAGATGTGCCCTTTGTGCCAGTGAATCTCATATTTAGAAAACATAAAAAAATATTGTTTTCCCCCATTTTGTTTAATTTGAGTAAAAACAAAGCATAGGCTAATCAAGGCTGGTTTAGCAGCATTGCATAGATGCGTCTATTTTATCCTTGCCATAAACCAAAAGTAGACTAAGAATAAAGGGGTTTTAAGTGGTCTACTGAGGGTGCTTTTTAAATGGTCTACTGAGAGGTTTTTGCCCTCATGCTTCTTCATTATTTACAATTCACATACCTGTATTTCGCTTGCTCACGTAGGCCATCCATCCACATTTTCAAAGAGCGCCCCTCGTGCGATTACCAGTCCAAACGATTCAGTCTTCCTATGATGCCATTTTTTTTGAGAATCTGCCTTGCACATCAGCAACGATGCAATTGACAGGAGCATAGTATTTTGTAAAGACGTTTGAATTTTATGCATAAAGGCATTTAGGCCTACATTTAGGCCTACACAGTGCCATGGAACAAGGGAAGTGATTTATAATATCACGCGTCTCGAACCCCTTCCTATTTAGAAATAGGTATGTCTAAATACAGTTACAGGCACCATAATTGCCCCCTGTGGGCATATAATACAGACAAGGCAATTTAGACTATGGAGGGTTTTACGCACGTCCAAACGTTACACAGGAGCTGAATAAAGATCCAATATAAAGAGAAAATGGGAATGTCCACTCGTCGCAAATGTAATGATTTATAAACATCACGGAACCATCTTACAGATCATATTTACACTTCTCCAGAAATACCAGACATTGCATTCAAGCCATGTACGTTCACACCATCCCATGGATGGTGAATCTTTAATAATACGTTTTTAATTAAATTAAACAAAAAACAATCCACTTTTTTTTTAAACAACAATATTTCAAAGAAGTTGTTGTTTAGTTTTTTTATCAGAATTTGATTTGAATTATACATGACTTTTTAGGCCTTATCGATAGCCTAGTGAATTTAATCTTGCTTATTGACTGTTTGCCTCATCCTATGTTCAGACTGCAATTTACAGTCGGCCTAGCCCCTATATCAGTGTGAACGCTAAAGCCTATGTTTAATAATGGATTTCCATATTGAAGCAATTACAACAATGTGGACTACAAATAGTTTGGATAGCAATTTGACTAGATGTTCAGGAGTCTTGTGGCTTAGAGGTAGAAGCTGTTTAGAAGCTAGACTTGGCATTCCGGTACTGCTTGCTGTGCAGTAGCAGAGAGAACAGTATATGACTAGGGTGGCTAGAGTCTTTGACACCGCCTGGTATAGAGATCCTGGATGGCAGGAAGCTTGGCCCCAGTTATGTACTGGGCCGGTCAAACTACCCTCTGTAGTGCCTTGTGGTTGGAGAAAGAGCAGTTGCCATACCAGGCAGTGATGCAACCAGTCAAGATGCTCTCAATGGTGCAGCTGCAGAATCTTTTGAGGATCTGAGGACCCATGACAAATCTTTTCAGTCTCCTGAGGGGGAATAGGTGTCTCTGACTTCCTCCCTATAGGCTATCTCTTTGTTGTCGGTGATCAGGCCTACCACTGTTCTGTCATCGGCAAATTTAATGATGGGTTGGAGTTGTGCCTGGCAGTGCAGTCATGACTAAACAGGGAGTACAGGAGGGGACTGAGCACGCATCCCTGGGGGGCTCCTGTGTTGAGGATCAGCGTGGTGGATGTGTTGTTATCTACCCTTACCACCTGGGGACGGCCCGTCAGGAAGTCCAGGATCCACGGATGTGTTTACTCGCAGGGTCCTTAGCTTATTGATGAGCTTTGACGACACTATGGTGTTGAACGCTGAGCTGTAGTCAATGAATGGCATTCTCACATAGGTGTCCTGGTGGGAAAGGGCAGTATGGATTGCAATGGCGATTGCATCATCTGTGGATCTGTTGGGGAGGTATGCAAATTGGAGTGGGTCTAGGGTTTCTGGGATGATGGTGTTAATGTGAGCCATGGCCAGCCTTTCAAGGCACTTAATGGCTACAGATGTGAGTGCTACGGGTCGGTAGTCATTTAGGCAGGTTACCTTGGTGTTTTTGGGCACAAGGACTATGATGGTCTGCTTAAAACATGTTGGTATTACAGACTCGGAAAGGGAGAGGTTGAAAATGTCAGTGAAGACACTTGCCAGTTGGTCAGTGCATGCCCGCAGTACACGTCCTGGTAATCCATCTGGCCCTGCGGCCTTGTGAATGTTGGCCTATTTAGAGGTCTTACTCACATCGACTGTGGAGAGCGTGATCACACAGTCTTCCGGAACAACTGGTGCTCTCATGTACTGTATGTTTCAGTGTTATTTGCCTCGATGCGAGCATCAAAGTAATTTAGCGCGTCTGGTAGGCTTGTGTCTGTGGGAAGCTCGCGACTGTGCTTCCCTTTGTAGTCTTTAATGGTTTGCAAGCCCTGCCACATCCAACGAGCGTAAGAGCCAGTATAGTACGATTCGATCTCAGTCCTGTATTGAAGCTTTGCCTGTTTGATGGCTCGTCGGAGGGGATAGCGGGATTTCTTATAACCTTTCGGGTTAGAGTCCCACTCCTTGAAAGTGGTAGCTCTAGCCTTTAGCTCAGTGCGGGGTATGTATGTGCGGTCACTGTGGGGATGACGTCATTGATGCACTTATTGATGAAGCCAATGACTGATATGGTGTACTCCTCAGTGCCATTGGAGGAATCCCGGAACATATTCCAGTGTGTGCTAGCAAAAAAGTCCTGTAGCTTAGCATCTGCTACATCTGACCACTTTTTTATTGATCTAGTCACTGGTGCTTCCTGTGACTACATTTTTGCTTTTAAGCAGGAATCAGGAGGATAGAATTATGGTCAGATTTGCCAAATGGAGGGCGAGGGAGAGCTTTTTATGCATCTCTGTGTGTGGAGTATAGGTGGTCCAGAGTTCTTTTTCCTCTGGTTGCACATTTAACATGCTGATAGAGTTTTGCTAAAACAGATTTAAGTTTCCCTGCATTAACCTTTCTAGCGCAGGGGTTCGCTAGGTCGACAACATTCCGCTGAAATTTTTTTGGGGAAATATGTAACTTTCACACATTAACAAGTCCAATACAGCAAATGAAAGCTAAACATCTTGTTCATCTACCCATTGTGTACGATTTCAAAAATGCTTTACAGCTAAAGCACAACATGTTAGGTCATAGCCAAGTCGAAAAAACACACAGCCATTTTTCCAGCCAAAGAAATATAGATACATTTAATCACTAACCTTTTGATGATCTTCATCAGATGACACTCATAGGACATCATGTTACACAATACATGTATGTTTTGTTCGATAATGTGCATATTTACATCCAAAAATCTCTGTTTACATTGGCGCCTTACGTGCAGTAATGTTTTGATTCCAAAACATCCGGTGATTTTGCAGAAATACTCATAATAAACATTGTTAAAAGACACAAGTGTTATTCACAGAATTAAAGATAGGCTTCTCCAACTGCTGTGTCAGATTTCAAAAAAACTTTACGGAAAAAGCATAATCTGAGAACGGCTCTCAGAACCCTAAACAGCCAGAGGAATGTCCGCCATTTTGAAATCAACAAAGTTAGAAACAACACCATCAATATTCACTTACCTTTGATGATCTTCATCAGAAGGCCCTCCCAGGAATCCCAGTTTGACAATAAATGACTGATTTGTTCCATAAAGTTCCATAATTTATGTCCAAATAGCCACTTGTTAGCGTGTTCAGCCTAGTAATCCATCTTCATGAGGTGCAGGCACTTCATCCAGACAAAAACTCTAAAAGTTCCATTACAGTCCTTTAGAAACATGTCAAAAGATGTATGGAATCAATTGTTAGGATGTTTTTAACATAAACCATCAATAATGTTCCAACCGGAGAATTCCTTTGTCTTCAGAAAAAGCACTGGAACGCGAGGTAACGCTGTCGGGAGCACGCGTCATGAGACCAAGGCTCTCTGCCAGACCACTGACTCAAAGAGGTCTCATGAGCCCCTCCTTTATAGTAGAATCCTCATTCAAGTTTCTAAAGACGGTTGACATCTAGTGGAAGCTGTAGGAAGTGCAACTTTATCCATATCTCAATGTGTATTCGGTAGGACAAGCTTAGAAAAACTACAAACCTCAGATGACCCACTTCCTGGTTGGATTTTTCTCAGCTTTTCTCCTGTGGTGGTATGTAAAACAGCTACAAAGAATACAGATGAAAACTCTCTCGGTAGGTAGTGTGGTCAACAGCTTATCATGAGAAACTCTACCTCAGGCGAGCAATAGCTCAATAGACTTCCTTAGATATCGTGCACCAGCTGTTGTTTACAAAAATACATAGACTGCCGCCCCTTGTCTTACCAGGCGCCGCTGTTCTATCCTGCCGGTACATCGTTTAGCCAGCCAGCTGTATGTTGATGTCGTCGTCGTTCAGCCGCAACTCCTTGAAGCATAAGATGTTACAGTTTTAATGTCCCGTTGGTAGTTTAATCTTCCACATAATTCGTCAATTTTATTGTCCAAAGATTGCAAGTTTGCTAACAGAATGGAGGGAAGTGTGGGTTTATTCGATTGCCTGCGAATTCTCAGAAGGCAGCCGGACCTTCGTCCCCTCTTTCTCCGCCTCTTCACTCAGATCACAGGGATCAGGGCCTGTTCCCGAGGAAGCAGGGTATCCTTTGCATCGGGCTCGTAAGAGTCGTGAAAGGAAAAAGAGGATTCTGCTAGTCCGAGGTGAGTAATCACAGTCCTGATGTCTAGAAGTTATTTTCGGTCATAAAAGATGGTAGTGGGAACATTATGTACAAAAATAAATTACAAACAAAGCAAATAAGCAAAGAAAAAAAACACAATCAGCTGGGGGCACGTAAAACGCCTGCCATCTTCTTCGGCGCCATCTTACAAAATAAAAAGTTTGGACACTCCAAGGTTTTTCTTTATTTTTACTATTTTCTACATTGTAGAATAATAGTGAAGACATCAAACCTATGAAATAACATATATGGAATCACGTAGTAACCAAAAAAAGTTGAAAAACATCTAAATATATTTTATATTTGAGATTCTTCAAAGTAGCCTCCCTTTGCCTTGATGACAGCTTTGCACACTTGGCATTCTCTCAACCAGCTTCAATGAGGTAGTCACCTGAAATGCCTTTCAATTAACAGGTGTGCCTTGTTAAAAGTGAATTTGTGGAAATTATTTCCTTCTTATTAATGTGTTTGAGCCAATCAGTTGTGCTGTGACAAGGTAGGGGTGGGTATACAGAGGATAGAACTATTTGGTAAAATACCAAGTCCATATTATGGCAGGAACAGCTCAAATAAGCAAAGAGAAACTACAGTCCATCATTACCTTAAAGCATGAAGGTCAGTCAATCCAGAAAATGTCAAGAACTTTGAACGTTTCTTCAAGTGCAGTTGCAAAATCCATCAAGCGCTATGATGAAACTGGCTCTCATGAGGACCGCCACAGGAAAGGAAGACCCAGAGTTACCTCTGCTGCAGAGGATAAGTTCATTAGAGTTACCGTTCTCAGAAATTGCAGCCCAAATAAATACTTCAATTAACAGACACATCTCAACATCAACTGTACAGTGGAGATTGCGTGAATCTTGAATGAGTTCCCACATATTCTGAGCACTTATTGGCTGCTTTTCCTTCACTCTACGGTCCAACTCATCCCAAACCATTTCAGTTGGGTTGAGATCAGGTGATTGTGAAGGCCAGGTCATCTGATGCAGCACTCCATCACTCTCCTTCCTGGTCAAATATCCCTTACACAGCCTGGAGGTGTGTTTTGAGTCATTGTCCTGTTGAAAAACATATTATAGTCCCACTAAGCGCAACCCAGATGGGATAGAGTATCGCAGCAAAATGCTGTGGTAGCCATGCTGGTTAAGTGTGCTTTGAATAGGGTTACACATTTTGGGGAATATTCAGAAGTGGAAACTTTCTATGGGAATTAACGTTAATCCCATATATTAACGTTAATTACCATAGAAAGTTTCCACTTCTGAATATATGGGATTAAACGGGAATTGACAGAAATATATGCAAATGAATAATAATACCATTGACATTTAGATGTTTTTTTTGCATTGGATATATTTACCATGTCATATGAAGACAGAAACATAAACCTTTTACCTTATCATAAGTAGACACAATTGCAAATGATTAAATCCTTCCAATAGAAATAAAATGTAAAAAATGGTTACGAATTAAACTTTCATTAAATGAGTTGACTCTTCACACGGGATGATTGCACTGAAAAACGACAGATAGGGAATATTGAATGATCCCCAATGATCCATCACATCTCCCAAAAAACGTTTTCAACATACATCTGTAAAATGATAGTCGAGAAACTAAAGCTTTGGTTGTCTTCCTCTCAGGCTTCCATGTCTTCTCCCTGGACCTCCTCAATGTCCACCCCTTGAACACCAGACTCTGAGTCCTCATCTTCACTGTCATTTAACAATTTGTTGAGGATGGCTCAATGTTAGGCTCAAAAAGCCTCAAATTTGCCCAGATGGCCACCAGTTTTTTCAACTTTTGTATTGGTCAGCCTGTTGCGTGCTTTGGTGTGTGTGTTCCCAAACAAGGACCAGTTGCGCTCTGAGGTGGTTGATGTTGGTGGGATTTGGAGGATGATGGAGGAAACAGGGGAAAAAGCCTCATATCCACAACGTCCCTTCCACCAGGTGGTTGATGAGATATGTTGGCACGACTGCCATATTGCATCTCCATACCAATGCCCTTGCTTGGAAGTGTACTTCGCCAGACTGCTAAGAACCATGCCCTCATCCAGGCCAAGGTGGCAAGACATGGTAGTGATGACACCATAGGCCTTGTTGATCTCTGTACCAGACAGGATGCTCCTGCCAGCATACTTGGGATCCAACATGTGCGCTGCGGCATGTATGGGCTGCAGACAGAAGTCTTCACGCTTTTTGATGTATTTCAGAACTGCAGTTTCCTCTGCTTGGAGCAACAGTGAAGTGGGCAGGGCAGTATGGATTTCTTCACTTACATCTGCAAGCAGAGTCAGACAGGATGGCATTGTCTCCATACTGCTATATGTTTCAGGAGTTTCAGGCTGCTTACCACTCTCTCCCAAAATACATCATCCAGGAGGATCCTCTTGGCAGACTGTGATATGGTCATGTAATGAACACGATGGGAGACAGAGAGCTGGTTTCAAGCACAGGGCGCAGCAGGTGTTTCATTGTACAGGACCACAGAAGGAGGCAGGTAGCTGTGTCCAGTTGCAGGCAGAAGGTCATACACAGAGGATCCAAAAAGGCTAAAGTACAGGCAGGGAATAGGCAAAAGGCGTCGTTAGTGAGGCAGGCCAAAACTATCATACACGGGAGGATTAAATCACGCGAAAAACAGAGCTTTGAATAGAAGTGTGTCACAAAACAAACAATACCTCCCAATGATGGGGTGCAAAGAACTGAATTAAATAGTGTGTGATAATGACATGCAGGTGTGTGAACAGGTGATCAGAATTCAGGAGATTGGGATGTGGAGAGTGAGCTGCGTTCAGGGGATCTATGTGTTTGTGAGTGTGAGCTGGAAAGTGGGATGGAAAGTGAGCTGCATTCAGGGGATCTACGTGTTTGAGAGTGTGAGTTGGAAGCAGACGTTACAGGCCATTTCTTGGAGAGACTCCTTCCCCTCCAGGAGACTGTCAAACATGATGACAACACCACCACAACGGGTGTTGGTGGGCAGCTTCAATGTGGTGCTCTTATTCTTCTCACTTTGCCTGGTGAGGTAGATTGCTGCTATAAAAATGACCCTTCACATACCTAACCATTTCCTTTGCTCTCTTGTAGAGTGTATCCATATTTTTCAGTGCCATGATGTCCTTGCATGAGCAGCACAGCCAATGGGTATGATGTGGGGATAGGACTCCTCCACTTTAGCCCAAGCAGACTTCATGTTCTCAGCATTGTCTGTCACCAGTGCAAATACCTTCTGCGGTCCAAGGTCATTGATGACTGCTTTCAGCTCATCTGAAATGTAGAGACCGGTGTGGCTGTTGTCCCTTGTGTCTGTGCTATTGTAGAATACTGGTTGAGGGGTGGAGATGATGTTGTTAATTATTCCTTGCCCACGAACATTCGACCACCCATCAGAGATGATTGCAACACAGTCTGCTTTCTCTATGATTTGCTATTTCAAGGCCACTTGAACTCTGATGAGCGCTGCATCCAGCAAATTAGTAGATAAAGAATGTCTGGTTGGAGAGGTGTATGCTGGGCGAAGAACATTCAGAAATCTCTTCCAATACACATTACCTATGAGCATCAGATGTGAACCAGTTGCATACACAGCTCGAGCAAGACATTTATCAGCATTTCTCTGACTATGTTCTTCCATTGAGTCAAAAACTTCTGATTCCCGGAGAACCATGAGCTGTTGCTATCGATAAGGTGTCTGATTCATAATTTTCATCTTCGAATAGAAGTAGAGGGACTTTTGTCAGAGGTTGCTTGTTATGACCGCCGAGGGAACTTTAATGCCTTGGTCAGATGATTCTGCACCTTTGTTGCATTCTTCAGATATGATTTGGCACATCATTTTCAAATGTACACAGCTTTTCCTTCTACATTAGCTGCAGTGAAATGTCTCTACACATCAGATGGTGTGGCATTTCCCTGTAAAGATATTTTTTGTTGTAAAAAAACAACATACAGTTTCATGTACAGATAAATAGTTAAGCAGTTACATTAAACAACTCCTTTGGAAGATTATTTTTTTAAATGAAACATGTATGGAAACAGGTTAATTAACACTCCTCAGTTAGTAGGCTCAAGCAAGCTAAAACCCACATGGCTGCAAAAACTAACTAGCAGAAATTGTTAAGCTAGAAATGTTTTTTAAAACACTTTGCTGTAGGCTACTATTTACTAGTTAACCTCTAGCGTCGAGCAATCCCGTATCCGGAAGCGTAATCATAGCCTCAAGCTCATTACCATAACGCAACGTTTCCTGTTCATGAAAATCGCAAATGAAATGAAATAAATATATTGAAACACAAGCTTAGCCTTTTGTTAACAACACTGTCATCTCAGATTTTCAAAATATGCTTTAACCAAAGCTACACAAGCATTTGTGTAAGAGTATTGATAGCCTAGCATAGCATTAAGCCTAGCATTCAGCAGGCAACATTTTCACAAAAACAAGAAAAGCATTCAAATAAAATCATTTAATTTGAAGAACTTCGGATGTTTTCAATGACAAGACTCTCAGATAGCAAATGTTCATTTTTTCCAAAAAGATTATTTGTGTAAGAGAAATAGCTCCGTTTTGTTCATCACGTTTGAATAAGGAAAAAAAACGAAAATGCAGTCAACACAACGCCAAACTTTTTTCCAAATTAGCTCCATAATATCGACAGAAACATGGCAAACGTTGTTTAGAATCAATCCTCAAGGTGTTTTTCACAATTCACAAAATCATTCCTGGCAGTCGGTTTCTCATCCGAGGCAAACGGAAAAATACTGCAGCTGGAGATTACACAATAATTGCGAAGGAGGACACCAAGCGACCACCTGGTAGATGTAGTGTCTTATGGTCAATCTTCCAATGATATGCCTACAAATACGTCACAATGCTGCAGACACCTTGGGGAAAACGTGGAAAAGGTAAGCTGACTCCTAGCTCCTCCACAGCCATATAAGGAGTCATTGCCATGAGGCGGTTTCAAAAAATGCGGCACTTCCTGATTGTATTTTTATCTGTTTTTTTTCTGTAACATCAGTTCTGTGGCACTCACAGACAATATCTTTGCAGTTTTGGAAACGTCAGAGTGTTTTCTTTCCAAAGCTGTCAATTATATGCATAGTTGAGCATCTTTTCGTGACAAAATATCTTGTTTAAAACGGGAACGTTTTTCATCCAAAAATGAAATAGCGCCCCTATATCCAAGAAGTTAACAAACAATCATGTACGTCATATAAAATATATTCACTCCACCCAGTATTGTAATCAACACTTACCAGAAAGTAGTCATTTGCTAAGACATTGTAGTAGTGTGGGCTCAATAGCATCTTATTAGTATGTAAGATCTTGAGAATCAGCTGTACATGTGATGGAAGAATGGACTGTGCAAGCTGAGGGTTTCAAATCCATTAATTTGTGGGTAGTTTAACCAAAATACAGTGGCTTGCGAAAGTATTCACCTTCTTTTTTCCTATTTTGTTGCCTTATAACCTTCCGCTGGTGTACAGCAATATTTACAGTTGAAGTCGGAAGTTTACATACACTTAGGTTGGAGTCATTAAAACTCGTTTTTCAACACTCCACAAATTTCTTGCTAACAAACTTTGTGCATGACACACAAAGTTTTTCCAACAATTGTTTGCAGACAGATTACTTCACTTATAATTCACTGTATCACAATTCCAGTGGGTCAGAAGTATACACACACTAAGTTGACTGTGGCTTTAATAGCTTAGAAAATTCCAGAAAATGATGTCATGGCTTTAGAAGCTTCTGATAGGCTAATTGACATCATTTGAGTCAATTGGAGGTGTATCTGTGGATGTATTTCAAGGCCTACCTTTGAACTCAGTGCCTCTTTGCTTGACGTCATGGGAAAATCAAAAGAAATCAGCCAAGACCTCAAAAACAATTGTAGACTTCCACACGTCTGGTTGATCCTTGGGAGCAATGTCCAAATGCCTGCAGGTACCTCGTTCATCTGTACAAACTATAGTACGCAATACCTTGTGAAGATGCTGGAGGAAACAGGTACAAAAGTATCTATATCCACAGTAAAATGAGTCTTATATCGACATAACCTGAAAGGCCGCTCAGCAAGGAAGACGCCACTGCTCCAAACCTGCCATAAAAAAGCCAGACTACAGTTTGCAACTGCACATGGGGACAAAGATCATACTTTTTGGAGAAATGTCCTCTGGTCAGATTAAACAAAAATAGAACTGTTTGGCCATAATGATCATCGTTATGTTTGGAGGAAAAAGGGGAAGGCTTGCAAGCCGAAGATCATCATCCCAACCGTGAAGCACGGGGGTGGCAGCATCATGTTGTGGGGGTGCTTTGCTGCAGGAGGGTCTGGTGCACTTCACAAAATAGATGGCATCATGAGGTGGGAAAATGATGTGGATATATTGAAGCAACATCTCAAGACATCAGTCAGGAAGTTAAAGCTTGGTCGCAAATGGGTCTTCCAAATGGACAATGACGTGTGCGAGCAAGGAGGCCTACACACCAGCTCTGTCAGGAGGAATGGGCCAAAATTCACCCAACTTATTGTGGGAAGCTTGTGGAAGGTTACCTGAAACGTTTGACCCAAGGTAAACAATTTAAAGGCAATGCTACCAAATACTAATTGAGTGTATGTAAACTTCTGACCCACTGGGAATGTGATGAAAGAAATAAAAGCTGAAATAAATAATTCTCTCTACTATTATTCTGACATTTCACATTCTTAAAATAAAGTGGTGATCCTAACTGACCTAAGAAGGGCATTTTTTTCTGGGATTTAATGTCAGGAATTGTGAATTACTGAGTTTAAATGTATTTGGCTAAGGTGTATGTAAACTTCCGACTTGAACTGTAAGTCATACCACAGATTCTCATTTGGATTGAGGTCTGGGCTTTGACTAGGACATTCCAATACATTTAAATGTTTCCCCTTAAACCACTTGAGTGTTGCTTTAGCAGTATGCTTAGTGTCATTGTCCTGCTGGAAGGTGAACCTCCATCCCAGTCTCAAATCTCTGGAAGACTGAAACAGGTTTCCCTAAAGAATTTCCCTGTATTTAGCGCCATCCAATCATTCCTTCAATTCTGACCAGTTTCCCAGTCCCTGACGATTGAAAAAAACATCCTCACAGCATGATGCTGCCACCACCGTGCTTCACTGTGGGGATGGTCGTCTTGGGGTTTGCACAAGACATAGCATTTTCTTTGATGGCCAAAAAGCTCCTTTTAGTTTCATCTGACCAGATGTCCTTCTTCCATGTGTTTGGAGAGTCTCCCACATGCCTTTTGGCGAACACCAAATGTGTTTGCATATTTTTTTCTTTAAGCAAATATATTTTTTCTCTGGCCACTCTTCCGTAAAGCCAAGCTCTGTGGAGCGTACGGCTTAAATTAGTCCCTATGACAGATACTCCAATCTCCGCTGTGGAGCTTTGCAGCTTCTTCCGGGTTATCTTTGTTCTCTTTATTGCCTCTCTGAATAATGCCCTCCTTGTCTGGGCTGTGAGTTTTGGTGGGCGGCCCTCTTTTGGCAGGTTTGTTGTGGTGCCGTATTCTTTCTTTCTTTTTTACGGATTTAAATGTGCTCCGTGGGATGTTCAAAGTTACGGATGTTTTTTTATTACCCAACCTTGATCTATACTTCTCCACAACTTTGTCCCTGACCTGTTTGTGGTGTTGCAGACTCTGGGGCCTTTCAGAATAGGTGTATATATATTGAGATTATGTGACAGATCATGTGACACTTAGATTGCACACAGGTTTATTTAACAAATTATGTGACTTCTGAAGATAATTGGTTGCACCAGAACTTATTTAGGGGCTTCATAGAAAAGGGGGTGAATACATATGCACGCACCACTTTTCCATTTTTAGCTTTTTAATTTTTTTTTAAACAAGTTATTATTTTAATTTCACTTCACCAATTTGGACTATGCGCGGGCACGCATATCCACTATTTGAGCTGTTCTTGCCATAATATGGACTTAGTCTTTCACTTTTACCAAATCTTCTGCATACCCACCCTTAAATTGTCAAAACACAACTGATTGGCTCAAACGCATTAAGAGGGAAAGAAATTCCACAAATTAATTTTTAACAAGGCGCACCTGATAATTTAAATGCATTCCAGGTGACTACCTCATGAAGCTGGTTGAGAGAATAACAAGAGTGTGAAAAGGTGTCAAGGCAAAGGGTGGCTACTTTGAAGAATCTCAAATATAAAATCTATTTTGATTTGTTTAACACTTTTTTGGTTAGTACATAATTATGTTACTGTACATAAAGTGCTTTCATTTTAAAACGGAAAATCAGATATGTTTAAAAATACCCTCAAATACAGCGTGACATTCTGTGCTGTTGCCTCATATGAAACATTTGATCTCCAAAATGCTGGAGTATATTGCCAAATTAAAACTTTTAGCTTCACTGTCTAAATAAATATGCAGCGAAGTGATACTGTGATAGAAGTAAACTATCAGGGAGTCTCACATAACATATTATTAATAGAAATCTTCCATAGATATCTGTTTATATATGCTGTTAAGTGTGAGCTGATCATTCTGAGCCAACTATCTCTTAGTCTGACTGTTAGCTTCCAGAATCAAGTTTATAATAAAATGTTCCTTCCAAGGTAACATCTAGCCTGGAATTATGGAGTTATACAATTATTAAAGATAACGAAAGTAAACACTGATGAGCAATTCTGCTGATGTGTGTGTTCGGGTGCGCATGTGTGTGTGAGCGTGTGTAATTTAGAAAGCGATAATACCCAGCTGTTATTTGTTTGTCAGCTCATGGCAGTATTATCCTGGTACATTACACCAGAACAGTCCTGGTGTAACTGTGAGGTTTATTTAAGAGGGATTCTTCTCACTAACAGCCTGCTGACCATGTAATATACACTACTGTAAATACAGCCTCTGGTGATGCCTCTGAAGGTTTTGTGTTCCTTTAAAGTTTGTCAGGGTCAGAGGTTGAAAAAGACCCTGATCGACTACTTTAAAAAGATATCCTTCCCTCCTCGAATAACTAGATGGGCGAAAGCGTAGAGACCCTGTTGTCTGTGTTGTTATGTTATATTATATTTTTGTTGTATCCTGTACTATAGGTCTAGCAGGTCAGGTCTGAGAAAGACCTCTTGTGTTGTTGTTATACAGTATAACAGGAGATCCCCTGTACTGTAGATCTATTAGTGCAGGACTGATTTTCTACAATTGTAATATTGTTAATTGCTGTGTAGGAATGTCGGGTCCGAGTCAGAGCTGGGAGAGACACCTGGTGTTGTGTCGGCCACTAAACAGGAGTGAAGCAGTGTCCAGACGGCGCTACAAAAACAACCCTGCAGTCACTGCTCTAGCCATGTCCAGGTACTGTATGCACACACGCACATACATCCGGCAAATGTACAGATAGGGCTCTACCTATGCAGAGAACATTCCCCTTACCCCTTTCAGTCTGCCCTTTTCGGTGGTGGCATAATTTCCATGAAAAATATTTTTTGTTTTTGTTCTGAACCCAGGCAAGTCGTCTATTCTCAACGTGTCTTGATTGTTGATCATTTGTTGTTGATCACCAATCATCAGCATTGGAGAGCAAAGGCGTGCGCGCATATCCAGTTTAGTGACCAAATAACTGCCTGGCAAAAACAGATGAGGCCTACGTTTATATCATCCATATAAAATACAATATACTACTGACTCATCTTTGCCAGATTGATAATTTTCCTATTTCAGATAGGTCTAGTTTGGGTGGTTACTGGCTTTATGTCTAATTATAAGCAGCTGTAACATCGCACTGCCTTGAATATTATGGGATGAAGATGTAACATATTTTGGTGAATTGATTACTATATTTGTGAGCAAGAACAGGGCTGGCAACGAGCACTCGTCAGGCAGGCTGTCCTCCAAACTGATGGCGCGGTGCAGAAAGAACATGCTTTCCATCCGATCCCGCTACCTCCGTTAAAAGTAGTCCACATTCTTGCTCTGGACCAGAAAAGTGACATGATATATCCCCAGTTGATTTTGGCTACTAACATTAACCTGTTGCGACGAGCAATCCCGTATCCGGGATCCTATTTATAGCCTCAAGCTCATTACCATAACGCAACGTTAACTATTCATGAAAATCGCAAATTAAATGAAAGAAATATATTAGCTCTCAAGCTTAGACTTTTGTTAACAACACTGTCATCTCAGATTTTCAAAATATGCTTTTGAACCATAGCTAAACAAGCATTTGTGTAAGAGTATTGATAGCCTAGCATAGCATTAAGCCTAGCATTCAGCATGCAACATTTTCACAAAAACAAGAAAAGCATTCAAATAAAATCATTTACCTTTGAAGAACTTCAGATGTTTTCAATGAGGAGACTCTCAGTTAGATAGCAAATGTTCAGTTTTTCCAAAAAGATTATTTGTGTAGGACAAATCGCTCCGTTTTGTTCATCACGTTTGGGTAAGAAAAAACCCGAAAATTAAGTCATTACAACGCAAACTTTTTTCCAAATTAACTCCATAATATCGACAGAAACATGGCAGACATTGTTTAGAATCAATCCTCAAGGTGTTTTTCACATATCTATCGACGATAAATCATTCGTGGCAGTTTGGTTTCTCTTCTGAAGAAAATGGAACGCGCATGGACCTGGAGATTACGCAATAATTTCGACGGAGGACACCGGGCGGACACCTGGTAAATGTAGTCTCTAATGGTCAATCTTCCAATGATATGCCTACAAATACGTCACAATGCTGCAGACACCTTGGGGAAACGACAGAAAGTGCAGGCTCATTCCTGGCGCATTCACAGCCATATAAGGAGACATTGGAACACAGGGCATTCAAAATCTGGACCATTTCCTGTATGAAATTTCATCTTGGTTCGCCTGTAGCATTAGTTCTGGGGCACTCACAGATAATATCTTTGCAGTTTTGGAAACGTCAGAGTTTTTTCTTTCCAAAGCTGTCAATTACATGCATAGTCGAGCATCTTTTCGTGACAAAATATCTTGTTTAAAACGGGAACGTTTTTTATCCAAAAATTAAAAGAGCGCCCCCTATCTCGAAGAAGTTAACGACTTTCAGCTCTAAATGCAGGTGTAAAACACAGTTTATTTTTGTAGCCTATCTTGCATTTTGAAAATTCATCACCGTTTCTGGATGTAATGACAGGTTATATTTGTGCAGCGATTGTGCGAGTAAGTTTGGTGTGCATACAGTGCAAAAGTATTCACCCCCTTGGCATTTTTCCTATTTTGTTGCATTACAACCTGTAATTTAAATCGATTTTTATTTGGATTTCATGTAATGGACATACACAAAATAGTCCAAATTGGTGAAGTGAAATTAAAATAATAACTTGTTTCAAAAAATTCTAAAGAATAAAAAACGGAAAAGTGGTGCATTCATATGTATTCACCCCCTATGCTATGAAGCCCTTAAATAAGATCTGGTGCAACCAATTACGTTCGGAAGTCACATAATTAGTTAAATAAAGTCCACCTGTGTGCAATCTGAGTGTCATATGATCTCAGTATATATACATCTTCTGAAAGCCCCAGAGTCTGCAACACCATTAAGCAAGGGGCACCATTAAATGTATTGGAATTACCTAGTCAATGCCCAGACCTCAATCCAATTGAGAATCTGTGGTATGACTTAAAGATTGCTGTACACCAGCAGAACCTATCCTATTTGAAGGAGATGGAGCAGTTTTGCCTTGAAGAATGGGCAAAAATCCCAGTGCCTAGATGTGCCAAGACTTGCAGCTGTAATTGGTGCAAAAGGTGGCTCTACAAAGTATTGACTTGGGGGGGTGAATAGTTATGCACGCTCAAGTTCTCTGTTTTTTTTGTCTTATTTCTTGTTTGTTTCACAATAAAAAATATTTTACATCTACGAAGTGGTTGTGTAAATCCAATTATACAAACCCCCCCAAAATCAATTGTAATTCCAGGTTGTAAGGCAATAAAATTGGAAAAATGCCAAGGGGGTAAATACTTTCGCAAGCCACTGTACATTCAATCGTCTTTTATTGACTGGAATTGTGTTGGTCATTGTAAATAAATGCAGCATTTATTCCAGCTCAAAATAGTTTTGGAAAATACTTAACTCCTCAGATTGTGCTGCTATCCCCTATTCTTGTAATAATTGCTCAACGACTCTGTGAACCCGGTTGCGGGATTGTTTTTTGGGGGGTGTCCCTTTTTTAGTTTGAGCGTATGCCCTCCAAAAGGTCTGTGCATGGCCTTGATGCACACACAGCTATGATAAACCATTCAATGTATGCCTCTGTGTTCACAGGACGCATGCTACTCTGCTGGTTGGAGATGGCTGGGGTAGAGTCTTCACCTGGACCTGTGAGTGATGGGGAAGGAGCAGTTGGGTGTGTCTGTTTGTGTGTGGGTGCCTGCGTGCATGCATGGGTGTGGTGTGTGTGCATGTGCGTGCATGGGTGGGTGCGTGCGTGAGTTCCATACAACCAACAATACACCAAAACCCAGCCTGCACTTCAGGAACCTCTTATTCCACTGCACATGTGCACTCTCACCAGCCCCTGCCTCACCTCCAGACCGACCACCACACTCCAATCGTAGGGAGATGTTCTCTCTCTCAAAGTCTCCAGGCACAGGGAGGAAATGGAGAGAGGGAGGATCAAGATTTCTTTTTGAGTGTTTACAAACTATTTACACTGGACCTTATTACAAGATTAACACATGACATGGAAGGAACAGATCAATGAATCATGTGGTTTCAACCTATATACAGATCGTACATTTGAATGTACTTCATAGTAGTAACTTTTAGGTATTTTGTTGATGAAGCCCGATAATTTAATTGTGAATGTATCTGTTTACAGTGCATTCGGGAATTATTCCGACCCCTTCACTTATTCTAAAATGGATTAAATAAAAAAAAGTCTCAAGAATCTGCACACAATACCCCATAAGGACAAAGCGAAAGCAGGTTTTTAGAAATTTGTGCAAATGTATTATTTATCTATTTACATAAGCATTCAGACCCTTTGCTATGACACTCAAAATTGAGCTCAGTTTCGTCCTGTTACCATTGATCATCCTTGAGATGTTTCTACAACTTGATTGGGTCCACCTGTGGTAAATTTATGCATGTCAGAGCAAAAACCAAGCCATGAGGTCAAAAGAATTGTCCGTAGAGCTCCGAGACAGGATTGTCTGGGGAAATGTACCAAAAAATGTCTGCAGCATTAAAGGTCCCCAAGAACACTGTGGCCTCCATCATTCTTAAATGGAAGAAGTTTGGAACCACCAAGATTCTTCCTATAGCTGGCCTCCCGGCTCTGACAGAGCTTCAGAGTTCCTTTGGGAGAACCTTCCTGAAGGACAACCATCTCTGCAGCACTCCACCAATCAAATCAAATGTATTTATATAGCCCTTGACAGGAAGATCACGTCAGTGACTCAACCCACTCAAGTGACGCACCCCTCCTAGGGACGGCATGAAAGAGCACCACTAAACTCAGTGACTCAGCCCCTGTAATAGGGTTAGAGGCAGATAATCCCAGTGGAGAGAGGGGAACCTGTCAGGCACAGACAGCAAGGGCGGTTCGTTGCTCCAGAGCCTTTCCGTTCCCCTTCACACTCCTGGGCCAGACTACACTCAATCATATGTCCCACTGTAGAGATGAGTCTTCAGTAAAGACTTAAAGGTTGAGACCGAGTTTGCGTCTCTCACATGGGTAGGCAGACCATTCCATAAAAATGGAGCTCCATAGGAGAAAGCCCTGCCTCCAGCTGTTTGCTTAGAAATTCTAGGGACAATTAGGGGGCCTGCATCTTGTGAGCGTAGCGTACATGCAGGTATGTACGGCAGGACCAAATCAGAAAGATAGGTAGGAGCAAGCCCATGTAATGCTTTGTAGGTTAGCAGTAAAACCTTGAAATCCGCCCTTGCCTTATTAACAGGAAGACAGTGTAGGGAGGCTAGCACTGGAGTAATATGATCAAATCTTTTGGTTCTAGTCAGGAGTCTAGCAGCCGTATTTAGCACTAACTGAAGTTTCTTTAGTGCTTTATCCGGGTAGCCGGAAAGTAAAAGCATTGCAGTAGTCTAACCTAGAAGTAACAAAAGCATGGATAAATTTTTTCTGCATCATTTTTGGACAGAAAGTTTCTGATATTTGCATTGTTACGTAGATGGAAAAAAGCTGTCCTTGAAACAGTCTTGATATGTTCGTCAAAGGAGAGATTAGGGTCCAGAGTAACGGCGAGGTCCTTCACAGTTTTATTTGAGACGACTGTACAACCATCAAGATTAATTGTCAGATTCAACAGAAGATCTCTTTGTTTCTTGGGACCTAAAACAAGCATCTCTGTTTTGTCCGAGTTTAAAAGTAGAAAGTTTGCAGCCATCCACTTCCTTATGTCTGAAACACAGGCTTCTAGCGAGGGCAATTGTGGGGCTTTACCATGTTTCACCATGTTTACAGTTGATTTGTCAGAGGACAAACCATTCACAGAGACAAACTGACATCTTTCCGACAGATAAGATCTGAACCAGGCCAGAACCAATCAGGCCTTTATGGTGGAGTGGCCAGACGGAAGCCACTCCTCAGTAAAAGGCACATGACAGCCCACTTGGAGTTTGCCAAAAGGCACCTAAAGGACTCTGACCATGAGAAACAAGATTCTCTGTTCTGATAAGACCAAGATTGAAATATTTGGCCTGAATGCCAAGAGTCACATCTGGAGGAAACCTGGCACCATCCCTACAGTGATGCATGGTGGTGGCAGCATCATGCTGTGGGGATGTTTTTCAGTGGTATGGACTGGGAAATTGGTCAGAAGAGACTAGTCAGGATCAAGGGAAAGATTAACGGAGCACAGTACAGAGAGATCCTTGATGAACACCTGTTCCAGAGCACTCAGGACCTCATACTGGGGAGAAGGTTCACCTTCCAACAGGACAACAACCCTAAGCAGACAGCAAAGACAATGCAGGAGTGGCTTCGGGACTAATCTTTGATTGTCCTTGAGTGGCCCAGCTAGAGCCCGGACTTGAACCCGATCAAACGTCTCTGGAGAGACCTGAAAAAAGCTGTGCATTAAAGCTCCCCGTCCAACCTGACAGAGCTTGAGAGGATCTAGAGAGAAGAATGGGGAGAAACTCCCCAAATACAGGTGTGCCAAGCTTGTAGCATCATACCCAAGAAGACTCAAAGCTGTAATCACTGCTATAGTGCTTAGACAAAGTACTGAGTAAAGGGTCTGAATACTTATGTAAATGTGATATTTCCATTTTTTATGTTTAATTCATTTGCAAATAAATTTAAAAAACTGTTTTTGCTTTGTCATTATGGGGTATTGTGTGTAGATTGAGGAGGGGGGGAAAACTATGTAATCCATTTTAGAATAAAGCTGTAATGTAACAAAATGTGGAAAAAGTGAAGGGGTCTGAATAGTTTCCGTCTGCACTGTACAATGGGGCAAAAAAGTATTTAGTCAGCCACCAATTGTGCAAGTTCTCTCACTTAAAAAGATTAGAGAGGCCTGTAATTTTCATCATAGGTACACTTCAACTATGACAAACAAAATGAGAAAAAAAATCCGGAAAATCACATTGTACGATTTTTTATGAATTTATTTGCAAATTATGGTGGAAAATAAGTATTTGGCCAATAACAAAAGTTTATCTCAATACTTTGTTACATACAATTTGTTGGCAATGACAGAGGTCAGAGGTTTTCTGTAAGTCTTCACAAGGTTTTCACACACTGTTGCTTTTATTTTGGCCCATTCCTCCATGCAGATCTCCTCTAGAGCAGTGATGTTTTGGGGCTGTTGCTGGGCAACACGGACTTTCAACTCCCTTCAAAGATTTTCTATGGCTAGGCCACTCCAGGACCTTGAAATGCTTCTTACGAAGGCACTCCTGCATTGCCCAGGCGGTGTGTTTGGGATCATTGTCATGCTGAACGACCCAGCCACGTTTCATCTTCAATGCCCTTGCTGATGGAAGGAGGTTTTCACTCAAAATCTCACGATACATGGCCCCATTCATTCTTTCCTTTACACCGATCAGTCGTCCTGGTCCCTTTGTAGGAAAACAGCCCCAAAGCATGATGTTTCCACCCCCATGCCTCACAGTAGGTATGGTGTTCTTTGGATGCAACTCAGCATTCTTTGTCCTCCAAACACGACGAGTTGAGTTTTTACCAAAAAGTTATTTTTGGTTTCATCAGACCATATGACATTCTCCCAATCTTCTTCTGGATCATCCAAATGCTCTCTAGCAAACTTCAGACGGGCCTGGACATGTACTGGCTTAAGCAGGGGGATACGTCTGGCACTGCAGGATTTGAGTCCCTGGCGGCGTAGTGTGTTACTGTGTGTTACGGCTTTGTTATTTTGGTCCCAGCTCTCTGCAGGTCATTCACTAGGCCCCCTGTGTGGTTCTGGGATTTTTGCTCACCATTCTTGTGATCATTTTGACCCCACGGGGTGAGATCTTGCGTGGAGCCCCAGATCAAGGTTGATTATCAGTGGTCTTGTATGTCTTCCATTTCCTAATAATTGCTCCCACAGTTGATTTCTTCAAACCAAGCTGCTTACCTATTGCAGATTCAGTCTTCCCAGCCTGGTGCAGGTCTACAATTTTGTTTCTGGTGTCCTTTGACAGCTCTTTGGTCTTGCCCATAGTGGAGTTTGGAGTGTGAAGGTTTGAGGTTGTGGACAGGTGTCTTTTATACTGATAACAAGTTCAAACAGGTGCCATTAATACAGGTAAAGAGTGGAGGACAGAGGAGCCTCAAAGAAGATGTTACAGGTCTGTGAGAGACAGAAATCTTGCTTGTTTGTAGGTGACCAAATACTTATTTTCCACCACAATTTGCAAATAAATTCATTAAAAATCCTACAATGTGATTTTCTGGATTTTCTTTTTCATTTTGTCTGTCATAGTTGAAGTGTACCTATGATGAAAATTACAGGCCTCTCTCATCTTTTTAAGTGGGAGAACTTGCACAATTGGTGGCTGACTAAATACTTTTTTGCCCCACTGTATATAATAAATTGCATTGAATTATAATTACTCTGTTTCCTGTTATTGTGGTGTCCTGGATCCTTTTTTTGGAGTTGCTTTGGACACAAACATACACACACTGAGCGTCAAAACAGGAAGTTCAATGTCAATGTTGATACGACATTGTTTATTTCAGCCAATTACATAGAAACAAAACAGAATTATATTTAGAAAAACTGTGGTCGTACGATCTCAGACTTGTTTATATGTGAAGTATGCAGAGAACCAAAAGGCTGAGCTTGGATTATTTGCCACTAAACATGCACTGACAAAATGTCCTGTTAAGTGGCCTGTTTATAAGCAGTATGGTATGCTTCAGACCCATATTTCTAACCCAGCATTCTCTAGACAGAGAGGGGGAGAGATGCATGTTAAGAGGGAAAATCCCAAACACAGCTCTCCGTCTTTTCCACTCTCCCCATCTCTCCCTCCATCACTATGCTCCATGGCTGCCCATAGAGGAGGTGCTTCCAGCAAACTGGGAACATTCCCAGAACATTACCTAACATGCCCATTAAGTTCTTGTCACGACTTCCGGCGAAGTCAGTTCCTCTCCTTGTTCGTGGTGGTGTTCGGCGGTCGACGTCACCGACCTTCTAGCCATCGCTGATCCATTTTCCATTGGTTTTGTCTTGTCTTCCTTCACACCTGGTTCCAATCCCATCAATTACATGTTGTGTATTTAACCCTCTGTTTCCCCTCATGTCCTTGTCGGAGATTGTTTGATTGTATGTTATGTGCAAGTTATGTTTTGGTGTGCGACGGGTTATGTACCCACTTTTATTATTTTGTATATTTTGGTTTTTGTAGTTTTGTGAGCAGTTATTAAACGACTCCGTTTATACCACGTTCGTTCTCCTGCGCCTGACTTCCCTGCCACCAAAACCCACCCATTACAGTTCTAGTTAGGATTTTATCTAACATTATGATGATACAGTAACATCCCAAAAATATTCAATAGAATGTTTTTCATAACAAAATGTTTTTTTTCTTCAGAAAATATTTTAAATGAAATATCCTTGATATTCCTAATGTTCACTAAAATGTTGTGCACAACATCTGTAACCACAGAACATTCCCCAAACGTTCTCATTAGGTTTCCAGGTACTTTAATGTAATAACACAATGTACCAGTAATAATTTTAGAACATATTGCCGTGACAAAATGTGAACGCAATAGAAATGGTTCTGAGAAAAGATTACTGGAACACTCTGCTAATATTGATTGAGATTAAAAACACCCATAACAAGAAGCAGGGAATATTCCCACAATGCTATCATGAAGTTATAGTGTGACATTATGACATGATTCTTCCAATAACGTTTCCTAAACATTCTTCAGAAATCTTGTCTGGATTCCATTAAATTAGTTCTGACATTACTGGAACATCCCACTAACATTAATTGAGATGACATACGAGACACCTACTGTATAACATTGCTGCAATGTTCTGCTAATATTGATTCGTAATGTAACAGTATTAAATTACGTTTCCAAACTTTTAAACAAATGGCATTTCAGTCTTCTTACATCATTATATTTTATTAGAGTATTGTCCAAACATAGCGATATCTTTTTTAAAGACAGATTTGAACCTGCAATCTGCAGGCTACTTAGTCAGCTTCGCCACCAGGATCCTAATGTTTCTAGTGGATTTCCCTTTAAAAAATCCTTAAATCATAACCCAAACTATGGATATATGTCTTAGTACATATGTACATCTATTTAAACCTCACCACAAACTGCCATGCAATAATTTGACATGATTTCTGAAATCAAGTTTGTAGGAGAAATAAAATCATAAAACATCCAACTTTACAGTATATAAATATTAGTAGAGTAGGAAATAATAGACAATACTTATTTTTCTACATTTAGTCATCTTCACTTTTGCAAAGACAAAGACCACAACCTGGAAGTCAGAGTAAAGGTGTAAACAGCTTTATATTTGTGTTAGTCTCAGTGGATTGATTCCAGGGATAACACTCCAATGCTCCTGTGGTCGGTCAACAAAATATGGTAAAACTATGTTTGTACAATAACATTTCAGATACATTGTCATGTGATTCCAAATAATTGCCATTTGTGTTTGTGCATAGATTGTTGTACAACTAACTTCCTCAACAGTAAGATAACATATGAACATGAACACATGGACTGGGGACAACTAGATTTTAATCATTCTGGAAACATTCTATAAACATTGAGGGAATTGTTTTGTGCTCCCTGATATGAACATTGTAAGAATGTCATCACAACTGGACAGATTTTGGGAACCTATGTAGTGTCATGTACCCACTGTTCCCACATCCTAATTAAATATTCTGGGAAACGTTGACGTACTCAGAACGGCTGTTCTGTTAACATTCTTGCAACCTCAAAAGAATGTTTTGTGCACCGTGAAACAAATATCTGAATGTCAGCACAACTGGACAGTTTTAGTGTTATAGGAACAAATATCTTGGCATATTCCCACAATGTTCCCAAAACCTAAATAAATGTTTTAGGAAATTTGAAAGAACATAAAAAAATGTGTTCTGGGAAAGTTCTTGCAACTATTAAAGACCATAAGAACAATATTCTGGGAGCATTCTTGTAACATCAGGTAAATGTATTTTGCACCCTAAAAGAAACATTGTATAATCATCCACACAACTGGACAGTTTTGGTGTTTTGGCAAAAATATATTTTGTGATGTCACCACAATGTTCCCACCAGACTGTTCCCACAACCTAATGAAACATTCTGGGAACCTTTTAAAGAACAGACTACATTTTGTATTGGGAAAGTTCTTACACGTCAGGTGAATGTTTTATACAAACACTATTGTTATGAGAACATTTGCCTCAACCTAGTGAATGTTCTGGGAACTTTTACAGAACTAATTTTGGTTTGCTGGGCTCTGTCTTTAACTTTTGAGCGTGATGCTAATTGTGCTAAGTGGAGTGGCTTAATAGACTGGAAAATAGTCCCATAACTCTCCCATAGAGCCAGCTATGACCTTCTCAGAGACAACAGTCCACGGCCGTTCTCTCTCCTCCACTGGCTTTATGATATTAAACGCCACACCGTTGGGTTCCTCAGAATAATTAAATCAAATAAATTATAGCACCTAGGCAGAACCATCTTGTAGTTTAACCCAATTATAGTGCACTGTAAAGCTAATTATTAAGCGTGATTACAATTTGTTTAATTTGAATAAATGTTCCCATTAGAGGGTTCATCCCAGTCACTGACTCCACCTCCTCCTCCTTCATATCTCTATTCTCGCTCTCTGCCCCCCCCCCTTTCTGTCTCTCGTTCTCTCCATCCATCCCATCACTCCATCCATCCTTCACAATCTGACCTTCACAAAATGGCCTCCTCCTTCACCCCTGGTGGGCAGTAGAGCATGGAACCTCCTACCTCCGGGATGAGTCACATTTGTTTATGTCTGTGGTGTTTATGACTGGGGTGTGTTGTTGAAAATCTAGAACATAGACTGAAAATGAGGAGTGCTGCTGTGCTTTAGTAAGATGTCTGTCTTTCTGTCCCGTGAGATCTCTGTGTCTATAAGCTATTTCTAGTGTTTAGCCTTAGATTTTCTGCCATATATTTTCCTGATTACCCTGATGTAGATGTGGGTCTATATGCTCAAGAGAGTCGTTTAAGAACTCAAACAGTTTATTGAAATGGGAAACAAATATGAAAAGAAGGACCATATCATATGTCAGGTTAAATTCAGTTCTAAAATTATGTATACAGCAATTTATATATGAAACATCTCCACAATCATTAGATACATTAGTAGCCTATTTACACATTTCAACATTAAACAGAGTTCCAATGCTTTCTGCCTGAGCCAACGTGTTGTTTTGCCAATATGTTTGCAAGGTAATGATATACAGTAGCTAGCATATACAATTTCTAGCATTGTTGAATGCAGAAATTATATACAATTATTTTACACACATCTCTAACACAGATAATCTGGCACCTAGGCAAAACCACCAGAGATGCACACTAAACAACCCCTCAAAACCACATAGATATTTCATCAATAGTGTCAAGGTGTGAAGCAGGTTTTTCTCGTTTATCTCGTTGAGTCCTTTGAAATAATAATGGGTTTGTTTAATTTCTTTTCAATGAACTCTGTCTGAAACCTTGAAGGTTTGTAGCTTGTGCCAAAACATTGGCTCAGCAGGCTAACACAGTCTATTGGTGCACATCAATGGCCAAAAGGCAGTGCCAAAGATCCGATGAGTCTATGTACTGTATCTTGCCAGGTCGCCTACACAAAAAACAAAAAAAAAGTTTTCAAACTCAAAGTTCTTTCCTGGTTAAATAAGACATCTACAGCGGTTTCTCCCGGAATAGGATCTGGGCGTAGACAGTGTCAGAGCTGGAAGGGCTGGAGGCTAGAGGCTCGGGGATGGAGAGAGAAGACGGAGAGGTGGAGCAGGAGGGCGTTTCAGGCCTGGGTCGTACTAGCTCCAACTCTGCATACGTCAGGCCGTCCTCCTCATAGACGCTCGACTGGAAGAGAGGAGAGGAGTGGAAAAGGAGAGTTGAAGGTTGACATAGTTCAAACCTCTCTCCCTATCATTTGCAGTCATTGAAGGTATTTGTTTATAACAGGATAACATTTAGTATAACAGGAGAACACTCTGTGTAGTGGAAGAACTGGACAGGGATCTAAGGAGGGGGAATTTTCTGTAGTGGTAGATCATTCGGTATAAAAGGACCTCTATCCCATGTCCTCAGATCCCTTTCTAGTCACACTAATCCAATCAGCAATCTGCGGCGAGCGACTCTGTTCAGGTCCTTCCTTGCCAATCAAATTCAGACCAGGTGAATTACAACCAATTAGAGCAACCCTTTGCTACCAGATTGAAAAATAATTGGTGATCCTCTGATTTTTTGTTGTGGTCAATATTTTTATGACTGAATAAATAATTGCGTTGGGGAAGCAATAAAATTGACTAGAATTGGCAGGCTCATAACAGGAGGACAGAACAGCAATAATAACCGTAGAGAACACATACAACAGCCCTCTGAGACCCGCTCCCTTAGCTTCTATGCCCAATAACTCAATTGAAAAATATATGAAAATGTGCTTTTAAATGTAAACCTTGTACAATTTGTAAAAAAAATAGATTAAACTCAGAAAATGATTAATAAAGGATATGACTTAGAAGGCAGAAATCCTGTAATGTAATAATATAACATTAATGTGTTGTAATGGGCTGAGGGTGTGGGTGAACAATAAGAGGAGCTCTTACCCTAACCGGCCTCCTGGGCTGGCTCTTTAAACGTAGAGGCTTCCTGGGACTCTGTCTCTCTGTAGCTACAGGCACTGGAACAGAATAACATGATTGATTTCTACTAGGTCGAAACTGTAATAGGTATTCTAAGTTCTTGTTTATCTAGGATTATCTATCTATTCTCATATAAATACTAGAATGGACATTTCCATTCTGGTCAACGTTCTGTGCTGGTTGCGGACCGGCGGCCAATTTTGACATAGCCATGAATGTATTGTCAAATTGCCATGGTCTAAAGGTGTTTCCCCATTCTAGTCATTATATTTGAATGCTACTGTTGGGAGGTCATTCTTGAGTACATAGATGTATTGTACCTTTATCTACTCTGTGTGGTGGTGTCTCTGGTTCTCTGGGTGTGTCTCTCCTGCATGCTTTGTGTCTCTTTTCCTTCCTGTGGTTTCCAGGAGACAGGCTGGAGGAGCTCACTGAACTGGTCACCGTCTCTCCAGAGCTGGGGTTACACAGGAACAGCAGGGGTTAACATTAATGGGTGTTTAAGCAGCAATGACCGTCAATCACCCTTATAAGATATAAGTTATTCTAGAAAGACGTAACTTTGGAAGTTGCCTAAATTGTATTAATCTATGATCTTCCAAGTTGTGTACAGTATTAATGTGAGCTTTAGCTATTGATCATGGAGATTATGAATTAATGGTAAAGACTTACCAGCTCTCTGGACACTTGACCAGGTAATAACTGGCTGTAGAGAAGAGAAGTCAGAGTTAGGGGCTAACAGGGGGCAGCAGGTAGCCTAGTGGTTAGACCTTTGGACCAGTAACCGAAAGGTTGCTAGATCGAATCCCTGAGCTGACAAGGTAAAAATCTGTCGTTCTGCCCCTGAACAAGGCAGCACTGTTCCTAGGCTGTCATTGAAAAAAAAAAGTTCTTAACTGACTTGCCTAATTAAATCAAAGTTTAAAAAACAAACAATGATGGTACAGAATTACATAAATACTGCTTCTTTCTTTACGCCAAGCACACAAGGCTACGAAACACAAGTGACGGGGAAGATAAATTGTAACCTTTGAGTGTGTGTTTACCTTTTTTGAGTGTATGACGTGTGTGCAGGTACTGGCAGGTGAGGACCAGCGTGAACAGGAAGATGGAGAGCAGTCCCAAGGAGCAGAGGAGCACTGCACACAGGTACACATCTGGAACACACATACATGTTTTACTATCAAAGTGGGGACACATCTATAACACATCTGGAAGAGTTAGACAGGCACAGGAATGTCATGTTTTGATTCCAGATTGGGTTTGTTTCTGATTAGAAAGAAGTGTAACACTAGTGCTAATGTTGTCAGTACAGGACAAAGATGGGCTGAGTAAAGACATATGAGAAAATTCTACCTCCAAATAGACGCCACACTCCCTCATCGCTCCTGTCCAGTGGGATGTATACTGACATAAAAAGAGAACATTGGATACAGTAAGTGAAAAATCAGTAGATATTGGTAATATAAATGTCAAGTGCTTCATTTTACTCACCTGTGGGCAGAGTTAGCACTTTTTTAGACTTTACAATTGGTTTCAATTGACATCAAGTGCACCTCAAGTGCTAAATCAAGTGCACCTCAAGTATTTGTCATACTACTTTGTGTACTGTATGTATTTGACCCAGGTCTGGACATTAGCATTTCATCTAATGTAGTCTAAGAAACTCAATGAAAACAGTAGAGTTGAATGTTTGCTGAAGACAGAGGAAAACTGAAATATGTATGTTAGTGAAATGGTACATTCTTTGTGTGCATTCACCCATGGCAGCAGACAGACTCCCTCAGTGGTTCACAGAAATACACTGAAATACACCCAGGCCCAGACCGCCATCAGACTGAGGCAGAGAGAGATGACTGCAGGGCATGCCAAACCCACACAACCCCACAAACAGGGCTGGCTGGAGAGTGAGGGGGTTCCCCCATTTACAAGTCTACTGAGTTGTGCGGGCGTGCACAGTATGAATGTGTGTGGATATGAGTGTGCCAGATAAGGCTTTCAGTATGAGCCAAGGGCATTTAGGAGAACAGAGGAGAGGAGTGAGATTGAGGAGAGATGGAGGATAGACAAAGGAGAGGAGAGATGAGAGGTGTTCTACATACTTAGCCTCTGAACCTGTAAATGAGATTTTAATATGCCTCTTTAAAACAGGGAGTGATACAACATTAATACTGACTCACTTCAGTTAACCTGAGATGGCTTTCTTTTCTTACCACCCATATAGCATATCTGCTCCAGGTACATTGAGATAATGCTGTCATGTTTACATTTTTACCTAAATATTGACATTTACATGATCTCAGTAATAGTTAGTGATATACTGTAGAGATAGAGCGCATAAAGCTAGCTGTATTTGTCTGAACAGAGGCTAACCTTGCTGATAACTGAAGTGATGCGGAGGGCTGGAGTTCCAAGAAAGATGAGGTACAGGCTTGTTAGTGAGGGGCTCACAGACACACACAGTACTAAATATTTATGTTTGAACATCTTGAAGAACGATCTGGCCTTAATGGTCATGTACTCTTATAATTTCCACCCAGCATAGCCAGAAGAGGACTGACCACCCCTCAGAGCCAGATATTTGGACACAGCCATGGTTTCATCTGTTTCTACTAGTACTATAGCTTCTACATCAGACAGATGTGCATTGAGAATATAAAAGCATTACTGAGGCCAGATGTTCAACCTTATATACTGTTTGCTGTAGTCAAAAGGCAGTTGAGCAATTGTATGTTTATTTATTTTACCTTTATTTAACTAGGCAAGAACAAAATCTTATTTTCAATGACAGCATAGGAACAAGTGGGTTAACTGCCTGTTCAGGGGCAGAACAACAGATTTGTACCTTGTCAGCTTGGGGATTTGAACTTGCAACCTTTCGGTTACAAGTCCGCCACTCTAACCACAAGGCTACCCTGCCGCCCCAATGTATGTAACAGTACTTATGATGTCATATAAACATACTGTATGAAAGATTATGTTCATGTCTATGAACAGCACTGACTGTTCTCCTCAACGTAGTTGAAAAGAGCAGAAGTCAGCATTTGTCTGCAGACAGTGGTCTGGGGTGAGTGTGTGGGCGAGAGTTGGCCATCCCTCTGCTTGATACAGCATCTCTACTTTGACTGGTTTGGGTTAGGGTTAAGTGTGTGGGCGAGAGTTGGCTATCTGGTATAGCATATTTGTTCCGAGGTGAGTAAGTGGGCTGTCTCAGCAGGGTGTAGTCTTTGTTTTCTGACTGAAAGGGACTGAGTTGAACAGGCAACTACACTTCATGTCTCGCCTCTCGCTCTCTTCTCTCCCCCCTCTCTCTCCCCCTCTCTCTATCTTCCTTCAGACTGTCTTACGTGTGTTTTTGTGCAGTAATTCATTTCTGAGATTCCAAAGGTTTATACAAAGTTGCCAATGTATTTGCAATTGATATTAACAAGCGACATATAAAAATATGCTTTAAATGAACACAGAAATGACCACATTAAAAAAGAAGCAGTAGACTATTATAATCAATTTAGTTATATTTTGCTATTAGTAGGCTACGGTCTGTATTTGCCTCAATATATTTTAAGATGTGTAACCTAACATGTGTGCAACGATGTGCCAAATCTGTGATTTTGTGCATTTTCATAGGGTAAGCATTATAATAAGGCGCCTCAATATTTGCAGCCGTAGGTAGTAATATCTCTGTAGGAGCTGATCCGTTGTCAGTATTGTGTAATAATTATAATGTTAAGGAAAGATTTGAATGGAGAAAGTTGATCCATGAGCAGCACTCCCTTTCTTTCGATCCTACTCTATCATTATTGTTCCATCACTATCAGGAACCTGGCCCCGGCATTTTTTCATGCCACGACCCACTCATCCTGCTGTGTTGAGAATCCGGGGTCGTATTCATTGAGCATTAAACAGAGAAAAACAACCTTACTGAAACTACCTAAAGTTGATCTCCAATAAGAATCATTTTCCATTGCAAAATAGTTTTATTAGTCGTACAGGATGCACATGGTATACACTGTCCAGCTAAATGCTTACTTGCAGGTTCCTACTCGACAATGCAACAGCAATTAGAAAAAATAAAATATAAGAATAAGAACATAAAGTAAATGGCTCAGTAAAATAGAATAAATATTTTAGCATAAGTATAATATCGGAAGGCAGAAGTTATAGTCCAATATTTACACATGTTTTGGGGACGGGGGGATTAGGGGACAAGTGTTTCAATTATGCAGTATTTAGCAATAATAATAATAATAATAATGTTTGCCGTAATGAATATAACCCCAGTCTAAATGAGTTTTCCTGGCGATCCTGGACCCAAGTACAAAAACAAGCTAGTTAGCTGATGTCTGGTATAATTTATTTGCTAAAGACAAGTGAAAGCTAAATTATAGACTATTTGAAACTGATGGAAACCCAGGAATTCCCTGTAATTCACAAGGAAACACTGAATGGATGGAAGAAATGAGCCTGTCTCTCTGTGAGTCAAGCTAACCCCAGTATGCTTCTGTCATGATGTTGGCCTGGGGGGTAGGTTTATGACAGTCATAAATACCTCTTCCCCCCTTTTTCCTCTCTACCCTACTGAGGTTACATTTGCAAAATCCTTGCAGAGAACGTCTGAGAATGTCAGAATGTGGGGGGAAATGAACTATATTCGGGTAATCCGAACAATTGAACATATGCGGTGGTACTTATTAATGAATATGATGTCAGTTCGGTTGTCATCTGAGACATTCTCATCAATGATAAGATGACATAAACTCTACAGTGGAAAGTCTACACATCAGAGTTATCGGATTCACATGGAATTGTGGTTCAATTTAAATGTTTGAATATTAAATTATTTGTGATGGGATGAAATGTGATTTTAGCTTCTAAAATGTGAGATGTGGGTTTTCATAAGATATTGCTGCTCACTCAGTGGCCCGCCCACGTGAAGAGACAGAGGTTGTAAACTATGACACACACCCCTTTTCTCCCTCCTATTATATAAAGCCTTGACGACAACATAACGTCCTGTTCCGAGGATATGAGGGTGACGGTCCTATGTCAGAATGGTTCAGATAATAACTACAGAACAAAGCCAACATCAGCATGAGCTTTGGTTGCGAATGGTATGAACTTTTGAACTCTTATTCACTACAGAAGTGATACCTCCTAGCTGTTGAGTTAGCGACCGCAGCTGCAAACGCAGGTTAGTATCCCGTCTATCACACAACGACGTTACTACAACGTATCCAATTGACAACCAGAGTCATTCTACAAAGGACAGAGGACTCGGTTTGGCAACACGGCCTTCCATCTACCACCAACCTACTGAAGCGCAGCTCAGAGTAAATATTTATTGCATTTTCCTTTTCCAAATGGGCGGTAATTTAGAATGCATAAGATACTGTATTTACGATAGCACATCTTTTTTCCCTTTGTTCCTCAGTCTCCCGCTCTTTCACTCAACCCAGGCCCTTTTCCTTTGTGTAACAAGTTGTCATATCTGTTCCCGCACGCTAGGGACGTTTTCCTTTATGACGTCATTTGTAATCAAGTTATGATTAATTGTGTGTATGTGAATTCTGTGTGATTAGTTAGGTTTTTAGTAAATAAATATTTAAACCCAATTTTGTATTGCTGATTCAAATTGTTAGCCAGGGTCCTTGCAGATATCAAAGAATTTACAACTTTCAGATGAGACTGAAATAAAATGAAGATTAATGTTGACTGCTATGGATGTAAAATATTACTAGGTCTTTAAGAGTTTATTCGGAGGATAACAGCTCTATAAATATTCTTTCATGGTGCCCGACTCTCTAGTTAATTCCATTTACATGATTAGCTCAATCAGGTGATATTAATTACAGAGAAATTGTTTTATAGAATAGCATGTCATATCACATAATCTGGCATAGCCAAAGACACGACACTTCCATGTAAAAACAATGAGTTCACACTGTGTGTGTGTGTGTATGTGTGTGTGTGTGTGTGTGTGTGTGTGTGTGTGTGTGGCGTCGGTATGGAGATTTATATATATACTGTATATAGAAAACAATATACAAGCAGTGAGTCACAAACAAAAAATGTGTTGTGCAAATATAAAATGCAACTTTTAAATAAATATCACAGTCTGTAAATATTCCCATATAGTTTTACAAACATATGTCATGATCCAAAAGCAAATGAGTCAACAAATGATGATTTGCAAATAAATGCAACAGATTTTTTTTTATTAACACGGCACACTTTACAAACATACTATGTTTGTTACTTTGCGAACACAACAGTTGTCAAATATGTTTTCGTGAATGTGACAACATTTGTGACTCAACAGATTACTTTTGTGGTTTGCATTCATGTATTTGTGACTTGCATTACATTTGTGACTGCCCTCCCATATTTATGATTTGGCTGTGTTGCTGTGCAGATCAAAAACACAGCATGCATATTTGGACTTCCTCAGTTCTCATCATTCCTTTAATAAGGCAAAAAAATAAAAATAATAGTAAGGCAAAAAAATAATAATAATAATATATGGAATATTTTGTTTTAGGTGTAAGTATAAGATGTTTGTTACATTTGACATTGTCCATGATTTTTACTTATTATTCATTCACACAGGGTCTTTCTTAAAATGTATACTACCGTGCTCCGAGCATACTGTGCTCCGAGCACACAAAGTGGAGCATGGGAGGGTCAGAGTATGAGTCCAAATCAAAGTCTGCAAAACGGAGCACGGAGGGCACTTCTCGAATGTGTACTTATTTTGAAGCATGCAGCGATGCAAGCTTCAACGGAAAGTATGCAAAGAAATATGACACAACCACCAGAAGAGGCATGACTTGATGTACTGTAGTTCTCCACCTAGAAGAAGTCATTTTCAGTCAACCCATCTTTGGACGCTCCCGGTAAGTAAAACACTACAATGTCACACACGCTATGAGATCCTCTTGTGTGCAGTAGTGTAGTGGGTGATATACACAGGTACACGCCGTATACCCACTTTTTTTTCAGTGCTTATACTCACTTCCCACTTGCGTATCAAAGTAGTGTATGCTGTATCAATTATGTAGTACAATAGATAATCATGCACAAACTAGTCTAAACAATTGGAAAGTATGTGAAATAATGTCAGCAAAAAAAGAAACGTCCCTTTTTCAGGACCCTGTCTTTCAAAGATAATTTGTAAAAATCCAAATAACTTCACAGATCTTCATTGTAAAGGGTTTAAACACTGTTTCCTTTGCTTGTTCAATGAACCATAAACAATGAATGAACATGCACCTGTGGAACGGTCGTTAAGACACTAACAGCTTACAGAAGGTAGGCAATTAAGGTAAAAGTTATGAAAACGTAGGACACTAAAGAGGCCTTTCTACTAACTCTGAAAAACACCAAAAGAAAGATGCCCAGGGTCCCTGCTCATCTGTGTGAATGTGCCTTAGGCATGCTGCAAGGAGGCATGAGGACTGCAGATGTGGCCAGGGCAATAAATTGCAATGTCCGCACTGTGAGACGCCTAAGACAGCGCGACAGGGAAACAGGACAGACAGCTGATTGTCCTCGCAGTGGCAGACCACAGGTATCAACACCTGCAGAGGATCGGTATTTCCGAACATCACACCAGCGCGACAGGTACAGAATGGCAACAACTGCCAGAGTTACACCAGGAACGCACAATCCCTCCATCAGTGCTCAGACTGTCCGCAATAGGCTGAGAGAGGATGGACTGAGGGCTTGTAGGCCCGTTGTAAGGCAGGTCCTCACCAGACATCATCGGCAGCAACATCGCCTATGGGCACAAACCCACCATCGCTGGACCAGACAGGACTGGCAAAAAGTGCTCTTCACTGACAAGTTGCGGTTTTGTCTCACAAGGGGTGATGGTCGGATTCGCGTTTATCTTTGAAGGAATGAGTATTACACTGAGGGCTGTACTCTGGAGAGGGATCGATTTGGAGGTGAAGGGTCCTTCATGGTCTGGGGCAGTGTGTCACAGCATCATCGGACTGAGCTTGTTGTCATTGCAGGCAATCAATGCTGTGCGTTACAGGGAAGACATCTTCCTCCCTCATTTGGTACCCTTCCTGCAGGCTCATCCTGACATGACCCTCCAGCATGACAATGCCACCAGCCATACTGCTCGTTCTGTGCGTGATTTCCTGCAAGACAGGAATGTCAGTGTTCTGCCATGGCCAGCAAAGAGCCCGGATCTCAATCCCATTGAGCACGTCTAGGACCTGTTGGATCGGAGGGTGTGGGCTAGGGCCATTCCACCAGAAATGTTTGGGAACTTGCAGGTGCCTTGCTGGAAGAGTGGGGTAACATCTCACAGCAAGAACGGGCAAATCTGGTGCAGTCCACGAGGAGGAGATGCACTGCAGTACTTAATGCAGCTGGTGGTCACACCAGATACTGACTGGTACTTTTGATTTTGATCCCCCTTTGTTCAGGGACACATTATTCAATTTCTGTTACTCACATGTCTGTGGAACTTGTTCAGTTAATGTCTCATTTGTTGAATCTTGTTATGTTCATACAAATATTTACACATGTTAAGTTTGCTGAAAATAAACGCAGTTGGCAGTGAAAGGACATTTCTTTTTTTGCTGAGTTAATATTTAAATAACATCATGTGTCATGCAGCAAGAGTGCGCAGTTGCAGGTTGTTGCATAGAGCAACTCAGAGAAAAATAACAGTAGCCGGTGGGGTAGGTAGGAAAGACGGTGGAACTTATGATATTGACCAGTAAATACTAACTAACTAACGCAACAATGGGTACACAAACAGGTATTGACTTAAAAAAAAAAAAAATTGGTAGATCAACTTTTTTTTTACTACAGATAGATTGTATCTTCCATCAATGTAATTGTCTGCATAATTTCCAATTCCTCATATATACAGTTGGGCAAAAAAGTATTTAGTCAGCCACCAATTGTGCAAGTTCTCCCACTTAAAATGATGAGAGAGGCCTGTAATTTTCATCATAGGTACACTTCAACTATGACAGACAAAATGAGAAAAAAATTCCAGAAAATCACATTGTAGGATTTTTTATTAATTTATTTGCAAATTATGGTGGAAAATAAGTATTTGGTCAATAACAAAAGTTTATCTCAATACTTTGTTATATACCCTTTGTTGGCAATGACAGAGGTCAAACATTTTCTGTAAGTCTTCACGAGGTTTTCACACACTGTTGCTGGTATTTTGGCCCATTCCTCCATGCAGATCTCCTCTAGAGCAGTGATGTTTTGGGGCTGTTGCTGGGCAACACGGACTTTCAACTCCCTCTAAAGATTTTCTATGGGGTTGACATCTGGAGACTGGCTTGGCCACTCCAGGACCTTGAAATGCTTCTTACGAAGCCACTCCTTCGTTGCCCGGGCGGTGTGTTTGGGATCATTGTCATGCTGAAAGACCCAGCCACGTTTCATCTTCAATGCCCTTGCTGATGGAAGGAGGTTTTCACCCAAAATCTCACGATACATGGCCCCATTCATTCTTTCCTTTACACGGATCAGTCGTCCTGGTCCCTTTGCAGAAAAACAGCCCCTAAGCATGATGTTTCCACCCCCATGCTTCACAGTAGGTATGGTGTTCCTTTGGATGCAACTCAGCATTCTTTGTCCTCCAAACACAACGAGTTGAGTTTTTACCAAAAAGTTATATTTTGGTTTCATCTGACCATATGACATTCTCCAAATCTTCTTTTAGATCATCCAAATGCTCTCTAGCAAACTTCAGACGGGCCTGGACATGTACTGGCTTAAACAGGGGGACACGTCTGGCACTGCAGGATTTGAGTCCCTGGCGGCGTAGTGTGTTACTGACGGTAGGCTTTGTTACTTTGGTCCCATCTCTCTGCAGGTCATTCACTAGGTCCCCCCGTGTGGTTCTGGGATTTTTGCTCACCGTTCTTGTGATCATTTTGACCCCACGGGGTGAGATCTTGCGTGGAGCCCCAGATCGAGGGAGATTATCAGTGGTCTTGTATGTCTTCCATTTCCTAATAATTGCTCCCACAGTTGATTTCTTCACACCAAGCTGCTTACCTATTGCAGATTCAGTCTTCCCAGCCTGGTGCAGGTCTACAATTTTGTTTCTGGTGTCCTTTGACAGCTCTTTGGTCTTGGCCATAGTGGAGTTTGGAGTGTGACTGTTTGAGGTTGTGGACAGGTGTCTTTTATACTGATAACAAGTTCAAACAGGTGCCATTAATACAGGTAACGAGTGGAGGACAGAGGAGCCTCTTAAAGAAGAAGTTACAGGTCTGTGAGAGCCAGAAATCTTGCTTGTTTGTAGGTGACCAAATACTTATTTTCCACCATAATTTGCAAATAAATTCATTAAAAAATCCTACAATGTGATTTTCTGGGTTTTTTTCTTTTAATTTTGTCCGTCATAGTTGAAGTGTACCTATGATGAAAATGACAGGCCTCTCTCATCTTTTTAAGTGGGAGAACTTGCACAATTGGTGGCTGACTAAATACATTTTTGCCCCACTGTATATAATGTAAAAAGCTGTCATCGAGGCAAAGGGTGTCGATTTGAAGAATCTGTTTGTTTAATACTTTTTTGGTTACTACATGAATCCATTTGTGTTATTTCATAGTTTTGATGTCTTCACAATTTTTCTACAATGTACAAAATTGTAAAATTAAAATTAAAAACTTGAATGAGTAGGTGTTCTTAAACTTTTGAGCGGTAGTGCATAAATATACAGGTGAAGTCAGAAGTTTACATACACCTTAGCCAAATACATTTAAACTCAGTTTTTCACAATTGCTGATTTTTAATCCTAGTAAAAATTCCCTGTCTTAGGTCAGTTAGGATTACCACTTTATTTTAAGAATGTGAAATGTCAGAAAAATAGTTGGTAGCATTGCCTTTAAATTGTTTAACTTGGGTCAAACATTTCAGGTAGCCTTCCAAAAGCTTCCCACAGTAAATTCCTTTTGACAAAGCTGGTGTAACTGAGTCCGGTTTGTAGGCCTCCTTGCTAGCACCTTTTTCAGTTCTGCCCACAAATGTTCTATAGGATGGAGGTCATGGCTTTGTGATGGCCACTCCAATACCTTGACTTTATTGTCCTTAAGCCATTTTGCTTCAACTTTGGAAGTATGCTTGGGGTCATTGTACATTTGGAAGACCCATTTGCAACCAAGCTTTAACTTCTTGACTAATGTCTTGAGATATTGCTTCAATATATCCACATAATTTTCCTACCTCATGATGCCATCTATTTTGTAAAGTGCACCAGACCCTCCTGCAGCAAAGCACCCCCACAACATGATGCTGCCACCCCCGTGCTTCCCGGTTGGGATGGTGTCTTCGGCTTGCAAGCCACCCCTTTTCCCTCCAAACATAACGATGGTCATTATGGCCAAACAGTTCTATTTTTGTTTCATTTTGTCCCATTTGCTAACTGATGGTAGGCTACACTGAGACACCAACAACACTAGTCTGTCATATGTACTTACCCACAATCCATCTCCTTAATGCTGAGTGCCAAGCAAAGAGGCATCAGGTCACATTTATTTAGTCTTTAGTATGACTCAACCAGAGATCGAACCCCCACCCTACCAATCTTATGGTGGACACTTTGCCACTGATTTGCTGCTACTGTTAAAGTCACTGTAATAGTAGCAGTAGTAGTAGTATAGAATACCAGAAGTCACATTGCAATAGTAGTAGCCTTAGTTGTAGGACTGTAGAAGTTTTGTAGAAGGAGGAACTGAGGAAGTTTTGCTTGAGAACTGAGGATTTCCTAGTATGGATGCCTTACCATTAATCTGCGCAAACTGATCTGTAAAACGCAACTCACAAATAAGTGAGCCAACTTACATACTGCACACTGTATCATTTCTGATTGGCTTGAAGGCCATTCTAGAGTGTGCATTATTTCCCTATAATGCAAGGTATCATTCAATGGCTATGAATTTCATTCTTACTTTTCTACAGTATCTTTAAGCTGCTTTTCAAAGCATATTTGAAGACATTTTTGGCATTGTTGAATTCACTTTTCATAATAGCAACTAGGACTGATAGTTTGGTTTGGCTTACCAAGGCAACTACTGTAGCGATCACACAACTTGCTAGCTACTTCAGTGGATGTTGAACACATTTCTACCAGTAAATGAACATATTTCTAGAGGGGCTCTATATGTTCTGTGAAAAATAATGCAACTCCATGGAAGGTGAGTTCCACTCTGTTGACACGCCATGGAAAACACATTCCACGTCATTCATTATTTTCCATATAAGGAATAGCCCCTCATTGATTATCCCTTACTAATATACCAATAAAAAAGAGGCTTCCAAACCTCTCTGCCAATAACAGTTCGTTTTCAGTTTTCCCCTTCCCACTCCCCAATGCTCCTAGCAAAATTCATGCTTGAGAAATTGTTATTCGCTATGAATAACTTTGTTTCTTTTTGACAATTTTTATTTATAACAATCACATTAAGGTACTTAATTGTTATCGAGAAATGATATGATATTGAGGTAAAAATGGCTGCATTGGGCCTTTAAAAGTGAGTAAAGTTTATTCAATTTAAGAGACAAGTAGGAGAAAATGCCCATCGTTCCTCTTAAGACTTAGCCGCACCCCACACATGTAAACACACGAGTCAGCAAGGTATTGTCTTCCAGAAAGTATTATCTGGCAGCAATTAAAACTGTGAGTCTTTCTGAGTAAGTCTCTAAGAGCTTTCCACACCTGGATTGTGCAACATTTGCCCATTATTCCTTTCAAAATTTGTCAAACTCTGTCATATTGGTGTTTGATCATTGCTAGTCAACCATTTTCAGGTCTTGCTATCGAATTTCAATTCTTTTTTTCAAGCAGATTTAAATCAATGTATCAGTGTATATTAGGCCTTGTGTTTTAGGTAATTTTTCTGCTGAAAGGTGAAATCATATCCCAGTGTTTGGTGGAAAGCAGACTGAACCAGGTTTTCCTCTAGGAAGTCCATTCCGTTAATTTTTCATCCTGAAAAACTGCCCAGTCCTTAACTCTATTACATTTATTTGTTATCCTTAAAAACTACCCAGTCATAAATGATTACAAGCATACCCATAACATGATGCAGCCATCACTATGCTTGAAAATATGGAGTGGTACTCAGTGTGTTGTATTGGATTTGACACAAACATAATTATTTGTATTCAGACATTAGTACTGTAGTGCCTTGTTGCAATTTAAAACAATTCTGTACAGGCTTCCTTCTTTTCATTCTGTCAATTAGGTTAGTGTTGTGGAGTAACTACAATGTTGTTGATCCATCCTCAGTCTTCTCCTATCACAGCCTTTAAACTATTTAACTGTTTTAAAGTCACCATTGGGCTCATGGTGAAACCCCTGAGCGGTTTCCTTCCTTACTGGCAACTGAGTTAGGAAGGACACCTGTATCTTTGTAGTGACATGGATGTATTGAGTGACATGGATGTGACATGGATGTAATTAATAACTTCACCCATGCTCAAAGGGATATTCAATGTCTGTTTTTTTTATGTTTACCCATCTACCAACAGGTGCCCTTCTTTGTGAGGCATTGGAAAACCTCCCTGGTCTTTGTGGTTGAATCTGTGTTTGAAATGCACTGCTTGACTGAGGGACCTTACAGATAATTCTATGTGTGAGGTACAGAGATGAGATAGTCATTCAAAACTCATGTTAAACACTATTATTCCACACAACGTGAGTCCATTAAACTTTTTATGTGACTTGTTAAGCAAATTTTTACTCCTGAACTTATTTAGGCTTGCCATAACAAAGGGGTTGAATTCTTATTGAGTCAAGACATTTCAGTATTTCACTTTTAATTCATTGTAAATAAATAAATAAATAAATCCCCAAAAATGTCACTTCGACATTATGGGGTATTTACTGTGTCTAGGCCAGTGACAATTTAATACATTTTAAATTCAGTCTGTAAAACAACAAAATGTGGAGAAAGTCAACAGTAGCATAAGAATTATTTGTTGAACTGCTTAATTGAATGATATTATTATTATTATAACTTCACAAAGCCAGATTACCACAAAAAAACAACAGACTAGTCATCATCATGCCTGTTTTTCTTCACCTTTTTCTTCCTTTTTCCAGGCACTGTACTGTATATACTGACTAAGGAAGCCTGTGACATGACAGACCAATCAGGACTCATATCTCGGCATGTCCAACCACTCCACTATTTCAGCCAGGAAGGATCCTTTCTTTCTCGCTGTATAGCGCAGTGTTTTCTACTTCGCTAAATTAGGCTCATAATTTAACATTTGTATACATATTTTCGTATCCTATTCAAGTTTGTAAGTAAGCCACATGAAAGTTCAAGAAGGCATTTTTCTGTAAACAGCCCTACTGTGAAGTAGGAACTGGCGTCAAACACCAGATCCTGTTACCTGCCACAAATGTTTTCACATTAACATTGTGTTTGCAAGGTAAGAAATATACTACAGTAGTATTGTGCTGTGTTAATCAGAAAAAAATCTGTCTTGCATTTATTTGGTAATCAGCATTTGTTTTTGACTAATTTGCTTTTGGATCATGGCATATGTTTGTGAAACTATATGGGTATCTTTAAAGACTCAGATTTAAAGACATCTTTTGTTTGTGACTCACTACTCATATATTTGAAACATTTTGATAAATATCTATCTCCATACGTTGGTCCCAGGTCTCCCCATGCTTCATATTGTTAGCCTCCAGGCCTGTTTACTGTACATGGCAGGAAAATCTTGTAGAGTTGAAATTATTGTGTGTCTACACAAGTAGATAGTTTTACTGGCAGTCAGTTATCTGTGGCATAACAACCAGGGCCAGGAAAGCTCTATTCTGAGAGCTGTGACTGACTAGAGGTAACCTCTCTCTGATTTTGAGCTGAAGGAAACAGCTGTGTAACTGACCTTGAGACCATCCTTCTTTACATAACCATAGAGCAGTCCTGGGCAGTAACACACACACACACACACACACACACACACACACACACACACACACACACACACAAGCACATGAACACACCCATAGGTACACATGAAAAAACACACATGCACAACTCACATACTCTTACCAGTGAGCTGGGCTGCAGAGGTGCCATTAGACGAAGCCTTCCAGCTGTTTCTGTGTCTGCGTATCTCCTGGACCCTACAGGTATAGAACCCTCGGTCCCTTCGTGTCACATTCAGAACCAGCAGTCCATACACCTCTCCCTCTGTCCTTCCCTCTCTCTCCTCATACAGATGGAACTTGGGCTGGGAGAACCGGCAACTGTAGTTCCCATATATCTGTATCTTCTTCATGGTCAACTTCACAATCAGCTGTTCAGGAAGAGGAGGAGATGGGGATGGAGGGAGAGGAGGGAAAGAGGGAGGAGGAGGAGAGAAGAGCCATCGGAGGACAAGGAAGCTGTTGCTCCTCTTCTTCTGGGAGACAAGGCAGGACAGGTTCAGGTTCTCACCCTCACTAACCATTACAACTGGCCCAGGGATCACGGTCACGTTCAGGGCCTCACACACACCTGTGGGGTCAAACATACTGTTAAAGTAATTTAAATGTTGAAAGATAATGATGAAATAATTCCACTCTGAAACCTTATAACTGTATGAAATTGATTAGAATCATACATTTGTTATCTGATGGGTTTGTTTAGGTTTAGTCAATAAATTATATATCTGTACAATAGATCTTTATAGTATCTTAAACACAGACTGTCTCAGCAAAATTTGGTGCCGACCTTGGCTGGGGGCCACTGAGAGATTTGGGAGAGGGCAGGGAGTACTTCTCACCGCCTCCCTAATCTTGAGAGAGGACAGGGAGTGCTTCCCACGGTCTCCCTAATCTTTGTTGGCTGAATAGTGATACAGTATGTGCGTAGGATACCTACTGTTTGTGTGTGAATGTAAGTGCGTAAGGAGCCAGTATAAAATTAATGATTTTGTACAACGGACTAGCGCTCTCGTGAATAAACATTTTGACTATCATTGCTGGGCCTCCGTCTGTTTCATTCAACCAGAATCTTACAAATTCTGGGTCGCAGACTGAGTAGTTTAATTGAAGTGGTTTATGAACATTGAGAACATAATTCTCATAACACATACACACACCCACATGCACGCATACACGCCCACACACACCTACTCAGAGACTGTACTGACACTATTGCTCAAATATACTCTATCTGTGATTCTAAATACTGTACATTATCACCTCTTGAATAACAACTGTAACATTCATACTGGATCATCAGTACATTTATAGATAAATAGAAGTCCAGACAGGGTCTGGAGAGGTTTAAGAGAGGTTCATAGATTTTGACTTGTTCACAGACTGTACACTTTCTTAAGGGGGGTTGTGTGTGTTGATGCCCACAGTGCTACCAGCTGGGTCAGGTCTGTTCAGGGGATAAGTCTGTCTGGAAACAGTATGGACAATTTGCCAGCGGAGACAGAACAGCTACAAGTGGTACACATTTATCTACTGTACAGAGAGAAAAGGGGAAGAGAGAGAAACACGATAGGATAACAAGGACCACCTGTGTTCCATAAATAGTGTGTGTGTGTGTGTGTGTTTACTATAGAGCTTTAGTCTTGTTAATATTTCCTACCCCTACAGTCTGTCCATGAGAGTTCATATGTTACACATTTCAGACAGGAAACGCCACGTATTAAATTAACCATTTATAAGAAAGATTACAATACATGCAATACATTAGTCTTGGCGTTAGGCTCTGCTCATTCAGGGTAGCTCACTGCCAGAGCATGCATATTGTTAAGATAATAATAATTACAGGCATAGAGCATGCTAAACCAATTCACCTACAGGAAGGAAACACAGAACCAAAAAGGTGGAGGCTGGGGGGAAAGCAAGTAACAGACATGCATGCGAGTAACGCATGTTCCTGCAATAGCATGCCACGAGAACACCAGTGCATAGTTTGCGCATGGCAGCCATCAGAGAAGTATGTGCAGAACCTGGTGGACTAAATAGACCACCATATTAACGTGGAGTGATGAATCTAATTGGTGCAATACCAGCTGATGCTATCAGCTTATGCCAATACTCTTGTTTCCTGTATGAACTAGCGCTGCGCATCATGCACATACAGTGGGGAGAACAATTATTTGATACACTGCCGATTTTGCAGGTTTTCCTACTTACAAAGCATGTAGAGGTCTGTTTTTAAAAAAATCATAGGTACACTTCAACTGTGAGAGACGAAATCTAAAACAAAAATCCAGAAAATCACATTGTTTGATTTTTAAGTAATTCATTTGCATTTTATTGCATGACATAAGTATTTGATCACCTACCAACCAGTAAGAATTCCTGCTCTCACAGACCTGTTAGTTTGTCTTTAAGAAGCCCTCCTGTTCTCCACTCATTACCTGCATTAACTGCACCTGTTTGAACTCGTTACCTGTATAAAAGACACCTGTCCATACACTCAATCAAACAGTCTCCAACCTCTCCACAATGGCCAAGACCAGAGAGCTGTGTAAGGACATCAGGGTTAAAAATGTAGACATGCACAAGGCTGGGAAGGGCTACAGGACAATAGGCAAGCAGCTTCTTGAGAAGGCAACAACTGTTGGCGCAATTATTAGAAAATGGAAGAAGTTCAAGATGACGGTCAATCACCCTCGGTCTGGGGCTCCATGTAAGATCTCACCTTGTGGGGCATCAAAGATCATGAGGAAGGTGAGGGATCAGCCCAGAACTACACGGCAGGACCTGGTCAATGACCTGAAGAGAGCTGGGACCACAGTCTCAAAGAAAACCATTAGTAACGCACTACGCCGTCATGGATTAAAATCCTGCAGCGCACGCAAGGTCCCCCTGCTCAAGCCAGCACATTTCCAGGCCCATCTAAAGTTTGCCAATGACCATCTGGATGATCCAGAGGAGGAATGGGAGAATGTCATGTGGTCTGATGAGACAAAAATAGAGCTTTTTGGTCTAAACTCCACTCGCCGTGTTTGGAGGAAGACAAAGGATGAGTACAACCCCAAGAACACCATTCCAAACCATGAAGCATGGAGGTGGAAACATCATTCTTTGGGATGCTTATCTGCAAAGGGGACAGGACGACTGCACCTTATTGAGGAGAGGATGGATGGGACCATGTATCGCGAGATCTTGGCCAACAACCACCTTCCCTCAGTAAGAGCATTGAAGATGGGTCGTGGCTGGGTCTTCCAGCATGACAATGACCCGAAACACACAGCCAGGGCAACTAAGGAGTGGCTCCGTAAGAAGCATCTCAAGGTCCTGGAGTGGCCTAGCCAGTATCCAGACCTGAACCCAATAGAAAATCTTTGGAGGGAGCTGAAAGTCCATATTGCCCAGCGACAGCCCTGAAACCTGAAGGATCTGGAGAAGGTCTGTATGGAGGAGTGGGCCAAAATCCCTGCTCCAGTGTTTGCAAACCTGGTCAAGAACTACAGGAAATGTATGATCTCTGTAATTGTAAACAAAGGTTTCTGCACCAAATATTAAGTTCTGCTTTTCTGATGTATCAAAGACTTATGTCATGCAAAAAAATGCAAATGAATTACTTAAATATCATACAATGTGATTTTCTGGATTTTTGTTTTTGATTCCGTCTCTCACAGTTGAAGTGTACCTATGATAAAAATTACAGACCTCTACATGCTTTGTAAGTAGGAAAATCTGCAAAATCGGCAGTGTATTAAATACTTGTTCTCCCCACTTTATGTTTACGTCATAACCACTAAAGGCTATATAATGTATGTTCACTGTAGATATGAATTGGTCCATTCATCTGATAAGTTACGTGTGTAAAAAAAATGTTTTAGTTGTTTCAACTCATTTAAGTAACTGGTTCCACAGGCTTTTTTTGTTTGTTTACTCAACAGTTCGGTGTTATCTGCAAAAAAAGTATATTAAAAATTATATGTTTGTTTAACTTGTCTATTCATTCAAGTATGAATTATTATTTGTGCATCTTACCTAAAAAAAGACTGTGGAATTAGTTACACACACAGTGCTTTTAACATACAATGTAGTTACACAGCCTTTTTCAGTTAAGATGCTCAGATAATAAGTTATATGTGAACAGACATGTGATATGTGAATGAACAGACAAATTGAGAAATCATATCATTTAAAATATATTGCATTTTTGTCTAAGTTTTCTCAAGTTGGAGCTAAGTCTTGGCCAACTATTGTTTTTTTAGTTCAGGTAACACTTGGACCGAAAAGTTGAATTAACAACAAAATGGCTGTGGAACCAGTTACTTAATAATAATTAGTTGAAACAACTAGATTTATTTTGCAGTGTATGTACGGAATATCTTTATGTCATAACCATGTTCATATGTTGTCCATGACCACGCCATAGAGACAAAAGCCCACAGGTGCATACATGGGCTCTGGTCAAAAGTCGTGCACTATTCGGAATAGGGTGCAATTTGGGACAAAGACAGTGACACTGAAGTCAGAACAAGGGCTGAATTCAACCAAACCACAGCTATGTCTGCGCTGTTTCTTTGTTTACAAAACCAGTGCACGCAAACACACACATAATAACACACGCACGCACATCTCTGCAGAGCATGGCGCTTGCAACGCGAGGATAGTGGGTTCCACCCATACGTAAAACATGTATGCACAAATTACTGTAAGTCACTTTGGATAAAAGCATCTGTTTAATGGAATATACTATATATATATATATATATATATATGGGGCAAAAAAGTATTTAGTCAGCCACCAATTGTGCAAGTTCTCCCACTTAAAAAGATGAGAGGCCTGAAATTTTCATCATAGGTACACTTCAACTATGACAGACAAAATGAGAAAAAAAATCCAGAAAATCACATTGTAGGATTTTTAATGAATTTATATGCAAATTATTGTGGAAAAAAAGTATTTGGTAAATAACAAAAGTTTATCTCAATACTTTGTTATATACCCTTTGTTGGCAATGACAGAGGTCAAAAATTTTCTGTAAGTCTTCACAAGGTTTTCACACACTGTTGCTGGTATTTTGGCCCATTCCTCCATGCAGATCTCCTCTAGAGCAGTGATGTTTTGGGGCTGTTGCTGGGCAACACGGACTTTCAACTCCCTCCAAAGATTTTCTATGGGGTTGAGATCTGGAGACTGGCTAGGCCACTCCAGGACCTTGAAATGCTTCTTACGAAGCCACTCCTTCGTTGCCCGGGCGGTGTGTTTGGGATCATTGTCATGCTGAAAGACCCAGTCACGTTGCCCTTGCTGATGGAAGGAGGTTTTCACTCAAAATCTCACGATACATGGCCCCATTTGTTCTTTCCTTTACATGGATCAGTCGCCCTGGTCCCTTTGCAGAAAAACAGCCCCAAAGCATGATGTTTCCACCCCCATGCTTCACAGTAGGTATGGTGTTCTTTGGATGCAACTCAGCATTCTTTGTCCTCCAAACACAACGAGTTGGAGTTTTTACCAAAAAGTTATATTTTGGTGTCATCTGACCATATGACATTCTCCCAATCTTCTTCTGGATCATCTAAATGCTCTCTAGCAAACTTCAGACGGGCCTGGATATGTACTGGCTTAAGCAGGGGGACACGTCTGGCACTGCAGGATTTGAGTCCCTGGCGGTGTAGTGTGTTACTGATGATAGGCTTTGTTACTTTGGTCCCAGCTCTCTGCAGGTCATTCACTAGGTCCCCCCGTGTGGTTTGCTCACCGTTCTTGTGATAATTTTGACCCCACGGGGTGAGATCTTGCGTGGAGCCCCAGATCGAGGGAGATTATCAGTGGTCTTGTATGTCTTCCATTTCCTAATAATTGCTCCCACAGTTGATTTCTTCACACCAAGCTGCTTACCTATTGCAGATTCAGTCTTCCCAGCCTGGTACAGGTCTACAATTTTGTTTCTGGTGTCCTTTGACAGCTCTTTGGTCTTGGCCATAATGGAGTTTGGAGTGTGACTGTTTGAGGTTGTGGACAGGTTATATTTTATACTGAGAACAAGTTCAAACAGGTGCCATTAATACAGGTAACGAGTGGAGGACAGAGGAGCCTCTTAAATAAGAAGTTACAGGTCTGTGAGAGCCAGAAATCTTGCTTGTTTGTAGGTGAGCAAATACTTATTTTCCACCATAATTTGCAAATAAATTCATTAAAAATCCTACAATGTGATTTTCTGGATTTTTTTTCTCTCATTTTGTCTGTCATAGTTTAAGTTTACCTATGATGAAAATTACAGGCCTCATCTTTTTAAGTGGGAGAACTTGCACAATTGGTGGCTGACTAAATACTTTTTTTGCCCAACTGTATGTATATATATATATATATATATATATATATATATATATATATATATATATATATATATATATATATATATACCTAGCTTATATACTTTCGATATGTGGTTGATTTTGAGGTGCTAGCACTCTGAACTTCAAAACTGATATATGAGGAGTTAGTGACTGCTTATCTCCTGTTGCTGACAGATGGTAGATACAATGCCTTGCAAACGTATAACAAAGTCTGATTAAAATGAATTGAATTATGATTTTTATTTGTCAACAATCTACTCAAAATACTCTAATGTCAAAGTGGAAGTTCATAACTAAAATATAGTCATTGCATAAGTATTTCGACCCTTTGTTTAGGCAAGCCTAAATTAGTTCAGGAGTAACATGTGGCTTAACAAATTACATAATAAGTTACATGGAGTCTCTCTGTGTGAAATAATAGGGGTTGACAGGATTTTTGAATGACTAAACGTTGCTCTGTCCCCCAAACATCCAACATCTGTAAGGTCAATCAGTCAACTATTGAATTTCAAGCACAGATTCAACTAAAATGACCAGGGAACATTTTGAAAGCCTCATAAAAAGGGCAGTGATTGGTAGATGGGTAACAATAACAAATCAGACATTTATAATCTCTTCATGCATGGTCAAGTTAATAATTATGCTGTGGATCATATATTAAACAACCTAGACACATCAAAGATAGTCATCCTTCTGAACTGAGCTGCAGGACAGGAATTAAACTGCTCCAGGGATGTAATGGAATAAAACTAGTGACTCCACAATAATGACCTAAATGACACGGTGAAAAGAAGAATATAAATATACAAACTATGCCAAAAAATGCATCTTGAATTGCAACAAGGCACTTAAGTAATACTGCAAAAAAAAACACAGTAAAGGAATACACTTTTTGGACTAATTGCAAAGCATTATGTGTGGGGGGCTGCGTCATGGTATAGGCATGCTTTACTTCGGCAAATACTGGGCGGTTTTTAGGATTAAAAGAAACGGTATGGCGCTAAGCACAGTCTGCTTTAGTCTGCTTTACACCAGAAACTGGGAGAATAATTCACCTTTAAGCAGGACAATAACCTCCAACACAAGGCGAAATCTAAACTGGAGTTGCTTACCAAGAAGACAGTGAATGTTCCTGAGCGGGCAAGTTACAGTATTTACTTAAATCTGCTTGAAAGTCTATGGAAAGACTTGATCCCCAACATCTTGACAGAGCTTGAAGAATTTTGAAAAGAATAATGGGAAAATATTTCACAATCCAGGTGTGCAAAGCAAGTATAGACTTACCCAAGAAGACTCATAGCTGCAATCAATGCCATAGGTGATTGTAAAATGTATTTGATGCATGGAGCCATATTTTAGGTATTTAATTTCTATTAATAAATTTTTTTATTAAGAGGTTCTTCCACTATTCCAATTAAATACATTTTTATGCCCTTTGTAACACAATAAAATGTGAAGAATGTTTGTATGGGATAACATATAAAACAGTGGCCTGACAATGTACTGTATAAGTTCACATGGTTGAGAGTGAAGAGTATCCTGACAATTCAAACTGAAGAATGTGCAAAAGTATTTATTTATCCCTACTTATACAGAGATAAATTAACAACAAGTAAATACAGGGTAGTAGTATGTTAGTACAGAGGTAGTACAGTATGTGAATACAGTAGTAGTATGTAAGTAGAGCACCTTACCTGCTATGAGAGCTCTAGTCAAGAGAACGTACATTACAGAGGAGAAGTTCATTTTCCACAGTCAACCAATCCATAAACGCACACTGCACCTTTACAATAAACTACGCAATAAAACAAGATGTAGCTATACATCTAGACACAGCCACGTAACAACTCTCCAGTAGTTACACCATCCTCCAGAGCCCAGGCCACCATCTAGCCTACTCTACTTTTCTCTATTTTTGTCTCTTCTCTCTCATTTTCTTTCTCTGTTCCCAAAATCACAGTGTGTAATAAGAAACAGTACATGCTCTGTTCTCACTTAGAAACTCCCCTCAGTTCTTTCTTTCTCATTCTCGCTCTCTCTCTCTCTCTCTCGCTCTCTCTCTCTCCCCTGTTAAATGTAGGGAAATGTCGTTTCCTGAGTGGTGTTTTGGAACAGCCGCAGATTTCCAGCTGAAGCTGCCTAAGAAGCATTAGGCAGGCCTAGCGGGCATCTTTTTGTGTGTGTGTGTGTGTGTGCGTGCGTGCGTGCGTGCGCGTGTGTGCGTGCGTAAGCGTGACCTGTGTCTGTGTCTGTCTCTCCAACAGAGTGGCAAGGTTAGTCTCAGGCTGTGGTCAGACTGGTCCAGTAGACTACAGGCCTGCTGGTTTAATGACCAGGCTAAAGTGCTGAGCTAGTATTACTGCTGGCTCTAGGCCATCCCTAGCCCACTGATGTTACACAACACATAACCCTTTATATACTATGTCTAACAGCCTTCAGGAATCACTCTTTCAAAATTATTTTTATTTTACAATTTCTGTTATATAGTGTTGTTTAATTTTCATGCAGATTAATGTGAAATCACATGTAGTTTACACCTTTCCTTTATGCTCTAGCTGATGACTCCACAATTGGCAGCCAACTCAGAGCTGAGTTTTGGAATTCAGGAATAGAACACTGAAAATAATGACATTTCCAACCTTTTAATGGTTGCATGATGACAGATAAAGGTTATAACCATGTGTGAGTGCATTTTATAAAGTGTTAATAACTGCAGGTCAAATTTGGCTTACTATTTGGCAAGTACTGAACAGCTATCACACTATTTTGACCAATACGTTATAAAAGCTACCTCAATGTAAAGTGTTAGCACTTTGTCAAATGTGGCTGGTGTCATGCAAACTTCACTTTTTCCAATCTTGTGCAGGATGACATTGAAAGCTCTTCCTACATTAACTCCTTTTGTAAAGATTAATTTACTGTACAGCAACACAACAATGTCTTCCAAAAGGTAGCGTCACGCCTACTTGACACTCGTCCCTCAACTGATAGTTGCAGATGGTTTGTCGCACTATCTGACGTAAAACAATGTTAACAGAATAGAATAGAATAGAGAAACCAGATGTGGAAATTCTTGGCAATGGTCACATGATGCTTTAAGACACCTTAAAATACAGTAAATCATGTTGACAGGGTTTTAAAGTGAAATATGGAGCTCTCTGTACTGTCTCCACTCCCAGAGTATTCAATTGATTCTGATTAACATGTAATGGAGGATAACAAACAGTTGATGCAAACAAAATGGTAGTATAAAGCTACCTGTAATCCAGGAGTAGGCATCTGGCTCTTAACATAAAACATAAGATTGATGCTTCTACCCATCTGCTACCACACACACACACTAACACACACACTTCTGTTTTGTATTCCCTGTTGCTACCTACTATGCTCCTCTCTGCCCCCATGTGGTTAAAAGAGGCTACTTTTCACTTGGCTCACACATCTATACACCAGTACAACCATGGAATTAGATCTGGCAATTCAGATTATTCCAGAGAAAATGAAAAACCTGCGCTCACTGAAATATTATTTAAGTAAAAAAATGTAATGTCAGTAGAGGTCAAAGCAAACGTACGTACGTGTTTTGGCAATAGTCTACGTCAGCATTTGGATAACAATAGGCCTTCATGATATTTCAAATCAAATCAAATTGTACATGTCACATGCACCGAATACAACCGGTGAAGACCTTAACCAATAATGCATTTTTAAGAAAAAGTGTTAAGAAAGTATTTACTAAAATAAACTGAAGTAAAAAAATTATAAATAAAATAAAAAATATAAATAAAGAAGAAAAATAACAAATAATAGAGGAGCAACAATAAAAAAACAGTAGCGAGGCTATATACAGGGGGTACCAGTACAGAGTCAATGTGCGGGGACACAGGTAAGTTGAGATAATATGTACATGTAGGTAGAGGTAAAGTGACCATGCATGGATAATACACAGAGAGTAGCAGCAGTGTAAAAATGGGGTGTGGGGCAATGCAAATAGTCCGGTTAGCCATTTGATCAGCTATTCAGGAATCTTGTGGCTTGGGCCTTCCTCTGACACCGCCTGGTATAGAGGTCCTGGATGGCAGGAAGCTTGGCCCCAGTGATGTACTGGGCCGTACGCATTACCCTCGGTAGAGCCTTGCAGTCAGAGACCGAGCAGTTTCCATACCAGGCTGTGATGCAACCAGTTAGGACGCTCTCGATGGTGCAGCTGTATAACTTTTTTGTGGATCTGAGGACCCATGACTAATATTTTCAGACTCCTGAGGGGGAATGGGCTTTGTTGTGCCTTCACAAATGATAGTTTGTTGGTGATGTGGACACCAAGGAACTTGAAGCTCTCAACCTGCTCCAATATATCCCAGTCGATGAGAATGGGGGCGTGCTCGGTCCATCTTTTCCTGTAGTCCACAATCATCTCCTTTGTCTTGATCACGTTGAGGGAGAGGTTGTTATCCTGGCACCACACTGCCAGGTCTCTGACCTCCTCCAAATTGGAGGTCCCTCAGTCGAGCAGTGATTTTCAAACACAGATTCAACCACGAAGACCAGAGAGATTTTCCAATACCTCGCAAAGAAGGGCACCTATTGGTAGATGGGTCAAAACAAAAAAAACCTGCAACTGAATATCCCTTTGAGAATGTTGAAGTTATTAATTACACTTTGGATGGTGTATCAATACACCCTGTCACTGCAACAATCCATGTTTAACTGTACTTTAATTTTTAAAACAAATACTTACATTTTCTTGATGATCTTTTAATTAAAGTCTTAGCTTTTCACAAACAGGGTGAAAATAAGGTTTTTAAAGATTTTTTAAAAATTCTTCCAAAATGAAGGAAATTCCAATATGGCAGGTCCTTGAGGCAGATGTGTTCCTTATGATGGTAAACACTTAAAGGTACAATGGCTCTGCCATTTCTTGTTTCTTAAATCACTGTACAATCTAAACCGCTCTGCAATTTCAATAACCAAAAATATAGTATTGTCAGCTGTTTGAAGCTGATGTTAAAAAAAAAAAACAGTAAAAAGATGCAAAAGTGAAACTTAACGACCGCAAAGAATAGAAATAGCACCCATAGCCAGACCTACCGCTTATCAGACTTGCCTCCGATGAGAATGACAGATCTACAACTCACATTACTATGTGAATTTGGTCGGGTTGCCCACAAAGTTGCCTAGTGAACCTGCCTACTGTACTGGTTTGCAATGTCCCCATTCCAAGCACCCCCTGACGTACTGACCTCTGATGTCATAGTTCAGAGGTCAGACTGTGAAACAAATAGGGATCATGGTGTGTGTGTGTGTTTGTTTGTTTCTGTGTTTCTTTGTTTGTTGTGAGGTTGTGGATCAGGGGAAATTAAAGGAAAGGCATTTTCATAGCAGATGTAGCTTCCAGGCCTCTGGGGGCAGTTGGCGCTCATTTAACTCGTTTGGGACGTTTATACAGCAACAGGAAAGATACACACACAAACACACACGCACACTAACACTAATAAATAAAGAGTAGGGAAGAGAGAGGGTGATGTTGTTGATTCAATAGAAGAGAGAGGGAGAGAAAGAGACCTAGAGTGACAACAGTAGCAGCGTAAGAGTGTGATTACTTAAACCTCCCTAATGAACTGTGGTAATTATCTGTGTGATAAAGACAGTCCCATTTCTGCCTCTGAGACATGGGGACAGTGGAGGAGGAAGAGGAGGAGGAGGAGTAGCGAGTAGGTTCTGATTCTGTATCTTTTTCTTTAGAAAATGTGAGAAGGTTAAACATCCTCATCACCATTAATGATTAGCATGAAGTGCTATGGTACCACAGCCAGGACAGTTGTACTGTATCATGAACTGTATGTACAGTGAATTCAGAAAGTATTCATGCCACTTATCTTATTCCACATTTTGTTATGTTACAGCCTGATGTCATAATGGATTAAATACACAATACCCCATAATGACAAGTGAAAATATGTTTTAATACATTTTTGCAAATGTATAAAAATGAAATACAGAAATATCTAGTTTACACAAGTATTTACACCCCTGAGTCAATACTTTGTAAAAGCACCTTTCGCAGCGATTACAGGTGTGAGTCTATCTGGGTAAGTCTCTAAGAGCTTTCCACAACTTGATTGTGCAACATTTGCCATTATCTTTTTCAAAATTCTTCAAGCTCTGTCAAATTGCTTGTTGATCCTTGCTAGATTTTCAAGTAGATGTAAGTCAAATATTCACTGTCTTCTTGGAAAGCAACTCCAGTGTAAATTTGGCCTTGTGTTTAAGGTTTTTGTCCTTTCTGAAAGATGAATTCATCTCCCAGTGTCTGGTGGAAAACAGACTGAATGTAAGGGTTTTTGTCCTCCTCTTCTGACTTGGAGGAGTAGTATGAAGGATCGGAGGACCAAAACGCAGCGTGGTAAGTGTTCATGTTTTTTAATGAATAACGAACACTGGACAAAGCAATAAACGTGACGTAAATCAAACCGAAACAGTCCCGCGTGGCACAGACACTAACACGGAAAATAAACACCCACAACTCAAAAGTGAAACCGGGCTACCTAGGTATGATTCTCAATCAGGGACAATGATTGACAGCTGCCTCTGATTGAGAACCATACTAGGCCGAACACAGAAATCCCAAATTATACAGTAGAAAAACGAACATAGACAACCCACCCAACTCACGCCCTGACCATACTGAAACAAAGACATAATAACAGAACTAAGGTCAGAACGTGACACTGAACCAGGTTTTCCTCTAGGATTTTGCCTGTGCTTAGCTCCATTCCGTTTATTTTTTATCCTGAAAACTCCCCAAAACTATGCTTGAAAATATGAAGTGTGGTACTTAGTAATGTGTTGTGTTGGATTTGCCCCAAGCATAACACTTTGTATTCAGGACAAAAAGTGAATTCTAAAGTTAATTCTACAGGCTTGCTTCTTTTCACTCTTTCAATTAGGTTAGTATTGTGGAGTAACTACAATGTTGTTGTTCATTCGGGAATAATTGCAATCAATATATATTTACGCTCAGTGTGTTGTCGTGATCTCTGTTGGAATTGTCCATCTTTCTGTTGGAAAGTTCATCCAAGCGTCTCTCTGCTTCCCTGAAGTGGTTGGATACTTCAGAGTACCATTCAGAAATGTTCTTATAGAATAGATGTCTTGGCGGTTGTCGGTCTTCACATCCCAGGTTAACAATTTCTAGCTGCAGTCTACTAATTAGTATCTAAGATTTACTCTTATTCTGTAGGGATCGATAGTCTCAGAGTTTAACCATTTCCTGCAGTGTAGCCAATGCTCCATGTGGTATTGTTAGGAATTCAACAACCATTATAACCTTAGTTTACTGAGGTTTTTGTGGTCTCCACTCAAACCTTTGCCCTCTCAGCTGACTAAGGTATGCATGGTCTGAAGAGGATTTCTTCAGGTGTTTTTTTTATTCGTAACAGTAGAAAAGGGCTGTCCCATGAGCCAGATCATGTCTGTGCTCATGGGTGCTGGCCAATGACTTAGTTAAACATTAAAGGGAATACAATTCTCTAACATTAACACCATTATATCATTTCACAAATAGTTTCATCTTTACTCGTTCATTTTATACAATAATTAGACGCAAACCTCATAATGGAGGCACCTGTATAAACAGAGTTATGGTAATGTGGCTGTATTGTCTTTCATGAGGTCACAAACATGAAACAAAATGGACCGGGTCGTAGCTGGCTTCTCCACCGAACATTTACACATTCTCCAAAACATGGACATTATTCAGTTCTCAAGTTCTGTGATGTAGAAGAAGTTCCTTTGTTCTACTGTGAAACTCTCTCTCTTTATATACTGCATGGCCAGGAGGAGAGAGTCTCCTCCAGGAATTTACAACCTGAGATAACAGAACCTGGGTGTAGGAGGGAGAGAGAGGGGGATTCCATGCTCTATACCCAGAAAGGGCCACATCATGACATAGCTAACCAAATACATACTGACACTGATATGTCCTAATGTATTACCCAGCCAGCTAGTTAGCTATAAGTTATATGAATCGAAATGATCACTACTTCACTTTATTGTCTGCTAGCTGGCTGCTAACAAAGCCCACTGTTTATAACATTAGTGATTGTTGCAAGCCTGTTTGTAAACTTTCCTTTTCACTCTCACTCAAATGCTTGTAATGACTAAGAGTAAGTAAACTATTTCACCACTACATTACGTTGTTGACTACTAGGTGTTTGCTAACAAAAGTCATTGTTCATAGCGAATGTATCCTGCTTGGTAACTTTGCTTATCACTCTCTCCCACACAGACTATGACGAGAGCCATGCAGCAACTATAGCCCTGGGCCCAGCAGCAACCCTAGCCCTTGGCCCAACTAGAAGTACAAGAATGATGCTGGAATGTATAGCGGCAGTTTTACTGGCTCCTATTTTAAAAATTTTTTTTGCACTGATCTTAACTGTTTTTGTACATAATGTTTCCACGATCGTTTCCTATGACCAAAAAGAGCTTCTGGACATCAGACCAGCGATCACTGAATTTGGTTGAAGATTTCTACTTAAATGAGTCGACAGCACAGGAGATACTGCTCACCCGGAGTCTACTTGGTCCTAAACGTGAGAGACAGAAATAACACTACATTGGGCCAAGCTAGTATAGAGGTATGAGTCCTTTTGACATTTTCGCCCTCAAACACTAGACGTGTGAGGTGTTTGAATATCGTTTAAAAAAAAAAATTTTAGTCTCTGATCGCGACACTTGGAAGATGAGGAGACAGCGATATAGAGGCCGACGTGCGGGTACCCTGATGAAACTATGACAATAAGTAAATATTCCGCCTCTACCCTCTGTTCTATTGGCAAATGTACAATCACACGAGATCCTATCGACGGGACTTGAAGAACTGTAATATCCTATGTATCTCTGAAACTTGGCTGAACAAGGACATGGATAATATTGTAGCTGTTTTTCTATGCATCGTCAGGACCGAACAGCAGCGTTGGGTAAGTTCAAGGGGGATGGTGTATATCACTTAAACAACAGCTTCTGCTCTTTGTGTAATATTAAGGAAGTGTCAAAGTTCTGCTCGCCTGAGTTAGAATACCTCATGATAAGCTGTAGACCATACTTTTTATCAAGAGAATTTTCAGCTATATATTTTGTAGCTGTCTATTTACCTCCACAAACCAACGCTGGCACTAAGACTGCACTCAACGAGCTGTATAGGACCATAAGCAAACAAGAAAATGTACATCCAGAGGCAACACTCCTAGTGACTTGTGCTTTCAATGCAAGAAAACTGAAATACGTTTTGTCTAACTTCTACCAGCATGTCACATGTGCAACTAGAGGTGGAAAAACTCTAGATCACCTTTCCTCCACACACATGCAATGATTATCCTCATCCTCCACTTGGCAAATCTGACCATATCTCTATCCTCCTGATTCCTGCTTAGAATCAAAAACTCAAACAGGAAGTACCAGTGATGCGCTCAATAAGGGATTGGACCGATGAAGCGGATGCTAAGCTACAGGACTGTATCTCTAGCACAGACTGGAATTTGTTCCTTGACTCATCCGATGGCATTGAGGTGTTTACCACATCAGTCACCAGCTTCATTAATAAGTGCATTGACGAAGTCGTGCCCACAGTGACTGTATGTACATATTCCAACCAGAAGCCATGGATAGAGCTGCCACTTTCAAGGAGCGGGACACTAACCCGAACGCTTGAAAGAAATCCCACTACGTCCTCCAAGGAACCATCAAACAAGCAAAGCGTCAATACAGGATTTAGATTGAATCCTACTACACCGGCTCTGACGCTCGTCAGATGTGGCAGCGCTGGCAAACTATTGTGGTTTGCAAAGTGAAACCCAGCCGCGAGATGTCCAGTGACGCAAGCCTACCTGACGAGCTAAGTGCCTTCTAAGCTCGCTTTGAGCCAAGCATCACTGAACCATGCGTGAGAGCACCAGCTGTTACAGAGGACTGTGTGATCAAGCTCTCTGTAGCCGATGTGAGTCAGACCTTTAAACAGGTTAACATTCACAAGGCCCCAGGGCCAGGTGGATTACCAGGATGTGTACTCAGAGCATGTGCTGACCAGCTGGCAAGTGTTTTCACTGACATTTTCAACATCTCCCTGACCCAGTCTGTAATACCTACATGTTTCAAACAGACCACAATAGTCCCTGTGCCAAAGAATGCCAAGAGAACCTGTCTACATGACTATCGCCCCATAGGACTCAGATCTGTAGCCATTAAATGCTTTGAAAGGCTAGCCATGCTCACATCAACACCATCATCCCAGACACCCTGGACCCACTCCAATTCGCATACTGCCCCAACAGATCCACAAATGACGCATTATCCATTGCACTCCACTGCCCTTTCTCACTTGGACAAAAGGAACACCTACGTAAGAATACTGTTCATTGACTACAGCTCAGCATTCAACACCATAGTGCAGGATTCATCAACTAGATTCAGCCGAGGGCCAATATCTTCTTGAGTAGATGGTCGGGGGGCCGGAACATAATAAAACAAATATTTTTAAATTGCAAATTGATCGCAAGAAGCCTAAACAGGTGTAAAATGTGAATAAAACAATCATTTTAAACCTTTAATACATTTGAGGACATTACCCTGCGTAAGGTGCCGTCTTTCGGATTGGGCTTTTAAAATGGGTGTCCCAACTCTCTGTGTTCATTCAAAATCCCATGGCACTTATTGTAAGAGTAGGGGTGTTCCAGTGGTTTAATGGTGCCTGGAAAAGTGGGTATACTCTAATTTTGGAGGCAATTATTTTTATAAAGACTTACTTATATGCATTCTCTGTCCTACTGGTTTTATTTCAACATTCTTTCATTGTCTAGCAGCCAAAGGCATTATCCTATTCAAATTAGTAACCCATGATAGTTTTTGCATCTTTAAATCCCCCCCCCCTCTTTCTAACTGATATTTCCATCTCTGTCCATGAAACTGCTTGCTTGTGAGTTGTGCTTTTTAGAATAGTGTTTTCCCACAAACTGCATTTTGTAAAACACTCACTCTTAGGCCTACTGCTGTGTGTACATTGCTGTGCCTAAAATGTGAAGAATAATACATTTTAAGCTAAACATTCTGATCTGTTCTGTCAGCCCTATTAATTGATACAATGTATACCTCAACTATACATCTTTGATATGTATCAGTGGGGATTAAGAAGTGAGCATACACAATGCCCACTGAAAATAAGTGGGAATACTGCGTATACCTTCACATATCCTCCACTACACCACTAGGGTGTTCACTATTTGGAATTCAACTTTAATGAACCTAAAAGCATTGCTTTATCTTAGCAAAGTTTAAAAGTATATCATACAGTGTAACCTGAACTATTCCAAAAACAATTACTGGAGATTCATCGCCATCAGAGGTCACTGATAGCACAAGCTGAAATCAAAATTGATTCCCGCACGGCGCAGGATTTCACTTTGAACAAAGGGAAACACAAAAATGGCTGCTCCCCCTTGTTTGCTTAGCATTTGGTGCAATGCCTAGCCTCACTTGTGCAGAATCTTACTTTCTAGCATTGTCAAAAGTCCCCTCCAACAAGAGAACGGGTTTACTAAGTGACGTCTCACATTCAACCTTTCGGCGATATTTTTCGAGATGTTAACCGGAACCCGTGGAAAACAAAGAAATACACTATTGGTCTACTCACACCACTGCAAACGCGAGAGACGGATAGATAATTATTCGCTTGGTCAAGCTAATCTCTACTCAAATTTCAATCGGCTTGCCCTATATCCTCGCTCGAGAAATTAATAATGACCGAGTCTACTTGGTTCTAAACGCGAGAGACAGAAATAACACTACATTGGGCCAAGCTAGTATATTTCTCAGAATGCCTGCATCAACTGGTACATATGCCCTAGCTCATAGTATTCAGTAAATCCCCTACACACTGACTTTCAACAGATATACAACACATGAGGCAATCTCTCTCCAATAGTATCTGGGTGAAAAAGAACCACACACACGCCACTCAACAATGATCCTGCCTATAGCGCTATTGGTGTATAAGTATCGTGCTACACAATTCCTAAGGACTGAATTCAACCGTGAGGCATAGTTTAATCGTAGATTCCTCGCACGGGGGCGTCGTTGCAATCGTTAATGTGATGACATGCAATTTATCGAAATAATTACTTATGTTTATTATTATGTGATTAAATTAATCATGTAATAATTAACTCAGTAACCTGGGGCACCACGGGAAAATTGTTTAATGAGTTACCATTTCCCGAATTAACACAAAGAAAATATCAGAATCTCAATATCATAGCAGTCCACCATTTCCTTATATCAACCTCATTCTGAATGTTGCATAGTCCTTTAAATCTGCACAAAGTCTCACTAATCATTCCGTACCACACAAATTGAGTTGATTATTTATTTACTAACAAGCGAAATGGTAACATAAGATACACACACACACAGTCTAGGTTATTGATTAGAACTTAATATAATGATGACATGTCACTAGCGGACCAAAACAATTTGACACGTGTCACACAAGATGGAGATTTAAAGAGAGAAACGCAACACTTGGATACATTTGTAAACTATGCTTAGTTTTAGCCCTGACATCTCGCCACAAATTATCTTATGGGTAAGAATTGTAATGCATGTATTTACAAAGGTATCCATTGGGTATCTCTTTGTTTGCTGAGTTCCGCTTAGTGGGATAGGTTCGGCCGACACCTTGTTCTTTCGATGGCCGTCTCCTTTGTTATCGGATGTAAGTCTCTGATTGTCCACAGATGTCACAATGTCCTTTCTCTTAGTTGGCTGTTTCCTTGCACTCGTTCTGTGAGAGTGGGCTTCTGAGGAGAATAATCAGCCATGTTGACGCTCTCAGTGTGGGTAGGAGGGCCATGTAGGCAACTGGTGACTTAACTTCTTCGATATAGGGGGCGCGCTTTTAATTTTTGGATGAAAAACGTTCCCGTTTTAAACAAGATATTTTGTCAAGAAAAGATGCTCGACTATGCATATACAATGCCTTGCGAAAGTATTCAGCCCCCTTGAACTTTGCGACCTTTTGCCACATTTCAGGCTTCAAACATAAAGATATAAAACTGTATTTTTTTGTGAAGAATCAACAACAAGTGGGACACAATCATGAAGTGGAACGACATTTATTGGATATTTCAAACTTTTTTAACAAATCAAAAACTGAACCCACTCTCTGGGTTCCCTGGGGCGTTGCTTGTTACTAGGCAAGGTATTAGAATTTACTATGATCCTGTTTAGACTAAAGTCACAGTTCATTGTCACAAAAACATTCTCTCTAATCTGGATATTTTTATAACATCCTCATTTAACTTTTAATGACATCACAAAATCAACATTTATTTTCATATTCCATCTGTCCTTGTTAACACCATTTTGGCTGATGAAGCATAATGTCCTAAGTCCATGTATTGCCTGTTACAGTTCTGAGGTAGACTCTCCATAAGGCCCACACAGACATTCCAATCCCCAACACTTGAGGAAAAAGGATTCCTCTGCTGCCTGAGGTGTCATAAAATCCACAATCAAACCTACGCAAATACGGCGAGGATCTCCCCATCCAACTCAACTACATTGAAAGTCAATATATCTAAAAAATATTTAAATAAATAAAAAGAGTTCTCCATGCGGGAGAGAGAGAGCTCTGTAGAGTTGATATATGGTAACCTGATCCTCGCAGGCCAGTGTAATGACCAAATTCCCAACCTGGCCACATTCCATCATGGCCACCTAAACATCCCGATCATTCTTAATTGGCATACACTGTACTGGAAATTATACAGACAATTTGACTTTTTCCACATTTTGTTACGTTATAGCCTTTTTCTAAAATTGTTAAAAATATATATATATCCCACATCAATCTGAACACAATAACCCATAATGACAAAGCGAAAATAGGTTTTTAGAAATAAAAAAACAGAAATACTTTTTCAAAAGTGTTCAGACCCTTTGCTATGAGACTCGAAATTGAGCTCAGGTGCATCCTGTTTGCATTGATCATCCTTGAGATGTTTCTACAACTTGATTGGAGTCCACGTGTGGTAAATTCAATTGATTGGACATGATTTGGAAAGGTCACACACCTGTCAATATAAGGTCCCACAGTTTGTCTGAGGAAAAACCAAGCCCTGAGGTCGAAGAAATTGTCTGTAGAGCTCCGAGATTGGATTTTGTCGAGGCACAGATCTGGGGAAGGGTAAAGAAAAAAAATCAGCAGCATTGATGGTCCCCAAGAACACAGTGGCCTCCATCATTCTTAAATGGAAGAAGTTTGGAACCACCAAGATTCATCCTAGAGCTGGCCACCAAGCCAAACTGAGCAATCGGGGGAGAAGGACTTTGGTCAGGTGACCAAGAACCTGATGGTCACTCTTACAGAGCTCCAGAGTTCCTCTGTGGAGATGGGAGAACCTTCCAGAAGGACAACCATTTCTGAAGCATTCCACCAATCAGACATTTATGGTAGAGTGGCTTGACGGAAGCCACTCCTCAGTAAAAGACAAGAGAGCCTGCTTGGAGTTTGCTAAAAGGCACCTAAAGGACTCTCAGTCCAAGATTCTCCGGTCTGATGAAACCAAGATTGAACTATTTGGCCTGAATGCCAAGCGTCACGTCTGGAGGAAACCTGCCACCATCCCTACAGTGAAGCGTGTTGGTGTCAGCATCATGCTGTGGTGTTGTTTTTCAGCGGCAGGGGCTGGGAGACTAGTCAGGAATAAGGGAAAGATGAACGAAGCAAAGTACAGAGAAATCCTTAATGAAAACCTGCTCCAGAGCGCTCAGGACCTCAGACTGGGGTCAAAGGTTCACCTTCCGACAGGAAAACAACCCTAAGCACACAACCAAGACAAAGCAGCAGTTTCTTCAGGACAAGTTTCTGAATGTCCTTGAGTGGCCCAGGCAGAGCCCAGACTTAAACCCAAACCAACATCTCTGGAGAGACGCTCCCATTCCATCCTGGCAGAGCTTGAGAGGATCTGCAGAGAAGAATGAGAGAAACTCTCCAAATACAGGTCTGTCAAGCTTGTAGCGTCATACCCAAGAAGACTTGAGGCTGTAATCGCTGTCAAAGGTGCTTCAACAAAGTACAGAGTTAAGGGTCTGATTATTTACGTAACTGTGTAATTTAATATACAGTTGCAGTCGGACGTTTACGTACACTTAGGTTGGAGTCATTAAAACTCGTTTTTCAACCACTCCACAAATTTCTTGTTAACAAACTATAGTTTTGGCAAGTCGGTTAGGACATCTGCTTTGTGCATGACACAAGTAATTTCTCTAACAACTGTTACAGACAGATTATATCACTTATAATTCACTGGATCATAATTCAAGTGGGTCAGAAGTTTACATACGCTAAGTTGACTGTGCCTTTAAACAGCTTGGAAAATTCCAGAAAATGATGGCATGGCTTTAGAAGCTTCTGATAGGCTAATTGACATCATTTGAGTCAATTGGAGGTGTACCTGTGGATGTATTTCAAGGCCTACCTTCAAACTCAGTGCCTCTTTGCTTGACATCATGGGAAAATTAAAAGAAATCAGCCAAGACCTCAGAAAAAAAATGTAGACCTCCACAAGTCTGGTTCATCCTTGGGAGCAATTTCCAAATGCCTGAAGGTACAACGTTCATCTGTACAAACAATAGTACGCAAGTAAAAACACCATGGGACCACGCAGCCATCATACCGCTAAGGAAGGAGACACTTTGTCTCCTAGAGTTGAACATACATTGGTGTGAAAAGTGCAAATCAATCCCAGAACAACAGCAACGGACCTTCTGAAGATGCTGGAGGAAACAGGTACAAAAGTATCTATATCCACAATGAAACAAGTCCTAAATCGACATTACCTGAAAGGCCGCAAAGAAGAAGGAAGAAGCCACGGCTCCAAAACCGCTATAAAATAGCCAGACTACGGTTTGCAACTGCACATGGGGATAAGGATTGTACTTTTTGGAGAAATGTCCTCTGGTCCCCTTGATGATCTTTATGGCCTTCCTGTAACATCGGGTGGTGTAGGTGTCCTGGAGGGCAGGTAGTTTGCCCCCGGTGATGCGTTGTGCAGACCTCACTACCCTCTGGAGAGCCTTACGGTTGTGGGCGGAGCAGTTGCCGTACCAGGCGGTGATACAGCCCGCCAGGATGCTTTCGATTGTGCATCTGTAGAAGTTTGTGAGTGCTTTTGGTGACAAGCCGAATTTCTTCAGCCTCCTGAGGTTGAAGAGGCGCCCACTGGACCCCACTCCACCATAGTCTTAGTCCGCTTTTGTGGCATCCTAGGAACGGCGACCATCGCCGCCAACCTAGGATTGGCAACCCTACTAAATGGCCCCACTGGACTGAGGGGCAGCTCCGGACTGCGGGGTAGCTCAGGACTGCGGGGTAGCTCAGGACTGCGGGGTAGCTCAGGACTGTGGGGTAGCTCAGGACTGCGGGGTAGCTCAGGACTGAGAGGTAGCTCAGGCTGGTTGACGGCTCTGGCGGATCCTGGCTGACTGGTGGCTCTGGCGGATCCTGGCTGACTGGCGGCTCTGGCGGATCCTGGCTGACTGGCGGCTCTGGCGGATCCTGGCTGACTGGCGGCTCTGGCGGATCCTGGCAGACTGGCGGCTCTGGCGGATCCTGGCAGACTGGCGGCTCTGGCGGATCCTGGCTGACTGGCGGCTCTGGCGGATCCTGGCTGACTGGCGGCTCTGGCGGATCCTGGCAGACTGGCCAGCTCTGGACAGGCGGGAGACTCTAGCAGCTCTGGACAGGCGGGAGACTCTAGCAGCTCTGGACAGGCGGGAGACTCTAGCAGCTCTGGACAGGCGGGAGACTCTAGCAGCTCTGGACAGGCGAGGCACACTGTAGGCCTGGTGCGTGGTGCCGGCACTGGTGGTACTGGGCAGAGGACACGCACCTCAGGGCGGGTGCGGGGAGGAGGAACAGGGAGTACTGGGCTCTGGACACGCACAGGAAGCCTGGTGCGGGGGGCTGCCACAGGAGGGCTGGTGCGTGGAGGTGGCACAGGATAGACCGGACCGTGCAGGCGCACTGGAGCTCTTGAGCCCCGAGCCTGCCCAACCTTACCTGGTTGAATGCTCTCGGTCGCCCTGCCAGTGCGGCGAGGTGGAATAGCCCGCACTGGGCTGTGCAGGCGAACCGGGGACACCATGCGCAAGGCTGGTGCCATGTACGCCGGCCCAAGGAGACGCACTGGAGATCAGATTCGTAGTGCCGGCTTCATGGCACCTGGCTCGATGCCCACTCTAGCCCGGCCGATACGAGGAGCTGGTATGTAGCGCACCGGGCTATGCACCCGCACTGGGGACACCGTGCGCTCCACAGCATAGCACGGTGCCTGCCCGGTCTCTGTCGCCCTCCGGTAAGCACAGGGAGTTGGCACAGGTCTCCTACCTGGCTTCGCCACACTTCCTGTGTGCCGCCCCCAATACATTTTTGGGGCTGACTCTCGGGCTTCCATCCGCGCTGCCGTGCTGCCTCCTCATACCAGCGCCTCTCCGCCTTCGCTGCCTCCAGCTCTTCTTTGGGGCGGCGATATTCTCCTGGCTGTGCCCAGGGTCCTTTCCCGTCTAGGATCTCCTCCCAAGTCCTGATTGCGCTGCTCCTCCTGCCGCTGCCTGTCACCACGCTGCTTGGTCCTGTTTTGGTGGGTGATTCTGTCACAGCAGATTTCCTCCTCTTCCTCAGAAGAGGTGAAACAAGGATCGGACCAATATGCGGCGTGGTAAGTGTCCATGGTTTTAATGTGAAAAACTTGAACACGTATACAAAATAACAAAGTGAACTGTTAATGAAACAGTCCCGTGTGGCACAAACAAAGACACAGGAAACAATCACCCACAAAATACCCAAAGAATATGGCTGCCTAAATATGGTTCCCAATCAGAGACAACGATAGACAGCTGCCTCTAATTGAGAACCAATCTAGGCAACCATAGACATACAATTTACCTAGACAGGGAACAGCCCCATAAACATACAAACCCCTAGACAAGACAAAACACATAAATCCCCCATGTCACACCCTGACCTAACCAAAATAATAAAGAAAACAAAGATAACTAAGGACAGGGCGTGACACTGATGAAAGAATCTGGGTGTCCACCGGGTCAGGATTACTAATGGAAAGTAGATATTCCGTAGTATTAGATCATCCCTGTATGGCTGTATTGTGGTCTGCATCTACTGTAGCTATTATAGCGTATCTGGTATGTAATGAGTGCCGTGTGATACTCCCGGTCAGGTTAGGAGGCATTAATGACCCACCAGTAGATATTCTGGGCCGTTGGAAGACTGCCTGGTAGCTGCAGTAAAATAAATCAACCAGGATGATCACCCTGTATTACCCCGTTTTACATTGCTTCATTACTGTATTGCACTGCTATTCAAGGTCACTACACAGCAAGTGTTTTAACTCTGCATCAGGCTTAAATGGATGTTCCACTAAACATTTTTTAAAATATTAATGTAATATGTGTTGAATTGAAGTGTTTGCAATCTAGCATATATTTTCAGGATGAATGGAACCTCTGCAATTCTAGCTCAACAAAATATGTAAGTAATCGCTTTAAGTTAGCAAGGGAACATGCACACTACTGTAGTGCTGTTATGAACTTTAATACTTTTCTGTCACACCCTGATCTGTTTCACCTGTCTTGTGGTTGTCTCAACCCCCCTGCAGGTGTCACCCATTTTCCCCATTATCCATGTGCATTTATACCTGTGTTTTCTGTTTGTCTGTTGCCAGTTCGTCTGGTCTCATCAAGCCTACCAGTGTGTTTTTCCCGTACTCCTTTTTCTCTCTAGCCCTTGTTTTTCTAGTTTTTCCGGTTTTGAGCACTTTGCCTGTCCTGACCCTGAGCCTGCCGTTCTGTACCTGTATGCCACTACCCTGGATTACTGACCTATGTCTGCCCTGACCCGAGCCTACCCACCATTCTATACCTTACTGACTCTGCCCTGGATTTATGGACCTCTGGATTACGGACCTCTGCCTGCCCTTGACCTGTCTTTTGCATCTGTGATTTGAACTGTCTACGTCTGGGTCTTATCCTGAGCCGTGATATTTTCAGATATCAGTTATTCTTTAGAGACACGAGAGGTTATTATTTGAGTGGAAATACTATACAAATACTATATTTGCCCAATAATATTATTACGTGATTGTTTGCATTGACTAGAACATATTTCCAATTGAATATCTTATCTTTAAGTTCTGAGAGCTGATGTTTGACTGGCTCAGGTACCATGCTGTTGTATAATCCTTGTGCAAGCAGCAATTCATTTATATGGAAGACCATTCTCCTGCTCCTCCTTGAACGAGCATCCTCTGGTATTGACATGGTAGTTACATAGGCAGGCATAGATTATTTACAGTGTAATAGATACATATTGTTACTTACAGGTTTTATAGCCTGCTTGCAGTTTATGTAATTACCTGTTTACATTTTGGTCTGTGTAACCAACACGTAATACCATACATATTAGGGACACATGGCACCAAACTCAGTCGTATCAAGAAGATTTGGCGTAATGAAAGTATTGTCCAGCAGTCTATAATTATTTTCACCCTACCCCTACATGCAACATCACTATTCGTTTTAGATTTAAGCCATTGAACAGGTAATCGTTTTCTTATGAATAGCTCGACTAACGTTGAGTACAATCTCATAATGAAGTGGTAATGATGACTTGGTCAAGACCCTGGATGCATGACCTTTATTGTTGTCAAATTATTTCCTAAGTAAACATTTTAACTTGACTCACATCTCTTTGACTCCTCCATATAGCTAATAACATAACATGGTGTCAGAAGTGGGATCCAAACCCACTTCTCCATGACAGAATGTTTATGTCCAAACTATTCTAAATTGTGAATCACTTACCGGGGTTCATATGAAGGACTAAATAATGTTATAATGTTTTTAAATTTTATTTATTTCACCTTTATTTAACCAGGTAGGTTAGTTGAGAACAAGTTCTCATTTACAACTGCGACCTGGCCAAGATAAAGCAAAGCCATTTGACACATACGTACAACAACACAGAGTTACACATGGAATAAACAAACATACAGTCAATAATACAGTGGAAAAGTATATATACAGTCTTTGAAAATGAGGTAGGATAAGGGAGGTAAAGGCAATAAATACGCCACAGTAGCAAAGTAATTACAATATAGCAATTAAACACTTCAATGATAGATGTGCAGAAGATGAATGTGCAAGTAGAGATACTGGGGTGTAAAGGAGCAAGATAAACAAATAAATACATTATGGTGATGAGGTAGTTGGATGGGCTATTTACAGATGGGCTATGTACAGGTGCTGCTCTGTGAGCTTCTCTGACAACTGGTGCTTAAAGCTAGTGCGGGAGATATGAGTCTCCAGCTTCAGTGATTTTTGTAGTTTGTTCCAGTCATTGGCAGCAGAGAACTGGAAGGAAAGGCGGCCAAAGGAAGAATTGGCTTTGGGGGTGACCAGTGAGATATTCCTGCTGGAGCGCGTGCTACGGGTGGGTGCTGCTATGTTGACCAGTGAGCTGAGATAAGGCGGGGCTTTACCTAGCAGAGACTTGTAGATGACCTGGAGCCAGTGGGTTCGGCAACGAGTATGAAGCGAGGGCCAGCCAATGAGAGCATACAGGTCACAGTGGTGGGTAGTATATGGGGCTTTGGTGACAAAACGGATGGCACTGTGATAGACTGCATCCAATTTGTTGAGTAGAGTGTTGGAGGCTATTTTGTAAATGACATCGCCGAAGTCGAGGATCGGTAGAATGGTCAGTTTTATGAGGGTATGTTTGGCAGCATGAGTGAAGGATGCTTTGTTGTGGAACAGGAAGCCGATTCCAGATTTGATTTTGGATTGGAGATTCTTTTTTTCTTTTCTTTTTTATATGTTTATTATTTTCCCAAAAAATTTATGTAAAAAGACAGCAATACAAACATTGACATTCATTGTACTGATGGCCAATTTACATGACAAAACAAAATGTAACTCACACAGGTATGCGTCTAAGCGCCACGGTCGCGCCATGGTCGCCGACCTGTAAACATATTATCGAGTTTCAGAACCATGGACAGAGGAGAGTTCTGGAATATGATTTATGAACTGATGAAAAAAAAGAATAATCCCTATCTGTTGGGTGCGTCAGTCTCCAAATATCAACAATGTTAAGGTTTGTCATCAATGTATATAGACAGACACTGGCATTTGATTGTTGAAGTGAACTTGATAGCTGTTTATCTAAAAGAGGATCTAACGTACAGTTAAAGTCATCTGCAACAATCATATTTGTATCCGAGATATTTGGTATGGCCTTAAATACCCTTTGAAAAAATAATGGATCATCGAAGTTGGGTCCATATAAATTGACCAAGGTCATGGTTTCGAATTCAGTGTAGCAGCCACAATAAGTTCCCTACCATTAGGATCTGAAATCGAGGATGAGTAAACGAAAGGAATGTTTTTCCTTATACGGATTGCTACCCCTCTCACTTTTGCATCAAAGTTAGACTGGTATATCTGACCGATCCAGCCGAGTCGTAGCTTGTCCTGAGCTAAACGTTTTAATATGAGTTTCTTGAAGAAGCACTATGTCAGCCCCCAGTGATTTAAGATGAAAAAAACCTTAGCTCGTTTCACGACATGCCCTAAGCCAATACAGTTCCAGCTGACTATCTTAATTCCACTAGGTCTACTCTGTGCTCGGTCACTATGTTGCATTTCTTATTTTAGAGAAAATTGTTGCTGTCATACAAAGCCCAAAAGAAAAATGTTCCGCCATGCGGGAGCTTGTCATGCCACCTGTATTAATAAATGTGAACATAAAACACAGACCCCATCCCCCCTCCCGTCACTTTACTGAGTGACTTCCACAAACGAAGCACTCCTTGACTAACACACAAACCTTAGGGTGTCTAGACATACAGCTTGAATTAACTAGTTGTCTATAGATGCTCCACATATAAACTAATATTAAATAACACTCTCACATTAGGGGGTCAGTGGTGCTAAAACATGATAGGCTAAACAATGCTATATAAGCCACAACATCTCACCCATCATATAAGTCCCGATTTCTGATCTTCTGATCGAAAAGACATAGGCAGGACATTCCTGGCCTGTATTTGGCCATTTAGCCAGTTGACCCAGCCGTTCTGATTCCTTAGCCAGGGAATTGCTGACAAGAACAGATTGGCCTCTTTTGGGTTGTCAAACGTATGTGTTGATCCCCCGACTGTCACCTTAAAGCGGGCTGGGTAGAGGAATTCATATCGGATGTTGGCAGCCCTGCATTTGTTGTGTTATGGCAAGGTAGCCTAGTGGTTAGAGTGTTGGACTAGTAACAAATCAAATCAAAATCAAATCAAATGTATTTTATAGCCCTTCGTACATCAGCTGATATCTCAAAGTGCTGTACAGAAACCCAGCCTAAAACCCCAAACAGCAAGCAATGCAGGTGTAGAAGCACGGTGGCTAGGAAAAACTCCCTAGAAAGGCCAAAACCTAGGAAGAAACCTAGAGAGGAACCAGGCTATGTGGGGTGGCCAGTCCTCTTCTGGCTGTGCCGGGTGGAGATTATAACAGAACATGGCCAAGATGTTCAAATGTTCATAAATGACCAGCATGGTCCAATAATAATAAGGCAGAAGAGTTGAAACTGGAGCAGCAGCACGGCCAGGTGGACTCAGGACAGCAAGGAGTCATTGTCAGGTAGTCCTGAGGCATGGTCCTAGGGCTCAGGTCCTCCGAGAGAGAGAAAGAAAGAGAGAAAGAGAGAATTAGAGAGAGCACACTTAAATGCACACAGGACACCGAATAGGACAGGAGAAGTATAACAAACTAACAAACTGACCCTAGCCCCCCGACACATACACTACTGCAGCATAAATACTGGCGGCTGAGACAGGAGGGGTCAGGAGACACTGTGGCCCCATCCGAGGACACCCCCCCGACAGGGCCAAACAGGAATGATATAACCTCACCCACTTTGCCAAAGCACAGCCCCCACACCACTAGAGGGATATCTTCAACCACCAACTTACCATCCTGAGACGAGGCCGAGTATGGCACACAAAGATCTCCGCCACGGCACAACCCAAAGGGGGGGCGCCAACCCAGACAGGAAGATCACATCAGTGACAAAACCCACTCAAGTGACGCACCCCTCCCAGGGACGGTATGAAAGAGCCCCAGTAAGCCAGTGACTCAGCCCCTGTAATAGGATTAGAGGCAGATAATCCCAGTGGAAAGAGGAGAACCGGCCAGGCAGAGACAGCAAGGGCGGTTCGTTGCTCCAGAGCCTTTCCGTTCACCTTCCCACTCCTGGGCCAGACTACACTCAATCATATGACCCACTGAAGAGATGAGTCTTCAGTAAATACTTAAAGGTTGAGACCGAGTTTGCGTCTCTTACATGGGTAGGCAGACCATTCCATAAAAATGGAGCTCTATAGGAGAAAGCCCTGCCTCCAGCTGTTTGCTTAGAAATTCTAGGGACAATTAAGAGGCCTGCGTCTTGTGACCGTAGCGTACGTGTAGGTATGTACGGCAGGACCAAATCAGAGAGAGAGGTAGGAGCAAGCCCATGTAATGCTTTGTAGGTTAGCAGTAAAACCTTGAAATCAGCCCTTGCCTTGACAGGAAGCCAGTGTAGGGAGGCTAGCACCGGAGTAATATGATCAAATTCTTTTGGTTCTAGTCAGGATTCTAGCAGCCGTATTTAGCACTAACTGAAGTTTATTTAGTGCTTTATCCGGGTAGCCCGGAAAGTAGAGCATTGCAGTGGTCTAACCTAGAAGTGACAAAAGCATGGATTAATTTTTCTGCCTCATTTTTGGACAGAAATTTTCTGATTTTTGCAATGTTACGTAGATGGAAAAACCTGTCCTTGAAATGGTCTCGATATGTTCTTCAAAAGAGAGATCAGGGTCCAGAGTAACGCCGAGGTCCTTCACAGTTTTATTTGAGACGACTGTACAACCATTAAGATTAATTGTCAGATTCAACAGAAGATCTCTTTGTTTCTTGGGACCTAGAACAAGCATCTCTGATTTGTCCGAGTTTAAAAGTAGAAGGTTTGCAGCCATCCACTTCCTTATGTCTGAAACACATATGCTTCTAGCGAGGGCAATTTTGGGGCTTCACCATGTTTCATTGAAATGTACAGCTGTGTGTCAAAGTTAACATTATGTTTTCGAATGACATCCCCAAGAGGTAAAATATATAGTGAAAACAATAGTGGTCCTAAAACGGAACCTTGAGGTACACCGAAATTTACAGTTGATTTGTCAGAGGACAAACCATTCACAGAGACAAACTGATATCTTTCCGACAGATAAGATCTAAACCAGGCCAGAACTTGTCCGTGTAGACCAATTTAGGTTTCCAATCTCTCCAAAAGAATGTGGTGATCGATGGTATCAAAAGCAGCACTAAGGTCTAGGAGCACGAGGACAGATGCAGAGCCTCGGTCTGATGCCATTAAAAGGTCATTTACCAACCTTCACAAGTGCAGTCTCAGTGCTATGATGGGGTCTAAAACCAGACTGAAGCATTTCGTATACATTGTTTGTCTTCAGGAAGGCAGTGAGTTGCTGCACAACAGCCTTTTCAAAAAAAAATTGATAGGAATGGAAGATTCGATATAGGCCGATAGTTTTTTATATTTTCTGGGTCAAGGATTGGCTTTTTCAAGAGAGGCTTTATTACTGCCCCTTTTAGTGAGTTTGGTACACATCCGGTGGATAGAGAGCCGTTTATTATGTTCAACATAGGAGGGCCAAGCACAGGAAGCAGCTCTTTCAGTAGTTTAGTTGGAATAGGGTCCAGTATGCAGCTTGAAGATTTAGAGGCCATGATTATTTTCATCATTGTTTCAAGAGATATAATACTAAAACACTTGAGCGTCTCTCTTGATCCTAGGTCCTGGCAGAGTTGTGCAGACTAAAAACTAGTTCCAGAGTATGACTGTGACAGTGAGTGGGTCCAGAGACATGTTGGACAAAACAAAAAGTCGATGATGGCTCCGAAAGCCTTTTGGAGTGGGTCTGTGGACTTTTCCATGTGAATATTAAAGTCACCAAAGATTAGAATATTATCTGCTATGACTACAAGGTCCGATAGAAATTCAGGGAACTCAATGAGGAACGCTGTATATGGCTCAGGAGGACTGTAAACAGTAGCTATAAAAAGTGATTGAGTAGGCTGCATAGATTTCATGACTAGAAGCTCAAAAGACAAAAACGTCATTTTTATTTTGTAAATTGAAATTTGCTATCGTAAATGTTAGCAACACCTCCGCCTTTGCGGGATGCGGGATATGGTCATTAGTGTAGCCAGGAGGTGAGGCCTCATTTAACACAGTAAATTCATCAGGCTTAAGCCATGTTTCAGTCAGGCCAATCACATCAAGATTATGATCAGTGATTAGTTCATTGACTATAATTGCCTTTGAAGTAAGGGATCTAACATTAAGTAGCCCTATTGTGAAGTGTGAGGTATCATGATCTCTTTCAATAACGACAGGAATGGAGGAGGTCTTTATCCTAGTGAGATTGCTAAGGCGAACACCGCCATGTTTAGTTTTGCCCAACCTAGGTCGAGGCACAGACACGGTCTCAATGGGGATAGCTGGGCTGACTACACTGACTGTGCTAGTGGCAGACTCCACTATGCTGGCAGGCTGGCTAACAGCATGCTGCCTGGCCTGCACCCTATTTCATTGTGGAGTTAGAGGAGTTAGAGCCCTGTCTATGTTGGTAGATAAGATGAGAGCACCCCTCCAGCTAGGATGGAGTCCGTCACTCCTCAGCAGGTCAGGCTTGGTCCTGTTTGTGGGTGAGTCCCAGAAAGAGGGCCAATTATCTACATATTCTATCTTTTGGGAGGGGCAGAAAACAGTTTTCAACCAGCGATTGAGTTGTGAGACTCTGCTGTAGAGTTCATCACTCCCCCTAACTGGGAGGGGGTCAGAGACAATTACTCGATGCCGACACATCTTTCTAGCTGATTTACACGCTGAAGCTATGTTGTGCTTGGTGATCTCTGACTGTTTCATCCTAACATCGTTGGTGCCGACGTGGATAACAATATCTCTATACTCTCTACACTCGCCAGTTTTAGCTTTAGCCAGCACCATCTTCAGATTAGCCTTAACGTCGGTAGCCCTGCCCCCTGGTAAACAGTGTATGATCGCTGGATGATTCGTTTTAAGTCTAATACTGCGGGTAATGGAGTCGCCAATGACTAGAGTTTTCAATTTGTCAGAGCTAATGGTGGGAAGCTTCGGCGTCTCAGACCCCGTAACGGGAGGAGTAGAGACAAGAGAAGGCTCGGCCTCTGACTCCGACTCGCTGCTTAATAGGGAAAACCGGTTGAAAGTTTCTGTCGGCTGAATGAGCGACACCAGTTGAGCATTCCTACAGCATTTCCTTCCAGAAACCGTGAGAAAGTTGTCCGGCTGCGGGGACCGTGCGAGGGGATTTATACTAACGTTACTATCTGTACTTACTGGTGGCACAGACGCTGTTTCATCCTTTCCTACACTGAAATTACCCTTGCCTAACGATTGCGTCTGAAGCTGGGCTTGAAGCACAGCTATCCTCGCCGTAAGGCGATCGTTCTCCTGTATATTATGAGTACAGCGACTGCAATTAGAAGGCATCATGTTAATGTTACTACTTAGCTTCGGTTGTTGGAGGTCCTGACGAACCATGTCCAGATAAAGCGTCCGGAGTGAAAAAGTTGAGGTAAAAAACAAAAATATAAACGGTATTTCAAAAGTAAAAACCGTAAAGTTGTCAGGTAGCAAAATAGGTTGGCAACAAAACGCACAGCAATACGTAAACAAGTCTGCAAGTTGTAACTTAAAGGTTGCAAGTTCAAATCCCTGAGCTGACAAGGTACAAATCTGTCGTTCTGCCCCTGAACAGGCAGTAAACCCACTGTTCCTAGGCCGTCATTGAAAATAAGAATTTGTTCTTAACTGACTTGCCTAGTTAAATAAAGGTAAAAAATAAAACTCATCATACTTTCCGTTGGTTCCTCACCTCCAAAGTAAGATCTGGGTAGAAAGACACCCTGGCTTTGTTGTAGTTAAGTGGGAACTTTTGACTAGCCAGCTTGAGGATGAGATCCCTGGTCTGGGGATAGTGCAGCCGTACAATGAATGGCCTTGGTGGCCCGCATTTGGCTGGCTTCGTTGCCTGTGATCTGTGTGCGTGGTCGATCAGGATGGCCGTTTTGAAGTGTTCACTCCCCAGCAATGCCAGTTTCAGCTCCGAGACGAATTCAGTGGGTTGCCCCTTCTCAGTGTCCTCCTGGATCCCAAATATTCAGATGTTCTGTCGCACATCTACTCCATAGCACATCTACTCCATAACATGCTCACTAGCGCCCCGATTGGAGATTCTTAATCTGAGTCTGGAAGGAGAGTTTGCAGTCTAACCAAACACCTAGGTATTTGTAGATGTCCACATATTCTAAGTCAGAACCGTCCAGAGTAGTGATGCTGGACGGGCGGGCAGGTGCAGGCGGCGATCGGTTGAAGAGCATGCATTTAGTTTTACTTGCATTTAAGAGCAGTTGCATGCCACGGATGGAGAGTTGTATGGCATTGAAGCTCGTCTGGAGGTTAGTTAACACAGTGTCCAAAGAAGGGCCAGAGGTATACAGAATGGTGTCGTCTGCGTAGAGGTGGATCAGAGAATCACCAGCAGCAAGAGCGACATTATTGATGTATTCAGAGAAGAGAGTCGGTCCGAGAATTGAACCCTGTGGCACCCCCATAGAGACTGCCAGAGGTCCGGACAACAGGCCCTCCGATTTGACACACTGAACTCTATCAGAGAAGTAGTTGGTGAACCAGGCGAAGCAATCATTTGAGAAACCAAGGCTGTTAAGTATACCGATAAGAATGTGATGATTGACAGAGTCAAAAGCCTTGGCCAAGTCGATGAATACAGCTGCACAGTAATGTCTCTTATCGATGTCGGTTATGATATCGTTTAGGACCTTGGGTGTGGCTGAAGGCTAAGCTTTCAAATAATAGGAAAACAAGGCCTTGAGCGTGGCTGAGGTGCACCCATGACCAGTTCTGAAACCAGATTGCATAGTGGAGAAGGTACGGGGGGATTTTAAATGGTCGGTAATCTGTTTGTTAACTTGGCTTTTGAAGACCATAGAAAGGCATGGTAGGATAGACATCTCCCCCTTTGAAGAGGGGGATGACCACGGCAGCTTTCCAATCTTTGGGAATCTCAGATGATACGAAAGAGAGGTTGAACAGGCTAGTAATAGGGATTGCGACAATTTTGGCATATCATTTTAGAAAGAGAGGGTCCAGATTGTCTAGCCCGGCTGATTTGTAGGGGTCCAGATTTTGCAGCTCTTTCAGAACATCAGCTATCTGGATTTGTGTGAAGGAGAAATGGGGAGGCTTGGGCGAGTTGCTGTGGGGGTGCAGGGATGTTGACCAGGGTAGGGGTAGCCAGGTGGAAAGCATGGCCAGCCGTAGGTAAATGCTTATCGAAATTCTCAATTATCGTGGATTTATCGGTGGTGACAGTGTTTCCTAGCCTCAGTCCAGTGGTCAGCTGGGAGGAGGTGCTCTTTTTCTCCTTGGGCTTTACAGTGTCCCAGATTTTTTTTGAGTTTGTGCTACAGGATGCAAATTTCTGCTTGAAAAAGCTAGCCTTAGCTTTCCTAACTGCCTGTGTATATTGGTTCTTAACTTCCCTGAAAAGTTGCATATCACGGGGGATATTCAATGCAAAACGCCACAGGATGTTTTTGTGCTGGTCAAGGGCAGTCAGGTCTGGAGAGAACCCAGGGCTATATCTGTTCCTGGTTCTACATTTTTTGAACGGGACATGCTTATTTAAGATGGTGAGGAAGGCACTTTTAAAGAATAACCAGGCATCCTCTACTGACGGGATGAGATCAACATCCTTCCAGGATACACGGGCCAGGTCAAATAGAAAGGCCAGCCCGCTGAAGTGTTTTAGGGAGCGTTTGACAGTGATGAGGGGTGGTTGTTTGATTGCAGGCCCATTACGGATGCAGGCAATGAGGCAGTGATCGCTGAGATTTTGGTTGAAAACAGCAGTGTACTTGGAGGGCAAGTTGGTTAGGATGATATCTATGAGGGTGCCCATGTTTACAGATTTGGAGCTGTACCTGGTGGGTTCATTGATCATTTGTGTGAGATTGAGGGCATCAAGTTTACATTGCAGGATGGCCAGGTTGTTAAGCATGTCCCAGTTTAGGTCACCTAGCAGCACGAGCTCTGAAGATAGATGGGGTCAATCAATTCACATATGGTGTCCAGGGCACAGCTGGGGCAGAGGGTGGTCTATAGCAAGCGGTGAGAGACTTGTTTCTGGAAAGGTGGATTTCAAAAGTATAACCTCAAATTGTTTGGGTACTGACCTGGATAGTAAAGACAGAACTTTGCAGGCTATCTCTGCAGTAGATTGCAACACCGCCCCCCTTGGCAGATCTATCTTGTCGGAAAATGTTATCGTTAGGGGTGGAAATTGCAGGGTTTTTGGTGGTCTTCCTAAAACAGGATTCAGACACGTTTGGCAGAGTGTGCTAAAGCAGTGAATAAAATAAACTTAAGGAGGAGGCTTCTAATGTTAACATGCATGAAACCAAGGGTTTTACGGTTACAGAAGTCAACAAATGAGAGCACCTGGGGAATAGGAGTGGAGCTAGGCACTGCAGGGCCTGGATTAACCTCTACATCACCAGAGGAACAGAGGATGACTAGGATAATGGTACGGCTAAAGGCTATAAGAACTGGTCGTCTAGTACGTTCGGAACAGAGAGTAAAAGGAGCAAATTTCTGGGCGCAATAGAATAGTTTCAAGGCATAATGTACAGACAAAGGTATGGTAGGATGTGAGTACATTGGAGGTAAACCTAGGCATTGAGTAATGATGAGAGAGATATTGTCAGCCTTTTATGGCTGCTGTCCCTGTACAGGGATCAACATCAGCGGAAATTTCAGAGTGACAACTAATAGTACTCGATACAACTCAAACTTTCATTAAAACACACATGCAGGGTACTCAAAGCTACACTCGTTGTGAATCTAGCATAAGAAGCTATTATCTGATAGCATGCAACACCCCGAAATACCTAAAGGGGACGTAAACAAAAGAACACAAAACGCAGAAATAAAATATAAAACATTCATTACCTTTGACGAGCTTCTTTGTTGGCATTCCTATATGTCCCATAAACATCACAATTGGGTCTTTTTTTCGATTAAATCCGTCCATGTATACCCAAAATGTCCATTTATGAAGCCCGTCTGATCCAGGAAAAAACTGCTTTCCAAAACGCAACATCATTTTTTTAAATTAAAAAAGATGCCTATAAACTTTGACAAAACACTTCAAACTACTTTTGTAATCCAACTGTAGGTATTAGTAAACGTTAATAATCGATCAAATTGATCACGGGGCGATCTGTATTCAATAGCAGCAAGTCTTGAAATCATGGTCCATATTCTCTCTTTCAAAACTTTCTCCTGTGTACTCGATGACAGGAAGAGCCTATTTCTCATTTCACCAAGGATTAACTTCAACCCAATTGCCAAGACTGGCGACATCGTGTGGAAGCTGTAGGAACTGTAAACTGGGCCCTATCTATTTTCCCTTGCCATAGACAATACAGAGACTGGCGGAGGGATATATATATATATTTTTTTGTGAACAGTTTTCCTTGGGATTTTGCCTGCTACACACGTTCTGTTATAGTCACAGACATGATTTAACCCGTTTTAGAAACTTCAGAGTGTTTTATATCCACACATACTAATCATATGCATATACTATATTCCTGGCATGAGTAGCAGGACGTTGAAATTGTGCGCGACTTTTAACAAAAAGCTGAAAAAATTCACAGCCTCTTTAAGAGGTAAACCAGGTGATGTCACCGCATATGTGGTGAACTAAATGGTTGATTAAGGCATATTGAGCCGGGCTAGAGGCTCTACAGTGAAGTAAGACAATAATCACTAACCAGGACAGTAATGAACAAGGCATATTGATATTAGGGAGAGGCATGCGTAGCCGAGTGATCATAAGGGTCCAGTGAGTGGTTGGGCTGGCTGGAGACATGGCGATTCAGACAGCTAGCAAGACGGGGCTAGCAAGCTAGCAGAAGGGCCTTAGAGGGATGTCGCTTTGACTAACTGTTGACTAACTGATGGACACTGCTACTTCAAAATCCTTCTGAAGTATGGCTCACTTTCAGGTCAGCTAGTATACACACCCACTGACTTTTTCCAAAGTTTGTTGTGTTACAAAATCTAAATGTAATCCATGTTAAATTCAGGCTCTAACACACTCTCAGTTCACCACTAGGACCTGAAGGTCACATAAACTCACTGGTATATTTACAGGCTGTTTTCAGTCACACATACAAAACATTGCTACTCAATTCACAGAAAATCAATTTAATTTAATATAGCTCTTCTCTTGTTCAAATGCTAAATGAACACCAGAGGTGTCCTCTTGCACTTTTAGTAGGTTGATATAAAGCTATATGGGACAACTTACTTGCATGTTCCCTTTCAGGACAACAAAGAAAAAGACTGATCGTCTTGAAGAAACAGACTTTCACTCTATATATTTAGGCAAAAGTGCAAATTAATTTTAGGACTGCCACATTCCAGTGCTCCTTAATAGATGTGTCTCAGGAGGAGAAGACTATGAGGGAGGAGAGACGTTCCTTCCTGAGTAACGGGTCAGGCACCAGCTGGCAGTAGTGCCGCAGTCACTCCCCGAGTCTCCTCTCTCATCAAATATTTTAGGTCAGATGGCTTTGGAAGTGGGGACGAGGGGATGGATGGAAAACTCAGGGACTGGAAAAATGAGTCCTCATGAGACAAGTCAGCTCTGATAAGCATACAGAAAGAGCTGTCTGAGTTCTCTACGGCATACCATAACTTTAACACTGGCCCCTTCCCTATGGCCAGCTCCTTCCCTCAGCAGACAGGCCCCTTCCCCCCAGTAAAAAGAGCATCTACCCCTTTGAGGTATCTTCTGCTGTGTCTGAGATGGACACAACATCCTCCTTTATGACATCCACCCTCAGTAAACACAGTAGTAACCACAGCATGTTTACGCAGCTCAATTCCACCTCTAACATCTTTCACCATAGTGAATTCAGCCCCATCCAGCCCTGGTGGAGTGACCATACCCCATCCAGCCCCTGTGGAGTGACCATACCTGGTGTCTCCAGGTTATTGTCCCTTGCACACTTCCTTTTAAATGGTACAACTTGCCCATGTACAAGGAGCTGACATTGGAACAGCAGTTCCATGGCCCCCCTGGGTTCAAGAGGACAGTGTATGGACCCCAACGTACGCCCCTGGAGGCAGTCGCCCCTCCTGCTCCACCCCGGTCCATCTCCATGATGCTGCAGAAGGCTTTGGCCCTGGAGAAACACTCGGAATCTGAGCTGGCCGGTCATTACCCACCGTGGAAACGCACCAAGAGCGTAGGGTCCAACAAATATCCTTCACTCCGGCTAGCAACACCAGCACAACTCCCTTCAACATTATCCGGCTGCTGACGCCTGTTATCCACAGCCCGCAAGACACTGACACCACCTCAGAGGTGCTACAGTACTCCCTTTCACCCTCCCCACTTGCCCTTGTATCAGACTCAAGAGGAGATGGTTTACCATCAAGATTACAGTGGAGTGCAGTGGTTCAGTAGCGGAGATCAGCTCACTACCAGTCAGAACGTTCAAGGTGGTTATCACCATTTATTCAACCAGATTACACCTCCCTAACACTAACCTCAATGTCACGTTCTGACCTTAGTTCCTTTGTTATGTCTTTGTTTTAGTATGGTCAGGGTGTGAGTTGGGGTGGGTAGTCTATGTTCTTTTTTATATGTTGTGTTTGGCCTGGTATGGTTCTCAATCAGAGGCAGGTGTCGTTCGTTGTCTCTGATTGAGAATCATACTTAGGTAGCCTTTTCCCACCTGTGTTTTGTGGGTGATTATTTTCTGTCTAGTGTTTTCTGCACCTTTCAGGACTGTTTCGGTTTTCGTTTATTTCACAATGTTATTTTGTATTTTTCAGTGTTCAGTCAATAAACATCATGAGCACATACCACGCTGCGCATTGGTCTGACAGTCATAAACACTTACATGACAGATGGCATCACCGCAAACAAAACCAACACTGTAAACAGAAACACTACATGGAAAGGGGAGATCACAGCTCGAATAGAGAAGTACAGTCTCTACACTCAGACAGAGCAGTTACAATGAAACATGACCCAAACCAGAAATATGAGGGGAATATATGTGGACAACAAGAAAACAGAACAGTGGGAGCAGTATGTACAGTTGAAGTCGGAAGTTTACATACACCTTAGCCAAATACATTTAAACTCAGTTTTTCACAATTCCTAACATTTAATCCTAGTAAAAATTCCCTGTCTTAGGTCAGTTAGGATCACCACTTTATTTTAAGTATGTGAAATGTCAGAATAATAGTAGAGAGAATGATTTATTTCAGCTGTTATTTCTTTCATCACATTCCCAGTGGTTCAGAAGTTTACATACACTCAATTAGTATTGGTAACATTGCCCTTAAATTCTTTAACTTTGGTCAAACGTTTCAGGTAGCCTTCCACAAGCTTCCCACAATACGTTGAGTGAATTTTGGCCCATTCCTCCTGACAGAGCTGGTGTAATTGAGTCAGGTTTGTAGGCCTCCTTGCTTGCACACGCTTTTTCAGTTCTGCCCACATATTAATCTATAGGATTGAGGTCAAGGCTTTGTGATGGCCACTCCAGAAATATGAGGGGAATATATGTGTGACTTTGTTGTCCTTAAGCCATTTTTCCACAACTTTGGAAGTGTGCTTTGGGTCATTGTCCATTTGTAAGACCCATTTGCAACCAAGCTTTAACTTCCTGACTGATGTCTTGACATGTTGATTCAATATATCCACTTGATTTTCCTACCTCATGATGCCATCTATTTTGTGAAGTGCAGCAGTCCCTCCTGCAGCAAATCACCCGACAACATGATGCTGCCATCCCCGTGCTTCACGGTTGGGATGGTGTTCTTTGTCTTGAAAGCCTCACCCCTTTTTCCTCAAACCATGGTCATGATGATCATTATGGCCAAACAGTTATATTCTTGTTTCATCAGACCAGAGGACATTTCTCCAAAAAGTACAATTTTTGTCCCATGTACAGTTGCAAACCATAGTCTGGCTTTTTTGTGGCAGTTTTGGAGCAGTGGCTTCTTCCTTGCTGAGCAGCCTTTCAGGTTATGTCGATATGGTACTCATTTTACTGTGGATATCGATACTTTTCTACCTGTTTCCTCCAGCATCTTCACAAGGTCCTTTGCTGTTGCTCTGGGATTGTTTGCACTTTTCACACTAAAGTACGTTCATCTCCAGGAGAATGCGCCTCCTTCTTGAGCGGTATGACTGCGTGGTCCAATGGTGTTTATGCGTACTATTGTTTGTACAGATGAACGGGGTACCGTCAGGTGTTTGGAAATTGCTCCCAAGGTTGAACCAGACATGTGGAGGTCTACAATTCTTTGTGTGAGTTTTTGGCTGATTTCTTTTGAATTTCCCATGATGTCAAGCAAAGAGGCACTGAGTTTGAAGGTAGGCCTTGAAATACATCCACATATACACCTCCAGTTGACTAAAATTATGTCAGTTAGCCTATCGGGATCTTCTAAAGCCATGATTTTATGGAATTTTCCAAGCTGTTTAAAGGCACAGTTAACTTAGTGTATGTAAACTTCTGACCCATTGGAATTGTGATACAGTGAATTATAAGTGAAATAATCTGTCTGTAACAGTTGTTGGAAAAAATTACTTGTGTCATGCACAAAGTAGATGTCCTAACCGACTTGCCAAAACTATAGTTTGCTAACAAGAAATTTGAGGAGTAGTTGAAAAACAAGTTTTATTGACTCCAGCCTAAATGTGTGTAAACTTCCGACTTCAACTGTATCTGATGGAAGGAACATAGATAAGTCTTAATAGATAAAATAGCCTTCCATATAAGGAAGTGCTTCCGGTTCCTGAACACAGACTAGCCAATCAGGAGGAACAGTCAAACAGATTTGCCACCAATATCCCAGAAGTGAGGTGTTTACTACAAATGACCCTAATAAGATGCACACAACAGAGCTACCTAAAGCAGAGCTAGCTAAAGCAGAACAAGCTAAAGCAGAACCATTGAAAGCAGAGCTAGGTAAAGCGGAATTAGCTAAAGCTAATGTAGCGCAAGCTAAAGCAGAACTAGCTAATGCAGAGTTAGTTCAAGCTCAAGCAGAACAAGCTAAAGCACAGTTAGCTAAATCTCAAGCAGAACAAGCTACAGCAGAGAAAGTGAAAGCAGAGCTAGCAAAGGCAGAGTTGGCTAAAGCAGAGAAAGCTAAAGCCGAGTTAGCTAAAGTGGAACAAGCTAAAGCAGAATTAGCTAAAGCAATGTTGACTAAAGCAGAACAAGCTAAAGCAGAATCAGCTAAAGCAGAGCAAGCTAAGGCAGAGCTTTAAAACCAGTTGGATATAGGGGGCGCTATTTACATTTTTGGATGAAAAACGTTCCCGCTTTAAACAAGATATTTTGTCACGAAAAGATGCTCGACTATGCATATAATTGACAGCTTTGGAAAGAAAACACTCTGACGTTTCAAAAACTGCAAAGATATTGTCTGTGAGTGCCACAGAACTGATGTTACAGGCGAAACCCAGATAAACATCCAATCAGGAAGTGCAGCATTTTTTGAAACCGCCTCATGCCAATGACTCCTTATATGGCTGTGAAGGAGCTAGGAGTGAGCTTACGTTTTCCACAAGGTGTCTACAGTACCATATAGGGCGAGTGGTCACATGGTGTCTCCCGGAGAAAATCTTGCGTAAAATACTGAGGTAGCCATTTTTCCAATCGTTTCTTATGAGAAACCAACTGCCTCAACGGATATATTATCGAATACATATGTTTAAAAAACCTTGAGGATGGATCCTAAAACAACGTTTGCCGTGTTTCTGTCGATATTATGGAGCAAATTTTGAAAAAAGTTTGGCGTTATAGTTGAAGTATTTTTCGGTCGATTTCTCAGCCAAAACTGAAGAACAAACGGGACCTTTTTCACCTACAAAAATATTATTTTTGGAAAAAAGGAACATTTGCTATCTAACTGGGAGTCTCCTGAGTGAAAGTGTCTGAAGTTCTGAAGCGTCTGAGCCTAGCATAGCATTATGCCATGATAAACTTACACAAACGCTTGTCTAGCGTTGGCTGTAACGCATATTTTGAAAATCTGAGATGACAGTGTTGTTAACAAAAGGCTAAGCTTGTGTTTGAATATATTTATTTCATTTCATTTGCGATTTTCATGAATAGGAAAAGTTGCGTTATGGTAATGCGCTTGAGGTTATGATTACGCTCCCGGATACGGGATTGCTCGTCGCAAGAGTTTAAAAAGCAACAAAATGAACCTGCTAAGTACAGTTCATGTTCAGCCAGTGAGGACAGATACGGTATATATTACATCCTCACTGCCAGAGACTATGAACAGGTGAAGTGAGAGCGACTGAGAGAGAAAAGGTAGTGTCAACAAAGCTGTTCCAGCAACAGATGACAAACTCACCAATCAGACCACATCTGCAAAGGCAGAGAACAAAACACTCCAACTGAAAAATGTATCTCCCATCAGCAGGTATGAAAGGGCAAGACAGGGGTGAGATGACTACAACAGCGAGAGAGAGAAATACAAGTTCAATCATACAGCTTCAGCCAATGAAAACAAACAGCCTTCTAAGGATGTAGCTACAACAAATGAGAGTAAAAAGACTCAGAATTATGCACTTGACACTAATAAACAATAAATGGCAATAAGAACTACCAGATATACAAAGGATGAAAATATCTACAACATCAGACACGACATAACTAGAGCAGAACAAGAGCAGGGAGATAAGAGAGAGAAATATGAGCGAAGGAGTGAGGGTCAATGAGTCATCCAAACAATTCAAACTAGCCAGTCAGATTGAGAGTAAGACTAATCCAGCTGAGCAGACTGTAGCAATGAGTAAAACGTCCATCCGTCCTCATTCAGAGCTCTGTCACTAAAAGAAAAAGGCCAGACCAAGAAAGAAATATTGACTTTAAAACTAAAGGCCCACGCTGAAAAGGAGATCTCAGCCATCAAAGAGTAAGGCTTTGGTAAACGAGGCGGACTCTTATAGAGAAACCCCACCAAGCACCTGCTACACACAGACAGACAGACAGACAGACAGACAGACAGACAGACAGACAGAGACAGACAGACAGACAGACAGACAGACAGACAGACAGACAGACAGACAGACAGACAGACAGACAGACAGACAGACAGACAGACAGACAGACAGACAGACAGACAGACAGACAGACAGACAGACAGGTCAGAGTGGAAGAGCATTAAAAATGATCCATCCAAGGCTGAAAAAGAAAGAAACTAACTCAGCATCAGCAAGGAAACACCTCATTCAAACAAAGAACCAGCTAAAACTGAAGCATTGGCTGTCAATGATGGTCAGCAGTCAACAGCATCACTGGAACAGACCAAAAACAGGTCAAAGGTCAATGATTTCACTTAAAAGGAAGTTTTTCAGTCAAAGAAGGAGGAAAGTACAAATTAGGCAATTTCAGACTATCAAAATTATCTTAACTTGTTCTTGGAGAGAGTGAGGCAGTTTCAGACGATGACATAAGAAACCCTCAGTGGATGAAGAATGCATTTTTACTCCACAACAACCCACCCCAGTAAAAGATTAGGTAAACAGGGAAGAAGAGGCAATTATTTCCAATAACAATCTACTCACCTCAGACCAAATTTCCAACAACAATTCAGGCCATTTGAAAAAGAGACTCGTCCAGCCATGGCTCCCATTGCAGATGAAAAACTTTCAGATAATAAAGCTAAATCAACTGTAACCAGCAATAAGGAAAATATTACATTTGCTGACCCTGGAATTCTAGAAAACGCCAGAGTTACAAAATCTGTTCGGGATAGGGTCCAATGTCCTGAATTTCAGCCTGACTGATGTGCCCAAAGTAAACTGCCTATTACTCAGGCCCAGAAGCCAGGATATGCATATAATTGGTAGCATTAGATAGAAAGTTTCTTAAAAGTGGTAAAATAGTGTTTCTAAAACTGGTAAAATAATGTCTGAGACTATAACAGAATTGATATGGCAGGTGAAAATCCTAAGGAAAACCATCCGGATTGTTTTTTTTTTTAGGTCCCAAGCTCTTACAATGGAAAGCTATGGGTCCTATGTAATAGGACCCATATTGCAATTCCTATGGCTTCCACTAATTTTCAACAGTCTTTATTCAAGGTTTCAGGCTTGTTTTTTGAAAAACAAGAGAGCAGCGGAACAATATTAGTCTTTCGGCGCGCGAGGGAGCGGGCGGGCTTTTACTAATTTTGCTTTCCTATTTAACATACTACTTTCCGTATGAAATATTATAGTTTATTTACATTTTACATTTTAGTAAAGCCTTTTGTAAATAAGACAACGCAGTTAGATTAACAAGAATTTAAGGTTTTAAATGATATACGATACTTGTATGTTCATGAATGTTTAATATTATGATTATTTATTTGAACTGCGCACCCTCCAATTTCACCGGATGTTGTCGGGTTCTACAGAGATGTCATGGAGTAGATTTTCCCTCTGAGACTGATCTTTCCCATGCAATGGAGGATCCTTCTGTGAATAATTATTGTTCCTCACAGGCTTTTCATAGTTTTCAGGATCTTTCTTCGTGTTTTCAGGCGGACCTCTAGCTTGCTTGCTCTCAACGTTTGCCTCTGGCAGCTGTGTTTGCTGTCAAAATGGACGCTCAGCAGAGGTCAAACCGGCTAAAAATAAATAGTTGGATGAAACTCAACATCCCCTCTCCTCTTTAAACATGGCATGACTGCAATAAATCCAACTACTCAAATAACAACCCTCCTACTAATGAAACCATCTGCAAAGCTGACCTTGCATCAGTGGAAATTACAAAGAGCAGTGTCGTTCAAGGTGGCAATGAATTAAGTGTTCACGATGGCCAAGTGGAGAATTTACACATAGACAGTAGTTGCAATCCATGTTGTATCAGGAACAAGTGAGATTGACAGCCACAAACTACTGAAAATCATTACGTTACTAAACGTGTTTCTTCAGGAGCAGGGAAACCCACTGGTGACAATAATGTTGACATCGAAAGTACAGCTATCCATGTTGTGTCAGGGGTGAGTGTGAACAACAATGTGGAAACAACAGCAAAAGAGAGAGAAAATAACCCAGCCATTCCAACAAGAGAAAAAGTGTCTTCTAAACCAGAGGTGAAATCAAGAGAGAACTTGTTGCCTTCTGTCCCTACTGCATCACAGACTACGCCAGACTAAGGGTGATCTCTACAGAAGAAGATTCCCCTCCTAACATGGACAGTCCAAGCAGAAAGGATGGATATTTTCAGATAATACAGACTTGCCGCAATAGATGTCCAGTCTTTACGACTGAATAGCAAGACCACCCAGTGGCAGTGATGTCCGGGAAAGATGCATTAGCTGTGAAAGAACCAGAGGTTCCCGCCAAACTAAACATGGAGGCTAAGATAGTAGTGTTCTCTTCCATGGAACAGAGAAAGACAGGGATGTTCAGACTGAGGGAAAAAGACAAACAGGCAATCTCATTCAACAAGGCCAAAACTACTGAGGGATTCACAGAGACAACAGATGTGCCACTGTGCCACAACCAGAAAATGCAACCATTTCAGAAACCAGACTAGAACCCCCTTGTTCTCTCACCAACGACCCAACCCCCCCATGTCGACATGCCTGGAAAAGACCGGTTCTCCGCTTTTAGTAAGGCAACTCAATATATGGAGAAAATACATGCTACACAGGCCTCTCTGGGAGAGATCTATAGCATGGAGAAGAGAGAGCATGATAGGAGAGAGAGAGAGAGACAGGGAAAGGAAGAAGGAAAAAATAGGAGAGGAATATGAGACAGAGGAGCAGAGGAAAGTAGAGGAGAGGAAGATGAGACAGAGGGACGAGCAGAAGAAAGAGGAGGAGAGGAAGACGAGACAGAGGAAGGAGGAGAGGAAAAAGGAGGAGAGGAAGGCTAAACAGAGAGAGGAGTAGAGGAGAATGAGAAAGAAAGAGGAGGAGAGGAGAGAGCAACAGCAACAGAGAGAAGAGAAGAAAGACGAGAAGAGGAAGGTGAGACAGATAAATGAGGAGAGTATGGTGAAGGAGGAGAGGAGAAAGGAGGAGAGGAGAGAGCAACAGTGACAGAAAGAGGAGGAGAAGAAAGAGGAGGATAAGAGGCAAAACAGTGGGAAGAGGAGGATCGGAAAGAGGAGCAGAGGATAGAGCAACAGCGACAGAAAGAGGAAAAAAAGAGGAGGGGAGTAAGATAAGACAGAAAGTGGAGGAGAAGGGCGAGGATCGGAGAAGGGTGAGACAGGAAGAGGAAGAGAGAAAAGAGGAGGAGAGGAAATAGCTACACCAGCAGAGAGAGGTGGAGAAGAAAGAGGAGAAGAAGAGAGAGCAACAGAGAGAGGAGAAGAAAAAAGAGGAGGAGAGAAGGGAGGAAGACAAAGAAGAGGAGAGTTTGGTGAGACAGGGAGAGGAAGAGAGAAAACAGCTACAGAGAAAGGATAAGAAAGAGGAGGAGAGGAGGATGAGACATAGAGAGGAGGAGAGGAGGAGAGGAGAGAGGCATAGCTGCAAGAAGAGAAGAAGAAGAAAGAGGAGGAGTGGAGGGTGAGACAGAGCAAAGAGAAGAGGATGGTAAGACAGAGAGAAAATGAGAGGAAAGAGGAGAAGAGAGAGCAGCAGCGACAGACAGACAGGAGCAGAAGAAAGAGGAGAAGAAAGAAGAGGGGAGAAGGATAAGATGGCGAGACAGGAAGAGGGAGAGAGAAAAGAGGAGGAGATGAAAGAGCTACACCGCCAGAGAGGTGGAGAAGAAAGAGGAGAAGAAGAGAGAGGAGGAGAAAAAAGAGGAGAAGGGAGGAAGACAAAGAAGAGGAGAGTTTGGTGAGACAGAGAGAGGAAGAGAGAAAAGAGGAAGAGAGGAAAGAGAATGAGAATAAATAGACAGAGAGAGGAAGAGAGAAATGAGGAGGAGAGAGCTATAGCAACGGCGAGAGAAAGGAGAAGAAAGAGGAGAAACGGAGGGCAAGACAGAGAGAGGAGGACAAGATGGACGCTCTCCAGAATTACTCCATCAGCAGCCATGAGGATCAGACCAGACCCAGAGACAGAACCCTCTTCTCCCCCCAACCCTCCCCATGCAGGGGGGACCCTGAGGACTGGGAGTTCTACAGTAGACCCCACCTCCCTACCTTCTCTGCACTCTCTTCTACCCACTTCAAAACCTCGTACATGAATGGCAGAGAGAGAGCGCCGACTCGCCAACATCCGAGAGACTCAACCTTACTCCAGGAGGAGTGTGGCTCTGGACGACGATGACTCTCGTTCAATGATCAGCAACATGTCTGGGGATGTTAAAAGTTATGCCACCAGTGTAGCCAACCTGTCTGACTTTAGTTCGCCAGCGGGGGGGGGGGGTATGACAGGCCAGAATCAGCTTGTAGTTTTACCCACGACGTAAGACGTCCACTGGAGAAGACACCAACTCATCCTCCTAAGAGTGAGAAGGCCTGTGGGGCGACGCACAGTTGGCCTAGCGTCGTCCAGGTTAGGGAAGGTTTGGCCGGTAGGGATATCCTTGTCTCATCGCGCACCAGCGACTCCTGTGGCGGGCCGGGCGCAGTGCACGCTAACCAAGGTTGACAGGTGCACGGTGTTTCCTCCGACACATTGGTGCGGCTGGCTTCCGGGTTGGATGCGTGCTGTGTTAAGAAGCAGTTCGGCTTGGTTGGGTTGTGTATCGGAGGACGCATGACTTTCAACTTCTTCTCTCCCGAGCCCGTACGGGAGTTGTAGCGATGAGACAAGATAGTAGCTACTAACAATTGGATGCCACAAAATTGGGGAGAAAAAGGGGTAAAAAAAGAGAAAGCCCAACTGAGAGCCAAGCGGCTGCAGGACAACCTGCAGGATAAAGAAAAAGTCCACGACTGAGACCGACAGCGCTGCTGACCCAGTGGAGAAACCGGTCTGTGTGGTCGCTAGCATCCCCTCCTCACCGTTGGAACTACGATCCTCCAACCATCAGACTCGTGAGTCCCCCCTTTTCTCTGCCCCTATCTCCCTGCCCCTCGCCCCAACTTAGATCTCCAGTGTCCCCTCTTCTCCAACTGATTTACCATCTTCCCATCGCCCATCTTTCTACGCCTTCCTCCATGCCAAAGCCTTCGTCTCTTTTCCCGTCACCTCACCACATGCCTCACCCCCTGTCTCTAGCCCCCGAGTCCCAACGCAAGTGGCCAGTGTGCCCTCCTCCGGTTACAACCTTCCGGTTACTAGTCCAATGCTCGTCCAATACTAGTCCAATGCTCTAACCACTAGGCTACCCTGCCGCCCCTAATCCAGTGTTTTTTATTCCACAATTCAGTGACTATTCTGCAACATGGTGTCATAAGAACATGTTATAATAGGGATATATGGTGATTTTAATCAACTGTAGTTACGTCACACAAGCTGAAATGTCTATCAAAGTGAACACAAAACTAATTATGCAAATATGCAACCACATTGTGCGGATGTGAAAAAAGCTGATTTGAATCTTGCCGTTTGGTATATTTGATTTCACTAAATAAATCAAAATTTCTGCAATGAGAAAGGTGTACCGGGTTTTTCTCTTACTGTGAGTAATATAGTGTGAGATGGACTTTTGCAGACAAAATAAAACTTACTTGACTCTATTAACTTTCTTTGTCAGTATTTTGGGTGTCTTTCAGAAGCACTTTGTAAATAAGCAAATATTAAAGACAAAATCTAAACAAAATATGTGTTGTTGGTTGGAATTGCTCTTGTTGTTGACATAATTGGTTGTCTATTCACTGTTGATGGACTCAGCAGCTGACTAAGATACCACCTAGTGGACGTGATCAGTATGTAACCATGATCTTCCTCTCTCCTCCCCTCCTTCAGGAAAGAACGGACCCTTATTTTCAATTTTCCCCTAAGATTACATAGCCAAATCTAACTGCCTGTAGCTCAGGACCTGAAGCAAGATCATTGTACGAAATTGCAACAAGCGGTTCTGTGAAAATGGAATTATATTATTATAATCGGAAGCCACTGCCAGATTTCAAGATAGGGCTGCGCTCAGAGTTTATTGCCTTGGCATATCGAGCTGTTAAGACACTGCTGCCCTTTGCAACCACATACCTATGTCAGAGTGGAAACTAAATACAGGCACAGACTGTGTGAAAAATTATTTAAGACTGAGACTCTCCCCAATATAACCCAACATTGCAGAGTTATGTGCATCCTTTCAAGCACACCCTTCTCATTAACCTGTGGTGAGTTATTCACAATTTTAATATAAAGGTATTAATATATGGCTGAACAAAGCTCAAATTGATTGATTATATTATTATTTGTGCCCCGGTCCTATAAGAGCTCTTTGTCATTTCCCACGAGCTGGGTTGTGACAAAAACTCACACTCATTCTTATGTTTAATAAATGTATCGTAGAGTGTGTCTGGCAGGCTTGATGGCAAAAAAACAACATTTCAGAGTACGCTGACCCTGGTGCTAGAAGGTGTACGCAGCTGGAGGTTGAATGTTTGAAGGGGTACGGGACTATAAAAAGTTTGGGAACCACTGCTGTAGAGGATTCGGTGTCCAGACCCTCCATAATCACACTTTTTGGTCTGTTTTAATACACTGTCCTCCTATATGACCTGCAAAACGCTTCAGTCATTTCTTATAGTGCATTTATGTATGCATCCCTAAATCTGTTGAGAAAGCTGGACTTCACTCCATCAGTTATCACTGATTAAATTAACCCTACCGAGATGCACCCTAAAAGGCTTTAAGTTCTCAGACTTTGGTCAATTCTATAGTGGGTGAAAACAAATCTGAAGCCTAAGCTACAAATTACAAGTCCTTGCAATGAATGTGAAATTTTTATTTTGTATTGAACCTTTATTTAGGACCTATTTTACAAGCCAACAACATGACCCTCTTGGCCAGGTCTCCTTTGTAAAAGAGGTCTCCTGACATAAATGGGACTTTATTTAACCTAAATAAAGGTTAAATGCAAAATAAAAAACATTCCTTCACAATTTTCTCCCTTGCAAAATATATGTATTTTTCAATGTGATACACCAAATTAAATAAAGGATAAATAAATCAAATATTATTTGGGTCTGATACACGTATATGAGGCAGGAGTCTGGTCCAGAGCAGAGAGCAGGTCCTGGTCCTCTCCATGCTGAGTCAGATGCCTTCCTGTGGTTGTGTTGCTGTCAGGAGCCTATTGTTACAGCTGGCAGACATCTGAGTGACAAATGCATTATTCTCTGCTGAGTTAAAATATGTTGCTGGTATACCTTCATCAGAGTTGAGTATAACTGATTCTAATTGATTGGCTTATCTATCATCTCTGAAGCAGGAATTAAAAGCAGTAATAATGACAGTGGAATTTCAGTCTCTTCTCTGACCTTAGCGGGTTGCATTACTGCCTGGTATGGCAACTGCTTGGTCTCCGACCGCAAGGCACCACAGATGGTAGTGCGTACGGCCCAATACATCACCGGGGCCAAGCTTCCTGCCATCCAGGACCTCTATACCAGGCGGTGTCAGAGGAAGGCCCTAAAAATTGTCAAAAACTCCAGTCATCCTAGTCATAGACTGTCCTCTCTGCTACCGCACGGCAAGCGGTACCGGAGCGCCAAGTCTAGGTCCAAGAGGCTCCTGAATAGCTAATCAAATGGCACCCCCCCTCTTCTACGCTGCTGCTACTCTCTGTTATTATATATGCATAGTCAGTTTAACTTTACCTACATGTACATATTACCTCAATTACCTCGACACAGGTGCCCCTGCACATTGACTCTGTACCGGTGCCCCCTGTATATAGCCCCGCTATTGTTATTTACTGTTGCTCTTTAATTATTTGTTATTCATATCTCTTACCTTTTTTTTTGTATTTTCTTAAAACCACATTGTTGGTTAGTATGTATTTCACTGTAAGGTCTACACCTGTTGTATTTGGTGCATGTGACAAATAACATTTGATTTGATTTGTTTTGAACACTGTCTGCACTATTTCTCTCTGCCGCTGGGTAGAAGTTAGCTCTTAGGCACAGATCTAGGACCATCTTAAATACCCTTCCCCAAATCCCTGACCATTAGGGATGGAAAACATAAAACTGACCTCTGATGAGTGTCCAGGTTTGACTTCATCCTGCTGGTTGTCTCTTAGTGTGAAGTGCCCCTGGTCCAGGACATCTCTCTCTCTCTTTCTGTATCTCAGCATAATGTTTTCATTACTGCAACAATAGAAGCCCATTAACATGGCTGTGTAGAACAGAGTAGAATGCCTGGCCTCTGTATTCATTCTGTCAGTTTGTGTTTCCGGCTGCGCTCCAGTTAATTTATTATAACAATGCTCCACAAACTGCTGCAGGACTTATTTTAGGTGACAGAATTATCACAGATGCCATATGCACAGCGGGGATGTCAACAGCAACTTGACTTGTTTATGGCATATTAAAGCAGTGAATTATGAGTGCTATACAGAACTTATGATGATCGGAACCGTTATAAGACCGAAATCCTTTTTTTTATGATTCAATTCCAAAACCACTGTATTCAATTTGGAAGGATTTAAATGGTTTGTCTGAATCTTTTGTGAGTTTTAGACCGTATGTCAATGTCAGCCACATGATATAATAAATGTTCCATTTTCGGAAGCAGTGTACATTTGTTATAATAAGTATTGGTATAATAAGTACGCACAATATAACCATTGTTATAATAAGTTTACACAATATTATAATTTGCTGCTATGTCATTTTTCAAACGCATACATTTACGTATTACCATTGTATGATATGATTAATCAAGTCATCCTTGATTGGGCTTGATTGGATAGTAGATATTTTGAACAATATGTGCTACAATGACTGGAGTAATGCAAAAATACAAATAAACTCGCCTGTCCTTACTGTATAAATCTGGCCGGCATGTCAATGTTACATGAGTTACATTGCTACTTAGTTTATATTGGAAAACACAATCACTGGTCTAAAGTTTTGAATAGAAGCATCACAATTGTATCCACATTTTAGAGTATAATAATGCACACTCAACAAAAATACATGCATGGATCTTTGTTTCATATGAGGTTTTACTTGTTTTGTTTACAAAGTGTAAAACAAAATAAGCCAGAGAGAATTCTTGCTCATACAAACACATTAACAATATAACTCAATGACTCAAAGATTCAATTAAATCTTCACTTTATTAATATATATGAACTATGCACAGCATGCAGTCGATTTCAGTGTGAGAGAAAGAGAGAAAGAGAGAGAGAGATGAAAGAAAGATACAGGGGGAAATAGAGAGAGGGATAGAAAGGGAGATACAGAATGAGAGGAGAGAGAGAGGAATAGAGAGAGAAAATAAAAGTGTGAGTGCTCCATCCTGGCCTTCTGACATTATCTCCCTCCTCCATGTCACCAGGGTGTCTCCTTCATAATTAATTATTAACCCAGTACTTTGTGGTAATACACAATTCACCATCAATTATTAATGCTATTTTGTGTGTAGTTTGTGTTATTGACTAACAAAAGTGATTTCCTGAAAAGGACGCAAATTGAATCAGACTAAGTTCTGGTCTCTGTGTGCTCTCTCTCGCTGCGGATAAATATTCTCAATCTGATCTGGGAAAAAATAAAATAAATAAATAAAAGGATTCATTAATGAATTAATAAGCAATTGCTGATGAACCATGAAGGAGGCTCTGGGTGTTTAAAAAAGTGTTTTGTAAATATACATTTAGGCATAAATAATTAGCATGTATCATGTTCAATGGGTTATTGAAACCTGGCGATGCATCTCATGAGAGAGAGAGAGAGAGAGAGAGAGAGTGAGAGAGAGAGGGGAAGGCATGTGAGAGAGAGGGAGAGAGAGAGGGGAGGCATGTGAGAGAGAGGGAGAGAGAGAGGGGGAAGGCATGTGAGAGAGAGGGAGAGAGAGGGGGAGGCATGTGAGAGAGAGGGAGAGAGAGAGGGGAGGCATGTGAGAGAGAGGGAGAGAGAGAGGGGGAGGCATGTGAGAGAGAGGGAGAGAGAGAGGGGGAGGCATGTGAGAGAGAGGGAGAGAGAGAGGGGGAGGCATGTGAGAGAGAGGGAGAGAGAGGGGGAGGCATGTGAGAGAGAGGGAGAGAGAGGGGGGGAGGCATGTGAGAGAGAGGGAGAGAGAGGGGGAGGCATGTGAGAGAGAGGGAGAGAGAGAGGGGGAGGCATGTGAGAGAGAGGGAGAGAGAGGGGGGAGGCATGTGAGAGAGGGGAGAGAGAGAGGGGGAGGCATGTGAGAGTGAGGGAGAGAGAGAGGGGGAGAGAGAGAAAAGCAGTGGCGTTGGCGTTCCTAAAAGTAAATAAATAATAAGAACAATGATCGCTCTCGTCTCTCCAGCTTTAAGGGAAGCTGATGAATAATGGATAGGAGCAGATGGCTGTGGCGGGAGGCAACAGGAGAGAATACATCTTTAATTGTTTTAGACAACAGGACTAAAGTGATCTGGGTTCGGCTAACGCTATTAACACTACAGAAGTGCTAACAGACTGAATAAATATTAGCAACAGCCCTGATACCAACACAACTGTTGTATCATATCTATTAGCCAAGGGACAGCGAAGCAACATCGGCTTCAACTGATGTGAAAATGTATATGTTGATTTATGTGCACTGTCTCTGTCAGTTAAACAAGATAAATAAATAATTAGTTGCAGTTCTCTCTGGTCGCTAGCCTAAAAACCTGAACAATAATGACCATAGCTCCAGTGAAACAATGGAATCGTCAATATTTCACATTGTGTTTTACATGTGGTCATAAGAATACAAACATAATATGTTACATTGTCTGGTGACATTCTGTAACACAATACTCTAATAATACACAAGGAGGAGTGTGTAGCCAAGGTGAGAGAGAAAGAGAAATGCCTCAGATTCACATCAGCCAGGGTCTCTGTTCACACACGCACACACACAAGCACACGCACACGCACACAAACACACACATACACAAACACACACACAATGTACTCAAGTTATCCCTTACAAAGAGCCCATATAGAGTCCATTATAAAGGTTCAGCAACAGCCCACTGCATTCAGCAAATTCACCCACAATAAATAAATATCTTGATAGTTAAATCCATATAGTATGATATCTGGGCACCCACTCCTCACCCTGTTCCAGTAGGAATAGGTCCATATTTGTGCTTTAGGGGGAGTAGGGAGAGGGAAAGTGGTCATAACAACAGGCACAGTCACACTACAGGAGTTAAAGTCCCAGTCCGTACGTCTGTCTGTACATCCTCACTGTCCGTACGTCTGTTTCCTCTTGGCAGCGAACACAGACACACACACTCACTTTTTCTCTAGTGGTTCCTTGGGGCAGAGGGGGTGCATGTCAGACCCTCTACCCTGAGTCGGGGCCTTGGAGCCTGGGCTGAGAGTAAGTCCGCCCCCTGCTCCTCCCCCCACGGCTCCAGAAACACCAGACACTGATCCAGATATGACTCCCAGGACAGGTTCCATCCTGGGTCTTTTCAACCCATCCCCAGATACCCCGTCCCTGGGCAGGCCTCCAATTCCAGCGCCATGCCCATGGCCATTCCCCAGCAGGTTGGCTGACTGCAGGACGGCCTCGGAGTGCTCACGGGCCTTCATCCGCAGGGCTGCCACGCTGGCTGTACGGTTACCCTGACAACCGTAGGGGGGCAAGAAGGACAGGCCCATGGGGTCAGGAACACAGCAAGAGCACAGACCACCTCCTGGTTATACACACACACACACACACACACACACACACACACACACACACATACACACACAAATTAATAAACGCACAGGTCTGGGTCAGGAAATTGTTTTAGGGTTTCTTACAAATACAGTAGGGTATGTCTATCATTACCACCACCATCATCATCATCACCATCACCTGCCTCCTTCTCTCCTCTTATCATTCGTTGTGTTAACTGTTAAGGTTACTATCAGCTTCTCTTCGTCGATTTACATGCAGATATATATATACACTATATATACAAAAATGTGGACACCCCTTCATATTGGTGGATTCAGCTATTTCAGCCACACCGGTTGCTGACAGGTGTATAAAATCTAGCACACAGCCATGGACAAACATTGGCAGGAGAATGGTCTTACTGAATAGCTCAGTGACTTTCAACGTGGCATTGTCAAAGGATACCACCTTTCAAACAAGTCAGTGCGTCAAATTTCTGCCTAGCTAGAACTGCGCCGGTCAACTGTACGTGCTGTTATTGTGAAGCAGAAACGTCTAGAAGCAACAATGGCTGAGCCACGAAGTGGTAGGCCACACAAGCTCAAAGAACGGGACCGCCGAGTGCTGCATAACTTGCAAAAATCTGCTGTCCTCAGTTGCAACACTCACTACCAAGTTTCAAACTGCCTCTGGAAGCAATGTAAGCACAATAACTGTTCGTCTGGAGCTTCATGAAATGGGTTTCCATGGCCGAGCAGCCTAAGATCACCATGCGCAATGACAAGCGTTGGCTTGATTGGTGTAAAGCACCCCACCATTGGACTCACACTTCACCATCTGGCAGTCCGACGGATGAATCTGGGTTTGGCGGATGCCAGGAGAATGCCTGCCGAATGCATAGTGCCAACTGTAAAGTTTGGTGGAGGAGGAATAATGGTCTGGAGCTGTTTTTCATGGTTCGGGCTAGGCCCCTTAGTTCCAGTGAAGGGAAATCTTAACGCTTCATCATACAATGACATTCTAGATGATTCTGTACTTCCAACTTCGTGGCAACAGTTTTGGGAAGGCCCTTTCCTGTGCCAGCATGACAATTCAACCGTGCACAAAGCGAGGACTGCCCATGATTTTGGAATGAGATGTTCAACGAACAGGTGTCCACATACTTTTGGTCATATATTATATATTATATTGACGGTTTAGTGTAAAACATTATCCCAGTTTGATATGCTGCTTGTGTATTCATTCCAATATCAGCTCAAAATAGAGCGTCATCATGTTTAGTTCACACGTCTAGCTAGTTGGCTACAGTAGGTTCTACCATTTCACAATAGCCTGGAATAACCAGTTATTACTTCTAAACAAAATAGCTTTTTGGATGGATTCTTGTTGTTTGGTTTACTGTTTGAACAGTTGCTGAGATTACATTTGGTTATCGATGCAAAATACACTACTTTGATGAATAGCCTATATTGCCTATACATCAGATCAAGGAATCAAGCGACAACTCCGCACCCACAGCTGCGGAAGGAATGATATGGCGCATCTCAAATTTCAGGTAGTACAAAAGTATGTTGAATGCCGCTGCGCATATAAAAGGAGCTGCCCATTTTGTGATGAAAAACAACAATGCAATGCTGTGCTACATTCTGAATCTTGCGTACCCTTCATTGTGGCAACATGCGACAGCGCCTGGGCATAGGTGGCTGAGTTCAGGAGGGTCCCTGGTAGACAGGATGGGAAGAACGGCCCACCAGGACCTACTGCTCGGTTTATACTGGGGTGAGAGAGAGGTTTGAGGTTAGTTTAAAATGATTCAGAGCAGAGATAAGAGATTATGGTTATCCTGCAACTGAAAGAAAGTGAAGAGGAGTGAGGAGGAGAGAGGAGGGGAAGATGAGTGGGTTACCATTTGTGGTGAATTAATCATGTGTGGAAGGTCCGATGTAAACAACAAGCAAATAAATGTGATCTGCAATTTCAGCGCCATGGACAGCTGCACACTCAGACTCCTGTGATCTGTTGTTCAGCACCAAGTAACAGTGGACAGCAGCCATGAGGTACAGCTGCAACATTACTGGCCACAGGGAGAGTGAGATTTCATCACCATGGACATTGGCTAAATCAGAATCCCCAAATTCAGGCATTCAATACCCCATGACAGTGAACAGTGTCAACGTCACCGGCAACTGGTAAAAACTTTTTATGGGAGAAGAGGCCTAACTCTGAAGGGGAACACTCCCCAGAAACTCATCTCTGTCCCCATCTATGTCCCCATCCCTGTTCTCTCACCTCTGCTGCATCTCCAGAGGTTCCTTCTGTTTCCTGCTCTGGTCCACAGGAGACTGGGAGTTCAGACTCCTGGACGGAGGAGTGCCTCCCTCGTTAATCTGCTCCTTACCTCCGTCGGGGTCTGTACTCCCTCTCTGAGTCTTCCTCCACTTGGCCCTACGATTCTGGAACCACACCTGCACAGGAGGAGAGGAGGAAAAAACGAAATGTTGCTCTCTCCTTTGTGCAATTTAAAGTATTCTAATGAATACCTGCTTTTGTATGTTGACGTGTTGTATAGTCTCATGGAGATAAAATCAATTTTCAAAAGAGACCCAGGAGTGGAAGGTATGATACAGTCGGTCAGAAAATTGACAGATTTCATGAATCATGTCTCTGCACTGAAATATGGTGATTTAACTATAAAAAAAATGTCATTTTTGTTTCATGATAATATTAAGGTATAGAAGTCCCTGTGTTTGTGTGCATGTGTGTGCATGTGTGTGTGTGTGTTGGACTAAAGCTCTCTGCCTGAATGACTTTGCACTGCAACTTCTCCCAAACTTCACCCACCCATAGTCTCCAGCCCGATACATACTGCCAACTACTATATCCTAATTGAATGAAGGTCATTTCCTATAACAACATTTAATTGAGCAATTTTTCATTATCATATTTTAATGACTTCCCAATAACAGTCGGGTGCCTGAGTGAGAGAACTGTGATTAAGTCGTTTATTCCCCTATTTAGTGATTGTTTGACAACATCAGATTCGATTAAGACTGCGCTCGCACACGCATTAATCATGATGTGTGTGAATGGAATGGGTTGGACGGGAGTGCGAATCAGAACGACTGTATGCAACCTGCACGCGGGACAGAACAGTCACTATTGTGTGACGAGCCGAGGTACAATGATGTCAGCATCCAAACAAAACGAATTGCATTCAGTCGATATAAAAGAAAAGGACAACAGTTTGGTTTAGTGACAGGACAACAATATGGCGGCTTGCTATCATTGTGAGACTACTATCTCAACCCTGCACCTTACAGCACCTTACAGCTAAGAGTCGTGATCCCGTCCCTCTGAATGGCTGGTAATTGCTACATTAATCTCCATTTGGCTGCTGCTTTAAGGAGGGGGGAAATCCATTGACATGCACATAAAGACAAGCCATCCAACACTACAACAGAAAGGACATTTATTTTCTAATAATAATGTCCCTGTATGCTGCATCCGATTCATGTTCAGATTTAATAATAAGAATGCTGTAATCGGATTAGAACAGAATAATTTGTTTACAATCCCTAATTTACAGCTCGGGATTCCATTATGCAGCGCGCTGTCGGCTTTAAGCGATAGTAAGATGACCCAGGGGAAGCAAAGCCTAACTATTATATTTCCTACAATTAGATCTGCGCTCACAACAAACCCCAAAAGCAAATCAGGAATGCATGGAATTACATACAGGACACACTGAATTCAATTACAACTGAACAAGTTTATAACCACGCATATGTGGAGGGCAGGGGCAGAATATAAATGGACACATTTTTAAATAATATTAAGGTGTGTTTGTGTATGTGCGTGTGTGTGGCTGCGAGCGTGCACATCCTTAATGCTGTCTTAAAAATGTTTATCTACTGCTGTCTTTAAAAGCATCCCTTATGCTTCTTTTTTTATGAGCCATGGAAATGGACTCACATGGATGATGTCTTTTTTGTTAGCCTTTGAGATGTCGACAAATTAGTGAAGAACATTATCGCTGGTTAATTATGAATGACCGATTAATCAACTTAATTTCATATTCACCATTATGTTGATGTTATTAAAACGTCTTAAATGTAGCTAAATCTAATCGAAAATGTAATCTACTTAATCGCCAAAAGTAATAATTTATCATGAGAGGGCCATAAACAATAACTAGTAATGCTGCATACTCCAAGAAAGGTTCAAATCTCACCTTTCTGGTCAAAAATAGTTATACATTGCCAGTGTGTAGTCACTTTTGGGGACACAAGCTTAAGTACACAGTACATATTTGATAAAAATATGAAAATCTGAAATATTTTATGATGTATTTCCTATTCAACAAAACTGTACGAATAAGACTTCAAATGACTTATTTCTGTTCTAAATGTTATATAATACATTTCTAAAATGATTAGCTATAATTTCACCTTCCATAAAACTGTAAAATACATATTTGTATATTTATTGTTAGAGAAAAAGTCCATATTTTCTGAAGGTCTCTCTTGATCAAAACATCTACCCGCATAGCTGTGAACATCTCACAGAGCTCTAGCTTGGCTTCCTGAACTCGGTAGGAACTCACCTTTCAGCTCATATTAATCTTGTCCATCTATGACAAACAGAAAGTGTATTTTGTTTAAAATCTATTATTATTTTAGATTACTGGCCATAAATCGATCTCTGAATGTGCTACAGCAATGCAATCACTCTCTTCCACTGCATTATGATGAAAGGTTTAGAGGCATATGTGTTAATAGTGGCTGTGACATAGGGTTCAGCCTGGAGTTGATGGACAGTTAAATGGTAGGAGGAACATCCCAGCTTCAAGTGGTGTCAGATTTCACATCCTGCTATACACCATATATATGTGTCTGTGAGAATCAGGGCTACTGCTCTATGCAAGCCATTCCAATTTATGGTGTCCACAGATTGATTTATAAGTGAAAATGTCGGTCCGAACTGGTACCAGAACCATGCAGGTCCCCAAAACAGGGGACTTTAGTCGAAGTGGATAAATTATTAAGGCGTATCAAGACAATGACAGAGTGCCTTGTGTGTGTGCTCACCTGGACACGTGCCTCAGTCAGGTTGATCTTCATGGCCAGTTCCTCACGTGTGAAAACATCGGGGTAGTGAGTCTGCGTGAACACAGCCTCCAAAGCCTCCAACTGAGAAAAGGGAAAATTGAATATGCTGTTTTAAAGTTATGCAAGTTTATTATTCATATTCATAATACGACACACAATTGTATATTTTGGTGTGATGGTTTTTGAACGAAATCTACAAAATCTACAAAATGTCTGTTTTTGTAAGTAGTCTAGCCTACTTTTAGAGACAAAAGATGACTAACCTAACTAGGCAAAATGCTAACAAAATGCTATTAACTAAAATAACTGAAAGCAATAAGGAAGTGATACATTTTATTTTTATGGTGGAAATAATGTTAAGCATCATCATAATAATCGTTATCAACATTATTATGGAAAATTAAATGTGTGTAGCCTAGCTAGCTTGACACATGGTTTTGTTCACACAGTTCGTTATAACAATGTAGTCTACAGAGTTACATTTCTAAGCAGTCCAGAGTTTTATAATTGGTTGCTACCTGTTGCAGTGTAAATGTTGTTCTATTTCTACGCTGTTTTCTCCGCAGAAAGCCGTCATCAAAATCACCTGCTGACGAATGGTTGGGAAACCCGTTGGTGTTCACTAGAAACATAACAACATCATCTAAGAAATGTTCCAATAAAAATACTTGTCGGTATAAACAAATGTAATATATTTTTGTTTGTTTGCACTTAAAACCTGACGTGGACACACATAAATTAACAAAATACTAATTAAGCAGTTGTTTATTTTTAGGATGTGAGTAAATAGGATGGCCCATTGAAACGAACTATGATCTAGTGTATTCATGTTATTAGAGCCATGAAAACATTGATGTCCCGGTCTGAGAGACACTAAAACATGTGGCTGCAGACGGGACAACACACCTGCCTCAGCCCCGGGGCTATATATATATATATATATATACATACACACACGCACACATGCACACACACACACACACACACACACACACACGAACACACACACACACACACACTTTATTTACCACGTTGAAATAAAGTGATACAAATATGCTATTCAGATGATTGCAGAGTCATACAACTTAAATCACTCTTCTTACAGCCTATTCAGGAGTAGCATCCGGCTACAGATATTTAAACTTGATTGCAAATATAGAGAAGTTATAGACTGAAGTAGTTATAAGCCTGCTTTTCCCAGATAAAACCACTGTCAACACGTTCTAGCTTATCTATGGCGACTCAGCCAAAAGTTGCTGCATTTTAGGCTATAGTTTAGCTTACTTACATGTATTAGTCCGACAACATTCTCCATCCAGCTGAGGGGGACAGTGGAAGTAAAACATTATGGTTTCCTAGGTGGCTTCGTTTATCTGTGGTTCTGTGTGGACAAAAGCCCGATGTCACGGAGAAATCTGAAAATATACCAAATAATTTCAGTTGCAGATCAGAGAATTGCGGGTCCAGATGTGTCCAAGTTGTCTGTATGGGTATTTGACATTAGTCAAATGGCGTAATCAGTGAAATTATTATAGTGTTGATATTACGAATGACAAAGTAGATCAACTAAAGAAACTCCACAAAACTCCCTGCTCTTCACCCAAATAACCCAACTATAAAAATAAGTAGGCAAACCATGCCATTAGGCTATAAAACATTGGAATAAAACATCACATAACAAGAAAGCCATGTGCTCACTCCAAAGTTATTATTATTCCTCATCAATATAGTCCATTAGGATAAGACAAGGGCAGCACTCACCAAATGTTTTAAAGAGACAAATCAGAAATAATGCCCAGTTGCCTCTTGCAATAAAAGTAATATCAATTATTGTAAATTATATAATAAAGATGTAGCCTATCTATAATAGAAAATGGTAGATAGGCCTATCTGATAGATATTCCCGCTGATACCTGCTGAGTATTTGTCTTGCGCTGGTCCAGGGAGCGAGGAAGAGAGGATGCTGAGAGGGCGCGATAAGTTTCCTGTTTGTCTCAGGAACCGGCAGTTCCAGTTCCAGTCACAGTCTCTCTCTCTGTCCCACTATCTCTACAACCTCTATATCACTCTCGTTATTACTCACTCCCCTCTTTCCCCCTCAACATCCCTCTCTGAGTTCATCTTCCTTTTCCTTTTACTCTACCTCTATCTCTCGCTCTCCCTCTCTCTCTGGGAGTGCCCAGATGTCTACAGTGTTTTGAGGCTTCAGCTCTTGCTGCCTTTAGAATCTCACGCCTAATTGGTTCTAATCGGATTACCGTGGCTTTGTCTTCTCACTGTGAGTGGGACCATCTCGGTGTGTGTGTGTGTGTGTGTGTGTGCGTGTGTGTGTGTGTGTGTTTGTGTGTGTGTGTGTGTGTGCGTGCGTGCGTGCGTGCGTGCGTCAGGGGCCGACCCAGGTGGGAAACAACTCTCCCAGGTAGCCTATCTGAAAATTTAAATATTTTCCCCCTGCAGATTACTCTGCTGTTATACCAGTGGTTATTCCCTGACCATAAACACACACATACACACAGCCGGTGCACTTCTTTATTTGGTTACTTCTATGTTGGGTTTGAGATTGTCTGCTCGTTAGGTGGGTTACCAGGTCCACTTTACAAGGGGCTGGCATATCACAACATTTACAACGGCCAGAATTTTGATTTTCTTCACAGCAAGGGGTCCCACGATTTATATAGCTTCTGCAGATAAACATATACCACAGGACCCTTTCAATTAGTTTTAAAGCGCATCTGGGACAACACGGTGCAGACGCCGGAGTCTCTATGGAGAGGCGAAATGAGGCTCCAAACTGCAGCTGAAATTTGGAAGAGGAGGGTGGGATTGGATCAACGCACATAAGATGCAGAGAAGCCTGTCTAATGATGGGTAATTGGGTCTGTAATATCATTACAGTCGGATAATGGCCAGTTACGGCCCGTGCGTTATTAAGAGCTTCCCTTGTGAACAGCATTTATGATATTAAAGGGGGATATAATGATATTTTGGTTATTAAATGTGTGTAATTAATTTATGCACTGCTGAAAATAAAATTGTTATTACAACCGCGGTGAAATGCGAGGAGAAAATTGAAATCAAATAACTGTTGATACATTTATTCCAATAGTTGGTTTTTATGTTCTTACACTTACGGAGTGTGTTACACTTTTAGAATAAATGGTTCTATATTTAAGTGATAATGCCCGAGAAGCCGGTGTTTGGAGGATATATATGGGGCATTATCCCTTTTACAATGGGTTACCAATATGTTCATATAATGATTGAAATATTTTAATTAAAATCTTATTTTGATGAATTTCTTCATACTATTTCATCCTTCCACAATTTATAGCCCCGAAACAAATATAAGGTTGCTACCCAAGCCGGCTGGTCGTTCGTTCTATTGGTTCAGTTGCCAGAGACGCGACCCAGTCGTTCAGTCTTTATGTTTTGTATCACACTCCGTAAGTGTGACCCAGTCGTTCATTCCAAATGTTTCATTGCCACACTGGCTGGAAAGATTCTTATCCCTTGCTTGCTAGCTAGCCAACTACGGTTAATTTACAGCCACGTCAAACAGTGCAGAAAGAACAGTGACATTTATTTGGATACATCCATAACAATGAGCTAATAAAGCACAATTTCTCCTGGCATAGAAAATGTGCTCTCTCGTTAGGACACTGTTGTTCAGAGAAGCTAGCCAACAATGTCGCAAATGTCGAAGAGACAGACTGTAAGGTTTATACAAATCTCTTAAATGTTAGTCAAAAAGAAATGTTAATGAGTTAATGTCTAGATGATTTTTATAGTGGAGATCAAGTTTATAACTTCCCTGCCTGGGCTGATGAGACATTGCAGTCAGATGGAACAGGGAAAATAAGCATTTTAACGTCATAGATTTAGCCGGTGGTAACTTGTGGAATAGACACCGGCTGGAATGGCTTTTATCGAATTCAGGATTAGACCCAACCGTTGTATAAAGAACGCCAAAGAACCCTTTTGTGTGTGTGCATGTGTGCGTCATTAAGGACACTCTTTATCAAATGAAGTCTGTCAGTGTAAAAGCTACAGCTCTCTGTGTCACTCCACTGTTACCCACTTAAAGTGAAGAATTGAGATTAAGGATGATGACAGGAGGAGCAGTTTCTGAGCTTGTTTGTTTCGACTGATGACTTAAAGAATTATACTACGACTTTTGACCTAAGACTAAGTAGTAAGCCTATTGACTACCCACAAGCCGAAACCCCACACGACACAGTTAGGCATTTCAACACCATGACCAGCGCCACCGAGGACGCGCACTCTCTCTCTTTCTTCGATTGATGCCTCCCCTGAAACGTTTGTGAAAAATAGCCAATGATAGTTGTACAAGTCTGCTTATTGTTTGGAATTGGGCCACGTGTTTTTCTCGAGCTTAGTTTCTACACAGGGAAACAAATGCTCCAAAATAAAATCCTCAAGTGAGCTCAAAGGACTATGAAGCAATCAATCTTTAATTCCAAAATAGTTTTTGGTGTATTTTGGATGAACCAATATACTGTATTTACCCCATATATGCATACACGAAACAATCTCTGTATATTGTTATATCATTGATAGTACAATTTACATAATAGTTAATATGGGTTGTAAGGTTGTAAAAAGCAGGTGTGATTTGAAGAGCCCCTGTGACCTGCTACTGCTCTGTGTGTAGTAGAAAGAGGCTGAACTGATATAAAAGAAAGGCGATTATAAATCAAAATGTTCTACAAAGTATAAGTATGTGGTTGGGACTATAAACATTAGAAAATTGGATTCTCACTACAATTAGATTTTTTTTTATACAGTACACATGATTACACTTGAGAGATTTATTCCATCATTATGACATGCACAGTCAACATGACTGAGTGAGTGTACAAAAGTTGGCATGTAGCTACACATTTCTATCTACACTAACTGACAGGTACAGAGGTAGATCAGGTTTGATTTAGTCAGATATTACGATGTAGGAATATTTCTCCATAATCTTACCCTTGGCTTTAGAAAATGAAGTTGTTCAACAGCCTTAAAAAACAAACAGGAAAAATGTTGTAGATAGGAGAGCAGGTTGTAAGAGAGTGCGTAACTGGTGGCAGGGAAGCCAGGCGCAGGAGAGCAAAACTGGGTAATCAACGGAGCAGTTTTATTCATAAAACCACCGGAAACCAGAACAACAAACAAAATGGGTACAAAACCTGTCGCGCACCAGAGAAAACGTGCATATGCACTTACAATAAACAATTCCGCACAAAGACATGGGGGGAACAGAGGTTTAAGTACACAACATGTAATGAGGGAATTGAGACTAGCGTTGCCGGCTAGAAGACCGCTGAGTGCCGCCCGAACAAGGAGAGGATCCGACTTAGGCGGAAGTCGTGAGACAGGTACATTAGTATATGAGAGCATTTCAATTTACCACCCTATTGATACTCCAAGAAAAAGATGATCCAACAAAATAAATGAATTAATTAACTTTTGTTTCAATATTATTGTTCCAATAGCAGCACAAATATTATTTTTGGAATATTGCCAAATCCAACCTTAACATGGCAATGGACAGTATAATACCTTAAATATCAATTGTAGTATTAATACATTTGCTATTTTTCCCCGCATAGTCTATCTCTGTTACAACTTCAATTACATGTAAAACGGCTGCATTCAAGTACATCCTGTAAACAACAAAACAAACAAATAAACAAAACAAAACATAGAAAATGTCTGGAATTCCACCAGTGGACATTAATAGCACCCCACGTCCCCCCAACCCAACTGCTACTACAGTAACTCAGGTCCCCCCTCTCCTCTCTTCCCTCTCTGTAATTTCTCTTGCTTCTCTCCTCCCCATCATTCGAAGGTTTGTTTGAGCCTCAAGGTCCTCTCCTGCTCCATCAACCCACATGCCTCCTCCTCTGACTCACCCCTCTACAATCCTTTTTCCTCTCTTCCTCACAGGTATCAGTAATCAGATTTGAGTCTCCTCTCCCCTCCTCCGCCTTCCCCCACTCCCCTCTTCCCATTACCTGAGTTGCCACTGCCAGATCTCTCCATTTTTTTGTTAAATTGTTTTTAAAGCGACTTTGAGATTCAACTTTTAATGGAACATTTTAATGCTATGTAAAATAAATGGATTATTATTATTATTATATGATTCAGCATGGTCGTGTTCATTAGGCACCAAACGGAGGAAAACAGACCGAAACAGGAGGGGACTACCTGGACTTGTGCAATAAGAAACATTACTTTTCATTTCCATTGAAAAATGTTATATAATGTTTCAGTTTGTGTGCCCTAATGTACACAAACCTGATCTGATACAAAGATGTTTTCTGTCAGCACATCTGTTCTACCTCTATGGTGTTGAGGTGTGTCGTTACCTTGCATTTGCATTTGTGTGTGTGTGTGTGTGTGTGTGTGTGTGTGTGTGTGTGTGTGTGTGTGTGTGTGTGTGTGTGTGTGTGTGTGTGTGTGTGTGTGTGTGTGTGTGTGCGTGCGTGCGTGCGTGCGTGCGTGCGTGCGTGTGTGTGTGCGTGTGCGTGCGTGCGTACGTGCGTGTGTGTGTGTGTGTGTATACGTGTCTGTGTGGCGAGCACATGATGGCGCAGTGTCCAGTGACTGTCTGATGAAGAACGGTCTTACAGTAGTGAGTTAGGTTATAGGTCTACATCATGGGCTGAATAGAAGCACTCTACCGTCTTCAGAACTGGATAATAAAATAATAGAGCAATAAATTATATTAATTGTTCAACTAAACGTTTTGAGATTATGCTGTGGGACTTAGTGGTTTAGTACGGTACCCTGCGTCACTGCTACATTGCTCCAGACCAGCGCAAGGGGGAGTTAGAACTCTGATTATGCTTTTGGGTCTCAAAACGCTAATGTGTCTCTAAATCAAATCAATTCGAATCAAATTTTATTTGTCACATTCACATGGTTAGCAGATGTTAATGCGAGTGTAGCGAAATGCTTGTGCTTCTAGTTCCGGCAATGCAGTAATAACCAATGAGTAATCTAACCTAACAAATTCACAACATCTACCTTATACACACAAGTGTAAAGGGATGAAGAATATGTACATAAATACAAATGAATAGGCAAGATGCAGTAGATGGTATTGAGTACAGTATATACATATGAGATGAGTAATGTAGGGTATGTAAACATTATATTAAGTGGCATTGTTTAAAGTGACTAGTGATACATGTATTACATAAAGATGGCAAGATGCAGTAGGTGGTTGTCACGTTCTTTCAAAATCGAACCCAGAAGCAGACCAGGACAAGGAGAGTAGGAAGAAGGTGAGTATTTATTTACAAGTGAATGTGAATGGGTAGATATATCCAGGTGGCGTAGCGGGCAGCGGTGGTGAGTTAATGGGAGTAAATAGGTGGATCCAATGGGGTAGCGGAATCCTCCGACGACCAGGCAGGAATGGGGTAAATGATCCGGGTGAGTAACTGAAGACAGAACAAACAGAGGTAAGTTTAAGGCAAGCAATACGTAAAAAACAACAAAACAAATTCTATCCAACTTGAGGCTGATACTATGGCACAACATACTGTTCATGGCTAACGATCCGGCAGGGAATGGATGTCAGGTCAGAGCTTTTGAAGGGGAGAGGTGATGATCAGGACAGGTGTGCAGATTACTGATGGGATACAGGTGCGGGTGGACATCGATCTCCCAACAAGCTAATTCGCCCGGCAACCAGACAGGGTGCGTTCCAGGACACCGGAAACACACTCCAGGACAGAAACACAGGCAAACACAGACTCAGGAAGCGGGATTCGTGACAGTACCCCCCCTCCGACGAACGCCACTGGGCGGACTACCTGGAGCGCCAGGGTGGAGGCGGTAGAAGTCACGAAGCAGGTCGTCATCAAGGATCTGACGCCGAGGAATCCAACTCCTCTCCTCTGGACCATATCCTTCCCAATCCACGAGATATTGGAAACCTCGACCCCGCCGTCTAGAATCCATTATGCGGCGCACCGTGTAGGCAGGACCACCTCCGATCATCCGAGGAGGAGGGGGCAACAGAGGACTGAGGAGAACCAGCTTGAGGCAGGAGACATGAAAGGTGGGGTGTACTCGAAGCGTTGCCGGCAATTTGAGTCGGACCACAACAGGGTTAATGATTCTCTCCACCACAAACGGACCAATGAACTTTGGTGACAGTTTCCTCGACTCAGTCCGTAGAGGAAGATCCCGTGTAGCCAACCAAACCTTATCTCCGATGGTATAAGCGGGAGCAGGAATAAGGCGACGATTCGCCTGGATCTGATACCGGTCAGAAACTCTAAGGAGGACCTTCCTGGCCCGATGCCAGGTCCGGTGGCAACGACGAATGTGGGCCTGGACAGAAGGAACCGAAAGATCCCTCTCCTGAGAAGGAAACAAGGGAGGTTGGTATCCGTACAAGCATTGGAAGGGGGACATCCCAGTGGCAGATGAAGGAAGGGTATTACGGGCATACTCGACCCAGGGTAATTGAGATGACCAAGAGGTGGGATCAGAGGAGACAAGACAACGCAGCGTGGACTCCATCTTCTGGTTGGCTCTCTCCGCCTGACCATTAGATTGTGGGTGAAATCCAGAAGTGAGACTGACTGTAGCTCCAATGGCCAAACAGAAGGATCTCCAGACAGCAGAGGTAAACTGAGGACCACGGTCAGAAACAATGTCACTGGGCAATCCGTGGACCCTGAAAACCTCCCTAACCAGGATCTCGGACGTCTCCGTGGCAGATGGAAGCTTGGAGAGTGGTACAAAATGAGCAAACTTGCTGAATCTGTCCACAATGGTCAGAATGACCGTGTTCCCAACAGAAGGGGGCAATCCCGTGACAAAATCCAGGGCCAGATGCGACCAAGGTCGCCGAGGAATAGGTAGTGGGTGAAGAAGCCCAGAGCTGGGCCGATTGGTACTTTTGTTCTGAGCACAAACAGGACATGCGGCAACAAACCTCCGGGTATCTTCTCCCATGGCAGGCCACCAAAATCGTCTGCGCAGTAGCGCCATAGTCCGAGCAAGGCCAGGGTGACAAGTTATCTTGCTGGCGTGGGACCACTGAAGAACAGCCGAACGGACCGACTCAGGCACGAACAATCGACCGGGTGGACCGTTACCGGGGCCGGGCTGCGTCCGAAGGGCCGCCATCACATCCTCCTCAATCCTCCATGTAACGGCTCCCATGACAAGGTTCTGGGGAAGAATCGTCTCAGTCTTGGCCCCACTCTCATCCGTCTTGGAGAACATCCGGGACAAGGCGTCCGCTTTGCCGTTCTTCGACACAGGTCGGAACGTCAGGGGAAAATTGAAGCGTCCAAAAAACAAAGCCCACCTGGCCTGACGGGACTTGAGACGTTTAGCCGATTGCACGTAAGCCAGAGTCTTGTGGTCAGTCCAGACCACAAACGGTTGCTCCGCTCCCTCCAACCAGTGACGCCACTCCTCCAAGGCAAGCTTTACAGCGAGAAGCTCCCGGTTACCCACATCGTAGTTTCTCTCAGCTGGTGAAAGACGACAAGAGTAGAAGGCGCAGGGATGGAGTTTACAGTCAGTGGAGCTACGCTGGGACAGGATGGCGCCCACCCCCACATCAGACGGGAAGTGTCAGGTTGAGAGAGAATCGGCGCGTTGGTGAATCGGCTCTTCAAGTTCAGAAATGCTCGGTCTGCCTCAGGAGTCCAACAGAAAATTCTGGTGCAAGACGTCAGAGCAGTTAAAGGGGCGGCCACCCGGCTGTAATCATGGATAAACCTCCGATAGAAGTTCGCAAATCCCAGGAATCTCTGGAGCTGCAATCTCGTACCGGGCCGGGCCCAATCCCGAACCGCCCGAACCTTCTCTTGGTCCATCTTGATCTCACCCCTTGATCTCACCCCGTGCTTCTACACCTGCATTGCTTGCTGTTTGGGGTTTTAGGCTGGGTTTCTGTATTTGAGATATCAGCTGATGGAAGGGCTATATAAATAAATTTGATTTGATTTGATTTGATTTGGAGATGATGTACCTGAGGAAGGATGTAGTGTGGGGCGTGAAAATCACACTTCTCTGCATTCACAAACAGACGGTTCTCCAATAACCGCTGCAGGACCTGCTTAACATGCTGGATGTGGCTGGAAAGCTCATTGGAGAAAATCAGGATGTCATCCAGGTAAACGAACACAAACAGACCGATCATATCCCTCAGCACGTCATTCACCAAACTTTGGAACACTGCTGGAGCATTGGAAAGTCCAAACGGCATCACCTGGTACTCGAAATGTCCCATAGGTGTATTGAATCCAGTCAACGACTCGTCCCCCTCTTTGATCCGAACCAGATGATACACATTGCGTAGATCAAGCTTCGTAAACACAGTAGCACCCTGTAAAGAATCGAAAGCGGAGCTCATCAAGGGCAAGGGGTACTTGTTCTTGACCGTAATATCATTCAACCCCCGATAATCAATACACGGTCGAAGAGAGCCATCCTTCTTACTCACAAAAAAATCCAGCTCCCAGGGGTGATGACGAGGGACGAATGAGACCTGCAGCAAGAGACTCCTTTATGTAGGTCTCCAGGGCTTCCCGCTCAGGTCGAGAAATACTGTATAACCGTCCCTTGGGAAAGGCAGCTCCAGGGAACAGCTTAATTGTACAATCATAAGGTCGGTGGGGAGGAAGTGACTGAGCTTTCTGCTTACTGAACACCTCACCCAACTCGTGATATGTTTCAGGAACCAGGGACAAATCAGGAGGAGCAGACTCACTGACCCGACTGGGGACAGCATGAGAACAGGCAGTCCTGAGGCAGTTAGCATGGCACTCAATGCTCCAACTAGTTACCTTACCAGTCACCCAATCGAACGAAGGATTGTGTTCTCTTAGCCAGGGGTATCCAAGAACCAGAGGAACATGGGGGAAGGCAAAATGAAAAAGAAATAACCTCTGAATGATTCCCCGACAACAACATCTTAACCGGTTCAGTCCTCATAGTGATCCGTGCCAGAATACTGCCGTTCAGAGTGGTTGCTTCAATGGCTTCCGGTAATTGCTCCTTGGAAAGCCCCAGCTGTTCCACTAAGTCGGCATCAATGAAGCTGTCATCGGCACCTGAATCGATGAAAGCGTTAATCGCTAAACTCTGATTCTTATTTATGAGGGTAGCAGGAAAACAAGGTCTGACAGGGCTCTTGAGAGGTTGAAACTGGCTCGCTAACAAACCTCCCAAACTTAACGAGCCGAGCAGTTTAACGGGCGCTGAGGACAAACGGAGATGTAATGTCCCGAGCTACCACAGTAGAGGCAGCTGTTGGTCTCACGTCTACGTTGGCGCTCGTCCTTAGTTAACCCGTGCCGCCCCACTTGCATAGGTTCAGGATCTGGCGGCAGGACTCCTCCACTAATTCCGTGTGAAGGAAAATGATCAACCTGTTCTGGTCCACTTCCTGACCCGAATGGTAACCGAGTTTCAGATTGATTAGATGGACCCCACTGCTTCTCCCTCCTTCTCTCTCGGACTCTATTATCTACCCGAATAGCTAAGGTGACCAAGCTGTCTAGATCACTAAGCTCTGGATAGGATATCAGCTCGTCCTTGAGTTGCTCCGACAACCCCTGGTAAAAAGCCGCTTGTAGTGACTCCTCATTCCAACCACTCTCCACAGACAATGTCCTGAACTCGATCATAAAGTCTGCCACCCTGCGAGCTCCTTGGCAAAGAGTGAACAAACGTTTAGCTGCGTCCTTACCTCGGACTGGATGGTCAAAAAGCTTTCTCATCTCTCCCGTGAACTCCTGGTATGAAGCCATGCAGGTCTCCTGTCGTTCCCAAACGGCTGAAGCCCATTCCAGAGCTGTTCCACGCAGCAGTTCAATAACAAAGGCTATCCTAGCCTTGTCAGTGGCGTAAGAATGGGGCTGCAGATCAAACACTAACCCACACTGCATAAGAAAAGAACGGCAAGATCTTCCCAAATCCCCTTCATATTTATCAGGCGTCGGTACCTTGGGTTCACGGAAGGAAACCGCACCAGACACGGCAGGTGAGATGGGTGAAACAGGTGGTGAATGAATCGCCGGCAAACTGAGCTGATCCTGGATTTGTGTCAAGCTAGCAGATAAGTTCTGGATTGAACCCGCTATCTCCTGTAGCGCCGTCTTGTGTTGTCCCAATGTCTTCCCCTGCTGGGTAATGGCATGGCAAACGGAGTCCAGATCCGCTGGGTTCATCCTTGGCCGGATCGTTCTGTCACGTTCTTTCAAAATCGAACCCAGAAGCAGACCAGGACAAGGAGTAGGAAGAAGGTGAGTATTTATTTACAAGTGAATGTGAATGGGTAGATATATCCAGGTGGCGTAGCGGGCAGCGGTGGTGAGTTGATGGGAGTAAATAGGTGGATCCAATGGGGTAGCGGAATCCTCCGACGACCAGGCGGGAATGGGGTAAATGATCCGGGTGATTAACTGAAGACAGAACAAACGGAGGTAAATTTAAGTGTGAAGTCACCCAGGTACATTTGGGCAAATTGTGAAGGAGACATTCGCATTCATATTACATTTTTCTGCAAGAATATTGTCAAATCTGTATACTTGGACTTTGATTCAGCTTTTCCAGTATTAGTAGCCATATTATAAGTTCAACATTTTCCAAAACAACTCATTTTCATAACATCATAACTCTGAATATTCTTATAATTTATGTCCAAAATGAAAAGTCATACTGTCGTACAAGGATAGTAGCTACATTTTACGACAGATACATGGTTTACAGATATTCCCATAAAGCCCAGCACATTGGCTATCTAGCTAGCTTGTTTGACCCCGATTGGTGCTTATTTGACAAAGTTAGTCGTTCAAGTGAAGACTGCCTGCGTCATCGGTGTGCCATGAAGGCGTCACTCTTTGACCAAATATGGTGTCCTATAGGATATATTACACCCCTAATGATATAGTGAAGTCTTGTTACATTCTAGGATCTCTGAGGAATACATACGAATGTGATTTGACTGGTTGAAACAATGTTAAGGGTGAGATTTTCACAGATTCCTCTCTTTGCAAATTGAACGAGTGGAAATACAAAATCGATCCTGCATGCTATATGGACCTTTTTAGGATATGAAAAACGATTTTATCTAACAAAACAACACTTTGTTATCTCTGGGACCCTTTGGATGATAAATCAGAGCAACATTTCAGAATGTAAGTTCACATTTCACCTTCAGAGGGGAATTTATCAAACGTATCGCAGTCCAAGAGGATGACACAAAGACTTTCAAAGCTTCACTACAGGAGTTAACAAAACAACTGTTTCACAGGGTTGGGAAAACTGAAAGACTTCCAGTTAGGAATTAATGTAGATGAGACTGTCACACCTGTTGCAAAGCCAGTACACAGAATACCATTCGGTGTCAGGAAGCTATTTGAAAGAGAAGATGAACAAGCTAGAGGACATGGATGTTATTGAGAAAGAAGTGAATGGACCTACACTATGGGTGTCACCATTAGTTGTAGTACACAAGAAAAACTTGTAACATCAGTGTATGTGTTGACGTGTGTAGAGCATATGAAGCAATTGTGCAGGAGCGACACCCCATCCCCACTATCGACGAGATCCTGATGGACATGTCAGGAGCCGTGGTCTTCTCAAAACTTAACCTAAAGTGGGGATATCATCAGATCGAACTGAGATCTTAGTCTCGTTCCCTGAGCATATTTGTGACTTACACAGGTTTGTGGCGCTACAAGAGACTAATGTTTGGTGTCTCCTCTGTTCCAGAGACATATCAGCACATCACAGCAAGTCCTATAAGGCATCAAGGCATCAAGGGTTTCCACATCTCAGATGATATCATTGTGTTTGGGAAGAACATACTACACCATACTACACCATACTACACCAAATGACTACACTAAGTCCTGAGACAACTGCAGGAAAGGGGGCTCAGCCTCAACAGTGACAAATGTGAATTCTGACTGACGGAGATGGAGTTCATGGGCCACGTTCTCTCGAAGAACTCCATCGTTGCAGGTCAGTCAAAGGTGGAAGCGGTGCAGAACACACGCAGACTGACAAATGCTGCTGAAGTAAGGAGTTTCTTGGGACTAGTGAACTACTGTGTCAGATTTATCCCTCATCTGGCAACCACATCCGAACCACTGAGAAGAGTCACAAAAGCATCATGCAAATGGACGTGGGGAGATGAATAAGAATCATCAATCAACACGCTGAAGAACGCACTGGCCAATTCACACAACATGGCCTACTTCAATCAAGATGCAGAGACACACGTGATTGTGGACGCAAGTCCAGTGGGGCTAAGAGCTATATTTAGTCAGAAGCAAATAGATGGTTCACGCAGTACTACGCTAGCCGTGCTTGCAAAGATGTAGAGCGACACAATTCTCAGACTGAAAGAGAGGCATTCGCCATTGTCTGGGCGTGCGAGAAGTTTCATGTGTTTCTCTATGGCAAAGACTTTGTAATAGTAACCGACCACAAGCCATTAGAGACAATTTATTCTCAAATCCAAACCACCAGCCTGGATCGAGAGATGGGCGCTGAGAATGCAGCGTTACAGATTAAAGGTTGTATACAAGCCTGGGCCTCAGAATGCAGACGACTCACTATCATGGTTAACTCTGAACCCTCTAGCATCTCCACACTAAGGGGATGGCCACATCTACTACGTAGCCAAACACACGGTGCCATGTGCATTCACCCCACGAGAGCTGGTAGAAATGTCAGCAAAGGACCCAGTTCTGGCTACTCTGTAAACAAGCATCAGACAGGGTTGATTACAGCACATGCGACACTGCATACCGACGTGCTCAAGAAGAACTCTATTGTTGGACAGATATTTCTACGAGGCAAACGCATTATCATGCCACGAGCAGCTCAGAAACCGACTTTGATGTTAGCACACGAAGGGCATCAGGATAGTAATAGTAAAAATAGTTTAAAAAATAAACAGAGACTGCACACAAAAGTGTGGAACTGCTCGTGAAGTCCTGTCCAGCATGTCAAGTCAATGGCACACCATCAAAGCAGATCTCCACAGTCAGAACAGAGATACCAGCTAAACCATGGCAGGCACTAGCCATTGACATATTGGTTGTTTCCAACAGTGGAACGCCTCCTCGTAACAGACTACGACTCAAGATGGGTTGATGTGAATATCCTAAACCGCATCACCACCGCCAATCTAATCAAAAGCCTGAAGGTGATATTCGCAGTCTATTGTGAAGGATAATAGCGCTCCTCTCACCAAAAATTATTTCCAAGCATTCGGAGAGGAAAACGGGATCCAACATCACCCCATCACTCCATACTGGCCTCAGGCCAATGGTGAAGTTGAAAGACAGAATAGAACGGAAGGATTGGCGCACAGAACTACAGACGTTTCTCATGGCCTGCGGTTGAACAACAGTTCAACTAGAACCAAACTGCCAGAGCTGTCAGCCAACATGCTGCCAGGAGCTGAACCACACAACAACGCTATTCGGCTTGCTGATGCTGAAAGTATGGAGAAGGGCTGACAGAACGCCAACAGATCTAGGAGAGCAACTGAAAGCATAATCCAGCAAGGTGACATGGTTCTGCTACCAAAGTCAGGACAATGGACTACAGAGACACTAACAGGGCAGAGCCTGACACACTGCCTACACAAGTGCCTGCACCTGATAAGGCCATTTAACTACAGCCTCGACCCTGAAGACTCAGTCAACAAGCCGTGCCTCTGAAGGACTATGTTAGATAGATATGTTGCCATAATGGAGCAGATTAATCTCCGACACAGTTTCAATTGTAGGGGAGTATACACTTAGCCATCACAGAAAATTTCCGGCAAGAATTCTTGTCAAATAAACATTATCAACAAAAGAGTTCCTCAATGTAACTATTGTTGTGGTTGATAGTTTAAAGAAAGTAAAAGTAGACTTTACAGTATAATTGTTGTTAGAAAATATTTAAATACTGTATACGAGAGATAGATCATGTTTTGTTACATTATAATGCATAGATCTGCAGTTTGGAGATGTGTTATCATAATGGTTAGTCAAACATCTAAGAAGAGGAGGGATGTAGTAGTATATAACCGACACCTAGAGGTGCAATACCAGGGGGGCACTATGAGGCACGTAAGGAATGGAAGGAGGCTATGCTTGGGGTATGCAGTTGGATGGGTTTTTGGGACCACGAATAAAGGAAAGGTCAATGATTCCCGTGAGTCCGAGTCAAGTCAATACATTACAGGCTGTTTTTCATAGTTCGGGCTAGGCCCCTTAGTTACAGTGAAGGGAAATCTTAACACCACAGTATACAATGACATTCTAGATGATTCTGTGCTTCCAACTTTGTGGCAACAGTTTGGGGAAGGCCTTTTCCTATTTCAGCATGACAATGCCCCAGTGCATGAAGCGAGGTCCATACAGAAATGGTTTGTCGAGATCGGTGTGGAAGAACCTGACTGGCCTGCACAGAGCCCTGACCTCAACCCCATCGAACACCTTTGGGATCAATTGGAACGCCGACTGCAAGCCAGGCCTGATCGCCTGATATCAGTATCTGACCTCACTAAAGCTCTTGTGGCTGAATGGAAGCAAGTCCCTACAGTAATGTTCCAACATCTAGTGGAAAGCCAGAGGGGAACCAACTCCATATCAATGCCCATGATTTTGGATTGAGCTATATATGGCGAGCAGTTGTTGTGTATATCAGCCGAAATTAGCAAGGTCGTGGTCACAGAAAATACTCTGTATCAACCAATGGACTTGGCTGTTCAAGGCTAAAAGGTCAATAAATCAATATGCTGATGGATACAATTATCTGATCAATAGCAAAAATGTCCCAGTGCAGAAAGAGGGAGATGAGAGGAGGATGAAAGAAAGAGGAGAGAAGAGAGAGGCTCACCTACATATCTACATTCAGTATAAGACAGACCTCTTTGGAGTCCAGAAAGCCCTGATAAACCTCATGCTACTCCTCTGTTAGCCTGAAAAAACTAAACCTGGAAAAACACACAAACGCACACACACAGGTAATAAGCCTTCATTTTAAAAGCCCTTGATGAAACAAGTGTGTGAGTGGAAATCAAAGACAAGAGGTTTCAGTTTAGGTCTGTCCTGAGGGAGACACTTAATGAACTGAACAGAAAAGTGTGTGTGTGTGTGTGTGATATTAGCTAGCCACTCGAGTACCTGCTCCTCTAGTCAGTGGAGAAACTAGTGAGAAGGTGCTAATGACACTAATGAATAGTTTCTACAGGTACTGTAGTGCAGCCAGCACTATTCACAGTGAGCAGGTCAGGAAAGAGAAAAGTGTTGAGGGACGGCAGGAGGTGTTGTAACTAATTGGGAGAAGCCCAAGGTAAAATGAAGATGTATATATCACACCTCTGGTAAATCCCAAGATGTCCCCATTAAAACAGAGCGGGCAAAGATATGGTTTCAGGAACAAGGACAGCACTAACCGCAGGTTCGGCCACGGCAGGTGGATAGAGCCAATCCAGACGTGACTCGCCAGGCACAGCTCACAATGAGCAGATTTTAAACATGTGGCTCGTTGGAGTTCGTTTGACATTGTGCATGAACAGGTCTGTGGGGTTAGATACTGCCATGTTCTTTATGTTATTGTTCCCATTCCCAGTGTAAACAAATAGGCAATACAACTTGAGGATTATTGCAACGAATTCTCCAGATCTCTTGGTATCCACTACAGGAGGGAGAGAGGGAGAGAAGGACGTAGAGAGGGAGAAAGGGAGAGACTGATGTAGAGAGGAGGTGGGAGGGGGAGAGAGAGAGCGAGAGAGAGAGAGAGAGAGAGAAATATGTGTACCTGTTTGTTCTTGTCTGGTAAAGATAGGTTGGCCTTCATGTCAGCCTTCATCCTTCATCCTTCTAAGCAGGTATAAGATAATGTTGTCTGTAAGAACACACACACATACGCTGTCTGGCTACAGAAACACACATACACACACAATTCTACACTGTCTGGACCTACAAAACACACACGCAGTCTGGACCTACAAAACACACAGTCTGGACGTAAACGTCCTCTCACTGTCAACTGTGTTAATTTTCAGCAAATTTAACATGTTTAAATATTTGTATGAATATAAGATTCAACAACTGAGACATAAACTGAACAAGTTCCACAGACGTGATTAAACAGAAATTGAATGATGTGTCCCTGAACAAAAGGGGGGTCAAAATCAAAAGTAACAGTCAGTATCTGGTGTGGCCACCAGCTGCATTAAGTACTGCAGTGCATCTCCTCCTTATGGACTGCACCAGATTTGCCAGTCCTCATGGACTGCACAGATTTGCCAGCTCTTGCTGTGAGATGTTACCCCACTCTTCCACCAAGGCACCTGCAAGTTCCCAAACATTTCTGGGGGGGGAATGGCCTTAGCCCTCACCCTCCGATCCAACAGGTCTCAGACATGCTCAATGGGATTGAGATCAGGGCTCATCGCTGGCCTTGGCAGAACACTGACATCCCTGTCTTGCAGGAAATCACGCACAGAAGGAGCAGTATGTGGCTGGTGGCATTGTCATGCTGGAGGGTCATGTCAGGAAGAGCCTGAAGGAAGGGTACCACATGAGGGAGGAGGATGTCTTCCCCGTAACGCACAGCGTTGAGATAGCCTGCAATGACACAATCTTAGTCCGATGATGCTGTGACACACCGCACCAAACCATGACGGACCCTCCACCTCCAAATCGATCTTGCTCCAGAGTACAGGCCTCGGTGTAACGCTCATTCCTTCAACGAGCCTCTCTGTTTTTTGCGGACAGTCTGAGCACTGATCGAGTTATTGTGCGTTCCTGGTGTAACTCGGGTAGTTGTTGTTGGCATCCTGTAACTGTCCTGCAGGTGTGATGTTTGGATGTACCAATCCTGTGCAGGCGTTGTTACACGTGGCCTGCCACTGCAAGGCCATTCACCTGTCATTCCTGTCTCCCTGTAGCGCTGTCTTAGGCGTCTCACAGTACGGACATCGCAATTTATTGCCCTGGCCACATCTGCAGTCCTCATGCCTCCTTGCAGCATGCCTAATTCCCTTTCACACAGATGAGCAGGGACCCTGGGCATCTTTCTTTTGGTGTTTTTCAGAGTCAGTAGAAAGGCCTCTTTAGTGTCCTACGTTTTCATAACTGTGACCTTAATTGCCTAGCAACGGAAAGCTGTTAGTGTTTCAACGTCCGTTCCACAGGTGCATGTTCATTAATTGTTTATGTTTCATTGAACAAGTATGGGAAACAGTGTTTAAACCCTTTACAATAAAGATCTGTGAAGTTATTTGGAATTTACGAATTATCTTTGAAATACAGGGTCCCAAAAAAGGGACGTTTCTTTTTTTGCTGTATTTATTACAACCCTAGTCCATCCAAGACACACAACAAACGATTACAGATGACAACAACTACAAATGACAGCAAAGTCACTAACACAATGGTTCAACAGACCCTTGGGTAAACATACATGACACACACAAACATACACATGAACAAACAACACTTGTCTCCTACAATTATAATGCCATAATGGAACATTTGTCCTGGGGTATGTTTGTAATGTATCCCTTCTCCTACACTTCCTCTCTCCTCTCTTCCTCCTTCTCAGCAGATTGGGCCATTAAACATTGATCAGTGTGCTTATGGTGTACTCTCGCTCTCTCTTTCATCAGCTGCCTACAGTGTGTGTGATTCAGTAAATGGCCTCAACACAGAGTCACCATTTAACCCCTTTAACCGTCCGTTCACCATTAACCATTCATTCACCAGTCATCCAACTCACTGGGGGGTAGATCAGAGGGACAGCCAGCAGGGGGCAAAAAGTGTTATAGCTGCAGGGAACTATAAAACACAGAGCTATAGAGGGAGGGAGAGAAGGAGGACTATGGAAAGAGAGAAAATAGAGTTTAGGGAGGGTAGAAAGATACGGAGAGGAGAGAGGGGGGGAGGATGAAGAGAGAAGGAGTGCTCTGCCCTCTCTGACCATTTGTTAACAACAATAATTAGTAAAGTTTTTTATTATTGACAGTGGAAACACGGACAGCCATCTAAAACCAGCTAAATTATTCAATCCAGTCGGTTAGTTATTAAAAACCTGTTAAATATAATGTCAAAATGTTCACTATCGTTCAAAAGTTTGGAGTCACTTAGAAATGTCCTTGTTTTTGATAGAAATGTCCTTGTTTTTGATAGAAAAGCAAACATTTTGTCCATTAAAATAAAATAAAATAAATGTAAAATGCAGTGTAGACATTGTTAATGTTGCAAATGACTATTGTAGCTGGAAACGTCTGATTTCTTATGGAATATCTAAGTAGGAGTACAGAGGACCATTATCGGCAACCATCACTCCTGTGTTCCAATGGCACGTTGTGTTAGCTAATCCAAGTTTAACATATTAAAAGGTTAATTGATCATTAAAAAAAACTTTTTTCAATTATGTTAGCACAGTTGAACACTGTTGTACTGATTAAAGAAGCAATGAAACTGGCCTTCTTTTATTAAGACTAGTTGCGTATCTGGAGCATTCCGCATTTATGGGTTCAATTACAGGTTCAAAATGGCTAGAAAAAAATTACTTTCTTCTGAAACTTGCCAAGAAAATGAAGATCTTGTACAATGCTGTGTACTACTCCCTTCACAGAACAGCTCAAATGGGCTCTAACTGGAATAGAAAGAGGAGTGAGAGGCCCCGTTGCACAACTGAGCAAGAGGACAAGTACATTAGAGTCTAGTTTGAGAAACAGACACCTCACAAGTCCTCAACTGGCAGCTTCATTAAATAGTACCCGCAAAACAACAGTCTCAACGTCAACAGTGAAGAGGCGACTCCAGAATGCTGGCCTTCTTTCATCTAACAGTTTACAATGACATCTCTCCCCATAGGAATACATTGCCTGCTCCCCTAACTTCAACCTGAATCCTATGTGGGTTATGAATGCCATATCAAACTGTCTTCGATGACAATCCATCAGGCCACTATGAGGACTACCTGTGTTGATACTAAGCTTCCTGGAGAAACCGGAAGTGGTTAAATTCACCCTAAAAGTGTTTTGACATACCCATCCTGCAGTTTGTGAAAAACACTGCATCCAACCCTCTGCAAATCAGTCAGTTCTTAACGTACAGACTTAAAACTCAGGATTCTGTAAAGGCCTACCCTAAGGAGGATATGTGTTCACTTTCAGCTTACTGTGCCTTACATTGGGCTGTTTCAAAGGGTTAAAAAGGTCAGGCAACCCTCATCAACTGTAAATCAGTCATTTCTCCCATCAGATGTCCAAGAAAAACTCACACACACACACACACACACACACACACACACACACACACACACACACACACACACACACACACACACACACACACACACACACACACACACACAGTAAGGATGGACTAACACAGTGTGGGGCTTACAGACACACAAAGAGCGATGGAGAGGAACAACTATCACTGCTCGACCATCCCGAGTTCAACGGGCCAGTCAATTGGGCATTTCTGCAGTATATTAGAGCATATTAAATTTGTGATGGTAAATGCCCAATGTAAGACATTGCAAATGGACAGCCGTGCACCTGGTGATCAGAATGGGTTACCAGGAGCACATTTAAAAAAATGTTTTTAATGCCTTTAGGGGTGTGCAAGGGGTCCACGGCTGGGTAGGGAGCACCCCCCACCCGTACCCTTCCAATAGGGGGCGCCCCTGGCCATTTTGGATGTTTTTCCAAAAATCTTTTAAATAAACAACAGTCCCACTTCTCTCTCATCAAACATGACAAATATACCTTCTAGGTTGAATCAGGGCTTAAGATAGTGATATATACAATTTGGTCAGTGTAAATGCCATTTGGACATGGATCACTGACTTTTGGGTTCGGAAGCCGACGTCCTATGCTCATATATGGCAAATGGACATAACATCCTGATTTGGCACTTTCAATACTTATGTAAGTCATTTGGACATTTCTTATGCCATTTGGCCATGGTTCACTGACATCTGACTTCCTATGGTCATATATTGCAAATGGACAGAACATAGGCCTTATGGACAAACTCAATAAAATGAGACAAAGGTATGTTCATATGGTTGTTACATATGTATTATTGACAAAAAAAGGGAAAAAATAGAACATTTTGAATTTCGAAAGCACTTTTTTAGAAGGAGTTGTGTGTTTTATTTTTTATTTTCAAAATTTGACCCTTGGATCTTGACTTTATGTCCATTGGCAATATGACAATTTACAGTAGAGCGCGCTCACCATCTTTAGGATTTTTGCTGCATGCCACTTGGCATTTGCCATATGCCAGTTGCCATAAGCTTTGAATGAACTGCCGTCCATTTCAGTGGTGTTTGTGATCGTGTATATGTTTCGCCCAATGGCAGTATGTTGCCATTCATTTTTGTCAATTTCATGGGGGTCTTCCCTTACCACCCAAATAGATATACCCAAAAGTTATTATTTATCACAAGATGGCCATAAACAATACCTAGTAATGGTTGTACTGCCAGAAAGATCAATACCTCACCTTTCTGGTAAAAATAATTATAATAGTCACTTTCAGGACACAAGCTTAAGTGCACAGTACCAATATGATAAGGTAGCCTAGTGGTTAGAGAGGTGAGCTAGCAACTGGAGGGTTGCCAGTTCGAATTCCTGGTCCAATGACAAAAATCTGGCGGGAAATGCGCTGTCAATCGAAGGATTGCTGGTATCAATTCCTCTTTGCTTGTTGTTGTGCCCTTGTGCAAGGCATCTAAGCCCCCACCACAACAGTTCCCCTGGCAGAAAAACATAGTGCAGGGGCACTTCTCCAAAAAAGCCAATATGTTTTTCTGCGTTCTCTTTATATCTGAAAGGTGTTGCCGTTATCTAAGCCTAAACCTTTATTTCCACGAACTGTCTGTCTATGGCTTAGTATGAAATGTAGCCGTAATGCTGAGGCATCATTGGCGGTCCCACTTTTAAGCTCTTGATGGTGTCCAGGCAGCGCCCATTAATACTATCCTCCTGCCAGTTCTAAACTTTTCAAGGCATGTCACTTCACCCATCTCTTCGCTTAGCCCACCATATGCATTGTTTTCTTAACCACAACTGGATGGATCCATAAAGAGGTACTGTGTGAATAAATATCACTGAATGACGAAAATATTTGAATATAGGCTAATGAATTGAAGGCATCATATGGTTGATTACTGAAACTCCCAAAGTCATCCAATTTGATTGAATCAATAGCCTACCCATGTGTGGTCACTATTTTAGCACCGTTTCCCACTGCTTTGAGATAAGCATGGGGACTGGTCTTGAGAAATAAATCAATGTCAGATTTTTCTTTCATGTAATCTCTATTTGGATATTGGTTATAAGCTGCAAGTAGGCTGTGTTAGCTAAATTGAGGTGAGTACTGCTCATGATCATCTTGTCTAGTTGGGTCATTTATTAGCACTGATCAAAACATTTTGCCAGCATGTTATGTGCATGTTGATTAACAAGTGGAATATTTTGCTCTTCACTCATAGTCGCTTAATAGCCTAGGCCTACTCAAGACCAAAACCCTGTGTCTTGTCTTACTCAATCAATATGATTTTGTTTAATTGAATCTCCGTCTGTATATTTATCATGCAATAATTTAGCCTAAATCAAGTGTAGGGCTATTATTTTGCTCGATCACATACAGTATAGGCAACTCCAAAAGCCTTCCAGGGTTGTAAAATATGAACAAGAGACTCACATGCTTTTGAAAATATACACTGAATGTAAAAAACCTTAGGAACACCTGCACTTTCTGTGACGGAGACTGGCCAGGTGAATCCAGGTGAATCCAGCTATGATCCCTAATTGATTTCACCTGTTAAGTCCACTTCAATCAGTGTAGATGAAGGGGAGGAGAGAGGTTAAATAAGGAATATTAATCCTTGAGACAATTGAGACAAAAGATTGAAATGTTTTTGAATGGGTTATGGTAGTAGGTGCCAGGCTCACCGGTTTGAGTGTGTGAAGAACTGCAACGCTGCTGGGATTTTCACGCTCAACATTTTCCCCTGTGTATCAAGAATGGTCCAACCCAAAGGACATTAAGCCAATGGCAGGCCAGTGGTAGAAAACAGGTAATTGATGAAAGAGGGCAAAGGAGCCTGACACGAATTGTACAGAGCAACAGACAGGCTAGAGTTAGTCAACTCACAGTCCCGTACAACATTTTTGCCCAAAGACCTAGAAAAAAATGCACAACTAGTTGTACCTTGACACACCTTGGTTCCCTTGATAAAAATGGAGCAACCTTTGAATGCCACAGGACATCTGAACATCATTGCCAATCACTACCACTACCAGCCAACTTGACATTACTGTGGGAAGCATTGGAGTCAACATGGGTCAGCATCCCTGTGCAACGCTTTCGAGTCCATACCCTGAAGAATTGAGGTTGTTCTGAGGGCAAAAGGGGGTGCAACTCAATATTAGGAAGGTGTTACTAATGTTTTATACACTCAGGGTAGATGGCTATTATTTTCTGTTTGTACCAAGATGAAGATAATCTCAATGTAAGACCCTACGCCTGCTTCCTAACAAAGTGGAGTGAGGGTAGGAAGAGATGACATGTGGGCTTGCATGGGCTTGCCTTGGTCTCTGTTTCAGTTTCAATATTTATAAGACAACAGTTCCACACGTTCCCGTGACGCACATTGTGTGGTAAAGAAGAAGAATGGGAGAAACTCCCCAAATGTACAGTTGAAGTCGGAAGTTCACATACATTTAAACTCAGTTGTTCACAATTCCTGACATTTAATCCTAGTAAAAAATTCCCTGTCTTAGGTCAGTAAGGATCACCACTTTATTTTAAGAATGTGAAATGTCAGAATAATAGTAGAGAGAATGATTAATTTCAGCTTTTATTTCTTTCATCACACTCCCGTGGGTCAGAAGTTTACGTGCACTCAATTAGTATTTGGTAGCATTGCCTTTAAATTGTTTAACTTGGGCCAAACGTTTTGGGTAGCCTTCCACAAGCTTCCCACAATAAGTTGGGTGAAATTTGGCCCATTCCTCCTGACAGAGCTGGTGCAACTGAGTCAGGTTTGTAGGCCTCCTTGCTCGCAACACGCTTTTCCAGTTCTTCCTACACATTTTATATAGGATTGAGGTCAGGGCTTTGTGATGGCCACTCCAATACCTTGACTTTGTTGTCCTTAAGCAATTTTGCCATAACTTTGGAATTATGCTTGGGGTCATTGTCCATTTGGAAGACCCATTTGCAACCAAGCATTAATTTCCTGACTGATATCTTGAGATGTTGCTTCAATATATCTACATCATTTTCCTACCTCGTGATGCCATCTATTTTGTGAAGTGCAGCAGTCCCTCCTGCAGCAAAGCACCCCCATAACATGATGCTGCCAACCCCGTGCTTCACGGTTGGGATGGTGTTTTTTTGGCTTGTCAGCCACTTTTTACTCCAAACATAACAATGGTCATTATGGCCAAACAGTTCTATTTTTGTTTCATCAGACCAGAGGACATTTCTCCAAAAAGTATGATCTTTGTCCCCATGTGCAGTTGCAAAGCCTTTCAGTTTATGTCGGTATAGGACTTGTTTTACTGTAGTTATAGATACTTTTGTACCTGTTTCCTCCAGCATCTTCACAAGGTCCTTTGCTGTTGTTCTGGGATTGATTCGCACTTTTCGAACCAAAGTACTTTAATCTCTAGGAGACAGAATGCATCTCCTTCCTGAGTGGTATGATGGCTGCGTGTTCAAATGCTGTTTATACTTGCGTACTATTGTTTGTACAGATGAACGTGGTACCTTCAGACGATTGGACATTGTTCCCAAGGATGAACCAGGTCTACAATTTTTTTTCTGAGGTCTTGGCTGATTTCTTTGGATTTTCCCATGATGTCAAGCAAAGAGGCACTGAGTTAGAAGGTAGGCCTTGGAATACATCCACAGGTACACCTCCAATTGACTAAAATTATGTCAATTAGCCTATCAGAAGCTTCTAAAGCCATGACATAATTTTCTGGAATTTTCCAAGCTGTTTAAAGGCACAGTCAACTTAATGTATGTAACCTTCTGACCCACTGGATTTGTTATACAGTGAATTATTGTAATAGTTTTCCTCCTCTTCTTCTGAAGAGGAGAGGCGAGAAGAATTGGAGGACCAATATTCGGCGTGGTAAGTGTCCATGGCTGTTTATTTAAACACATAAACTGAACACTCCATACAAAAACAATTAATGTAACATGAATAAGCAAAATCGAAAACAGTACCGTGTGGTGTATAACACAGACACGGAAACAATCACCCACAAAAACACAGTGAAACCCAGGCTACCTGCGTATGATTCTCAATCAGAGACAACTAACGACACCTGCCTCTGATTGAGAACCATACTAGGCCGAACACAGAAAAACAACCTAGACACACAAAACATAGAATGCCCACCCAGCTCACATCCTGACCAACACTAAAACAAGGAAAACACAAAATAACTATGGTCAGAACGTGACAATTATACGTGAAATAATCTTTCTGTAAAACAGTTGTTGAAAAAAATACTTGTGTCATGGACAAAGTAGATGTCCTAACAGACTTGCCAAAACTATAGTTTGTGTTAACAAGAAATTTGTGGAGTGGTTGAGAAATTAGTTTTAATGATTCCAACTTAAGTAAACTTCTGACTTCAACTGTAGGTGTAACAAGCTTGAGTGTCATACTTAAGAAGACTCGAGGCTGTAAACACTGCCAAAGGTGCTTCAACAAAGTACTTAAGTAAAGGGTCTGAATACATATGTAAATGTGATATTTCCATAAAAGATAAAAGGCAAACATTTAAAAAAAAACGTTTTTTCTTTGTCATTATGGGTATTGTGTGTAGATTGATGAAGGAAAGAAAACATTTGAATACATTTTAGAATAAGGCTAAGGTAACAACATTTGTCAAGGGGTCTGAATGCTTTCTGAATATACTGTAGCATTTATGTTGACTGTGATCAGAGTAATTTCCCTTGTCTGTTTAATGAACTATTGATTTCTTGCGTACGGCGCAGGCATTCAGCCTATAGGCTGCACAGACCAGTAAAACAATTCAATTCAAAATATGCTATTCTATTAGATTGAAAATACATTTTATTAGTCTTATAATGTTCTATAGAATCTTACTAAACAAATTAATAATGCATGTTTTTATGTACAGTACCTTTGAACACATCAACACATTCTATATTTTTACTATTTTCTACATTGTATAATAATAATGAAGACATCAAAACTTTGAAATAACACATATGGAATAATGTTGTAACAAAAAAAGTGATAAACAAATCAAAATATATTTTATATTTTATATTATTTATATATATTCAAAGTCGCCACCCTTTGCCTTGATGACAGCTTTGCACACTCTTAGCATTCTTTCAACCAGCTTAATGAGGAATACTTTTCTAACAGTCTTGAAGGAGTTCCCACATATGCTGAGCACTTGTTGGCTGCTTTTCTTTCACTCTGCGGTCGGCTTCATGAGGAAGTCACCTGGAATGAATTTCATTAACAGGTATGACTTCTTAAAAGTTAATTTGTGGAAATTCTTTCCTTCTTAATGCATTTGAGCCAGTTGAATCAGTTGTGTTGTGACAAGGTAGGTATTGACAAGGGGTATACATAAGATAGCCGTATTTGGTAAAAGATCAAGTACATATTATGGCAAGAACAGCTCAAATAAGCAAAGAGAAACAACAGTCCATCATTACTTTAAGACATGAAGGTCAGTCAATCCTGAAAATTTCAAGAACTTTGAAAGTTTCTTCATGTGCCGTCGCAAAAACCAGCAAACGCTATGATGAAACTGGCTCTCATGAATGGAAGGCCCAGAGTTACCTCTGCTGCAGAGGATAAGTTCATTAGAGTTACTAGCCTCAGATTGCAGCCCAAATTATTCTACAATGTAGAAAATAGTCAAATGAGTGAAAAACCCTTTCAGGTTGTTCTGCATGGGACTACTCGATAGAATGAACCTATGAGGACTACGGAACTAGAGATGGAGAAAGGGAATGAGTGAGTGAGAGTGAGTGAGAGAGCAAGAGGGAGGGAGAGCGAAGGAGAGATAGATATAGGACAAACACCAAATTGAGACTCACCAAATTGAGACCCCAAACAATGCATGCAGCGCAAAATTAGGACTATACCCACTAGTTATCAAAAACCAGAAAAGAGCTGTTAAATTCTCTAACCACATTTAAAAGGAAGTGATGCCCACACATTCCACTGCAAAGCCCTCCCCTACGAGAGATGACAGCAACACAATAAGACCCAACCAAATCATGAGAAAGTAAAAAGGTAACTATTTGACACACGGGAAAGAATCAACCCAAGTAATGTGCAAATTGTAATGTCATATCTGGCCCTAAACAGAGAGTACACAGTGGCAGAATACCTGACCACCGTGACTGACCCAAAATTAAGAAAATCATTGACTATGTACAGACTCAGTGAGCATAGCCTTTAGAGAGGCCACCATAGGCAGACATTGCTATGTGCCCACTGTCCACAAAATTAGGTGGAAACTGAGCTACACTTCCTAACCTGCCAAATGTATGACCACATTAGAGATGCACATTTCCCACAGATCACACAGACCCACAAAGAATTTGAAAACAAATCAAACCTTTATAAACTCCCATAATATCTCTGCATGGTCTCCTGCATGATCCTCACTGCTGAGCAAGAGGAATAGAGAGAAGGACAGAGAGAGAGAGAGAGAGAGAGAGAGGATCTTCAAAAGGGTGCAACGTTACAGAACGTCCAGATAGAAATGTATTGTGTAGAACAGATATGATTGTCTGTCAGGTAGAACAGGGAATTGTGAGATCTACTCATTACATTTCTATCTGCAATGTTTAGAACATTTCACCTTACTGAACCCCAGTCCTCACCTCGCCAGCTGATGGTGACACATTATTTCTCATTACCATAGAAACTGTTTAATTAAAAGTGTATGTGAAGTGTGCACCTCTTCACTCTGTGTGAGTGAGTGTGAGAGTGAGTGTGAGAGTGAGAGTGAGAGAGAGTGAGAGTGAGAGAGAGAGAGAGAGAGAGAGAGAGAGAGAGAGAGAGAGAGAGAGAGAGACATGAGCTAACTCTGCATAAATGGGTCTTTGGTGCCCCCCAGAGTGAAACCTATTAAAATAAAATTCTACACCATCCCCATACACCTTCTCTCTATTTACCCCCTAGCCTGCCAGGGTGCATCACCCATTAATCACTGTGTCACCACACACATACACACATACACACCTTGCCCGGTGGGCTCTATAGTGTAAGGTAATTCATGTCTACCAGTGTACCACTAATTAATTTACATCTCCCTCAGAGCAGAATCGTCCACACAGATGGAGATACACTGACAGGAGAAAGGATACTGCACTAGTAAACACCAGAACAAAGACACACACTACCTTTGTTTGTGTGAAGGATCAAGTGTCGTGTAGGAGAGCCAAATGGGGGCGAGCAGGTGTGAAACTCAGTGACCCACTGGTGCATGACTGTAACTGGACACACTATCACTGTAGTACCCAGCCCTTGGTGTGTGGAATAACACACACACACACACACACACACACACACACACACACACACACACGGTTAGTTTCAGGGTATGTGTTTCAGGCTGCTGTTGTGTTATGGTTCAAGCACACTGTGTTTTTACAGACAAAAAACGCAAGTGATGTGGCAAGTGACTGTAGGATGAGGAAGGGGTTTTGGAGGTGAAGGGTGCAGGGCCATTTTTAAATCAATTCCCTCACATTAACTGTTACTGACGTTGAGTTCAGTAAACTCTAACAGGATAGAGCAGATAAATATCAGTATGACAGTATGAATGGAGTGCTGATGTTTGGCTATTATGCAAAGACTCAGAGACCAGAGATAACATAGAAAACCTAAATGCAATACACTCAAATTAGTATGATATGTTATGTTTGGTATGGTTGCATAAGATAAAAGATGACTTAAAAACCTCTTAGAGCTACCTCTCTACTTTTTTCAATTTCCGCCTGAAGACATACCCAAATCTAACAGCCTGTAGCTCAGGCACAGAACCAAGGATATGCATATTCTTGGTACATTTGAAAGAAAACACTCTGAAGTTTGTGTAAATGTGAATTGAATGTAGGAGAATATAAAACAATAGATCTGGTTTAGAAAATACAATGAAAAAAAAACGTTTTTTATTTTTGTTTTTGTATCATCATTTTTGTATCATATTTTTATTTTTGTATCATCTTTAAAATGAACAAGATAAAACAAACATTCAGATAGGATGATGGGGACAATTTCAGTGAAAGACACAAGAGGGCAACAGTACTTGTGCAAAATTTCAGAATGATAACTTCCAAAATGAGTGTGCTTACATGACATTTATCATGAAGTCACCCAGATGTCCCACACAAGTAGCCCAAATGTACCCAAGTGGCCAAATTGGTGAAGGTATACATTTAGAAACAAATAACTATATACAAAATACCAAAATGGTATTCTAACACACCCCCCCAAGAAATGGGGAAAAAAATATGGGAAAAAAAATATGAAGAAAAAAATATATACATTTACAAAATAACATGAGTAATTTATTTACACACATTCAATATTTGGAAGACCCTCAGTCCTCTATCAAATCAAATTTATTTATATAGCCCTTCATACATCAGCTAATATCTCAAAGTACTGTACAGAAACCCAGCCTAAAACCCCAAACAGCAAGCAATGCAGGTGTAGAAGCACGGTGGCTAGGAAAAACTCCCTAGAAAGGCCAAAACCTAGGAAGAAACCTAGAGAGGAACCAGGCTATGAGGGGTGGCCAGTCCTCTTCTGGCTGTGCCGGGTGGAGATTATAACAGAACATGGCCGACATTTTCAAACGTTCATAGATGACCAGCAGGGTCAAATAATAATAATCACAGTAGTTGTAGAGGATGCAACAGGACAGCACCTCAAGAGTAAATATGAACAGTATAGGGTTCCATAGCCGCAGGCAGAACAGTTGAAACTGGAACAGCAGCAAGGCCAGGTGGACTGGGGACAGCAAGGAGTCATCATGCCAGGTAGTCCTGACGCATGGTCCTAGGGTCCCATGGTCCTAGAGAAATAGAGAATTAGAGAGAGCATACTTAAATTCACACAGGACACCGGATAAGACAGAAGAAGTACTCCAGATATAACAAACTGACCCTAGCCCCCCGACACATAAACTACTGCAGCATAAATACTGGAGGCTGAGACAGGAGGGGTCAGGAGACACTGTGGCCCCATCCGATGAGACCCCGGACAGGGCCAAACAGAAAGGATATAACCCCACCCACTTTGCCAAAGCTCTACACAATATTGTGCTGCTGATGCCAGGTGCCATAGCAGTCTCTTTCTGCTGTAAAGCAGAGGGTCACCAAGCATGTGGCGCAGGTGATGGGGGACTTAACTTTGCAAAGAACACAGCGACACCTCCATGCTGTGCCCTTTTGGCCCTGAGGCACATCCATGCCTGCAGAAATAAATTTGGGCAGAGGAACACTTGTGGCAGGAGCTGGATGAACCAGCTTCAGTGGGGGATGGAAACCTTGACCCTGGGGGCTGCCATTCGGAGTCAGTGTCACTGTGAAAGAAAATGTTCAGTTAGAATAGTTTCACATATGAGCCCTGTATCAACAGGTATAATAAACATATATATATATATATATATAGAGAGAGAGAGAGTGAGTACAGGGAATATAAGGTTGAATATATTATTATGACCTGCTAGATCTACAGTGTCTTTTATATTATGACATTTCAGCTAGATCTACTGTCTCTATTATATTATGACAGACCAGCTAGATCTACTGTCTTTATTATGTTTACAACAGACCAGCTGTATCTACTGTCTCCATTTCACTTTGGCCATTGTTGTGGGCCTCCCTCCCCAGCCTCAAATAGGCTATTTCATGTGGGTTGGGGTGGGGCGGCAGACACACACATCTCACGTTTCATGACATTACATGTTTATATATTGCTTCTAAAATAAAATAAAAATCACAAATAATATTTTATATTATTAATTTCAAACAAGGGCATTAGCATGATAAGAACTTACCAGTCCAAAACGATGTCCTCTCCCATTAAAAAAATATTCCTTCCCAAACGCTAAATGAATCGTCCTACAACAATCTCTGTCTCACTTTCCCAATCAATTTATTCTAAAATTGTGTGTACATCTGTATACCTAGACACAAAATGTTTCATGTTAGGCTATAAAAATGGACTTTATGAAACAAAAGATCATTCATTGTGTAACAATGAGCATTGGATTTGCAAACAGACGAAGATCGTCAAAGGTAAACGGTTTATTTTAATGCAGTTTGTGATTATGTTACGTCTGTGCCGGTTGAAATAGTTGTTTTTTATGATGCTCTATGCTCAGATAATCGCATCGTATTCTTTCGCAGTAAATCCTTTTTACAATCTGACAACGCAGTTTGATTAGCAAGATTCTAGGCTTTCGATACATGTGAGAAGCTTGTATTTTCATGAATGTTTAATATGACTATTTATGTAGCGATCACCGTATGTTGTGGAATTTCAGCCCGCTACCTACCGGGTTCCGGGCTCAGAGAGGTTAAAGGCAAAAATGAAAGAACAGTGGTTTGTTGGGGTGGATGGGTTGGCGTATAACACGAACGTCTAGCAACCCAAACGTTGTGAGCTTGAATCTCATCACGGACAACTTGTGCATTGTAGCTAATTATCAACTTTGCAACTACTTGCTACTTTTTAGCTACTTCACAACTACTTAGCATGTTAGCTAACCCTCCTCCATCTAGCTAACGTTAGCCACAACAAATTGGAATTCGTAACATATTGTATGAATTGTAATTCATACTGTATCATATGAAATGGATGATGGACATCCACAAATTAATGCATGCCAAATGAAACAAAACATAAAACATAAAGGGAGTGTTACAGACTTACTTACAGAATAATTCTAAATGCTTTGAGCCCATGTTTCATTATGATGCTCCCAGAGTGTGAGCAAGGCACTAGCTTGGGGAGATGAGATGAGTGGACAGAACACACTAAAGGCTCTATTTTCGGCTGGTGCTAAGGAGGTGCAAGTGTCAAACACAAGCTAGTTTGTAATTTCATCATGTAAAAACTGGGGCACTGGCATTTTCCCGCCCTAATGCCAGGTTCAAATCATATCAAATGTTATTTGTCACATGCGCCGAATACAACAGGTACAACAGGTATTAACCAACAATGCAGTTTTAAGAAAAATAAGTGTTAGGTAAAAAATAGATAAGTAAAAAATAAAAGTAACAAATAATTAAAGAGCAAAAGTAAAATAACAATAGTGAGGCTATGTACAGGGGGTACCGGTACAGAGTCAATGTGCGGGGGGCACTGCTTAGTCGAATTAATTGAGGTAATATGTACATGTAGGTAGAGTTAAAATGACTATACAAAGGTAATAAACGGAGAATAGCAGCAGTGTAAAAGATAGGGGGGGAATGCAAATAGTCTGGGTAGACATTTGATTAGCTGTTCAGGAGTCTTATGGCTTGTGGGTAGAAGCTGTTAATAAGCCTTATGGACCTAGACTTGGCGCTCCGATACAGCTTGCCATGCGGTAGCAGAGAGAACAGTCTATGACTTGGGTGGCTGGAGTCTTTGACCATTTTTAGGGCCTTCGTCTGACACTGCCTGGTATAGAGGTCCTGGATGGCAGAAAGCTTGGCCCCTGTGATGTACTAGGCCATACACACTACCCTCTGTAGTGCCTTGCGGTCGGAGGCAGAGCAATTGCCATACCAGGTACTGATGCAACACTGCCTGAGGATCTGCCTGAGGACTGCCTGAGGACCCATGCCAAATCTTTTCAGTCTCCTGAGGGGGAATAGGCTTTGTCGTGCCTTCTTTATGACTCTCTTGGTGTGTTTGGACCATAATAGTTTGTTGGTGATGTAGACACCAAGGGACTTGAAGCTCTCAACCTGCTACACTTACAGCCCTGTCGATGAGAATGGGGGAGTGTTTGGTTCTCCTTTTCTTGTTGTCGACAATCATCTCCTTTGTCTTGATCACGTTGAGGGAGAGGTTGTTGTCCTGGCACCACATGGCCAGTTCTCTGACCACCCCCCTATAATCTGTCTCATCATTGTCGGTGATCAGGCCTACCACTGTTGTGTCATTGGCTTAATGATGGTGTTGGAGTCGTACCTGGCCATGAGTGAACAGGGACTACAGGAGGGGACTGAGCACGCAACCCTGAGGGGCCCCCGTTTTGAGGATCACCATGGCAGATGTGTTATTGCCTACCCTTACCACCTGGGGGCAGACTGTCAGGAAGTCCAGGATCCAGTTGCAGAGGGAGGTGTTTAGTCCCAGAGGCCTTAGCTTATTGATGAGCTTTGATGGCACTACGTGTTGAACGCTAAGCGGTAGTTAATGAATAGCATTCTCACATAGGTGTACCTTTTGTCCAGGTGGGAAAGGGCAGTGTGGAGTGCAATAGAGATTGCATCATCTGTGGATCTGTTGGGGCGGTATATGCAAATTGGAGTGGGTCTAGGGTTTCTGGAATAATGGTGTTGTTGGAAGCCATTCAAAGCATTTCACGGCTACAGACGTGAGTGCTACGGGTCGGTAGTCATTTAGGCAGGTTACCTTAGTGTTCTTGGGCACAGGGACTATGGTGGTCTGCTTAAAACATGTTGGTAATACAGACTCAGTCAGGGACAGGTTGAAAATGTCAGTGAAGACACTTGCCAGTTGGTCAGTGTATGCTTGGAGTACACGTCCTTGTAATCTGTCTGGCCCTGCGGCCTTGTGAATGTTGACCTATGTAAAGTTGTTACTCACATCGGCTACGGAGAGCGTGATCACACAGTCGTCCGGAACAGCTGATGCTCTCATGCATGTTTTAGTGTTACTTGCCTCAAAGCAAGCATGGAAGTAATTTAGTTTGTGTGGCTGTGCTTCCTTTTGTAGTCTGTAATAGTTTATTTGAAGAGCATCGGAGCCTGTGTAGTACGATTCAATCTTAGTCCTGTATTAATGGTTTGCCTGTTTGATGTTTCGTCAGAGGGCATAGCGGGATCCGGGTTAGAGTCCCGCTCCTTGAAAGTGGCAGCCCTAACATTTAGCTCATTGTGGATGTTGCCTCTAATCCATGGTTTATGGTTGGGGTATGTACTGGGGGGTCAATGTGGGGGGGGACGTCATCGATGCACTTATTGATGAAGCCAGTGAAAATGTGGGGGTGTAGTCCTCAATGCCATCGGAAGAATCCCGGAACATATTCCAGTCTGTGCTAGCAGAACAGTCCTGCAGCTTAGCATCTGCTTCATCTGACCACTTTTTTATTGACAGAGTCACTGGTGCTCCCTGCTTTAGTTTTTGCTTGTAAGCAGGAATCAGGAGGAGAGAATTATGGTCAGATTTGCCAAATGGAGGACTAGGAGGAGCTGTATGCATCTCTGTGTGTGGAGTAAAGGTGGTCAAGAGGTTTTCCCCCTCTGGTTGCACATTTAACATGCTGGTAGAAATAAGGTAAAATAGATTTAAGTTTCCCAGCATTAATGTCCCCGGCTACTAGGAGCGCCACCTCTGGATGAGCGTTTTCCTGTTTGCTTATGGCTGTACACAGCTCATTTGAGTGTGGTCCTAGTGCCAGCATCGGTTTGTGGTGGTAATTAGACAGCTGCAAAGAATATAGATGAAAACTAATTTCGTAAATAGTGTGGTCTACGGCTTATCATGAGATACTCTACCTTAGGCAAGCAAAACCTTGAGACTTCCTTAGAAGTCATGCACCAGCTGTTGTTTACAAATATACACAGACCACCACCCATTGTCTTACCGAAGACAACTGCTCTATCACGCGTAAAAATCCACCAGCTGTATGTTATTCATGTCGTCGTTCAGGCACGATATTTTGAAACATAAGATATTACAGTTTATAATGTCCCGTTGGTAGGATATACATGCTTGTAGTTCGTCTATTTTATTATCCAATGATTGTACGTTGGGTAATAGGACTGATGGTAAAGGCAGACTACCCACCTGCCATCGGATCCTTACAAGGCACCAAGACCTATCCCCCGATATCGCCATCTCTTTATCCTGCGAATGACGGGATGAGGGCCTTGTTGGGCGTCTGAAGTAAGTCTTTCGCGTCCGACTCATGAAAGAAAAAATATTCTTCCTGCACGGGGTGAGTAATCGCTGTCCTGATATCTAGAAGTTCTTTTTGGTCATAAGAGACAGTTAACCTGTCTAACATCAGCTCATTCACACTAAGGTGGATGGGGTAGCAATATTTGAGGTGTGTCCTTAAAAACATGCGCAAAAGGGACAATTTCAAGATACTCAAAAAATAGGTCTTAACGGTAACGCAATTAATAATGGCATGGATTACCGAGGTAAAATTGGCGTAGCAGTCAGACGTCTTGTCGTGTCGTGTCCCTTGTGTATATCGTTTAGTTTTTTTAAAACATATTTTTCTTCGCATATCTTTTAAAACATTTTGCTAAACTGCAACTTCTAAATACTCTCCTGCAACCCGCCTCACCCAATGTAGCGCGGATCGGCTTTTTTTTCTAAAGTATTTATATTTACTTCGGATCCGGAACCCCTCAACCGAAGCTAGCCAGCTAACTACCAGCTATCAGCCAGCAAACCATTGCTAGCGGTATTCAGCTAACCGGTCATCAGCTAACCTTTAGCGTGGAAAGCTCTCGCCAGTTCGAACAACGCGACTCTAACCAGAGCATAACGGACCTATTATTTTTTTTATCCCCGGATTCCCACCTGATTCCCACCGCAAACGGAACATTTTCAGCTGGATCTTCACAACTAGCTAACTGCAACCCCGGATGATTACTCCTGGCTAGCGTTTCCATCCATTTAGCTTGAAGCTAGCCCGGCCAGAGTTCCTGTGCTACCACCGAAGCATACTCCTGGGCTACAATATCCGGACCCACGACCGGTCTATCGATGTCACCGCATGAAGAGGCATAAACAGACTCACCCCATCGCGACGCCCCCCAAAGGCTAACTTTCTAGCCCTTGCTTATCTCCTTGCTTGCTAATTCGGCCTGCTAACTGCTAGCTTGTTTAGCCCCGGTCCGCTAACTGCTACCTTGTTTAGCCCCGGCCTACTAACTGTTAGCTTGTTAGCACAGGCCTGCTAACCGTCTGAATCGCCGCGTCCCAAACACTCACTGGACCCATATTTACTTTCAATCTCTTTTCGATTTGTAATTTGTTTATACCTTCCGGTAACCTGCCTCACCCAATGTGAAACGGAATCGCTATTATTTTTAATTTTTAGAACACACTCAAGAACCTCCAGAAGCTAACCAGCTAACTAGCTACAAGCTATTTAGTCATTGTTCGCCACTGCTAGCGGCTTTTACCTTACCTGGATAATACTCGCCAGTCCAGCTTCCCTGCTCCACCCACCGCTGCCCTCTGGACACTGATCACTTGGCTACATAGCTGATGCATGCTGGACTGTCCATTAATCACGGTACTCCACTCTGCTTGTTTATGTTTTATCAGTCGGCCCCAGCCGCACTCAGGCTCTGTGTGTAGTTAATCCGACCCTCCCTGCCTAGTCATCGCCATTTTACCTGCTGTTGTTGTGCTAGCTGATTAGCTGTTGTTGTCTCACCTACTGTTTTAGCTACTGTTTTAGCTAGCTCTCCCAATTCAATACCTGTGATTACTGTATGCCTCGCTGTATGTCTCTCTCAAATGTCAATATGCCTTGTATACTGTTGTTCAGGTTAGTTATCATTGTTTTAGTTTACAATGGAGCCCCTAGTTCCACTCTTCATACCCCTGATACCTCCTTTGTCCCACCTCCCACACATGCGGTGACCTCACCCATTACAATCAGCATGTCCAGAGATGCAACCTCTCTCATCATCACCCAGTGCCTGGGCTTACCTCCGCTGTACCCGCACCCCACCATACCCCTGTCTGCCCATTATGCCCTGTATATATTCTACCATGCCCAGAAATCTGCTCCTTTTATTCTCTGTCCCCAAACGCTCTAGGCGACCAGTTTTGATAGCCTTTAGCCGCACCCTCATTTTACTCCTCCTCTGTTCCGCGGGTGATGTGGAGGTAAACCCAGGCCCTGCATGTCCCCAGGCACCCTCATTTGTTGACTTCTGTGATCGAAAAAGCCTTGGTTTCATGCATGTCAACATCAGAAGCCTCCTCCCTAAGTTTGTTTTACTCACTGCTTTAGCACACTCTGCTAACCCTGATGTCCTTGCCGTGTCTGAATCCTGGCTCAGGAAGGCCACCAAAAATTCTGAGATTTCCATACCCAACTATAACATTTTCCGTCAAGATAGAACTGCCAAAGGGGGAGGAGTTGCAGTTTACTGCAGAGAGAGCCTGTAAAGTAATGTCATACTTTCCAGGTCCATACCCAAACAGTTCGAACTACTAATTTTGAAAATTACTCTCTCCAGAAATAAGTCTCTCACTGTTGCCGCCTGCTACCGACCCCCCTCAGCTCCCAGCTGTGCCCTGGACACCATTTGTGAATTGATCCCCATCTAGCTTCAGAGTTTGTTCTGTTAGGTGACCTAAACTGGGATATGCTTAACACCTCGGCAGTCCTACAATCTAAGCTAGATGCCCTCAATCTCACACAAATCATCAAGGAACCCACCAGGTACAACCTTAAATCTGTAAGCAAGGGCACCCTCATAGACGTCATCCTGACCAACTGGCCCTCCAAATATACACCTCTGCTGTCTTCAACCAGGATCTCAGCGATCACTGCCTCATTGCCTGTATCCGCTACGGAGCCGCAGTCAAACGACCACCCCTCATCACTGTCAAACGCTCCCTAAAACACTTCTGTGAGCAGGCCTTTCTAATTGACCTGGCCCGGGTATCCTGGAAGGACATTGACCTCATCCCGTCAGTTGAGGATGCCTGGTCATTCTTTAAAAGTAACTTCCTCACCATTTTAGATAAGCATGCTCCGTTCAAAAAATGCAGAACTAAGAACAGATACAGCCCTTGGTTCACTCCAGACCTGACTGCCCTCGACCAGCACAAAAATATCCTGTGGCGGACTGCAATAGCATCGAATAGTCCCCGCGATATGCAACTGTTCAGGGAAGTCAGGAACCAATACACGCAGTCAGTCAGGAAAGCTAAGGCCAGCTTCTTCAGGCAGAAGTTTGCATCCTGTAGCTCCAACTTCAAAAAGTTCTGGGACACTGTGAAGTCCATGGAGAACAAGAGCACCTCCTCCCAGCTGCCCACTGCACTGAGGCTAGGTAACACGGTCACCACCGATAAATCCATGATTATCGAAAACTTCAACAAGCATTTCTCAACAGCTGGCCATGCCTTCCGCCTGGCTACTCCAACCTCAGCCAACAGCTCCGCCCCACCCGCAGCTACTCGCCCAAGCCTCTCCAGGTTCTCCTTTACCCAAATCCAGATAGCAGATGTTCTGAAAGAGCTGCAAAACCTGGACCCGTACAAATCAGCTGGGCTTGACAATCTGGACCCTCTATTTCTGAAACTATCCGCCGCCATTGTCGCAACCCCTATTACCAGCCTGTTCAACCTCTCTTTCATATCGTCTGAGATCCCCAAGGATTGAAAGCTGCCGCAGTCATCCCCCTCTTCAAAGGGGGAGACACCCTGGACCCAAACTGTTACAGACCTATATCCATCCTGCCCTGCCTATCTAAGGTCTTCGAAAGCCAAGTCAACAAACAGGTCACTGACCATCTCGAATCCCACCGTACCTTCTCCGCTGTGCAATCGGGTTTCCGAGCCGGTCACGGGTGCACCTCAGCCACGCTCAAGGTACTAAACGATATCATAACCGCCATCGATAAAAGACAGTACTGTGCAGCCGTCTTCATCGACCTTGCCAAGGCTTTCGACTCTGTCAATCACCATATTCTTATCGGCAGACTCAGTAGCCTCGGTTTTTCGGATGACTGCCTTGCCTGGTTCACCAATTACTTTGCAGACAGAGTTCAGTGGGTCAAATCGGAGGGCATGCTGTCCGGTCCTCTGGCAGTCTCTATGGGGGTGCCACAGGGTTCAATCCTCGGGCCCACTCTTTTCTCTGTATATATCAATGATGTTGCTCTTGCTGCGGGCGATTCCCTGATCCACCTCTACGCAGACGACACCATTCTATATACTTCCGGCCCGTCCTTGGACACTGTGCTATCTAACCTCCAAACGAGCTTCAATGCCATACAACACTCCTTCCGTGGCCTCCAACTGCTCTTAAACGCTAGTAAAACCAAATGCATGCTTTTCAACCGTTCGCTGCCTGCACCCGCACGCCTGACCAGCATCACCACCCTGGATGGTTCCGACCTTGAATATGTGGACATCTATAAGTACCTAGGTGTCTGGCTAGACTGTAAACTCTCCTTCCAGACTCATATCAAACATCTCCAATCGAAAATCAAATCAAGAATCGGCTTTCTATTCCGCAGCAAAGCCTCCTTCACTCACGCCGCCAAACTTACCCTAGTAAAACTGACTATCCTACCGATCCTCGACTTCGGTGATGTCATCTACAAAATTGCTTCCAACACTCTACTCAGCAAACTGGATGCAGTTTATCACAGTGCCATCCGTTTTGTCACTAAAGCACCTTATACCACCCACCACTGCGACTTGTATGCTCTAGTCGGCTGGCCCTCGCTACATATTCGTCGCCAGACCCACTGGCTCCAGGTCATCTACAAGTCCATGCTAGGTAAAGCTCCGCCTTATCTCAGTTCACTGGTCACGATGGCAACACCCATCCATAGCACGTGCTCCAGCAGGTGTATCTCACTGATCATCCCTAAAGCCAACACCTCATTTGGCCGCCTTTCGTTCCAGTTCTCTGCTGCCTGTGACTGGAACGAATTGCAAAAATCGCTGAAGTTGGAGACTTTTATCTCCCTCACCAACTTCAAACATCTGCTGTCTGAGCAGTTAACCGATCGCTGCAGCTGTACATAGTCTATCGGTAAATAGCCCACCCATTTTTACCTACCTCATCCCCATACTGTTTTTATTTATTTACTTTTCTGCTCTTTTGCACACCAATATCTCTACCTGTACATGACCATCTGATCATTTATCACTCCAGTGTTATTAATCTGCAAAATTGTAATTATTCGCCTACCTCCTCATGCCTTTTGCACACAATGTATATAGACTCCCCTTTTTTTTCTACTGTGTTATTGACTTGTTAATTGTTTACTCCATGTGTAACTCTGTGTTGTCTGTTCACACTGCTATGCTTTATCTTGGCCAGGTCGCAGTTGCAAATGAGAACTTGTTCTCAACTAGCCTACCTGGTTAAATAAAGGTGAAAAAAAAGAAGCTTTTGAACCAAGCATGCCATGACTACGATGGTATATTCTGAATTGGGGTGGATGGAGAACAATCCACACCTGTATTTATATTTGTACAAAAATAATACGATTCTGGATTTCAATCTTCAATAGCTCTTACAAAAGCATGCCATGACTATGATAAAAACAATAGATTGCTTATTTTCAGTTTCATTTCACATCCTCCATAGACTGCCCTTACCCTAGGTTACTAAGGCTGATTCAACAGCAATGTGTTTTGTATTTTTTTAATCCTGGCCTTGCAAAGTATTCTTTCCATGAAAGGTGTATAAATGGTATATTTATCAGAGTGCCTTCAACTGAAAATACAGAGTGCATTGGGAAAGTATTCAGACCCCTTGACTTTTCCCACATTTTGTTACATTACAGCCTTATTCTAAAATGTATTAAATTAAAACTTTTCCTCATCAATCTTGTGGTAGCAGGATTACAAGAGTATGTTATATTTATGCACCAAATGGTTGTTTTCTGAAATTGAGTAATGTTCTTAGGACTCTCTCTCTCTTCCTTTCTGAGTTAACTGAGAGGAGTATTTTGAAGCTTGGGCTGGCAACTGTTAAAGAGATGGTTTCCACTCTAGCTTCCTGCAGTTGGTCTGGGCGTATGGTCAAGGAAAATGGGTTTTGATAGAGATAGCTTGAGCTGACAATGGTTTGGTGATTAAAACCTAAAGTTGGCATTTCATAGACAAGATGTGGTGTGTGTGACCAGAGATAGAGTTCAGAACAATGCCTCATTATTTCATCTTCCTGGAATCTGGGAAACTAAGCCAGGTTGGGGGTAAAACACCATCCTGTGTAGATAACCAAGATGGCTTATGGGAGTTGGAACCAGTCTGACTAAGCATTTTTAAGTCCTATATAACATCTGTTTTTTCATTATCAGTTAAGCACTCAGCAACACACTTCAGAGTGTGGGGTCGACGGTTTCATTATTGCAATAATTAATCAATATTAAATAAAGATGATTGTTTGAAGAAATGACCAAGTCACTCTCAGTACTGAATTTCCATGTCCTTTTCGGCGACGAGGAGGTCATCTGCAACTTCACCTGTTGACCGCTCCTGAAGATCTGGGTAAACTGTGCACAGGGGATCAGAAATTGGGATCTCAAGGTAAACCACACTTATTATTGAGCAGCTGGACCCGCCTATGATCTGAGAGGTAGTGGGCACGGGTGGATACCAGATCTCACACATAGTACTGAGAGAGGTAGGCTTGGAAAATCTATCAATAAGTGTATGAAATTATATATATATTTATATATAAATATGTATACAGTGCCTTGCGAAAGTATTCGGCCCCCTTGAACTTTGCGACCTTTTGCCACATTTCAGGCTTCAAACATAAAGATATAAAACTGTATTTTTTTGTGAAGAATCAACAACAAGTGGGACATAATCATGAAGTGGAACGACATTTATTGGATATTTCAAACTTTTTTAACAAATCAAAAACTGAAAAATTGGGCGTGCAAAATTATTCAGCCCCTTTACTTTCAGTGCAGCAAACTCTCTCCAGAAGTTCAGTGAGGATCTCTGAATGATCCAATGTTGACCTAAATGACTAATGATGATAAATACAATCCACCTGTGTGTAATCAAGTCTCCGTATAAATGCACCTGCACTGTGATAGTCTCAGAGGTCCGTTAAAAGCGCAGAGAGCATCATGAAGAACAAGGAACACACCAGGCAGGTCCGAGATACTGTTGTGAAGAAGTTTAAAGCCGGATTTGGATACAAAAAGATTTCCCAAGCTTTAAACATCCCAAGGAGCACTGTGCAAGCGATAATATTGAACTGGAAGGAGTATCAGACCACTGCAAATCTACCAAGATCTGGCTGTCCCTCTAAACTTTCAGCTCATACAAGGAGAAGACTGATCAGAGATGCAGCCAAGAGGCCCATGATCACTCTGGATGAACTGCAGAGATCTACAGCTGAGGTGGGAGACTGTCCATAGGACAACAATCAGTCGTATATTGCACAAATCTGGCCTTTATGGAAGAGTGGCAAGAAGAAAGCCATTTCTTAAAGATATCCATAAAAAGTGTCGTTTAAAGTTTGCCACAAGCCACCTGGGAGACACACCAAACATGTGGAAGAAGGTGCTCTGGTCAGATGAAACCAAAATTGAACTTTTTGAAAACAATGCGAAACGTTATGTTTGGCGTAAAAGCAACACAGCTCATCACCCTGAACACACCATCCCCACTGTGAAACATGGTGGTGGCAGCATCATGGTTTGGGCCTGCTTTTCTTCTTCAGCAGGGACAGGGAAGATGGTTAAAATTGATGGGAAGATGGATGGAGCCAAATACAGGACCATTCTGGAAGAAAACCTGATGGAGTCTGCAAAAGACCTGAGACTGGGACGGAGATTTGTCTTCCAACAAGACAATGATCCAAAACATAAAGCAAAATCTACAATGGAATGGTTCAAAAATAAACATATCCAGGTGTTAGAATGGCCAAGTCAAAGTCCAGACCTGAATCCAATCGAGAATCTGTGGAAAGAACTGAAAACTGCTGTTCACAAATGCTCTCCATCCAACCTCACTGAGCTCGAGCTGTTTTGCAAGGAGGAATGGGAAAAAATTTCAGTCTCTCGATGTGCAAAACTGATAGAGACATACCCCAAGCGACTTACAGCTGTAATCGCAGCAAAAGGTGGCGCTACAAAGTATTAACTTAAGGGGGCTGAATAATTTTGCACGCCCAATTTTTCAGCTTTTGATTTGTTAAAAAGTTTGAAATATCCAATAAATGTCGTTCCACTTCATGATTGTGTCCCACTTGTTGTTGATTCTTCACAAAAAATACAGTTTTATATTTTTATGTTTGAAGCCTGAAATGTGGCAAAAGGTCGCAAAGTTCAAGGGGGCCGAATACTTTCGCAAGGCACTGTATATATATATATATATATATATATATATATATATATATATATATATATATATATATATATATAAAGCCCCTGTTGAGGGTGCACTCAGCGCGAGATCTTTCTTAAGAGGGCCACAGCTGAGTTGACTAGCAGGACTGAGTTGATAAGAGTGTTCTTAAGGGAGGTATCCTTGGGGATAATTGTTAATTAGCCAGTTGTGGGCAATCAAAGGTCCAGATTCATGGTATCGAGTTGATCACAGTAGGACTGGTGAGGTTAATGTGGAGTGAAGTAATAGAGCGCGGGTAATCCTGTGAGAGAACTCGGCTTGGTGAAGCTCATTGAATGAGGGACTATAGTGCAGGTGACGCCTTGCGAGAAAATCTGGCTTGGTGAAGTTCCAATTATAATGTGTAATGTTTTGATAAAATGTTTGACAAATGAGGTAAACAGGTATGCCCTGGGTTACTATTGTTAGGTGTTATTGTAAGTGTCTTGTTATTCCTGATACTTAGAAAATACGAGGTAATGTTGGATTTTTTGAAACCGTGTCACATAATTAGATAGGAGACATGGGTACTCTGTACGTAGTTTTGCACATTTGGATAGACATAAGATAATCTATACCATAGTAATCGTAGTAGGCAATATCCCAGTGTAGATACAATACCCCATTGTGGGACCACTAATTAGGCAAATTTTTGATAATGGAATGGTTGATGTTGATATACACAGGGTTTTGAAATCTAAAAACAGCGCTAACCGGTTTTCCTCAACTGTCTCATTCCCCTCTGTGTTTTTTGTTTGTGTTGTCTGTGAATGTAATTCAAGAGTGTGTGAGGGAAGTATGTTTTAGGAACACTGTCTGTGTGTGTGAATGCTGTGTGAATGTGAATGAGAGTTGTGTGAGTGTTGAAATAATACATAATACAAAAAACAATTAGAAACTTCTGAAGTGGTCCATTTTGTTAATTTTCCTGAACAAACAGCTCTGTCATAATTCACTCACACATTCACTCACACACACCTCTCCATCAGGCATGGGGCTTGCTATCAACATTAGATGCACCTCCCATTCCCATTCCCACTCACACACGCCTCTCCTCTCCATCAGGCTTTGGGCTTGCTATCAACACGAGATGCACCTTCCATTCCCACTCACACTCTCTCTCAAAAAAATACAAATAGATTCAAAGCTGGTTAATCGCTTTGAATTTGAGGATCGATATTTCTTTCATAAATTGTCTTCAAAATACTTGAGATAGTGATTTTTTTCTGAAAGTGTTGTATGGGAGATAAAGAACAGAACACATAAAAATAGAGTATTGTGGTTTATATGTACTTTAAAATATTATTACCATATTATTATTACCATTTCTAAAAAATGTTACCATTACCATTTCTACTATTACCATTACCATTTCTAAAAAAAATCTAGAAAGATTGGGAAGAGTAAAACTTTGAGTAAAATGCCACTCCACTTGATTCTTTCAGTGCTTGCCACAGTCTTCCCTGCTACCACTTCAGTCATGGTGATCTGCCGCTGCTGTGGGAACTGTTCTGACATTCTCATATGCTTCGCTGATTCAAAGTGACTGTTGATTGTGGGCTTTCTCGTCTCCAAAAACATTTGCAAATTTTTTTGCACCGTTTTTAGTTGTTCTTTTTGTTGGCAAACGAGATTGATTTCAGTTCATTGTACTGCCTGTCAGCCATCAACAATCACCCATCATCTTCACACGTGAATACGCTGACAGGCCAGGGGGAAAAAACTTTGTTGAGGTGTGGTTGGATTGGGTGTTTTTTCACGGTAACAGTGCAGTAATTTGTCAAAATTACGAACCCTTTATGCACTAAAAGTGCGGGGAATGGTCAAAATCGGCAAGCTCTCGCATAATATGTGCTGATTGGTTGATTTTGCATTGAATTATGCGATCGCAGAATCGCGGAATCCTGGAGGGACTGCTCTAACCGTACTATTTGTGAAGTTATTTGAGTATGTAGTATGCTTATTGGTCTTGCGATATAAATTCTTTGTTTTATGACAAATTTGTTGGTTACACTATCCTTATGAACTGCATAGTCTATCATTGCATCAAGCTAGTATATTAACTATATGCTATTCAAATACCCCGCGTTTGATGATTTGATTATTCACGTCATTCTTAGCTTAGCTAAATGGTATAGTGTTTGTGCACTCTCAATTGACATTGTTAAATGGGGTACTTCGTAAATTTGCTCTGGCTATTGCCCGTTGAATATGGCCGGTGTCAGTAAATGTTAGGGAAAATAACGTAATTTGAATTATTGCCAGCAGCATAGTTAGTCACCAATGCTTTGAATAACATGAAAAAAGCCTAACCAGCTCTACCAGGTGAGTAAAATGGAGTGATGTGTTTACTTGTTTATGTCTGGAAGTAGCTAGCCAACTTTAGCCAGTTAGCTTGGGTGATTGACTGCTTTGTGAGAGGCAAGAAACGTATTATGCATTATGAATCTTGGATCAACCCTGCTCCTTAGCAGATTTTGAGGTTGAATATCCTTGAAAGAATCAAGGACAGTGGATATTAGGTAACATTAAAATTGTCGGTAACTATGGGTGACAGCACAAATGATGTTACGAATAGTCAAACTTTGTAGAAGAAGAAACTCATATACCAAACATCTCCACATTAGTAAACTATGTGGTAGAGCAGGGTCACAAGGCATCATATGGGAAAGTACAACCAGCAAAACAAATAACATATTTGGGGGTTTAGAGAACAATACGACTCAGGAAAACCTTAAGGGTTTTTTAATCTCGTGAGACACTATTTAGTTTTATTCTAAAATAGATGTATAGCATTGACAAAAGGGAGGAAGTGTTATGAGTAATTAAAGTCGCCTCCCTATGAACAGAAGTTATTATGTTTGTTTTGACTATAATTTAAAACTATTGACATGATTGTTCAGCCAGTGTTTGTTTTAAGATGCAAACTGAACGTTGTAACAGCTTGCTTAGTTCAAATTGAAAGGCTAATTTATTCAACATAAATAGCGAGGCGATTTTGATGTAATACATTGTGTGGCCTAAATGGTCTGCTGGTCTCCATTCTTAGTGAGAATGGAGACGTATTTGAATCGCTGAATCATGAACTGAATGCTTGTAAACAATTGCAACTGTCTTTTTCTTACTTGTAGCCTACTTAGAACAGACAGTTGCCTAAATCTAATGCATTCTAATAATAGCAGATAGGCAATTGTGATAGAGCTGTGACCATGATCATGATAAAACAAGGCTACAACAACAATGGATAGAAGTTTTGGATGGTAAGAGGCTGTAGTATTGTGCCCACCGAAATGTGTTTTTTTTTCCCGTAAGTATTGCCTGATGTATTTTAAACATTTGGCACATTGTATTCTAGTAAAGAGAGAATAATCCTGGTTTGTACAAGGTTAATTTATGAGTAGAGGGATTGAGCCTTGAGAATGTAAAAAAATATTAGCTGCAGTTGAAATTGAGCAGGCAGTGGGACAGTTATTACATATGTCGTTGGACATTGGTTTAGTAACGATAACATGATCATTTTACATGGTTATGGAAAAGAGAGACCAGTCATATAATATGGGAGTGAATCGTTAGACTCGGTGGCGAGATACATGTTGCCGTGTCTAAGGGTAGAGCATTCTAAACTAAGCGCACATAAACGTTAGGGTACATCAAAACAAAACAATTAATGATTTGAAGGAGTACAATGGACATATCATTGTCATATTTTGTTTGTAGTTAAAAACTTTGGGTTGCTAATTATGATATTAGTATCTTAAATTCTAAAGGAATTGACATGTTCTCTTCCAGGAGAATAGGGGTAGTCATTTTCTCTCTCTATGAAATGTTTCCTGAGGCTATGGTCTTGGGAGAGGGGTTAGTGAAAATCAGCACTTTTATAGGTATAAAGGTATCAGAATTCGGTGGTAAAAGAGGAGTTACCAAATTAAATAAGGCCTGGCCATTTTTGTTTGTTGTTGTCATATGGTTTACCACACGCACACACACACACGCCAGCACAACATACTGGTTATGAATATGGGTTTAGTGTCCAGGTAGAGAAATAGAGAAAGTAACACTTATTTGAAAGGTTTGAATGAAATCTGACCTCTGGCCTGACTTTCTAGTGTGGTTTGATCACACTTGCTGGAAAGCTGAGAGACATTGGATGATGATTTGAAGGTAAATTATAATACTGAAAATGACGGAGAAGTTTACAATTATAAACTCAGCAAAAAAAGAAACGTCCCTTTTTCAGGACCCTGTTTTTCAAAGATAATTAGTAAAAATCTAAATAACTTCACAGATCTTCATTGTAAAGGGTTTAAACACTGTTTCCTATGATAGTTCAAGGAACCATAAACAATTAATGAAGATGTACCTGTGGAACGGTCGTTAAGACACTAACAGCTTACAGACGGTAGGCAATTAAGGTCACAGTTATGAAAACTTAGGACACTAAAGAGGCCTTTCTACTGACTCTGAAAAACACCTAAAGAAAGTTGCCCAGGGTACCTGCTCATCTGTGTGAACGTGCCTTAGGCATGCTGCAAGGAGGCACTAGGACTGCAGATGTGGCCAGGGCAATAAATTGCAATGTCCGTACTGTGAGACACCTAAGACAGTGCTTACAGGGAGACAGGACGGACAGCTGATCGTCCTCGCAGTGGCAAACCACAAGAAACAACACCTGCACAGGATCGGTACATCCAAACATCACACCTGCGGGACAGGTACAGGAGGCCAATAACAACTGCCCAAGTTACACCAGGAATGCACAATCCCTCCACCACTGCTGTCTGCAATAGGCTGAGAGAGGCTGGACTGAAAGCTTGTAGGCCTGTTGTAAGGCAGGTCCTCACCAGACATCACCGGCTACAACGTCGCCTTTGGGTACAAACCCACCGTCACTGGACCACACAGTACTAGCAAAAAGTGCTCTTCACTAACGAGTTGTGGTTTTGTCTCACCAGGAGTGGTGAGAATGAGAGTTACACCGAAGCCTGTACTCTGGAGCGGGATCGATTTCGAGGTGGAAGGTCTGTCATGGTCTGGGGCGGTGTATCACAGCATCATCCGACTGAGCTTGTTGTCATTGCAGGCAATCTCAACGCTGTGCATTACAGGGAAGACATCCTCCTCCCTCATGTGGTACCCTTCCTGCAGGCTCATCCTAACATGACCCTCCAGCATGAGAATGCCACCAGCCATACTGCTCGTTCTCTGCGTGATTTCCTGCAAGACAGGAATGTCAGTGTTCTGCCATGGCCAGCGAAGAGCCCGGATCTCAATCCCATTGAGCACGTCTGGTGGGACCTGTCAGATCGGAGGGTGAGGGTTAGGACCTTTCCCCCTAGAAATGTTTGGGAACTTGCAGGTGCCTTGGTAGAGAAGAGTGGGGTAACATCTCACAGCAAGAGCTGGCAAATCTGGTGCAGTCCACGAGGAGGCGATGCACTGCAGTACTTAATGCAGCTCATGTCCTCACCCAGATACTGACTGTTTCTTTTGATTTTGACCCCCCTTTGTTCAAGGACACATTATTACATTTCTGTTAGTCACATGTATGTGGAAGTTATTCAGTTTATGTCTCAGATGTTGAATCTTGTTATGTTCATACAAATATTTATACATGTTAAGTTTGCTGAAATTAAATGCAGTTGACAGTGAGAGGACATTTCTTTTTTTTACTGAGTTTATGTGTGATTTGGACCACGTGAAGGATAGTCCTGTCTCTAGTCTATTTTTCTATTTCTTGAATCAAATTATGGGTTTATTTATTTTTGAGTTATTCTTGGTGTGATTCTAATTCAATTTGTTAATTAAAAATTGTTGTATTATTTTTTTAACCAGTTGTGTTGTTATTTTTTTACACATTAGTCACTATGATATCATGTGTCAAAATGGGGGATTTACCAGTTGTTTGTGAGGTTATTGGATTGAAGTTTACACACCTTGAGTGAAAACTCAATTAACTGAACTGGTAAAGAAGTTGAAATTGAGAATTTGATTTTTTTATGGAAATAGATCTCGTCTGTCATCACAGCACAGAAAGGAAATTGTACAGGCCATTTTTATGTTAGTGCTTAATTATGGTGATGTTTTATATATGCATGGATCAGCATCAGTACTGAAGAAATGTAATGCAGTGTATCATGCAGCATTGTGCTTTGATACTGGTGCAAACTTTTTCACACATCATTGCCTTTTGTACACTTCGGCTGGCTGGGACTCCCTGACTTTTAGAAGGGCCAGACACTGGTTGATATTTGTTTGATTAGCTGTCTTACAGAAACTTCCTAATTATCTTAACTCAACAATCCAGTGGTAAAACAGTATTTATCAGAGTTGGCCACAGGACATGCTAGTGCTAGAGATACCCCGGATTCACTCTGAGTTAGGCAAAACGGCATTTGAATATCACTCATTGAATGAATTGCAGAGAGAACTCCAGTTAGAAGGTTTGGTGCCTCTAGACAGTTTAAATGCACATTACATGAACTTTTTATTATAAACTGTGATTACTTTTTGTAATGTGTGTTTTACTTATAGAAGTTTATTTATTTGATTATTTTAAACTTTTTATGGCTGCAGGGGCAGTATTGAGTAAAGGTGCCCATATCAAACGGCCTGCTCATCAGTCATAGTTGCTAATATTTGCATATTATTATTAGTATTGCATAGAAAACACTCTGAAGTTTCTAAATCTGCTTGAATTATGTCTGTGAGTATAACAGAACTCATATAGCAGGCAAAAACCTGAGAAATTTCACTTCCTGTTTTTTTTCTGGAGGTGGCAGATTTTCAACCAAGGTCTCATTGAAATTACAGCGAGATATGGATGAGTTTTCAATTCCTACGCCTTCCACTAGATGTCAGCAGTCAATAGAACTTTGTCTGATGGCTCTAATGTAAAGGTGGGTCGATTGACACAGGAAATAGTCACCACAGCCATGAGTGGACCATGCTTTCACCAGGTGCGTTCACAGGGGAAGGACTTGCGTTCCACCGCTCATCTGAAGTAATTCTAATTCTCCGGGTGGAACGTTATTCAAGATATATGTAAACAACATTCTAAAGACTGATTCAGTACATCGTTTGACATGTTTCTACTGACTGTTACGGAACTTTTGGACATTTCGTCACGTTATAGTGGACGCGCTTTGTGACTTTGGAATTGTTTACCAAACACGCTAACCAAAGTAGCTAATTGGACATTTTCGAACAAATCAAGCATTTATTGTGGACCTGGGATTTCAAGGACTGCATTCTGATGAAGTTCATCAAAGGTAAGGAAACATTTATCATGTATTTTCTCAGATTATTGAATGGGTTGCTTTTTCCGTAAACTTTTTTTGAAATCTGACACAGCGGTTGCATTAAAGAGATATATATCTATAATTCCATGTGTACAGTGCCTTGCGAAAGTATTCGGCCCCCTTGAACTTTGCGACCTTTTGCCACATTTCAGGCTTCAAACATAAAGATATAAAACTGTATTTTTTTCTGAAGAATCAACAACAAGTGGGACACAATCATGAAGTGGATATTTATTGGATATTTCAAACTTTTTTAACAAATCAAAAACTGAAAAATTGGGCGTGCAACATTATTCAGCCCCTTTACTTTCAGTGCAGCAAACTCTCTCCAGAAGTTCAGTGAGGATCTCTGAATGATCCAATGTTGACCTAAATGACTAATGATGATAAATACAATCCACCTGTGTGTAATCAAGTCTCCGTATAAATGCACCTGCACTGTGATAGTCTCAGAGGTCCGTTAAAAGCGCAGAGAGCATCATGAAGAACAAGGAACACACCAGGCAGGTCCGAGATACTGTTGTGAAGAAGTTTAAAGCCGGATTTGGATACAAAAAGATTTCCCAAGCTTTAAACATCCCAAGGAGCACTGTGCAAGCGATAATATTGAAATGGAAGGAGTATCAGACCACTGCAAATCTACCAAGACCTGGCCGTCCCTCTAAACTTTCAGCTCATACAAGGAGAAGACTGATCAGAGATGCAGCCAAGAGGCCCATGATCACTCTGGATGAACTGCAGAGATCTACAGCTGAGGTGGGAGACTCTGTCCATAGGACAACAATCAGTCGTATATTGCACAAATCTGGCCTTTATGGAAGAGTGGCAAGAAGAAAGCCATTTCTTAAAGATATCCATAAAAAGTGTCGTTTAAAGTTCGCCACAAGCCACCTGGGAGACACACCAAACATGTGGAAGAAGGTGCTCTGGTCAGATGAAACCAAAATTGAACTTTTTGGCAACAATGCGAAACGTTATGTTTGGCGTAAAAGCAACACAGCTCATCACCCTGAACACACCATCCCCACTGTGAAACATGGTGGTGGCAGCATCATGGTTTGGGCCTGCTTTTCTTCTTCAGCAGGGACAGGGAAGATGGTTAAAATTGATGGGAAGATGGATGGAGCCAAATACAGGACCATTCTGGAAGAAAACCTGATGGAGTCTGCAAAAGACCTGAGACTGGGACAGAGATTTGTCTTCCAACAAGACAATGATCCAAAACATAAAGCAAAATCTACAATGGAATGGTTCAAAAATAAACATATCCAGGTGTTAGAATGGCCAAGTCAAAGTCCAGACCTGAATCCAATCGAGAATCTGTGGAAAGAACTGAAAACTGCTGTTCACAAATGCTCTCCATCCAACCTCACTGAGCTCGAGCTGTTTTGCAAGGAGGAATGGGAAAAAATTTCAGTCTCTCGATGTGCAAAACTGATAGAGACATACCCCAAGCGACTTACAGCTGTAATCGCAGCAAAAGGTGGCGATACAAATTATTAACTTAAGGGGGCTGAATAATTTTGCACGCCCAATTTTTCAGTTTTTGATTTGTTAAAAAAGTTTGAAATATCCAATAAATGTCGTTCCACTTCATGATTGTGTCCCACTTGTTGTTGATTCTTCACAAAAAAATACAGTTTTATATCTTTATGTTTGAAGCCTGAAATGTGGCAAAAGGTCGCAAAGTTCAAGGGGGGCGAATACTTTCGCAAGGCACTGTATAACTTGTATTATCATCTACATTTATGATAAGTATTTCTGTTGAAATGATGTGGCTATGCAAAATCACTTGATGTTTTTGGAACTAGTGAATCTAAATAGCCAATGTAAACTCAGATTTATTTATGTAAATATGAACTTTATCAAACAAAACATGCATGTATTGTGTAACAGTAAGTCCTATGAGTGTTATCTGATGAAGATAATTCAAGGTTAATGATTTATTTTATCTTTATTTATGCTTTTTGTGAATGCTATATTTCGCTGGGAAATGGCTGTGCTTATTGTGGTTTGGTGGAGACCTAACATAATCGTTTGTAGTGCTTCGCTGAAAAGCCTATTTGAAATCAGACACTTTGGTGGGATTAACAACGAGAATAGCTTTAAAATGATATAAGACACATGCATGTTTTAGGAATTGTAATTATGAGATTTCTGTGGTTTGAATTTGGCGCCCTCTATTTTCACTGGTAGTTGTCATATCGATCCCGATATCGGGATTGCAGCCATAACAGGTTAATCTCCATGTTGTACTTTTTGTATGTTTTAATATTGTTAGATTGTAAATTCTTATTCATTGCTGTGTTGTTTTTATTGTTTCATCACATGGCACAACTGTAAAATAGACTCTTTCTCAGCTTGTTTCCCCTGTTTAAATAAAGGTTTATAAATATAAAAATGTATCGAATGATATATGACGGAGTGTATTGTTGCCTTGTTTTTTATTTTTGGTTTGATACAAATCTCACCAGATTGGGTCTGCTGGATGACGGAGATTACTACTTACTTAAGAGTTGCGAAGAAAAAGCCATATCTCAGACTGGCCAATAAAAAGAAAAGATAAAGAAGGGCAAAAGAACACAGACAATAGACAGAGAAACTCTGCTTAGAGAAGGCCAGCATGCCAGAGTCACCTCTACACTGTTGACATTGAGACTGGTGTTTTGCAGGTACTTTTTAATGAAGCTGCCATTTGAGAACTTGTGAGACATCTGTTTCTCAAACTAGACACTACTGTACTTGTCCTCTTGCTCAGTTGTGCACCAGGGCCTCCCACTCCTCTTTCTATTCTGGTTAGGGCCAGTTTGCGCTGTTTTGTGACAAAAATACCTTATTTACATAAGTATTCAGACCCATTGCTATGAGACTCGAAATTGACTCAGGTGCATCCTGTTTCCATTGACCATCCTTGAGATGTTTCAACAACTTGTTATATCTGGAGTACCTCTCCTGTCCTATTCGGTGTCCTGTGTGAATCTAAGTGTGCGTTCTCTAATTCTCTCTTTCTCTCTCTCTCGGAGGACCTGAGCCCTAGGACCATGCCCCAGGACTACCTGACATGATGACTCCTTGCTGTCCCCAGTCCACCTGGCCGTGCTGCTGCTCCAGTTTCAACTGTTCTGCCTTATTATTATACGACCATGCTGGTCATTTATGAACATTTGAACATCTTGGCCATGTTCTGTTATAATCTCCACCCGGCACAGCCAGAAGAGGACTGGCCACCCCACATAGCCTGGTTCCTCTCTAGGTTTCTTCCTAGGTTTTGGCCTTTCTAGGGAGTTTTTCCTAGCCACCGTGCTTCTACACCTGCATTGCTTGCTGTTTGGGGTTTTAGGCTGGGTTTCTGTACAGCACTTTGAGATATCAGCTGATGTACGAAGGGCTATATAAATACATTTGAAATTTGAAATTTGAATTTGAATTTTGATTGGAGTCCACCTGTGGTAAATTCAATTGATTAAACATGATTTGGAAAGGCACACTACCTGTCTATATAAAGGTCCCACAGTTGACAGTCCATGTCAGAGCAAAAACCCAGCAATGAGGTCGTAGGAATTGTCTGAAGAGCTCCAAGACAGGATTGTGTCGAGGCACAGATCTGGGGAATGGTACCAAAACATTTTTTCAGCATTGAAGGTCTCTAAGAACACAGTGACCTCTATCATTCTTAAATGGAAGAACATTGGAACCACCAAGACTCTTCCTAGAGCGGGCAGCCTGGCCAAACTGAGCAATTGGGGAAGTAGGGCCTTGGTCAGGGAGGTGACCACGAACCCTATGGTCACTCTGACAGAGCTCTAGAGTTCCTCTGTGGATATGGGAGAACCTTCCAGAAGGACAACCATCTCTGCAGCACTCCACCAAGCAGGCCTTTATGGTAGTGGCCAGATGGAGGCACATGACAGCCTGCTTGGAGTTTGCCAAAAGGCACCTAAAAGGAACTCTTTGGCCTGACTGGCAAGTGTCACGTCTGGAGGAAACCTAGCACCATCCATACAGTGAAGCATGGTGGTGGCAGCATAACGCTGTGGGGATGTTTTTCAGCGGCAGGGAATGGGAGACTAGTCAGGATTGATGCAAATATGAACGGAGCAAAGTACAGAGATTTCCTTGATGATAACCTGCTCCAAAGCCCTCAGGACATCAGACTGGGGCTAAGATTCACCTTCCAACAGGACAACGACCCTAAGTACACAGCCAAGATAACGCAGGAGTGGCTTTGGGAAAAGTCTCTGAATGTCCTTCAGTGGCCCAGCCAGCGCAGGGACTTGAAGCCGATCGAACATCTTTGTGCCAACACTCCCCAACAAACCTGACAAAGCTTGAGAGGATCAATTTCCCAAATAGAGGTTTACCAAACTTGTAGCGTCATACCCAAGAAGACTCGAGGCTGTAATCGCTGCAAAAGGTGCTTCAACAAAGTACTGAGTAAAGGGTCTGAATACTTATACTGTATAAATGTGATATTTCAGCATTTTATTTTAAATAAATTAGCAAAAATATTTGTGTTGTGAGCCGTATACTACTCCCCTCAAGGAACAGCGCAAATTGGCTTTAACCAGAATATAAAGAGTAGTTGCACAACTGAGCAAGAAGACAAGTTCATTAGTGTCTAGTTTGAGAAACAGACGCCTCACAGGTCCTCAACTGGCAGCTTCATTCAATAGTACCCGCAAAATACCAGTCTCAACATCAACAGTGAAGAGGCAACTCTGGGATGCTGGCCTTGTAGGCAGAGTTCATCTGTCCAGTATTCGTGTACTTTTGCCCATCTTAATCTTTTATTTTTATTGGCCAGTCTGAGATATGGCTCTTTCTTTGCAACTTTTTTCTTCTCCTTTGCACCCCAGTATCTCTACTTGCACATCCATCTTCTGCACATCTATAAATCAATAATCTTCAGTTAGTGCTAAACACGGCTGCTAGAATCTTGTCTAGAATCAAAATATTTGATCATATTACTCCAGTGCTAGCCTCTCCACACTGGCTTCCTGTTAAGGCAAGGGCTGATTTCAAGGTTTTACTGCTAACCTACAAAGCATTACATGGGCTTGCTCCTAAATATCTTTCTGATTTGGTCCTGCCGTACATACCTACACGTACGCTACAGTCACAAGACGAAATAGATACTCTGAATGATCGGCTATGAAAAGCTAACTGACATTTACTCCTGAGGTGCTGACCTGTTGCACCCTCTACAACCACAGCGATTATTATTATTTGACCCTGCTGGTCATCTATGAACATTTGAACATCTTGGCCATATTCTGTTATAATCTCCACGCGGCAGAGCCAGAAGAAGACTCTCAAAGCCTGGTTCCTCTCTAAGTTTCTTCCTAGGTTCTGGCTTTCTAGAGTTTTTCCTAGCCACAGTGCTTCTACACCTGCATTGCTTGCTGTTTGGGGTTTTAGGCTGGGGTTCTGTACAGCACTTTGTGACATCAGCTGATGTAAGAAGGGCTTTATAAATACATTTGATTGATTGATTGATCTATCACTCCAGTGTTTAATTGCTCAATTGTAATTACTGTATTTCACCACTATGGCCTATTTATTGCCTTTACCTCCCTTATCTTAACTCATTTGCACACACTGTATACAGACTTTTTCTATTATGTTATTGACTATGTTTATTTATTCCATGTGTAACTCTGTGTTGTTGTTTGTGTCTCACTGCTTTGCTTTATCTTGGCCTGGTCGCAGCTGTAAATTAGAACGTGTTCTCAACTAGTCTACCTGGTTAAATAAAGGTGAAATAAATTAAAATAAAAAGTTACTGCATATGCCACTAATGGTTCGCCTAGATGTGATTTTTTGGCGAAGCCATCAACGAACAGTTCCAAATCAGCATTCATTAAAAGGTACATCAGATAGGTCAGGGCGAGGCTGACAGACCTGATCCACAAGGACAGCACAATTGTGAGGTTCCCTATTATCATCAGTTGGCAGAAGAGGGGCAGGGTTAAGGACAGTGCAGTGCTTCAGGGTAACATGAGACATTGTTAATAGTACATTTTGATAATGGAGCAGCCGTGCTGGGGTGAGATGAGCAGTAGATACCCGTGAAATGAGTGCATAAACGGCATGAGGAACTTGGACGGTTAACGGGCACATGGCAACAATGTCAGCACAGGCTAACACAGCCTCTGTAGCAGCCGCTACAGCTCTGAGGCAACATGCCAATACTCTTCCACACTGTCAAGTCTCTTAGAATAAATAGTAAGCTGCTGCTTCCCAACATGGTCCTGAGTGAGGACCGATAACAGTGATCCAGCAAACCTAAACAAGGAGAAGAAGTTAGCAGTTTCAAATTGTCAAGCGCCTCCAAACCCTCAGGAGTCCACTTTGTCTTGTCATTCATCGCCACCTTGTGGCAACTTCAGCATAGTCTGGCTGCCAGCCTCTACAGTAGCCTGCCATTCCTGTGAGTGTCAACATGTGTTGATTTGTAACCGGCTGTGGTACAGAAAATTGCAGCCACACGTTCTAGACCCAATTTTTTACTATTTGGTGTAATGTCATGTCCCAGATACTTTACTGATTGAGAGACAACCTGCAGCTTTTCTTTGAGACTTTGTGGCCATTTTCAGCAAGAAACACTAACATAGCTCTGGTGTCGACTTCACATGCTTGTTGGGTTTCAGAACACAGTAAAAGATCGTCGACATACCGCATTAATGTACTCCCAGCGGGGGGTATGAAACCCTCAAAATGTTTTGCCAAAGCAGCCGAAAATGCCACAGGCGATTCCATATAACCTTGGGAGCAAATGGTCCGGGTCCAGCGCTTGTTTAAAATTTTAAACGTGAACCAGAACTGGGATTCTGGTGCAACAGGAAGGCTGAAAAAATTTGCCAAATGGATAACTAAAAAACGTTTTGCTGACGCTGGCACAGCAGATAACATTTTAATGGGGATTTGCACAACAGGAGTCCTTACATAAACTGCATCGTTACCAGTTCTAAGGTTTTGAACAAAATGCCAACCACCTGAGGCTTTCCAGATGGGAAGGATGAGGGTGTTACAGGGAGATTCTGGACAAGGCACAATAGCTCTTCTTTCAACCAATGAAGCATGAACAGGGGTAATTCCCATGACAGCTTCCTGACTCAGCGAATATTAGGAGCAGTTGGGTCTCTGTGAACCTTTTGCTGTTTTCTGTGAGCGGTTCTATCCCCATTGGCCCACAAAGAGTCTGGGAGACCAGCCAACAATGGTGACTCACTCAACTGTTAGAACAGGTGCATTCCAAAAGAATGGCACACATAATGTATGTATGCTTGGGAAGAATTTAGACCCATCCACCCTAATTTCCCAGTCAGTAACTGGGAACACAGACTTCAGCCAAACACTAGTATTCTCCGAGGCAACATCATCTGTCTTAGCTATCGAAACGTGGTGCCCTGTCACAAAAAATATATAAAATATTAAATAAGGCCTGTTATCTTTATGCTAAGAGCACAAAAGTGGGGCCCACTATACATGTCATTGCATCGTAAGCTTTCTTGAGGTGTGGTTTCTTTCAGCCAATTTTGTTTGTAGTACAAATCTCTTGTCAGTGGTGAGAAATTGACGGTGCAATGTAAGTCAATCTGTGGCATAAAACGACCTGTTTGTTACCAACAACTGTGACCAGTTGAGAAAATCTCTTTGATTGGGTCACAATGTGACCTATCAATGTACTGTATGTCCCATGCACAGTACCAATCACATGTTGAAATCAGATTAGATAGTGTCATATGATGACATGTCTCCTGAGGTTGTATAACAGTGAAGCCTTTTTCTTTACCAAGAATATTCATTCCAAATTTACAAAGAAGATCTCTTCCTGCCAAATTTACAGGACAACATGAAGAATAAATTAATTGATGTCTTATGCATGTGTCATCAACTTTAACAAGTAGGGGCACCGTGAGCAACTCTTTCATAGTCACTCCTGAGGCTCACCCAGTGCTGAATGATTCATTTTACATGGGAGATTTGGACATAGATTTAGAATTTATGACAGACACTGCAGCGCCAGTATCTACTAGAAATTGATTGAATCACCATTGACGAAGAGACAAACCATTGGTTCCTCACGTTGGCTATCAAAAACCTTTAGGTGCTGTTTTACGGTGTCAACTGTCTAAACCTCGCATCAGTCTGTCTTGTTGGGTTGTACAAAGGGTTGTTTTTAGTCGTGGTCCTGTTCTCCAGTTACCTCGCCCTGCCCCACCCGATCCGTTCTTGCAGTCTTTTACAAAATGTCCACTCTTTCCACAATTATAACCTCTTTCAGCTAGGGGGCACTATTTTTATGTTTGGAAAAATAACATTCCCAATGTAAACGGCCTATTTCTCTGGCCCATATGCTAGAATATGCATACAATTGATAGATTAGGATAGAAAACACTCTAAAGTTTCCAAAACTGTCAAAATATTGTCTGTGAGTATAACAGAACTGATATTATAGGCGAAACCTGAGGAAAACCAAACCAGGAAGTGGCTTCTATTTGAAAGCTCCATGTTCCATAGCCTGACTTCGCTCCATTTAAAGGGATATCAACCATATTCCTTTCCCTACCGCTTCCTCAAGGTGTCAACAGTCTTTAGAAATAGTTTCAGGCTTTTATTTTGAAAAATGAGCGCGAAAGATAACATTGCGTCAGGTGTTCGCATGAGTTTTGCTTGCGCAACAGAGCTTGGGCAGCCATCGTCTCTCTCCTCTCCTACTGAAAAAGACAGTGCCGGTTGTTATATTATCGATTATATATTTTAAAAACTACCTGAGGATTGATTATAAAAAACGTTTGACATGTTTCTGTGGACATTACGGATACTATTTGGAATTTTCGTCTGTGTTGTCGTGGCCGCTCGAGCCTGTGGATTTCTGAACATAACGCGCCAAACAAACGGAGGTATTTTGGATATAAAAATAATCTTTATGTAACAAAAGGAACATTTATTGTGTAACTGGGAGTCTTGTGAGTGAAAACATCCGAAGATCATCAAAGGTAAACAATTAATTGTATTGCTTTTCTGATTTTCGTGACCAAGCTACTTTGATGCTAGGTGTTCATAATGTTTTGTCTAGTGATCGATAATCTTACACAAACGGTTGGATTGCTTTCGCTGTAAAGCATATTTTCAAAATCTGACACGACAGGTGGATTAACAAAATGCTAAGCTGTGTTTTGCTATATTGCACTTGTGATTTCATGAATATAAATATTTTTAGTAATATTATTTGAATGTGGCGCTCTGCAATTCAGCGGTTGTTAATGACAATTATACCGCTAACGGGATAGGTAGTATCAAGGAGATAACAGAGACAGCAGTGTGTCTGCCAACTTCCAGATCCACCTCTGCCTCCTCCACGCCCTCCTTGATCACAGGGGGAATTGTCCTTGGACTGGGTGTTACCTCTCTGCCCTGTCCCTGATAGAATGCCAATTTTGTGCATCCTGGAGTTTCACACCCTCCTTCTCCATTCTCTGTTTGGTCTTATCTTCCAGAAGCAGCTGTTGTCTCTTAGCATGTTTACAGTGTTCAACAACAGTTTGAAGGGTGGTGGTTTCCCAACCAATACAGGTTGCCTTAACCTACTTACCCAGGGATGGTAATAGTCCATTCATCAGGGCAGCCTTCACAAGGCTGTTGTAGTTGTCAGTGCCTGGTCTGATGCCACTGTGTTTACGGAAACAGTTCTCAAGTCTGTGCCTGTAAGTCAAAGGTGGGTAATGTTCTTTAATAATATGGTAGTCAGTTGAGTCTGATAGGCTCCATCCTCAAACCATCACCCCAGAGGTGGTTCTCATCAAATCCTCCTTTCACGTCTGCTCATCGCAGTCTCATTGTGATGCGGCAGATGAGTGACCTCAGCTGCAGATAGTTTGTACAGCCTGACCAGTTTAAACAGCTGTGTGGTGAAATAAACTGCATCCTTGGTGGGGTCAGAGAGGTCCTTCGCAATCTCCTTCACCTCGTTACTTTCTCCAGGTCTTCTGCATATGGACCTCTGGGTGCCAATCAGCATGGCCAGGATCATCAGGAGCTCGTCTAGGTTGTGGATTCGGGGACATTACCAGGGGTGCCTGGGCAAGAAAGGTTGTGTTGGTGTCCTGTTTGGTGCCTGTTCTTTTTGTTACAGTTGAGTGCGGGAGAGCAAATCAGACCTCTAGGGTGTGACATGGATGCTGGACTGAGTTCCCAGAGCCCTTCAACACCAGACAATGTGGGTGGTGTGTAAAACAGATTCTGATTCCTCATTGGCCACTTTAGGGGGGGTTGTTGTCAACTGGCCCCTCCCCCCAAGTCAATCAGGTTCAGGTCAGGATAGATAGATAGGCGGTGGATATGGGGCCGGCGCTGGAACGGGAGGCACTGGCTGGGGAGATGCAGAAGAAACAGGGGTGGAATATGGAGGTGGAAAATCATTCATCGTCATCTTTATTTCTTATTTTTCTCTTATCTTCTTCCGTGTGTCCTTCTTACTTTCTTTTACCATTATGTCTTAAACATTCTGCTTCTCTTTTCATTTCCTGAAATCATCCCAATCTATCCTACTTGCTTTGCCTTTCATGGTTGTCTCAAAATCCTGGAACTTCTTTCTACATTCTGCTAATAAGGCTTCACTTAATGTGCCTTTCAAGGGGAAATCTGTGACCTTGTGCCAGAGCGGTACCTGTTCCAGAATGTCCCTGCCCCACTTATCCGCCATAACCCTCACCGGTGAAGTCAGTGGGTCAGGCAGGCAAGGCTTTCCTTTGCTGCTCTTGGCTCCCATTGTGGAAAGCTCTTGATTACGAACGTTTTGATTTTCTAACAACTGGTTAATTGTGAAAAAAAAATGTAAAAGCACTTCTTGCTCTGAAAAATATGTTTTCAGTTGTCTATGTAACATAGGGTTTTGTTCCGATATAGGGGTCCCCCCTACACAGACCACTATATATGTCTTATACCAATATCCGACTACACTGTCACACCTTGGTCTTAGTATTTTGTGTTTTCTTTAGTTATTTGGTCAGGCCAGGGTGTGACATGGGTTTATTTTGTGGTGTGTTTTTGTATTGGGGTTTTAGTAGGTATTGGGATTGTGGCTGAGTAGGGTTGTCTAGGAAAGTCTATGGCTGCCTGAGGCGGTTCTCAATCAGAGTCAGGTGATTATTGTTGTCTCTGATTGGGAACCATATTTAGGTAGCCCGGGTTTCACTGTGTGTTTGTGGGTGATTGTTCCTGTCTCTGTGTTAGTTGTCACAAGATAGGCTGTATAGGTTTTCACGTTACGTTTGTTGATTTTGTATTGTTCGTTTGTTCATCTTTATTAAAGAACATGAGTAACCACCACGCTGCATTTTGGTCCGCTGCTCCTTCTACAGACGAACACCGTTACATACACTCCAATTATAGCCCCCTATTCTTCTACATTGATCAAATTGTGCCCTTCGATTATAATGCTCTAATCTGCAACTATATCTTCTAACTTCTGCCTCGGGACCCTGTCCTGGAATCACATAGCTCATGCATTTACATCTGACGATTTCAAACCATGGCATTTCAATTAATATTAGTTTAGTACTTTGCCAAATAATGTGCATTTAACTTGGAATACCTCCGTAATACACAGGGTCTCCTCCACACACAGCAGAGCCCTCCTTGTCACTAAGACGAGGTCTTCTTCACACACAGTGAAAATTCACACACAGTGAAACTCACACACAGTGAAATCTCCTCTATCCGTCCACTGATGCTCCCTGGCTGGTCCGAGGCAGGTTCCTTCTGCTCCACTCAGGCGGTGTGTAAGCTCCCTGAGCCACGTCTAATTTAGTCCCTGCGCGCAGTTAACCTTGGTGTCCCCGAGAACTATCAGCAAACGGAGTTAGCCATCCCATCCTTGTCGCCAAGAATTGTTGTGGAAATTGTCACCAGAAAGGAAGAGAGACTGATTCTTCACAACAACTTATTTTAGTATAAGAATTGCACTTCTGGAGCGGTAAACAATCACTCAAAAGGTGTAGAGTTAAGAGCCCAACAAACAAGAGTTGGGTCTCAGCCTTTATAGGAAAATGCAACCTCTTTTGTCTCTGTGGCAGTTTAGCAGGTGTGTGAGATCATGGTGGGAACATAGCGTACAAACAAGTGATGCCAGCTCTGTTACTATCTAGCTGTTGCTGTGCCCTTGAACGACACGAAAAGTACAGGAAAACTTGTCACTCTCAGACAGCCCTTTGTCTTTGGCCGTGCGACCAAGTTACAGAGACAAGAGAGGAAAAATAATAGCTTCTTCTTACATGACAGAAACAGGCAGTAGAAATGTAAAGGTTTAAGGCTTATACAGCGCATGTGCATAACATAGTTTGTCATTTTCTCACCATAGTACTAATGACCATCAGCGACATTAGAGCGCAGTTTTGGAGAAGCATAGTTACCATGACTAAACGGTCATGTGGAATTTAACTGCGGTCAGTGACCGCTGGTGTAGTGGTAATACGGTTGTAACGGCTGCTGGAAGAAGAGGACCAAGGTGCAGCGTGGTACGTGTTCATACTTTTATTTGAACTGAACACTGAAATAACAAAGAGGACGAACGAAACCGTTCTGTCTGGTGCAGACACAAAAACAGAAAACAACTACCCACAAAACACAGGTGGGAAAAGGCTACCTAAGTATGGTTCTCAATCAGAGACAACGATAAACAGCTGCCTCTGATTGAGAACCCCACCAGGCCAAACACACAGAAATAGAAAACATAGAACACAAAACATAGAATGCCCACCCCAACTCACGCCCTGACCAAACCAAAATAGAGACATAAAAAGGATCTCTAAGGTCAGGGCGTGACAACGGTCACCGTAACAGCACTAGTCTGCATTTAAACTGTCTTTCATACACCACATTTTCCATTGAGACCAATTAAAGTCATTCTAGCAGCTTACAGAGGAGTTTGGCCTACCTAGGACAGATTTGTATAGATTCTTACGAAATCAGACTCTTTCTAGAGAAGCATGAAGACTTGGCTATCATCCAGTACCCCAAAACACTACAACTGTTCCTGATGAGGTCTCAAAATTAATGACCTGTCACCAACAGTATCTCCCTTTTGTACCAGAACCTTGTTTCAATGGTTGGTTATGATGCTTTGTATTTGAAAATTAATAAATGGTATACAGAAATACAATAGGTTATCTCAGACTAAGAATGGGGTTTAATATGTACTGAAGAACACAAAGTGACCAATTTTATCTCTTGTAGAGAATTTAAGTGGAAAGTGACTTCTAGATATTTAATTTAATGCCAGAGCCAGTGTGGAGAACAAGAAGGTAACCACCATCATATATTCTGGTCTTATCCAAAGTTTCGCAACTTTTGGCACGTGGTGTACAGGGACCTTGGCAAAGTCTTTTGAGGCAGAAATCCCACAGGATTTTAAGACTGCTGTATTGGGTGCAGGACAATTATTATTGGTATCACAGCAGGACAATTATTAATTTGTTACAAATGCTGCTAACTGCAGCTCTGTAAACCATTACAATAAATTGGCTTCAACCCAGCACCCAACCCACAAACAGTGGTTATTCAAAATCAAAGAGATTTATGAAATTGACATTTATTTGTAAATGGGCACCTATAGAGGATACCCTTTTTTCTGATATCCAACCAGAATGATCCCCCGCTTATCTCTTATTTTTCTATTACTGTCCTGTCAGTCTGTTTTATTTACATTTTTATCATGAAGATTACTATTACTCAGTGGTACTACTCAATTGTAACTATTGCTAACAAAACTGTCTTGCCCTCTTTTCCATTTATTATCATTTTTTCTGTTTTTTTTATGACTCATCAGTGACACGTATTCATGGATGCCAAGGGAAGCCAGGCTTCCCAAAAAAAATGACCAAGAAAACCCCCAGAAATATAGATTTTGTCTCTGTGTTTCATAATTGTCCTTCAATTCGCAAGAGGCTGAATGTATCTCACAGGAGAAAGCATCCGAACGATCGAAACAGTGCCCCTCTGTCTCTGTATTTAAAACCTTTTTTGTAAGAACATAGTATATGGGATGGATTTTAAGAAATTTAGCTTAATTGATTTTATTATTATTAGTGTTTCTATTCCAAGAAAAATGAAACCCTCAAACATAAATAAACAGATACTGTGTAAAACTTTAGAGTACTTAAATAGGGGGGGCTTTTCACACCTACAGTAGCCGGGCTATTAAATTCATCATTGGATAACAGATTGAACCTATTAACACACGTTACTGTGTGTGTGTGTGTGTGTGTGTGTGTGTGTGTGTGTGTGTGTGTGTGTGTGTGTGTGTGTGTGTGTGTGTGTGTGTGTGTGTGTGTGTGTGTGTGTGTGTTTGTGTGTGTGTTGTGTGTGTCTCTCTCGCTCTCTCACTCGGAGGTTCACTGGTGCAATGCCTTGCAAAAGTATTCACCCCCTTTGGTGTTTTTCCTATTTGGTGTAATTACAACCTGTCATTTAAATGGATTTTTATTTGGATTTCATGTAATGGACATACACAAAATAGTCCAAATTGGTGAAGTGAAGTGAAAAGAATGACTTGTTTCCAAAAATTTAAAAAAAATGTAAAACAGAAAAGTGGTGCGTGCATTTGTATTCACCCCTTTGCTATGAAGCACCTAAATAAGATCTGGTGCAACCAATTACCTTCAGAAGTCACATAATTAGTTAAATAAACCTCATAGTGCACGGATCCCACTATCGGGATCAAAATCGACAATATCCGGTAAAGCTGGAGCGCGTCAAATTCAAATGACAAAATTGTATTATTAAACATTCATGAACATACAAGTGTCTTACATCATTTAAAAGCTTAACTTCTTGTTAATCCAAATGCGTTGTCAGAGTTCAAAAAGGCTTTACCTTGAAAGCATACCATACGATTATCTGAGGACAGCGCCGCACACCAAAATACTTTTCCAAACCAGCACAGGCGTCACAAAATCCCAAATAGCGATAACGTACCGGGCTGAGGAGCCGGCACAGGTGGCACCGGACTGGTGACACGCACCCTAGGGCAAGTGCGGGGAGCTGACTGGGGAGGCGCACTGGAGGACTGGTGCGTGGAGCCGGCACAGGTGGCACCGGACTCCCTGAAGTGCGTGTCAACAGTCCGGTGCCACCTGTACCGGCTCCACGCACTAGGCCTCCAGTGCGCCTCCCCAGCCCGGAGCGTCCTCTGCCAGCTCCACGCACTCGACCTGAGGAGCTTGTCATCAGTCTGGTGCAACCTACGCCGGTGCCCAGTCCAGGAAGGGCGTCCAGTCCCACTCCTTGGCAGGAGCCTTCCTCTGCGCCGGTGCCCAGTCCAGGCACGGCGTCCAGTCCCGCTCCATGGCAGGAGCCTTCCTCTGTGCCGGTGCCCAGTCCAGGCACGGTGGCCAACCCAGCTCCATGGCCGGAGCCTTCCTCTGCACCGGTGCCCAGTCCAGGCACGGTGGCCAACTCAGCTCCATGGCCGGAGTCCTCCTCTGCGCAGGTGCCCAGTCCAGGCACGGCATCTAGTACCGCTCCAAGGTCAGAGCCTTCCACTGCGACGAAGCCCAGTCCAGGCACAGCGTTCAGCCCGGCACCATGGCCGGATCCGGGGTCTGGGCGAGGGCTACGACCCGCACCGGCGCTGCCACTGACAATAGTCACCCCCCTACCCTCCCCATTTGGTTTCAGGTTTTGCAGCCGGAGTACGCACCTTTGGGGGGGGGGTACTGTCACGCCCTGACCATAGAACCCTTGGTTCTCTATGGTGTTGTAGTTCAAGGCATGACTAGGGGGTGTTCTAGTCGATTTATTTCTATGTTTGGGATTGAGTGTGGTTCCCAATTAGAGGCAGCTGATTATCGTTGTCTCTAGTTGGGGATCATACTTAAGGTTCTTGACAATTTCTCGCAAGGAATAGCCTTTATTTCTCAGAAGAAGAATAGACTGACGAGTTTCAGAAGAAAGATCGTTGTTTCTTGCAATTTTGAGCCTGTAATCAAACCCACAAATGCTGATGCTCCAGATACTCAACTAATATAAAGAAGGCCAGTTTTATTGCTTCTTTAATCAACATTAATTGCAAAAGTGTTTTCTAAGGATCTATCAGCCTTTAAAAATGATAGATTTGGATTAGCTAACACAACGTGCCATTGGAACACATTACTGATGCTTGCTGACCCGCTAATTATTTTTTTAAAACAAGAAAAGAATGTGTAATGCCAACAAGATTGTGCTAAAAATGCGTGCTTTTAAAAGGGGACCATATAAACGTTGTCCAAAAATGTTTTCAGTCAACATACCGTGAATTAGGTATCATTATTTCAATAAAGTGTCTGTCCTCTATATGAGAGATAAAGTATAAGAAATATCAGGATTTTTTCAACAAAAAAAATGTACAATGATTTGAGTGTACAAATCATTAAAAACACCTGCTCTTTCCATGACATAGACCGACCAGGTGAATCCAGGTGAAGGCTACAATCCCTTATTTATGTCACTTATTAAATCCGCTGCATCAGTGTTGATGAAGGGGAGGAGACAGTTTAAAGAAGGATTTGCCTTGCCTTCAAAAAATTGAGTCATGGATTGTGTATGTGTGCCATTCAGAGGGTAGAATGTACGTGTTCGTGAGAGTCTCACCTTTCCATAGAGGGGTCATATTAGTGTGTAGCCCACACTGTTCAGACGCTACAGAGAAAAGTTGGCGGATCAGCGGTACTGACTTCAGAAGAGTCCTGCTTATAGAGCAAAGCGTAGAACACCAAACCGTTTGAACGCTACAGACGTTTTCGTAAGAAGACTGATCTTCGAGATGTCTGACAAACACCGCTGTAGCTCAGTCACCTTCCACAGCAGATGCGGAAGGCCACCATTGGAGGATGTGGTGGATTGAGACAGCCCAAAAACTGATATCTGTAGCTAAAAGCTGCAATATGTAACTTTTTGGAAGACCCGACCAAATTCACTGAATTCATAGAAATGTGTGTTTTAGATATGTCATTCGCATTGAAAGCAAGTCTAAGAAGTGGTAGATTTGTTTTTGGTTTTACTTTCGGTTTTGTACACGAGCTGAAAATACAATATTTTTGGTTATGGAAAATACATTTCACAGCGGTTTAGATGGTACAATGATTTTCTACACCAGGGGTTCTTCAACTTTTTCAGGCTGGGACCCAAATGAGAAATTCTGTGTTTTCCTGGGACCCAAGCTTAGGAAAATATGCAACTATACATAGATATCGGTATATTTCATTGCACTTATGCCATAAATAAATATCCATATAAATATACATTAATGTTTATTTTCCCCCATTAAAAACACTCTTATACATATCTGTCTAGTTTGGAACTGTTGCTGTTAAAATATAATAAATAATTTTCCTTCTGAACTGGAACAAACTGATTGATCACATCACACAGATGAATAACAAAACACACACAGGCTTTTTGATAGTGCAACCCTAAGTATCAGTACAGATTAAAAATGATCAGACCTACCTTCCATCTTACTGTAGATATTATTGTTGAAAGAAAGTCTAGGTTCGAACTGTTGCTCTTAAAATACAATACATATTTTTTTATTCTGAACTGGAATAAACTGATGAATCACATCACACAGATGTAGACCAGAAAACACACACAGTCCTAATGAAAGCATGTGTGTTCTGCACATGCTCAGCCTTGAAACTGTTTCTGTACTTGTTTTTTAAGTACGTCAGAGTTGAGAACCCTGTCTCACATAGGTGTGTGGTGCCAATCTGGACCAGAACATCTACTGCTTTCTCAGTCAGGCAGGAGATTGCTTCCTGCTGTAGGTGAGCAACTCAGAACTGTGTTTGGCTCAAAAGCATCTTGCTTCAATCAATTTAAATTGTATTATTGTATTTTAACAGCAACAATACCAACCTAGACTAGTTTTCAACAATAATTTCTACAGTAAGTAATGAGACATTCGTCTGATTTGTCATCTTCATTTGTACTGTTACTAGGGTTGCATTAACAGTAGCTAGCTTGCTTTGGCGAATGTTTGCTACTATTAGCTGTGTATAAGGCCCGGGGATTGTTTGAAATAGAAACTTACATCTACTACTATGAGAGTTAGTTAGTACTCTTTTATTTCTGGTCATCATCACCTGTTATAAAATGACAACAATGCCTTGCTAGTTGACTTACTTTTCCAATGTCGAAACATTGTTTCCTGAAGCATTCTGCCCTGCTCTGAAAGAACTCCCTGGGTTTACCATCATTCTGTGGCTGTTTGGTCAGGATGTTTCATTTTATTAATTTGTTCGTTGTGAGAGGCTCATTACTAAGCACTTCCCTGCACAAAACACATTGTGGGCGCTCCTCGTTATAAGTTTGTATGAAAGAGAAAGAAACTCATCTCTGTATATGCATGACAATTGAGCTCAGTCAGAACTTGTGGCTAGCATGAGTCCATTTGATGACAGCGGTGAGTGATGGGAAGTGGGAATGACAAGTCAGTGGCAGACAGCGCATTATCTGCTGCTGAACGACAGCACTGCATCGTGTGTGTCGTGGCATGATCTTCAAGAAAACTGCAGAAACAATCTCCCTCTCACACACAGGCAGCTGCCAAACTGAGCAGAGACCGCTGCTAAGCAGAGCGCGCACTGAACAGACTGCAGATGCACTTGCCCAAATCAATTCCAGTAATTAATGTAATAATTATACATTTACTCTGACAAGTCGCGAACCACTATTAACAGGTCTGCGACCCACTGAGCAGAGACCCATACTTTAAGAAAGGCTGCTCCACACTATACGTGCATGCTTTGTCACATACAGTGTAAACTAAAATAAGGCAAACTATTACGTATATTAGCAACCAGGAAATGGTGAAACGATTTCTCCATTTAAACAGACGGGGATTGATGGGGATTTGTTTTATTATGATAGTGAGATTTCCATGGGGTGCGGATGTCGACTCTAGGGGGTTATTAACCTTCATCAGACTCTGCATTGCTCTCATCACTCTCCTCCTCTCTCTCTTTTCACCTCCCTCTCTTTTAGCCGCTGCCTTCTCCACCTCCTGTAAAATAGAAAAACACACTCTCCCCCACTTTTCTACTCTCTTTCCTCCTACAGGCAAAGCGGTGTAGTCACACACAGAACAGTGTGTTCGCATACACACAGTCACTCCCAAAGAGGTTTTCGGGTTATGATAAAGGTGAGACAGTCAAACTTGAACACGAGACATTGTCGAGTGGCAGCCCAAGCATTATCTTTAAAACCCAAAGGTATGTGTGTGAATAATTGGTATAATCACCATCAGAGGAACTCTTAACCCGTTTTAAAGAGGGCAATTTAAGGCAAAGACAATGTTTTTTTTTTATAACACTTTTCTGACTTTATTGAACAAACCGAGAGAGAGTTGGATAGTGGGGAAAGATAACATGTTGTGTCAAAGAACAGTAAGATGGATTCAAACCTATGCGGACACGTTACACGTGTATTTTTAATAGACTAACTGCATAGAGAGAGAGAGATCAGTTAGTGGCAGAGTCGTCACACAGGCAAATTAAGATTGATATAGACAATTAGTGGAGTGGGTTCCCTAGGAAAGGTGTGAGAACGAGAGGACCTGAATCCATCTTCATTTGGTCCTGGTCCTGTCACTAAGGCTGGGAGACTGCTGCTCTATGTTGGCCTACTGAGACCAGCCACACTAATTAAGTCAAGACTAAGCATTGGTTCAGTTAATTACACTTTTCTCGCTACACACTTCCCTCTCTCTCTCTCTTCTCCTCTCCTTTCCCTCTCCCTTCTCTCCCCTATCTCTCTCTCCCTCTCTACTTTCTCTCTCTCTCACAACTTCCATTCCTATTCCTCCTCTCTCTCTCTCTGTTTCTCTCTCTCTCTCTAACTCCCTTCCCATCCCTCTCCCCCTCTCTTCTTTTCCTCTCCATCTCTCTCTCTCTCCTCTCTCTCTATCCCACAGCCCCCTACCATCAGCACCCAGAGCAGTGATGTTGTATTATCATTCCAACTGTCTAGCGTGTAGTGCAGAGAAAGGACACATCCCAACACTATTTAGTTAGTGTCTATAAATATGTAATCTCTTTACCACTGTGTTACATTAATGTGTGCAGTAGTAGAATTAGTCTATTAGAGCACGCATGCACACATGCATGCACACAGGAGGATAATTAGGAGGGAGAGAGTAGAATAGAGACAGAAAGTGCTTAGTCAAGAAACAGCTGCCAATCTCATATGGGATTAGATACCCCCAAAACACTGTCCATCTTCACACCAGCGGGAAATACTGACTACAGCATTACAGTTTTTCTCAATTGCTAAAACACTAAAACCCATTGGCTGAACAAAGTTCTCAGTTGCCTGGACTCATTTAGCTAATTATGCAGTCTGTTGTCAATTACCTTAAACCATTTCACATGGTAAAACACAATTTGCAGATCTCACTTAGACTTTTCAGCAAAACTCTAAACACATTCTCATTCTCAAAACACATTCTGCACTCTAATGCACATGCCATCCATACTGGTAAACACAAGTGGCAACAACCAAATACAAATAGAGAACATATGTCATTGATTGAACACAACCACTCAAAATTGATTTAACCTGTTTCAAATGATGAGTCACAACCAATATAAGCCAGTTCAGAGAGAAAACAGGTTGTTTAAGGTGGGAAGGAGAAAGTCTGAGAATGGATACTGTAGTACAGTGCATTGTAGGCTGTATACTGTACAATGGACAAATGGCCCTGAACATTGTGCTTTCCATTTATTACAGGAACAGTGCTGACTGCTCAATAGATTTTGACTGGTTGCAGGTTCATATCAACAAAGAACAAGAATTACAGTATCACAGAGACAAAGGACAAGTTTGTGAGATGCAGGGTACAGTACTGTAAAAACAGGGGTACACGGAGGAGGAAGAACAAAAAACAAAATTGCAAAGCAGAGTAATAATTTCTGATCAATTTTGAGCTACTATGATAGAACATGTTTTCGTTCATCAAAAGACAATGACGTAAAAATAGGAATATTTTTTTAGATTAAAAATGTACTTCTCCCTGAGAATTGTATGTTTTGAACAATGTGTTTTCTATTTTTGGGGGGAATTGTTTACTGACTGCTTGAGAGTGTATATCATTTTGATCACTTTGTTTATGATTTGAGAGCAGTGTTTGATTTTGAACACAGGTAAAACTGTTTTGAGGTGAATTCTTCATTTTGCAAGAGGAGTCAGAGGTTATGTAAATAGTGCTTGAAGATGAGGTTTTGTATTTAATGTTTTCAGGAAATGGAGCAAGGTTTCACAAATTGTGTTTTAGCAATTGAGAAAAACTGTAACAGATTAAACCAGCAGTAGTAACTTTTAAGTGAGTACACAATACACATTTAACCAGGTAGCATATGCTACAACAAAGCCAAGAATCTATTCTGGCGATTACAAAGCCAAGTAAACAAAACGTGTGTCTGAGTTTCTCCAAAACCTCTCTCCCAATGCATACATTACAATAATACTGATGTTAAAGGTGTAGACACTAGTAGGTTAGTCCTGCCATTTTAATTTCCGTTGAAAGTATTTAATTTAACCAATCTCCCCAGGGGAAATTAAAAGGTGAAGACTAACCTACTAGTAACTAGGCTTTAACATCAGTGTTACTTAGGTGGGCAAACTGCCCTGCCCAGCTCTTCTATGTTTGAATGTGATGTGCTGCAAGACCCTCTGGTCAAGCACATCCTAGTCATACATGGCCACACCCAGACCCTGCAGTTCTGGAGCCAGCACTCACAGCCTGGATACACTGACAGTCGATGGGCTCCAGGGCTCCAGTAGCAGGGCTCCAGACTTCCTACTGCCAAAGACATGGTCGCTGTCACTGAGACTGATTCACACATTGAAACATGTGCAACAACAACAACAGAGGGATTAACACAGCAGTTCTGAAACGAGGGGTTGCGACCCCATGTGGGGTTGCCTGATATGAAAATGGGGTCGTGGGAGAATTTCCAAATTCCTGAATAATTTTTTTAATAATATCATCTTTGGCTCTCAAGATCGTTCTAATGTGGTTAACCTTAAAAATCTAAATGAAAATTATTTAAATGTAAAAGTTAAAATCCAACCAGAGAGTGACCTTAGATTGTGGGAAAAGGCCTCACTTAACCGTTGCATTTGAATCATTTGCACGGTGAATGGCTAAGTTAGCAACGAAATGAAACCACACACTATTGCAGAGACTTTGACATTACCGGCCGCAATTGGTATGGTGAAAACAATGCGTGTGGAGGCAGAGGCACAAAAATGAATGTCAATTACCATTGTCAGATAACACTGCCAAACTAAGAATTTATGCTATAGCTAGCAATCAAGAAGAAACTGTGACTGAACAACTCAAAAACTCTCCACCTTATGCTCTCTCCAAATGGATGTTAGCTGTGAGGGCCGAGATGCCCATGCATTGACTTTTGTTCGCTACATGTTGGGGGATGCTATTCACGAGAACATATTGTTTTGTCTCATGATTCCCAAGCATGAAATGGCACAGGGGATGTTCAGTGTGCTGCGTGGCTATATTGACGAAAACCAGATTCAATGGGATCGAATGGTCGGCTTTTTCACAGATGATGCTCCATCTATCATGCAACGGCTGGCAAGCCTCTGCACTCCAGTTCTGAATGTGTCCCCCTCTGCCATATGGACGCCATACACCGACTGAGCTATAATGGATACACCGAGCAACTGGCGGAAAAAGAGCTGATCACAGAACTCGGAGATTGAAAATTACATCGCGCACCCCTGTTTTGCAAAACTATGTGGAGATATGCGATCAGACCATGACAATGTTCTATTTCACACCAAGGCTTAATGGTTATCGAGGTGGAGTGTTGAAAATATTTTTTGAATTGAGAGGGGAACTTTTGTCAATCGCAATGGATGTAAAAAAACAGACTTTGCTGACTTTCTTGTCTCCTTGCCTATGTACCTGACGTATTTGGGAAACTGAACAAACCGTCCCTCTCCTCACCCCTACCTGGGCTCGAACCAGGGACCCTCTGCACACATCGACAACAGCCACCCTTGAAGCATCGTTACCCATCGCACTACAAAAGACACGTCCCTTGCAGAGCAAGGGGAACAACTACTTCAAGGTCTCAGAGCGAGTGACGTCACCAATTGAAATGCTATTAGCACGCACTATCGTTAACTTTTTGGGATAGGGGGCAGCATTTTCTTTTGGATGAATAGTGTGCCCAGACTGTACTGCCTCCTACTCTGTCCCAGATGCTAATATATGCATACTATTATTAGTATTGGATAGCAAACACTCTGACGTTTTTAAAACTGTTTGAATGATGTCTGTGAGTATAACAGAACTCATATGGCAGGCAAAAACCTGAGAAGAAATCCAAACAGGAAGTGAGAAATCGATTTTCAAAACAGTGCCTATTGAAATCCCAGTGAGATATGAATGAGGATGCACTTCCTAGGGCTTCCACTAGATGTCACTGTCTTTAGAAACTGGTTTGAGGATTCTACTATAAAGGAGGGGCTCAGAATAGTTCTTTGAGTGAGTGGTCTGGCAGAGAGCCTCGGTCTCATGACGCGCGCTCCCGACAGAGTTTGCTCTCGTTCCAATGCTTTTCTTCAGACAATGAAATTCTCCGGTTGGAACCTTATTGATGATTTATGTTAAAAACATTCTAAAGATTGATTGCATACATCATTTGACTTGTTTCTACGGACTGTAATGGAACTTTTTGAGTTTTTGTCTTTAGGAAGTCCTCATGAAGATGGATTACTGGGCTGAACACGCTAACAACAAGTGGCTAAATGATGGGCTTTATGGAACTTTATGGAACAAATCAATCATTTATTGTCGAACTGGGATTCCTTGGAATGCCTTCTGATGAAGATCAACAAAGGTAAGTGAATATTTATAGTGTTTTTTCTAGCTTCTGAGCGCCGTTCTCAGATTATGCTTTTTCCGTAAAGTTTTTTGGAAATCTGACACAGCGGTTGAATAGAAAATAAGTCTATCTTTAATTCTTTGAATAACACTTGCATCTTTTATCAATGTTTATTATGAGTATTTCTGCAAAATCACCAGATGTTTTGGAATCAAAACATTACTGCACGGACATGAAAATGTGAACTGAGATTTTTGGATATAAATATGCACATTATCGAACAAAACATACATGTATTGTGTAACATGATGTCCTATGAGTGTCATCTGATGAAGATCATCAAAGGTTAGTGATTAATTTGATCTATATTTCTGCTTTTTGTGACTCCTATCTTTGGCTGGAAAAATGGCTGTGTGTTTTTTTGACTTGGTGGTGATCTAACATATGTTGTGCTTTAGCTGTAAAGCATTTTAAAAATCAGACACGATGAGTAGATTAACAAGATGTTTATCTTTCATTTGATCTATTGGACTTGTTAATGTGTGAATGTTACATATTTCTAGAAAATATTTTAGAATTTCGCGCCATGCCTTTTCAGCTAGCGGAACCCCTGCCCTAGAAAGGCTAACTAGCTAGCCATTTCACATTGGATACATGTGCACTGTCGACCATGCCCCCCTGACTTTGAGAAGCCCTGATGCGACAAGCATCAATCACACCCATCTTATTAGTAGCGGTGAGATAAGATAAATTATGCCAGACGAATTTGCAATTGACTGTAATGATAAAATAATGATTAGAATAATATTATAATACTGATAATGATATTACTATTTTCAATGATGTTCTGATTTAATCTCTTCAGTTTTTGTTGGAAAGGGAAGGGTTAACAATGAAGCGAAAAAAATATCCAATCAAAATGTTTCTTTGCTGGTCTCTGGGGAGATAAATCTAGCTGGCTGAGTCAGCTATTGGCTAGGCCATCAGAAGCTAGATAAGGGATCTGCCATTCAACTGTATTAGGGAATAATTGTGGAGTGATAGTGGAATCAACCAATCACATTTTGACTTAATGCGTGAGACCGTTCTTGTCACGCCCTGGTCTTAGTATTTTGTGTTTATATATTTATTTGGTCAGGCCAGGGTGTGACATGGGTTTATTTTGTGTTGTGTTTTTGTATTGGGGTTTTAGTAGGTATTGGGATTGTGGCTGAGTAGGGGTGTCTAGCATAGTCTATGGCTGCCTGAGGCGGTTCTCAATCAGAGTCAGGTGATTCTCGTTCTCTCTGATTGGGAACCATATTTAGGTAGCCTGGGTTTCACTGTGTGTTTGTGGGTGATTGTTCCTGTCTCTGTGTTTGTTTGCAACAGATAGGCTCAGTCACTTTGGTTTTTTCTTTTTTCCTTGTTTTGGAAGAGACGAGAACGAGCGCCATTCTCCTTGCGGAGATGGTGCAAAATACATCAACACGGTCGGTCCCTGGGATTGGGCTGGCCAATACGATTCGGTTTGCTTGGAAGGAAAAGGAGTTGGAGCCTTTAGGACGGGAAACTTTTGGAAGGATAATATGACGGTGAAGGTTTTTTGTTTCCAAGGCAACTCGTTGGAGGGAGCATACGACGTGGCACTATATACAGAGGAGAAACACGATGATATCCTGAGAAGGGCAAGAGCAGTGGGAGGTGAGAGGCCGATGAGCCACTATGAAATAACAAGCCTGGCGAAGAACAACTTTAGGGTTGTAACTGTCAACATTTACAACCCATACGTTAAGGACGAAGAGGTGAGGGCCTTTCTGGGGAGATACATGGATAATGTCTCCTCAGCAAGGCACCTCAAAGACTCCCTTGGGTTTTGGAATGGGAGGAGAGGCTTCCAGGCCCTCCTCAGGGAGGATCCAAAGGGACATGGTGGCTACCTCCATCCTCCTGCTATGTTCTCCCTAGGGGCTGACAGGGGGACATTGTTTTATGCACGTCAGCCCCCATTTTGCAGGCGCTGTATGGCCTACGGCCACATATTCGCTTCGTGCAGCACAAGAAAATGCAGATTTTGTGGATCTGAGGAACACGAGGCGAGGGATTGGGACAAGCCTAAGGTGTGGCTCGTCAGCACACCTGTGGCGGGGGTGCCCGGCCCGTCAGAGGTCATATGCGTCTGCGGCTGGGGGGGTGGGGAGCAGGAGTGGGGGATGGGGGAAGAAGAGGAGGGGAAGGAAGCACGCCTCATGACCAGAGTACAGGTCCAGAGGGGAAGGCCGCAAGGAAGGAGGAGGAGCAAGAAGCGGCGGATGGAAGAGAGAAGGAAACAGAAGGCACGGGTGTAGGAGAACCAGGAAAAGCGGCGGAAGAAGGCAACCGAGTGGAGGAGCATGAGAGAGAAGAAAGCGAGGGAGGAGTGTTGGAGAAGGAGATGGTGGAAGAGCAAGTGGACTGGGGGGAAAGTGCCCTGGTGGAAGAGATGAGGGGTATGGTGGAGGAGCTGGCGGGGGGGAGGGTGGTAATCTCTCCACTGCCGCCATCACCAAAGAAGAGAATGAAGAGGAGGGTGCGATTGGCCAACAGTGAGAGGGAGGGGAAGGCCAAGAGAGTGATGGGGGTGGGAGAAACCTCTGGGTTGCTGCTGGTTTCCCCAGGCCCTCAACTTCTGTTGGGTGGGGACACACCTAACAAGACTCAGGACTGGGTACAGGAGGAGGTGGGGAGTTTTTTGTTTGGGGACTCAGCCTCCCCGATTTTTTTCCAAACCAGCTGCAGCACTGGGGAGGGGGAGGAGTGTGGGAGTAGACCCAGGGTGCAGGGCACCCCGGAGCCAAACACTATTCCTGCATCCTGGGTTGGTGAGATGGAGGAAGAGGGGGGGATGTCGGGAGTACGGATGGTGTTCTCACCGGTAGATATGGAGCAGGGGAGCATCGGGTGAGTCTCCTGTTTTTGTTTTTTTCTGTCTGGGTTTAGAATTTGAGTGTATTACATGTTTTTATTTTATTATTTCATGGGGTCTAATTTTACTTTTGTTAGTTTAAATGTAAGGGGTTTAAGGGATTTTGTTAAGAGGAGGGCGGTTTTTAGTTATTTGGAGGGTGTGGGGTTTGATTTTTGTTTTTTACAGGAGGTTCACCTGAGGGGTGGAGGGGATGTTAGTAGGTTTAAGAGGGAGTGGGACAAGGGGGAGTCGGTTTGGGGTATTGTGGGGGTGCACTCATCGGGGGTAGGGATTTTGTGTGGGCACAGGGAGGTAAAAGTGGAGGATTCTTTTGTGGTAATGCAGGGGAGGGTTATAGGGGTGGACGTCACGATAAGGGATTGTAAATTTAGATTAGTGGTCGTGTATGGGCCACAGGTGGTGGCAGAAAGGAGGGAGATGGTGGACTGTCTGACGCCCCTGTGTGTCACAAATAGGAAATTTGTGATAGGGGGGGATTTTAATACAGATTTAGGAATAGGGGGGGATAGCAGTGCAGGCGCCATTACCGGGCTAATGGCTTACCATGGTCTGGTTGATGGTGGTCTGCACACTACTCCGAAAATGGCCAGTCCTACATGGCGCAACTCCAGGGGGGTTGAGCGGAGGCTCGACTATATTTTTGTACCCAGGTCTTTGGGTAAGTTGTCTGGGCGGCTGTTGCCTGTTTTCTTTTCGGATCACGACGGGGTGCTCCTGCAGGTGGGGTCACCAGTCTGCCTCTTTGGTAGGGGGTACTGGAAGTTAGATCGGGATGTGCTGGAGGAGCAGGCTTTTGTTGACGGGTTTTATGGTTTCTTTTGGAGGCTTGAAGGCCTCCGGTCCATGTGTGAGGGGGTGTTAGAGTGGTGGGAATTAGTTAAGGTGAGGATTAGGGCTTTTATAATAGGGTATTGCAAGAGGAAACAAAGGGAGGAGAGGAGGGAGGTGGATCGTATCCAAAGGTTAATTGAACTCGAATACGAGGCAGGCAACCTCGGCGGGTCGTTTGACTGGGAGAGATCCGCTACCCTAAAGGCGCAGCTCAGGGAGTTGCAGGAGCGGAAGGCTCGAGCTTTCCTGGAGCGTGCGCATAGTGGCTTTCTAGAACACAATGAGACTTGTTCTGCTATGTTCTTTAAGTCGGTTAGGGCCAGACAGAGTAGGAAGGTAATGCATGGCGTTAGGGAAGAAAATGGTAGTATAGTTAGAGAACCAGAGGATATGGTCAGGGTGACAACTGATCATTTCCAAGGTTTATTTAAGGAAAGGGAATAGATGTAGAGCAGGGAAATGTGTTTTTAGAACACTTGTCCAGGCGGTTGCCGGAGGACATTAGAGAAGTGATGGAGGCCCAGATTTCACTAGAAGAGGTTGAGAGCACTCTTAGGAGGATGGGAAAAGGGAAGGTGCCTGGGATGGATGGGCTGCCGGCTGAGTTTTATCTCAAGTTTTGGGGTATACTTGGACCAGTGGTCCTCGAAGTCTTGAAGGCCATCCTTGAGACGGGGGTCCCAGGGGGATCAATGGCTGATGGTGTGCTGTCACTTTTATATAAGAAGGGGGAAGTAACAGACCTCTGCAACTGGCGGCCTTTGACCATGCTGTGTGTAGATTACAAGCTACTTGCAAAGGTTTTAGCAGACCGGTTGCGCACAGCCCTTCCCTACGTCGTCCATGAGGATCAGACGTGCGGGGTAGAGGGCCGCTCTATTAGATGGAACCTACAGTTAATCAGGGACTCCATCGCTTGGGTTGAAGATAGAGGACTGCCTTTAATGGTAGCAGCGCTAGATCAGGCGGAAGCCTTTGATCGCGTGAATAGATCCTTTTTATTCAGAGTGTTAGGTCGATTAGGATTTGGGGAGAAGTTCATAGGATGGATTTGTACATTATATGTCGGAGCGGGGTGCCGAGTTAGTGTAAATAGTCACTTGGGTGACGTTTTTGACCTCTCGTCTGGGGTCAGGCAGGGGTGCCCACTCTCGGCTCTCCTCTTCGTTCTGTACATGGAGCCTCTGGGGGCTGCCATTAGGGCAGACACAGGGGTGGAAGGCTTGTTGATCCCTGGAAGTGGTGGGCTGCATGTTAAGATGACGCAGTACGCCGACAACACTTCCTTGCTGCTGTGCAAGGACTCGTGCCTGACAAGGTCCCTTGCCATCTTTGGGGATTTCACCCGAGCGTCGGGAGCGGTTCTGAACCATGCAAAGTCTTCCGTCAAGTTTTTCGGAAGATGGAGCGGTAGAACGGATGTGCCCGGGGTTATCTCTCTGTGAGGGGGCCCTGAGGATTCTCGGGGTCCATTTTGAGACCTCCGGCTCAGCGACGCTAAACTGGAACATGCGTATCGCAGTGGTACAGAGGAAGCTAGCAATGTGGAAGGCTAGGTATTTGTCTTTTATGGGCAAAGTCCTGGTCCTAAAGGTGGATGTGTTGCCATCTCTTTTGTATTTGGCGTACATCTACCCATTGCCGGCTTGTCTGAGGAGGCCTCTAGTGAGGCTTGTGTTTCAGTTAATGTGGAGTGGCAGGTGCGAGTGGGTCGCCAGGGCACGCATGCTCTGTCCCATCGGGGAGGGAGGTAGGGGGGTACCACATTTCCCCCTCAAGCTGGACGCAATTTTTGTTTCTTTCTTGTTAACGGAGCTTGCTCATCCAGTGATACACCCGTCTGGTTACCTCCTGCGGGTGTTCTTCTCGTATCAGGCGAGAAGCGTAATGGTGTGGTCTAACACGGGTCCTCGGGCGGAACAGCTGCCGTGGCACTTTGGTCATGCGGCCAAGTGGCTGCGTGCGCACCCTGAGGTTGAAGTTGCCCGAGTAGGTTTAGATCACAGGCACCTGTACGAGGAGGTCAGAAAGGCAGGGAGTCCGGCGCCTGTAGTGGGCATCTCGGAAGTGGTCTGGGAGGGAGTGCAGGCGCGGGGTCTGGACAACAGGCTCAAGGACCTGAATTGGTTGAGCCTCCATAAGTGCTTGCCGGTACGTTCCATCATGTACCGGTATAGTTTGGTGCAATCCCCCACCTGTCCAAGATCCTCTTGTGGCAGGGAGGAGACTGTGCGCCATGTCTTTTGGGACTGTGCCTTTGCCGGAGTAGTATGGGCTAGGGCACGGGTGTTGTTAGGTTTGGTAAGGGGGGATTTTGTATTGATGTGGATCAGGTTAGAGAGAGGTGTAGGGAGAGCGAGAGGGACGGATAGGGACAGGTTTCTGCTCTGGCTTCTCATGAGTCTCTTTAAACGGGGGCTGTGGGAAGCCAGGCAGAACATGGTGAAGACAGGGAGAGATTGGGGGGTGGAAGGGATAGTGAGGAGGGTGGAAGGAGATTTGAGGGGGAGGATGAAGAGGGAGGAGAGGAAGTGGGGGCAGCATGCTGCTCGGGAGAGGTGGAAGGGGGGTTTAGGGCTGGGTGTCATTTAGATTTGTAAGGGGATAGATTAGGGACGGGGAGATAGGGAAGATATTTTGTAGGGTGACGGGGAGGGAAGGTATTTTGTAGGGTGACGGGGAGGGAAGATGCTCCCTGAGGTTTTGTTTGGGGTTTTTGTTTAGTTAAATTAGTTAAATTAAAATACCATTATTTGAGTATGTATGAAAATTATGAGTTGTAAAGAATGAATGGTATTGAAGATAATAAATTATTTTTATAAAAATAAAAAAAAGACAGGCTGTATTAGGTTTTCACATTTCCGTTTGTTGTTTTTGTATTTGTTCGTATTTATCGTCATCAAAGATGTCTCGATTGAACCACGCTGCATTTTGGTCCGACTCTCCTTCGACGGAAGAAAGCCGTAACAGAATCACCCACCACAACTGGACCAAGCAGCGTGGTGACAGGCAGCGACAGCAACAGCAGCGAAATGGGGAATGGACATGGGAGGACGTTATGGACAGCAAGAGTATAGAGTGTACGACTTGGGAGGAAATAGACACGTGGGCGGTCGACCCAGAGAGAGTGCCGGAGCCCGCCTGGGATTTGCTGGAGCAGTGCGAAGAGGGCTATAGAAGAATGGAGTCGAAGAGAAAAGCATGGCGGCGCAGAAGGAAGCCCGAGAGTAAGCCCCAAAAATTTCTTGGGAGGGGGCTCAGGGAGAGTGCGGCAGAGTCAGGGTTCAGACCTGAGCCAACTCCCCCTGTTTATCGTGAGGAGCAGCGATCACAGGACTTCTGGACGTGGGAGGAGATATTGACGGAAAAGGACCCTGGACACAGCCTGGAGAATATCGCAGCCCCAAAGAAGAACTGGAGGCGGCGAAAGTGGAAAGGCGCTGGTATGAAGAGGCAGCACGGCGACGCGGGTGGAAGCCCGAGAGTCCGCCCCAAAAATGTATTGGGGGGGGGCTCAGGGAGAGTGTGGCAGAGTCAGGGTTCAGACCTGAGCCAACTCCCCCTGTTTATCGTGAGGAGCCAAGGAGGAGACCAGAACCAGAGCCGGTGTTGGAGGTGAGTGAAGCAGAGACTGTGAAGGAGTTAATGGGGAAAGTGGAGGAGAGAGTTATGAGGGAGTTGCTAGTTTGGTGCTTTAGGTATGATATTCGTCCGACGGAGCGTGTCGGGGATTTGATGGCACCTGGGTCAGCGCTCCATACTCGTCCTGAGGTGCGTGTTAGTCGGCTGGTGAAGAGTGTGCCAGCCTCACGCACTAGGCCTCCTGTGTACCTACCTAGCCTTGCACGTCCTGTGCCAGTCCTGCTCTCAGGCTCTCCAGTACACCTTCACGGTCCGGTCCATCCTGTGCCACCTTCACACACCAGTTCTCCGGTGGCAGCTCCCAGCACCAGGCTTCCTGTGCGTGTCCTCGGTTCAGTACCACCAGTGCCAGCACCACGCACCAGGCCTTCAGTGCGCCTCGCTTGTTCAGCGCTATCAGAGCCTTCCTCCTCTCCAGCGCTGCCGGAGTCTCCCGCCTGATTAGCGCTGTCAGAGCCTTCCTCCTCTCCAGCGCTGTCGGAGTCTCCCACCTGTCTAGCGCTATCAGAGCCTTCCTCCTCTCCAGCGCTGCCGGAGTCTCCCGCCTGTTTAGCGCTGCCAGAGCCTTCCTTCTCTCCAGCGCTGTCGGAGTCTCCCACCTGTCTAGCGCTATCAGAGCCTTCCTCCTCTCCAGCGCTGCCGGAGTCTCCTGCCTGTTTAGCGCTGCCAGAGCCTTCCTTCTCTCCAGCGCTGCCGGAGTCTCCTGCCTGTTCAACGCAGCCAGAGCTGCTAGTCTGCATGGAGCAGCCAGAGCTGCCAGTCTGCATGGAGCAGCCAGAGCTGCCAGTCTGCATGGAGCAGCCAGAGCTGCCAGTCTGCATGGAGCAGCCAGAGCTGCCAGTCTGCATGGAGCAGCCAGAGCTGCCAGTCTGCATGGAGCAGCCAGAGCTGCCAGTCTGCATGGAGCAGCTAGAGCCGCCAGTCAGCCAGGATCTTCCAGATCCGCCAGTCAGCCAGGATCCGCCAGTCAGCCATGATCTTCCAGATCCGCCAGTCAGCCAGGATCCACCAGTCAGCCAGGATCTTCCAGATCCGCCATTCAGCCAGGATCCACCATTCAGCCAGGATCTTCCAGATCCGCCATTCAGCCAGGATCCACCATTCAGCCAGGATCCGCCAGTCAGCCAGGATCCACCAGTCAGCCATGATCTTCCAGATCCGCCAGTCAGCCAGGATCCACCAGTCAGCCAGGATCTTCCAGATCCGCCAGTCAGCCAGGATCCGCCAGTCAGCCATGATCCTCCAGATCCGCCTACTACCTGCCTGAGTTTCCTCTCAATACTGGGCTTCCTCGGTACTAGGCATCCTCTCAGTGCTGAGCTTCCCCTCAGTGCTGAGCTTCCCCTCAGTGCCGAGCTACCCCTCAGTCCCGAGCTACCCCTCAGTCCCGAGCTTCCCCTCAGTCCCGAGCTTCCCCTCAGTCCCGAGCTTCCCCTCAGTCCCGAGCTTCTACCTCAGTCCCGAGCTGCCCCTCAGTCCAGTGCGGTCCTTGGTGAGGGTTATTAGGCCTAGGTCGGCGGCGAGGGTCGCCAATCAAAGGACGCGTTACAGGGGGACTAAGACTTGGTTGGAGTGGGGTCCACATCCCGAGCCGGAGCCGCCACCGTGAACAGACGCCCACCCGGACCCTCCCCTATGGGTTTTAGTGTGCGGCCGGGAGTCCGCACCTTGGGGGGGGGTTCTGTCACGCCCTGGTCTTAGTATTTTGTGTTTATATATTTATTTGATCAGGCCAGGGTGTGACACTGGTTTATTTTGTGTTGTGTTTTTGTATTGGGGTTTTAGTAGGTATTGGGATTGTGGCTGAGTAGGGGTCTCTAGCATAGTCTATGGCTGCCTGGGGCGGTTCTCAATCAGAGTCAGGTGATTCTCGTTGTCTCTGATTGGGAACCATATTTAGGTAGCCTGGGTTTCACTGTGTGTTTGTGGGTGATTGTTCCTGTCTCTGTGTTAGTTGTCACCAGACAGGCTGTATTAGGTTTTCACATTTCCGTTTGTTGTTTTTGTATTTGTTCGTATTTATCGTCATTAAAGATGTCTCGATTTAACCACGCTGCATTTTGGTCCGACTCTCCTTCGACGGAAGAAAGCCGCAGTTCTTTTTAAAAAACGTATGGAAACTTCTTGAAGGCCAACAGGCCACTACGCAATAGTGAGCAGTAGTTTTCCCACGGTCGAGCTAGCTAGCTTTAGTTGTCGGCTAGTTTGCAGCGGCTGCAGCAGGTGTTATCAAAGAGGATGTTGATGCTAATTTGTTAGCTTCTCCCTTTTCAAGAATACATTTCAACAAGAAGTTCAACTCATCTGGTGAATGGAGCTGCGTTTTTTCTTGAAGCGCGCTTGCTGTTGTTAGCCATCTCTTTGAAAATAAGTTATGCGTGTGAAACATTGTTTCAGTGGAACTGACAGCACTTTAGCAACATGAAATCCTATTAAAATCTGTTAATATACTGTAAGAATGTGCTTTATAAAGAGTGCCATGTTGGGTCGAAGGATTGGAATATGCTCTAAAGTTAAATCATGTTAGTCACATTAAACCTAATCTCGTTCCCAGATACTTCCGCCCCAAATGTCCAGAAGGTCTGATGGAACAACGAATCAAACATTAGTTAGGGTCAGGTTTAAAATCACATTTTTAGAAGATTAATTGGGAAATGGGCAGGGTTTAGCTATAAGTATTACTTTTTTACAGTATTAACTACTAAAAAATAAAGGCCTCACCAATGTTATTTGCTGTGCGTGACTGCACTTTAGAGTGTGAGTCATCCTGCAGCACATAATTTGGGGGAGGTCAGGTCCAATATTGACTATGCACCCAAGAGGGAAAGAAGTTGGGCATTCCTAGAAATGTTATATAATATACTAAATTTAGCAGACGCTTTAATTCATAGCGATTTACAGTCATTAGTGAATATTCTGTACGTATGGTTGGACCCAGGAATCGAACCGACCATTCTACCAAGATGCATGAGAGTGTTATAAATGCTTTGTGATGGCTCAATTTACTGTGATTTATAAGGCCTTAATTAAGAGGTGCTTATGCCACCCTTTATAAAGCACAGGTTTATGACATATTTCACATAGTGGGTTATGTCACATTTGACATTGGTTATGTCACACAGTTATGACACATTTATGAACCCTTTATAATGCATGACATATGGTTGTAGATGGTTTGTAACACATTTATATAGTTTTTATGAAGGCTTTACGAGGATTTTTGAAGCCTTTATAAGGCTTCATATCATTTAAAATGGGATCCAAAAAAGGTAGAAGCGTGGATCAGGAAACCAGTCAGTGTCTGGTGTAACCACCATTTCCCTTATGCAGCGCGACACATCTCCTTTGCATAGAGTTGATCAGGCTGTAGATTGTGGCCTGTGGAATGTTGTCCCACTGATTTTCAACGGCGGTGTGAAGTTGCTGGATTTTGGCTGGAACTGGAACATGCAGTCATATACGTCGATTATGCAGGCCATGGAAGAACTGGGACATTTTCAGCTTCCAGGAATTGTGTAGAGAGGCTCAGGCTGAAACATGAGTTTATGGTCGGGGGATGAATGACACGACAATTGGCCTCGGGATCTCGTCACGGTGCCTTTTTGTACTCAAACTGCCATCGATAAAATGCAATTGTTTTGTTGTACGTAGCTGTGCCTGCTCATACCATAATCCCACCGCCACCATGGGGCACTCTGTTCACAACATTGACATCAGCAAATTGCTCACCCACACAATGCCATACATGCTATCTGACATCTGCCCGGTACAGGTGAAACCAGGATTCATCCTTGAAGAGCACCCTTCTCCAGCGTGCCAGTGGCAATCAAAGGTGAGTATTTGATTACTGTAGTAGGTCACGACGGCAAACTGCATTCAGGTAAAGACCCTAGTGTGGATGACGAGCATGCAGATGAGCTTGCCTGAGACGGATTCTGACAGTTTGTGCAGAAATTGTTCGGTTGTGCAAACCCAGAGTTTCATCAGCTGTCCAGGTGGACCATCCCGCAGGTGAAGAAGCTGGATGTACAGGTCCTTGGGCTGGTGTGGTTACACATGGTCTGCGGTTGTAAGGCTGTTTCGGAATGCTGCCAAATTCTCTAAAACAACTTTGGAGGTGGCTTATGGTTGAGAAATGAGAATTCAATTATCTGGCAACAGCTCTGGTGGACATTCCTGAAGTCAGCATGCCAATTGCACGCTCCCTAAAAACTGGATGCAAGATTACCATTCATGATATAAAAATTATAGTTTTAACCGTGTTTTGAGGCTATTAGTGGGTTGCACCTTCGTCACTCGGTCACACCATGCCATTGTTATAAGCGTTCTCAAGATGCTCTCAGCCATACTGACTCCCAAAAGTCGAGTGGTGCTCAGTCATTCTTAACAGGGGCTACTGATTCGAAATTCGATGACATTGCTGAAGTAGGCAAATAATTAGTAAGAAACGACTTTGGCATTATGATGTTAATGTACTTTATACAGGTGGCAATGTTGTCATAGCTAGCAAAGTTCGTCAAAAAATACCTACAAAAGCTAAAGTTAGCTTGCAAAAATCTGGTTCTCTTCCCTCACTCTTAGCTTGCTAGCTAACATTATACTACATCTAAAATCAATCTGACGAGATCACAATGACAAAAGGTTTTCATACTAATTTCATACTCCTTTTGAAATGTCATTGTTTCCAAGCCACTATAATGCACTTTAGACTTAATCTTCATCAGCGCCAGGTGAGAATGCATTGATTAGAACGTTCAGTCCTCAAGAGAACCTTCATAACAATATTGTGACGCAAGATGAAACCAATGAAGTGTTTCTTTATAATTATATTGTTTGCAAAGTTAAACAAGCTTATATTTTGGCTTCTGATGGGGCATGACAGTTGAACTAAGATCATGAGGCATTTATACTTTTTATTCCATAAGAATCCATGGGTATTTTTGAAAATGTCCCAATAATATATGTGACAACCATAGATTGCCCCTTTCAATTATTATTGTACCAGTCTACACTATGCTGAGAGAATCTGTGATAGGCCTATTACTTATGGAACAGCAGGGACATTTGTTGCTACATTATTTGTCATTATTTTGTATGTGTTTCTAAGGTGGAGCAAGGGTGACAAAATAAAATAATAAATTAAGAAATAAATGTACACATGTGACCGGCCACTGGAGGGCATCATAGGGCAGGAAATAGTTTTGTATTGGACAGAAAGCCAGATCCCATCCATCATGAATGTACATCTTGAAACTATGCCCGAATTGAGCCCACCTTCACCGCAATACTAAATCAATAGATAAACAATGTGTATGTGGTATAAATAATGTGTTTGCCTGTTCACACGTTTTTTTTGTCTATTCAAGTTTGTTCATTATTTCTACATTTTTTTATTAGTAATAGGAAATACAGAATGTACAGAATGTCAATGACTTTTTCAAAAGGTCGGCATCTCAAGCCACAAATGTAATAGTTAATAAATAATGTTATGTAAAAAGGTGTCAGTAAATCATGACACAATTACAAACATAATCAAAATGAAATGCAATTTCCTGGCACAGCAGGTAGGGAAAATGGATACCTAGTTAGTTGCACAACTGAATGCATTCAACCCAAGCCAACTGAATCAGAGAGGTGTGGGGGCTGACGTCCATGGCGCAGCTGTTGGGGGTGAACTACCTTGCTCAAGGGCAGAGGGCAGATTTTTTCCACCTTGCAGGCTCAGGGATTTGAACCAGCGAACTTTCAGTTACTGGCCTGACACTTTTAATCACTAGGTTACCTGCCACACCCAAATCTGCAATCTCCTGTGTCAACCAAATTTAGGAATTTAACAAACATTTCAACATACATTTGCTAGATATGTAATGATCCACCGATAAGCATCGGTCCCTGATTCAAATGTTTTAAATACAACTACATCGGACCCCAAACTGATCCAAATGCATGGGTCATGTTACATTTGATAGCCTCCCCTATGGCTCAGCTCATGTGTCTACGTAGAACATACACCATACACACACAAACACCATACACACCATACACACACACACAAACACCACACACACACACACACACACACACACACACACACACACACACACACACACACACACACACACACACACACACACACACACACACACACACACACACACACACACACACGCTCAGACAGATCCAGCTCAGAGAGGCCCAGCTCATGAGCTCCATTAACAGCACATTTTAATTTAGATTGGAAAAAAATGTTTATTCAACAAATGTAATGTATCGAAATGCATCGAACCTAATTGATTAATTCTCTAATCAAACCGAATCACACCGAACATGTATCGTTCCTGTATCGTATCGGAGCCCATGTATCTAGATACGTATCGAAATGTCTTGAAAGGGTGAGATGCACATCCCTACCATTTTCATTTAATGATAATGGAACAATATCATGGTTCTGTCTGTCAATAGTTATAGAAACGATTGTTGCTCCTAATTGATTGCATTTTTGTTTAACACAGGTTTCTAACAGTTTATTTATCTTATACTGATTAACATTTTCTGCTTCTATAATTCACTCTGTCCCATTTTTAGTGGGTCAGCACTGAAGACAGAATATCCTGTTAAAGTATGTCACATATATTGGGAATTCATTCGGATGATTTTCAATCTTTTTGGGTAATGTATCAGTGTCATTGTTTGCTGAATCAGCAACGTGGGTCACTCTCTGGGTCACATATACACCAACCACCATCCTGACCCCTAACACTCCACCAGAAACTAGATACTGTACACGTTTCTTCTGCCTTTTGAAATGTGTACTGTGCATAGGTATGCTATGTGACTGAACAGATATTAACTGTCACGCCCTGGTCTAAGTATTTTGTGTTTTTCTTCATGTATTGGGTCAGGCCAGGGTGTGGCATGGGGTTTTTGTATTGTGGTGTGTTTTGTCTTGGGGTTTTGGTGTGTATGTATTGGGATTGTAGCTAGTGGGGTTATCTAGCAAGGTCTATGGCTGTCTGGAGTGGTTCTCAATCAGAGGCAGGTGTTTATCGTTGTCTCTGATTGGGAACCATATTTAGGCAGCCATATTCTTTGAGTATGTCGTGGGTGATTGTCCTTAGTGTCCTCTATGTTAGTTTTACACAAGTATAGGCTGTTTCGGTTTTCGTTACGTTCTTTGTTTTGTAGTGTTTGTGTTTATTTCGTGTTTCGTTTTGTTCATTAAATATGGATCGCAATCTACACGCTGCATTTTGGTCCGACTCTCCTTCACACCTAGAAAACCGTAACAGAATCACCCACCACAAACGGACCAAGCAGCGTGTCAACAGGCAGGAGCCACAGGAGAGGCAACAAAGGCAGCAACAGCGGCGCAATGAGGATTGGACATGGGACGATATATTGGATGGCAAGGGTTGCTACACATGGGAGGAGATCCTGGCGGGAAGGGATCGCCTTCCATGGGAACAGGTGGAGGCACTTAGGAGAGCAGAGGCAGCCGGAGAGAGGAGCCGGCGATACGAGGGAACACGGTTGGCAAGGAAGCCCGGGAGTCAGCCCCAAAAATTTCTTGGGGGGGGGCTCACAGGGAGTATGGCCACGCCAGGTAGGAGACCTGCGCAAACTCCCTGTGCTTACCGGGGGGCTAGAGAGACCGGGCAGGCACCGTGCTATGCAGTGGTGCGCACGGTGTCCCCAGTGCGGGTGCATAGCCCGGTGCGGTATATTCCAGCTCCTCGTATCGGCCGGGCTAGAGTGGGCATCGGGCTAGAGTGGGCATCGAGGTTGGGCAGGCTCGGTGCTCAAGAGCTCCATTGCGCCTGCACGGTCCGGTCTATCCAGTACCACCTCCACACCCCAGCCCTCCGGTAGCAGCTCCCCGCACCAGGCTTCCTGTGCGTGTCCTCGGTTCAGTACCACCAGTACCAGCACCACGCATCAGGCCTACAGTGCGCCTCGCCTCTCCTGCGCTGCCGGAGTCTCCCGTCTGTTCAGCGCTGCCGGAGCCTTTCTCCTCTACAGCGCTGCTGGAGTCTCCCGCCTGTTCAGCGCTGCCAGAGCCTTCCTCCTCTACAGCGCTGCTGGAGTCTCCTGCCTGTTCAGCGCAGCCAGAGCTGCCAGCCTGCATGGAGCAGCCTGAGCTGTCAGTCTGCATGGAGCAGCCAGAGCTGTCAGTCTGCATGGAGCAGACAGAGATGTCAGTCTGCATGGAGCAGCCAGAGATGTCAGTCTGCATGGAGCAGCCAGAGCTGCCAGTCTGCATGGAGCAGCCAGAGCTGTCAGTCTGCAAGGAGCTGTCAGTCTGCATGGAGCAGCCAGAGCTGCCAGCCTGCATGGAGCAGCCTGAGCTGTCAGTCTGCATGGAGCAGCCAGAGATGTCAGTCTGCATAGAGCAGCCAGAGCTGCCAGTCTGCATGGAACAGCCAGAGCTGTCAGTCTGCAAGGAGCTGTCAGTCTGCATGGAGCAGCCAGAGCTGTCAGTCTGCATGGAGCAGCCAGAGATGTCAGTCTGCATGGAGCAGCCAGAGCTGTCAGTCTGCATGAAGCAGCCCGAGCTGCCAGTCTGCAAGGAGCTGCCAGTCTGCACGGAGCTGTCAGTCTGCAAGGAGCTGTCAGTCTGCAAGGAGCTGTCAGTCTGCAAGGAGCTGCCAGTCTGCAAGGAGCTGCCAGTCTGCAAGGAGCAGCCAGTCTGCACGGAGCCGCCAGAGCTGCCAGTCTGTAAGAAGCCGCCAGAGCTGTCAGCCTACATGGAGCAGCCAGAGCCGCCAGTCAGCATGGAGCAGCCAGAGCCGCCAGTCAGCATGGAGCAGCCAGATCTTTCAGTCTGCCAGGATCTGCCAGTCAGCCAGACTCTTCCAGATCCGCCAGTCAGCCAGACTCTTCCAGATCCGCCAGTCAGCCAGACTCTTCCAGATCCGCCAGTCAGCCAGACTCTTCCAGATCCGCCAGTCAGCCAGACTCTTCCAGATCCGCCAGTCAGCCAGACTCTTCCAGATCCGAGCAGCCAGACTCTTCCAGATCTGCCAGACTCTTCCAGATCTGCCAGTCAACCAGACTCTTCCAGATCCGCCAGTCAGCCGGGATCTGCCAGAACTGCCAGTCGGCCAGGATCCGCCAGTTAGCCAGGATCTGCCAGTCAGCCAGGATCTGCTGAAACCACCAGCCAGCCAGGATCTGGTAGATCTACCTACCTGCCTGAGCTTCCTCTCACTCCCGAGCTTTCTCTCACTCCCGAGCTTTCTCTCACTCCCGAGCTTTCTCTCACTCCCAAACTTCCCCTCAGTCCCGAGCTGTCCTTCAGTCCCGATCTGCTCCTCAGTCCAGTGGGGTTCTGGGTGAGGACTACTAGGCCATGGTCGGCGGCGAGTGTGGACTATCCAGGGACGCGAGGAGAGGGGACTAAGACATTGACTGAGTGGGTTCCACGTCCCGCGCCAGAGCCGCCACCATGGACAGACGCCCACCCGGACCCTCCCTATTGTTTTGAGGTGCGTTCGGGAGTCCACACCTTAGGGGGGGTTCTGTCACGCCCTGGTCTAAGTATTTTGTGTTTTTCTTCATGTATTGGGTCAGGCCAGGGTGTGGCATGGGGTTTTTGTATTGTGGTGTGTTTTGTCTTGGGGTTTTGGTGTGTATGTATTGGGATTGTAGCTAGTGGGGTTATCTAGCAAGGTCTATGGCTGTCTGGAGTGGTTCTCAATCAGAGGCAGGTGTTTATCGTTGTCTCTGATTGGGAACCATATTTAGGCAGCCATATTCTTTGAGTTTGTCGTGGGTGATTGTCCTTAGTGTCCTCTATGTTAGTTTTACACAAGTATAGGCTGTTTCGGTTTTCGTTACGTTCTTTGTTTTGTAGTGTTTGTGTTTATTTCGTGTTTCGTTTTGTTCATTAAATATGGATCGCAATCTACACGCTGCATTTTGGTCCGACTCTCCTTCACACCTAGAAAACCGTAACATTAACTCATATGAAACTGAATCATTAAATATTAGGGCTGTCAAACAAATAATTAATCACATGATTTTCTGTAGATAATTGCGATTAATCAAAATGTTTCATTTGCTCAAATTTGGCCCTAAAGAAAGATTTTTCCATATAAAAAGCAGTGTATTGAGTTACAGGAATACTATGAATTGGTTGTAAGGGAAGGAAACAAAAGTATCTCTATCAGAATGTTTATAATAGCATTTTCACCATAAACAACAACAAGTCACTGTAACACTATCACTGTAACAGAATGCCCAGTCATATTCATATAATCTCAGGCATAAATTACTGCAGTTTAAGACCATCCAGAGAACGTACTATATGCCAGTTAAAATGAATATCATGCACTCAGAAATTGTAAAGCACATAAGGCGACATATTTGCATATGTTGTGGTCTTGTGAAGGCTCACTAAATTCTGGCAAAGATCATGTTATTTTATTTCAGCATGTCTACAGATTCTCCCATCTCTCTGTTTTTGTTTTCTTGGAAATATTGATACTGGAGACTGTTATCAGAAGAAACTGTTAATGTAGCATTTATAGCTAAAAAAAATGCATTGCCATTAATTGGAAGGTTGGTTATCCTCCCACAATGTATGGAATACATGTCAAGTTATGTACAGTATCACTAGATTTGTTTTAAGATTATAGCTGCAGGGCTGCTCAGTCCTGGCCCTGGGGGTCTGCTTTATTTTTGTCACTCTGGCCTTGGACATACTTAATGTTTTACTAAGATCACAAAGCTGAGAAGAGTGTGTTGGATTGGGGCAAAACAGGGCTGTGGATGGGGTGGCCCAGCTACAGTATATTCCGAAAGTATTCAGACCTTGATTTTTCCACATTTTGCTACATTACAGCATAATTCTAAAATGTATGAAATAATTTTCCCACCTCATCAATCTATACAAGATATGCCATGATGAGAAAGCAAAAACAGGTTTTTAGAATTTTTGCTAATTTATATTGAAAACCCCCCAGAAATATTGCATTTACATAAGTATTCAGTCCCTTTACTCAATACTTTGTTGAAGCACCTTTGGCAGCAATTACAGTGCCTTGCGAAAGTATTCGGCCCCCTTGAACTTTGCGACCTTTTGCCACATTTCAGGCTTCAAACATAAAGATATAAAACTGTATTTTTTTGTGAAGAATCAACAACAAGTGGGACACAATCATGAAGTGGAACAACATTTATTGGATATTTCAAACTTTTTAACAAATCAAAAGCTGAAAAATTGGGCGTGCAAAATTATTCAGCCCCCTTAAGTTAATACTTTGTAGCGCCACCTTTTGCTGCGATTACAGCTGTAAGTCGCTTGGGGTATGTCTCTATCAGTTTTGCACATCGAGAGACTGAAATTTTTTCCCATTCCTCCTTGCAAAACAGCTCGAGATCAGTGAGGTTGGATGGAGAGCATTTGTGAACAGCATTCTTCAGTTCTTTCCACAGATTCTTGATTGGATTCAGGTCTGGACTTTGACTTGGCCATTCTAACACCTGGATATGTTTATTTTTGAACCATTCCATTGTAGATTTTGCTTTATGTTTTGGATCATTGTCTTGTTGGAAGACAAATCTCCGTCCCAGTCTCAGGTCTTTTGCAGACTCCATCAGGTTTTCTTCCAGAATGGTCCTGTATTTGGCTCCATCCATCTTCCCATCAATTTTAACCATCTTCCCTGTCCCTGCTGAAGAAAAGCAGGCCCAAACCATGATGCTGCCACCACCATGTTTGACAGTGGGGATGGCGTGTTCAGGGTGATGAGCTGTGTTGCTTTTACACCAAACATAACGTTTTGCATTGTTGCCAATAAGTTCAATTTTGGTTTCATCTGACCAGAGCACCTTCTTCCACATGTTTGGTGTGTCTCCCAGGTGGCTTGTGGCAAACTTTAAACGACACTTTTTATGGATATCTTTAAGAAATGGCTTTCTTCTTGCCACTCTTCCATAAAGGCCAGATTTGTGCAATATACGACTGATTGTTGTCCTATGGACAGAGTCTCCCACCTCAGCTGTAGATCTCTGCAGTTCATCCAGAGTGATCATGGGCCTCTTGGCTGCATCTCTGATCAGTCTTGTCCTTGTATGAGCTGAAAGTTTAGAGGGACGGCCAGGTCTTGGTAGATTTGCAGTGGTCTGATACTCCTTCCATTTCAATATTATCGCTTGCACAGTGCTCTTTGGGATGTTTAAAGCTTGGGAAATCTTTTTGTATCCAAATCCGGCTTTAAACTTCTTCACAACAGTATCTCGGACCTGCCTGGTGTGTTCCTTGTTCTTCATGATACTCTCTGCGCTTTTAACGGACCTCTGAGACTACCACAGTGCAGGTGCATTTATACAGAGACTTGATTACACACAGGTGGATTGTATTTATCATCATTAGTCATTTAGATCAACATTGGATCATTCAGAGATCCTCACTGAACTTCTGGAGAGAGTTTGCTGCACTGAAAGTAAAGGGGCTGAATAATTTTGCACGCCCAATTTTTCAGTTTTTGATTTGTTAAAAAAGTTTGAAATATCCAATAAATGTCGTTCCACTTCATGATTGTGTCCCACTTGTTGTTGATTCTTCAAAAAAAAATACAGTTTTATATCTTTATGTTTGAAGCCTGAAATGTGGCAAAAGGTCGCAAAGTTCAAGGGGGCCGAATACTTTCGCAAGGCACTGTATAGCATCGAGTCTTCTTGACTATGACGCTACAAGCTTGGCACATCTGTATTTGGGGAGTTTCTCGCATTCTTCTCTGCAGATCCTCTCAAGCTCAGTCAGGTTGGATGGGGATTTTGGATTTTCAGGTCTCTCCAGAGATGTTTGATCAGGTTCAAGTCTGGGCTCTGGCTGGGCCACTCAAGGACATTCAGAGACTTGTCTTGGCTGTGTGTTTAGGTTTGTTGTCCTGTTGAAATGTGAACCTTTGCCCAAGTCCGAAGTACTGAACACTCTGGAGCAAGTTTAGATCAAGGGTCTCTCTGTACTTTGCTCTGTTAATCTTCTCCTTGATCCTGACTAGTCTCTCAGTCCCTGCTGCTGGAAAACATTCCCACAGCATTATGCTGCAAACCACCATGGTTCACCTTAGGGATGTTGCCAAGTTTCCTCCAGACGTGACGCTTGGCATTCAGGCCAAAGAGATCAATCTGGGTTTTATCAGACCAGAGAATCTTGTTTCTCATGGCCTGAGAGTCCTTTCGTTCCTTTCCAGCATGCTAGCTGGACTAGGTACATTAGCTAGCTAGCTATCTATAGTCCTGTATTGAACTCTTAAAGCAATCAGCTAAATCATATAGCTAGCTTGCTATATTTCGCCTATATGCCATGGTAGTTCCTGCAAGACTGGTACCTTCAGCATGTTATACATGTTTATTTGTTCATTCTATCTTCGACTAACGCTGGCTAAAGTTAAGAGTAAGGGTAGCTAGGAGTAGCTCAATCTGGTAGCCATCTTTCCATTCTTATCTGGAAAAAACTCTGTTAGTTATATCGACAATTCAAATTTTACTAACTCACGCTCTGTTTGTGTGTTGGTATTAATGATACATGTTTATAAATCATCTATGGTTGGTTCTCAGCTGGCTAGCAATCTTGCTGCCAATTTAGTGACGCTAGGTAACAGCAAGCTGACAAAATGTAAATGTCCGTGTGCTAAGGTATGCTAAGCTAGCCAGTCTAATAGAGATCCTTACCATTAGTGGGGTGGTTAAATTGTGTATTGTTGTGTGTTTTGTTGTAGGTGGTACATAATCTGATTCCACAAGCATGTTGCGTTTATGGAACACAACAAGATTGTGGGACAAAAAACAACTAGGGACACTGAAAAGTATAAAATCAAGACGACAACAGTAATGACACAACCACCTCATTCGTCTCTCTGCAGATTCTCAAAACACAGTACAAAGACGTCTACAGTAATCCCCTGCCAAGAGCTACTATTGACAAGAATAATCTATCAAAGTCAATGGGCTAGGGGAGGTTTACAGATAGGTCTTTGAGAAGAGGGACGGGGCTTTTGTTGTGCATGGTTGTGCTTAGAGACAGTGAGTATATTTTTGTGTATGAGCATGATTGAAAGGTGCCATTTCTCCTCAATCTCCCATACACAACAATACATGCTATGTAAGAACTGCCCTCTTAAGACTTTTCACACATTCTGCAGCCCCACAGCCCATTCACTTTGTTGACTGATCTTTCCTCTAAAAAGCAGCTCCCAATGTCCCTCATTGTCGCAAAACAATACACTAGACTGCCTCTAAACACTTATAGGGCCCAATTGGCTGACAAATTTTACCAACAAAGGCGTGTTGCACTAACACCACAACCATGTCTTTCCAGGAGACGTGCAGTAAGCAGAAAATCTTCTGCAAGAGGTCCAAACAGTTGAGGGTTAAGGTCTAACAGCCCTACACCACTTCCGGCATAGTCTTATCCAGCTGGCTGTACACCACAGACAGGACAAGACCATTTGTCCACAAGCTCAAAGAGTCTCAGCTCACCATGCCAAACACCATTGCCAGTGTACAAAATGAAATCAAATTTGATTTGTCACATACACATGGTCAACAGATGTTAATGCATGTGTAGCGAAATGCTTGTGCTTCTAGTTCCGACAATGCAGTAATAACCAAGTAGTAATCTAACCTAACAATTTCACAACAACTACCTTATACACACAAGTGTAAAGGGATGAAGAATATGTACATAAAGATATATGAGTGAGTGATGGTACAGAACGGCATAGGCAAGATGCAGTAGATGGTATCAAGTACAGTATATACATATGAGATGAGTAATGTAGGCTATGTAAACATATAAAAGTGTCATTGTTTAAAGTGGCTAGTGATACATGTATTACATAAAGATGGCAAGATGCAGTAGATGGTATAGAGTACAGTATATACATATGAGATGAGTAATGTAGGGTATGTAAACATTATATTAAGTGGCATTGTATAAGTGGCTAGTGATACGTTTTTTACATACATTTTTCCATTATTAAAGTGGCTGGAGTTGAGTCAGTATGTTGGCAGCAGCCACTCAATGTTAGTGGTGACTGTTTAACAGTCTGATGGCCTTGAGATAGAAGCTGTTTTTCAGTCTCTCAGTCCCTGCTTTGATGCACCTGTTCTGATCTCGCCTTCTGGATGATAGTGGGGTGAACAGGCAGTGGCTCGGATGGTTATTGTCCTTGATGATCTTTATGGCCTTCCTGTGGCATCCGGTGGTGTAGGTGTCCTGGAGGGCAGGTAGTTTGCCCCCGGTGATGCGTTGTGCAGACCTCACTACCCTCTGGAGAGCCTTATGGTTGTGGGTGGAGCAGTTACCGTACCAGGCGGTGTTACATCCTGACAGGATGCTCTCGATTGTGCATCTGTATAAGTTTGTGAGTGCTTTTGGTGACAAGCCGAATTTCTTCCGCTGCTGCGCCTTCACCGCGCTGTCTGTGTGGGTGGACCAATTCAGTTTGTCCGTGATGTGTATGCCGAGGAACTTAAAACTTACTACCCTCTCCATTGCTGTCCCATCGATGTGGATAGGGGGGGTGCTCCCTCTGCTGATTCCTGAAGTCCACGATCATCTCCTTTGTTTTGTTGACGTTGAGTGTGAGGTTATTTTCCTGACACCACACTCTGAGGGCCCTCATCTCCTCCCTGTAGGCCGTCTCGTCGTTGTTGGTAATCAAGCCTACCACTGTAGTGTCGTCTGCAAACTTGATGATTGAGTTGGAGGCGTGCATGGCCATGCAGTCATGGGTGAACCGGGAGTACAGGAGAGGGCTCAGAACGCACCTTTGTGGGGCCCCAGTGTTGAGGATCAGCGTGGTGGAGATGTTGTTACCTACCCTCACCACCTGGGGGCAGCCCGTCAGGAAGTCCAGTACCCAGTTGCATAGGGCGGGGTCGAGTTTGGAGGGTACTATGGTGTTAAATGCTGAGCTGTAGTCGATGAACAGCATTCTCACATAGGTATTCCTCTTGTCCAGATGGGTTATGGCAGTGTGCAGTGTGGTTGCGATTGCGTCGTCTGTGGACCTATTGGGGTGGTAAGCAAATTGGAGTGGGTCTAGGGTGTCAGGTAGGGTGGAGGTGATATGGTCCTTGACTAGTTTCTCAAAGCACTTCATGATGACAGAAGTGAGTGCTACGGGGGGGTAGTCGTTTAGCTCAGTTACCTTAGCTTTCTTGGGAACAGGAACAATGGTGGCACTCTTGAAGCATGTGGGAACAGCAGACTGGGATAAGGATTGATTGAATATGTCTGTAAACACACCAACCAGCTGGTCTGCACATGCTCTGAGGATGCGGCTGGGGATGCCGTCTGGGCCTGCATTCTTGCGAGGGTTAACACGTTTAAATGTTTTACTCACATCGGCTGCAGTGCAGGAGAGTCCGCAGGTTTTTGTAGCGGGCCATGTCAGTGGCACTGTATTGTCCTCAAAGCGGGCAAAAAAGTTATTTAGTCTGCCTGGGAGCAAGACATCCTGGTCCGTGACTGGGCTGGTTTTCTTTTTGTAATCCGTGATTGACTGTAGACCCTGCCACATGCCTCTTGTGTCTGAGCCGTTGAATTGAGATTCTACTTTGTCTCTGTACGGATGCTTAGCTTGTTTGATAGCCTTGCGGAGGGAATAGCTGCACTGTTTGTATTCGGTCATGTTACCAGTCACCTTGCCCTGATTAAAAGCAGTGGTTCGCGCTTTCAGTTTCACGCGAATGCTGCCATCAATCCACGGTTTCTGGTTAGGGAATGTTTTAATCGTTGCTATGGGAACGACATCTTCAACGCACGTTCTAATGAACTCGCACACCGAATCAGCGTATTCGTCAATGTTGTTATCTGACGCAATACGAAACATATCCCAGTCCACGTGATGGAAGCAGTCTTGGAGTGTGGAGTCAGCTTGGTCGGACCAGCGTTGGACAGACCTCAGCGTGGGAGCTTCTTTTTTTAGTTTCTGTCTGTAGGCAGGGATCAACAAAATGGAGTCGTGGTCAGCTTTTCCAAAAGGGGGGCGGGGCGGTGCCTTATATGCGTCGCGGAAGTTAGAGTAACAATGATCCAAGGTTTTTCCACCCCTGGTTGCGCAATCGATATGCTGATAAAATTTAGGGAGTCTTGTTTTCAGATTAGCCTTGTTAAAATCCCCAGCTACAATGAATGCAGCCTCCGGATAAATGGATTCCAGTTTGCAAAGAGTCAAATAAAGTTTGTTCAGAGCCATCGATGTGTCTGCTTGGGGGGGAATGTATACGGCTGTGATTATAATCGAAGAGAATTCTCTTGGTAGATAATGTGGTCGACATTTGATTGTGAGGAATTCTAAATCAGGTGAACAGAAGGATTTGAGTTCCTGTATGTTTCTTTCATCACACCATGTCTCATTAGCCATAAGGCATACGCCCCCGCCCCTCTTCTTGTTTCTGTCGGCGCGATGCGTGGAGAAACCCACTGGCTGCACCGCCTCCGATAGCGTCTCTCCAGTGAGCCATGTTTCCGTGAAGCAAAGAACGTTACAGTCTCTGATGTCCCTCTGGAATGCTACCCTTGCTCGGATTTCATCAACCTTGTTGTCAAGAGACTGGACATTGGCGAGAAGAATGCTAGGGAGTGGTGCACGATGTGCCCGTCTCCGGAGTCTGACCAGAAGGCCGCCTCGTTTCCCTCTTTTTCGGAGTCGTTTTTTTGGGTCGCCGCATGGGATCCATTCCGTTGTCCTGTTTGAAAGGCAGAACACAGGATCCGCGTTGCGAAAATCATATTCTTGGTCGTACTGATGGTGAGTTGACGCTGATCTTATATTCAGTAGTTCTTCTCGACTGTATGTAATGAAACCTAAGATGACCTGGGGTACTAATGTAAGAAATAACATGTAAAAAAACAAAAAACTGCATAGTTTCCTAGGAATGCGAAGCGAGGCGGCCATCTCTGTCGGCGCCGGAAGTATGTAAATGTGATACTTCAGGGTTTTTTTTTTTATACATTTGCAAAAAATGTAAAACCTGTTTTTACTCTGTCATTATAGGATATTTTGTGTAGATTGATGAGGGGAAACAAACTAATTAATCTATTTTACAATAAGGCTAAACTAAAGGCATAACTAAATGTGGAAAAAGTCAAGTGGTCAAGTCAAGTCAAGTGGAATACTTTCCAAATGCTCTGTAGAACAGACACTTCAGAACAGACTTCTTTTTGATTTTGGGTCTTTCTGGGATCTTTTTGTTCCATGTAGTGAATCTGTTATTCAATGCATTTGTATGGGCTAATAGCAGTCCAAATAAAAATGTTCATCAAATATGTTTATTATATATATTTTTGTTATACTTCTTCAAGGGGTCTTAAAATTCTAAAATACAATACAAATGTGACTAATTTCAGGAAAGTATGTTGTGCATCACTTCTTCACAGGAGAGGCATTTAAATGTAAACATACATGTTTTATCAAAATGCGTTTTTTGGCAGAAATGCCTTCTGGAACATATGCATTTTGATGGGCCTTAATTGTGCCTCAACAACGAACTTGAATGCCATCTGTAAATACAAATATAATTGTTAAATTACAAGCCTAGTTGGTTTAGCCACAGAAAAAGAGAGGAACGATAATGTGAACGATAATGAATGGATGTAGACAAAGTGCAGCTCTCCAGTACGTGTACCAAAACATTCAAGGGTCATTTTCTTACAAGTTTCTCAACTTTCAAAGCAGAACTACTTTCCAAACTGTAGTGTATTATATACAAATGTCTTGCTCTGAGTCTCTACTTTTATCCAATGTATAAAACACAAATTCAGATTTTGCTACATAAGATGAAATCGGGCCAGTCGGTCACAAATGTTTCCTGATCTTTCTTATATCTCTCAGATAGCTTTAACAGAATTCCTTTTTATCCATTTTTGACTGTTTTTCCATGTATGAATCTGTTATGGTGACCATATTACAGGTGTGACCGCAGTCAAATTTAGTCACGGTAATTAGGACTCTCCAAAACTATGATCTGATGCTGCTGATGGTCATTAGTAGCCTACCAAACTTACTAACCGCCAGTCATTAATGGCCTGGTACTACACCAAGCCCTCTAGCTGTCAATCAAGGAATGCATGTTGGTGCTTGATCACTGAGCCACGAGCACTTCACTTGCCGTTCACTCTGCAATCTGCGTGGTCAGAAACAATGAGATGTTGGTGTCACCGATGCTGTTTTCCAAGCGTTCTATAATAACACCATTAGTGTGCGTAGCCATCTTACTGTCTGCAAACAGCTAGTTTGTCTATTCTTTGCACGTTGTGGCTAAAATAAATTGTGTTAGCCGCTAATGCTAATCCCGCGTTAGCTAGCCAGTTTAATGTAATCTGAGTCAAGTATGGCTAGCTGCAGCCCGATATGGCGACTGAAGTATGCACGAGTCGGTGTGTTAAAACGAGTGGATGTATGTAAAGCGAATCAGCTAATTCAAATTTGGTCAGATTTGTTGAAGCTCAAGAAAGTTTGACGTGACTGATTGGGCTTTATGACACGATAAGCCAGCGACCAGTGCACCGGTGTTGTATCAACATGCCTGCCGACTTGGAAGTGCTTCCTAATTGGGTATCACAGTCGTGTCGGTAACATGGCTGTTTTTCTCTCACATTTTATTTCATGTAAGATAGCAGCCTACACAAGAAATAACTAATATTGATAACCATCTAGTCGTCACCTTGATACATATATACAATTTACTACTCATTGGGGAGGGCATGAAAGGCAACAACACTGGGGCACAGTGCCCTTCGTAAAAAAAGTTTTGTCATAGAAGAGTAGACTAAGCATGAATGTGTTAGCTACATGATAAAAACATGTCATGTAGCATTCACTGGAGGTTGGTGGCTCTTTAATTTGGGAGGATGGGCTTGTGGAAATGGCTGGAGTGGAATAGGTGGAATGGTTGCCTAGTGGTTAGAGTGTTGAGCCAGTAACCGAAAGGTTCCTAGAACGAATCCCTGAAGTGACAAGGTAAAAATCTGTCTTTCTACCCCTGAACAAGGCAGGTTAACCCACTGTTCATAGGCTGTCATTGTAAATAAGAATTTGTTCTTAAAACTTCTCTGGGGTAGGGGGCAGTATTTTGACATCCAGATGGAAAGCGTGCCCAAAGTAAGCTGCCTGTTACTCAGGCCCAGAAGCTAGGATATGCACATGGTCGATTTGGATAGAAAACACTCTACAGTTTCCAAAACTGTTAAAATAATGTATGTGAGTATCACAGAACTGATATGGCAGGCGAAAACCTGAGAAAAATCCATCCAGGAAGTGGGATTTTTTTATGTTTGTAGTTTTCCATTGACTGCCTATACAGTATCCGATGACTTAGGACTCAGGTTGCACTTCCTATGACTTCCACTAGATGTCAACAGTCTTTAGAAATTGTTTCAGGCTTGTATTCTGAAAAATGAGGCAGTAAGACCACTCTGAGTGAGTGGACCCTGGGAAGTCCCAGAGCTGTTTTCTGTGCATTCTTGTTTTTCTTTTATATTGACAAAGCTATTGTCCGGTTTAAATATGATTGATTATTATGACTAAAAACAACCTGAGGATTGATTATAAACATCGTTTGACATGTTTCTACAAACTTTACTGATACTTTTGGGATTTTTTGTCTGCCTGTTGAACTGCCTTTGAGCCAATGGATTACTGAACAAAACGCGCCAACAAAACGGTTTTTGGATATAAAGAGGGACTTTATCGGACAAAACCAACATTTATTGTGTAACTGGGAGTCTTGTGAGTGCAACCATATGAAGATCATCAAAGGTAAAAAAAAGGACTGCTCAGTAAGTGATTCAAGTGATTTATCGCTATTTCTGGTAACTCTTTGTAATGTTTGTTTGCTGGGCGCTGTCCTCAGATAATCGCATGGTATGCTTTCGCCATAAAACCTTTTTGAAATCTGACACAACCGTTGGATTAACAATAAATGAATCTTTAATCCGATGTATAACCCTTGTATGTTTTATGATTTTTTTTTTGTATTTCTGTTTTTGAATTTGGCGCTCTGCAATTTCACCGGACTTTGGCCAGGTGGGATGGTAGCGTCCCACATACGCTAGAGAGGTTAAATGATCTGCTTAGTTTAAATAAAGGTTAAAAAATAAAACACATGGTTTGGTGCCATTCCATTTACTACGTTCCAGCCATTATTATGAACAGTCCTCACCTCAGCAGCCTCCACTGGTAACATTGAACAGGGTCCTCTGGGAAACATGGATGTGTCACAACAACTTTTTCCATAGCTTATTAATTTGTTGTCATGTCAAACAACAATGTATTCAAAGTGCTGCCTACTATATTCCAACTATTGAATTACAGTAATCATTCTATGTCCATGATTCCAACAGTTCACTAATAAACTATGCCTAGATTGTTAGCCCACATCTATCTTGCAGCCTGTGACACAATGTGGAAATTATAACAAAAGTGCAAACAAATGCAGGAATTTATGAAAATGTTGAAAAATATTTTGGGTTGAAGTAAGATTGAACAGTATAAAACAATCAGAATGAACAAAGCCCCACTGAAATTAGTTATAATGTATTTGTTGCCACTTTTAGGGTCCTGAACTACTCATATTTAGAACTTAAGCATATTTACAAATTGTATTATTCAAAAACATAAAATACTGTCTAGTACCATTATACTGTCAAAAATGTGAAAAATATTGTGATATGATATTTTGGACTTAACGCCCAGCCCTAATGTGGATACGCGACCGACCGGATCGATTCGGCCTTATGTAAAAACATTTGAAATGGTGTTTTTTACATTGGATAAAAATACTGACTCAGAGCTAGAAAATGGTATATCATAAAATACAGTTGAGGAACAATGGGTAAGTAATTCTGCTTTGAAAGTTGATGGACGGTGCAGTTGCTATACCAGGCAGTGATATTCAATGCTGTCAATGGTGAATCTGTAAACGTCTGTGAGGGTCTTAGGGGTGAAGCTGAATTTCTTCGGCCTCTTGAGGTTGAAAAGGCACTGTTGCGGCTTCTTCACCACACTGTCTGTGTGGGTGCACCATTTCAGATTGTCAGTGATGCGTAGGGCGAGGAACATAAAGCTTTTCACCTTTTCCATTGTGGCCCCGTCGATGTGGATGGGGGTGTGCTCCCTCTACTGTCTCCTGAAGTCCTCGATCAGCTCCTTCATCTTGTTGACATTGAGGGACAGTTTACTTTCCTGGCACCACTACACCAGGGCCCTCACCTCCTCCCTGTAGGCTGTCTCGTTGTTGTTGGTAATCAGGCCTACCAGTGTTGTCTGGAAAACTTAATGATTAAGTTGGAGGCGTGCGTGGCCACGCAGTCATGGGTAAACGAGTGCAAGAAGGGGATGAACACGCACTCTTGTGGGGCCCCTGTGTTGAGGATCAGCAATGTGGAGGTGTTGTTGCCTACCTTCACCAACTGGGAGCAGCTCGTCAGCAAGTACAGGACCCAGTTGCACAGGGCGGGATTCAGACTCAGGGCATAATGTTGAGTTGCTACATTGTTGAAGGCTGAGATGTAGTCAATGAACAGCATTCTTACGTATTCCTCTTGTCCAGATGGGATAGGGCAGTGTGCAGTGCGATTGGCGATTGCATCATCTGTGGGGCGCTATACGAATTGCAATGGGTCTAGGGTGTTGGGTAAGGTGGAGGCGATATGATCCATAACTAGCCTCTCAAAGCACTTCATACAGTGAGTGCTACGGGACAATAGCCATTTAGTTCAATTACCTTTGCTTTCTTCAGTACAGAAACAATGTTGGACATCTTTAAGCAAGAGGGGACAGCAAACTGGGATAAGGAGAGATTGAATATGTCCGTAAACACTCTAGTCAGCTGGTCTCTGAGGACACGGCTAGGGATACCATCTGGGCCAGCAGCCTTTAAATGTCTTACTCATGTCGGCAAAGTCCTTGGGAGTGGCCCGCATCGGGGCATTGTGTTATCCTCAAAGCTGGCAAAGGAGGTGTTTAGCTTGTCCGGGAGCAAGACGTCAATGTTTGCGACGCAGCTGGTTTTCCCTTGTAACCTGGGATTGTCTGGAGTCCCTGCCACATGCATCTTGTGTCTGAGCCGTTGAATTGCGACTCCACTTTGTCTCTTGTACTGATGTTTGCCTGTTTGATTGCCTCTCGGAGGGCATAACTGGACTGTTTGTATTCAACCATATTCCCAGTCAACTTGCCACGGTTAAATGCGGTGGATCGCGCTTTCAGTTTTCCCCGAATGCTACCATCTATCCACTTTTTTGGGTCAGGATAGGTTTTAATCGTCACAGTGGGAACAAGATCCGCTATACACTTCCTGTGTAACGACCGTTGGTGGAAGAAGGTGAGGACCAAGATGCAGCGTCGCAAGTGTTAATCATTATTTTAATAAACTGAACTCTAAATACAACAAGGAACAAAAGAAACAACCGAAACAGCTCTGTCAGGTGCAAAACACACTAAACAGAAAATAACTACCCACAACTCAAGGGCGAAACCAGGCTGCCTAAGTATGGTTCTCAATCAGAGACAACGATTGACAGCTGCCTCTGATTGGGAACCATACCAGGCCAAACACATAGAAATACAAACATAGAACAAAACCTAGAATACCCACCCACATCACACCCTGACCAAACTAAAAATAGAAATATACAAAGCAATCTACGGTCAGGGCGTGACATCCTGATGAACTAAGTCACCATGTCAGTGTATACTTCAATGTTATTCTTAGAGGCAACCCAGAACATATGTCAGTCCACGTGATCAAAGCAATCTTGCAGGATGTTTCTTGGGTGCTAAAAACAGTCTATCGGCACCATCTTGTTCCGTTACTGAATTATCTCTGATAAATGATTTGGACATAACCAAACCACGGTCATTCTCCCAGCATGTCACATTTGTTTATTTTGTTTAAACTGTTTAAGCCTTTACTTTATAAGAATCTGACCCCTGTAATATAATTAAATCCTCTTTGAATTTATTATGTTATATTATATTTTGTGAATCTTTGAGCATTTCCCAGACAAATCGCTAGCAATAAAGTGCAGAAGATGTCCAAACTGATATGTAATGGGTAGTTTTCTGTTAGCATGAACGAGGCCACTATCCAATATAATGTACAATACTTTTACGTGGCATCTGACCACACCCACATGAAAAAATACAACTTTAACTTTTACTATAGATTACTACAGTACTTCGTATAGAATTCTGTAGTAAATTGTAGTATACTGTAGAATACTATACTACACACTGTAGTATCCCTCGATCATGTGTAGTATTTACTATAGAATGTTGTATTATACTGTAGAATACTATAGTAAATATTAGAATATTATTCACAAAAAACACTGGTAAATACTACAGAAATGTCAGCAAAAACTCTACAGTCTGCAAAAACACTACATTTTTTTAACTATAGTAAATACTACAATATTTAATGTGTTTATATCCTGCCCATTTCCCTCCCCCATATCCAGATTTGTTCCAGCCATAAGTGAGAAACGTACATGCCAAATATAGACCATATATTGTGTTCCATACAGGTTATATCCATTCAGACTCCAATCCTACCTACAGGTTATGGAAAATGAGCTATTTTAGTATTTCAGTAGGTTCCCTTAAGGAGAAGGCCTCCACTTCTACATCAAAGATAATAAAATAAAAACACAAGTAAATACTACAGTTATGTCAGCAAACTGACACACTACAGTATACTACAATCCACAAAAACATAACATTAATTACTCTAGTATATACTACAGTTTTCATTTACTACAGTACAGTATTTATACCTGTGACTGCCTGTGACTGTGACTGGAACGAATTGCAAAAATCGCTGAAGTTGGAGACTTTTATCTCCCTCACCAACTTCAAACATCTGCTATCTGAGCAGTTAACCGATCGCTGCAGCTGTACATAGTCTATCGGTAAATAGCCCACCCATTTTTACCTACCTCATCCCCATACTGTTTTTATTTATTTACTTTTCTGCTCTTTTGCACACCAATATCTCTACCTGTACATGACCATCTGATCATTTATCACTCCAGTGTTATTAATCTGCAAAATTGTAATTATTCGCCTACCTCCTCATGCCTTTTGCACACAATGTATATAGACTCCCCTTTTTTTTCCCGACTGTGTTATTGACTTGTTAATTGTTTACTCCATGTGTAACTCTGTGTTGTCTGTTCACACTGCTATGCTTTATCTTGGCCAGGTCGCAGTTGCAAATGAGAACTTGTTCTCAACTAGCCTACCTGGTTAAATAAAGGTGAAATAAAAAAATAAAATAAATACTATAGTTAACTGTAAATGCCACAGTATACAGTGAATACTACAGTAAAGGCTGCAAAGACACTACAGTGAATACTATAGTATTTATACCATAGTATACTATAGTATATATTTTTAAATGTGGGCAGTGCTAGTAGACACTTGGTTTCTAATGAAGACCATGAGGAATTGAAAGGTATTGTTGTTTTTTGAATGGGCTGGACATTGGCCAAATGTATACGCTTTCGTTGTCAGGATTCATTTACACTTTAAGGATGTGCTTGTAACATGCGTCTTCGACTCCCTCCAGAAGTGGTCAGGAAGATCTAATAACAATCATTTCACAATGCATAGAAAAACATGGGTACAATCAGAATGTGGACAAGATCAGGACAACAGATGCATGTTTGAACCAGGTATGAACAGGGCTTTAGGTCTAGGCCAGTATGTAGGGAGAGACCAGTCGGTGGTGAGATACTGAGACACAGACAGAGGGGGAGAAAGAGAGGAAGACGTTCAAACCAAGTTATCCATATTCACTATTTAGCACTATTTAGCAAATGCTCCATGATTGACAATCTCCAGACATCTAGTTATCAGATGTCAAGGGCCATTATTCTGTGTGAGTGCCCATTTCCTAAAAAGAAAAGTTAAAGCTGCACACTCTTGGAGCTCCGATGTAATAACTTATTTTTCACCTACGTTTCAACAGCCAAGGTATCTTCATCAGTGTCCCATTCTCTGTCATTAGAGTCAACTACATTACAGTGCAATCATAATATAAAAATGCTTTTCATAGACAGTTAGGAAGTAATGACTTCCTATCTTTTTGTTAAGGTATCTATGACCAACATATGCATATCTGTATTCCCAGTCATGTGAAATCCATCGATTAGGGCCTAATTAATTCATTTAATATGCCTGATTTCCTTATATGAACTGTAACTCAGAAAAATCTTAGAAATTGTTGCATGTTGCATTTATATTTTTGTTCAGAGTAGATCCTTCAACCGAAGTCGCGAAAGTGCAACTCCCATAATATGTTGTACCTATGTTTCTATGTTTCCCTGTTTCAGGGAACAGTAGTTATAGTCACAATGTTATGGTCTGTTTCTCTGGTGGTTTGTATGTTGTAGCTGTGTGGTTTTGCAGGTATGTTAGGTATTTACTTTGCCCAATAGAGCGGTCTAGAACACAATTCAATAGAACTGCTCTATGGTTTGTGTTTGTTCTGGATTTAATTACAATAATGGGGTCCGCAGTGGAAAACGAAGCTGAACACAACTGTTTAACAGTGAGACATTTCTGACTAGGCCATTATGTTTATGGGATGTTCCAGACCTTATAAGAGCATAAAAATATCCCTGTTTGAAATAAGATATTTTAGAGCACTGAGACACACACCACAGGAGAATGGCTCTATTTCTGCAAATGTGTGTGTGCGTGCATGTTTTTTTTTTTGTGGGTGTGTGTGTATGCAAGAGTATGTGCCTGATTGTGTGTAGGTGCACATGTTTGTGTGTTTAAGTGTGTGCATTTCTGCAACAGTGTGGTCCCCGATTCAGCATATGTCTAACTTCCTTCATACAGAGCTGTGGTGTTACACTCAGGTAGTCTAGACAGTAGTCTGGGTGGCACAATGTGAACAGACCCTGATGGGGGAGGAAATTAGTTCCAAACAGTTTAGGATTTTGTTTTGAGTAGATGTTGTGGAAAGCTGGCCCCTGGACCTCAAGGAGTTGCCTTGATTTCCTGTTGAGTACACAAGACTAAGGGCAGAACAGGGTTAGGGAGAGGGGTGAGAGGTTCACAGGACCAGGCGAATAGGAGAAGTTTAGGGGAATGAGAAATAAGGGTGGTGGGGAGTTCAGGGTCAAGTCCAAAGCAAAACACTCTCTCTTCCTCCCACGCTGTGACATGTATGGGTCTGAAGCTAAGTGGGAAAGGTCATAATTTCTTCAGTAAAAAATTGACAAACTACTCATTGCTCTTTTTATTTCAGAACCGTTGTTCAGTCCGCAGGTCGAACCCTTTACTACAGTAGGTTACAGTAGGTTGTTGTTGTCCAGGCCATTTTGTCCCCATGTCGGCAATACGTCTTCGGGACAGCATTGAAAACATGTTCCTGTCAGTGGAATGTGCTTTACGGGAAAGCAATTATCAGAGGAGTATCTTTGTCCTTCTGGATATAGAGTCCTTCATAAAGGTAGGAGCATGGATCAGAAAACCAGTCAGTATCTGGTGTGACCTCCATTTGCCTCATGCAACACAACACTCTTTCACCACGTTGACATCAGCAAAATGCTGAGGAACGCTACTTGCCCCCAGCCCGTTGACTGTAATAGCCAGCTGCTTGTGAGCATTCTGAATTCATAGACTGAGGTGCTTGCTGAGGACACATAAGTCTAGAACGGGGCGTAAATTCCCAACCCCTTTTTGGAACCAGGAAATACCGTATGTACCAGCTGTCCTGAATCCAACATAGAACCACTCGGATTACCTGCTTCTGGAGACGGGAGAATGTTCACCCCCCCAAAAGGGGCACTGAGGCCTCGGGAATAGTCAACTTAATGACGCCGCAGAAACGTGGGGGACGTGCAACAAATTGTAGCCTGTGTCCTGAGATCACTGTTATTTGATCCAGAGCAACACTGAGCATACTTCCCATTGGTTGGAGCAGACAGCGAGCCTCCCGTCAAGTGCAATCTCAAGGGGCGGGACACCACCATATAGACTAGGAAATTAGTTATTTTTCCCTTTCCACTACTCTCAATCACCATGTGTATGAATGTGTGGAAGGAACCCTTTTCATTGTACCCAATATTTTTGACACTTGTGAACACTGTGGACCTTTTGGGTTGACACAACTGTGTTCATGCGACAAGGTTTGCCTGAAGCGGGGTCCACTCTAGGTTCAGGGGCTCTGACGAACAGTGACACCCCAATTGGCAGTGCCCCTTGGGGGTACTCTATCACAACGAGCCTCACTCAGTTTAGGCGGTAAGATGCATCCCAGTAACCTGCTGGCACCCAGCGCAGGCCCACACACATAAAAAATTGACTCAGGTGGAAAAAAACGCTATCATGAAAATGATCATACACACCAGTCATAGGTACCGGTGCCACAGCACCTTGTAATCCAGCTGAAAAAGGGACCGACAGGGGCGATTCATAATTGAATCTAATTCCCAAGAATTAAACTAATTGCCTATAGAACCCATTACCTGCATACCTAAGCACCTCCTAGGGACTAGTGAGCTACAGGCGGGAATCAGTCATGAATCCCAGTAATGAGCCACCCACCTATGGTAGATGAGTGCCCCCTTGTGGACAGAAGACGAATTGCTCAGTTTATTACTCACCCTGGGGAGATATACCCCTTGAACCCCTTGAACCCCATAAACAGAATGCAATGCAGGGTAACAGGGGGGGCACTAAACATGGACAAGCCTCCAAACTAAGTTGGTCTTCTATGAGGCTGTATAGCCTGAATGAAGCCCTGCCCCTTGTGGACACAGGGGGCTCTGGCAATGGCTGACATAGCACATTGTTAGGCCATAACCAAACGTAGGGGCACGGATGTCACAGTAATGGTTTTGTGGAGGGGCGCACCGGTCGCTCGGACCCGTGCTAAGGCCCCCTAGCTCCGGGTTTACCTGAGCCAAGTGCTCGGATACCCACAAAACCTGGTCGCCCTCTCTCTTCTAGTAGGCTCCCATAACTGGTGACAGAGAGCACCTAAAGAATGCTACACGATTGTCAAGAGAACCTGCGCCACCGACTAGTAGGGGAGCAGTGCCCACCATCCCCTAGTTTCGCACACAAACTGCTTCGAGCGAGGGCAGCCTGAGCATGCACTGAGCCAAAAGATATTACACAACGAACATGAGTATCTTTTACAGTGCCTTCTGAAAGTATTCACACCCATTGACTTTTTCCACATTTTGTTGAATTTAAAAGGGATTACATTTAGATTTGGTGTCACTGGCCTAAACACAATATCCCATAATGTCAAAGTAGAATGATGTTTTTAGACCTGTGTATAAATGATTTAAAAATAAAAAGTGGAAATATCTTGAGTCAAAAAGTATTCAACCCTTTGTTATGGCAAGCCTAAATAAGTTTAGGAGTAAAAATGCTCTTAGCTTCTTATGGCTGGGGGCAGTATTGAGTAGATTGGATGAATAAGGTGCCCAGAGTAAACTGCCTGCTCCTCAGTCCCAGTTGCTAATATATGCATATTATTAGTATATTTGGATAGAAAACACTCTGACATTTCTAAAACTGTTTGAATGATGTCTGTGAGTATAACAGAACTCATATGGCAGGCAAAAACCTGAGAAAAAATCCAACCAGGAAGTGGGAAATCTGAGGTTGGTCGATTTTCAACTCAGCCCCTATTGAAGATACAGTGGGATATTGGTCATGTTACACTTCCTAAGGCTTCCACTAGAGTCAGAGGTCTGCCAGCAGTCACGAGCTGGTCACAAGCATTCACATGAGAGGTAGCTCCCGTTCCATTGCTTTTCTGAAGACAAAGGAATTCTCCGGTTGGAACATTATTGAAGATTTATGTTTAAAAAATCGTAAAGATTGATTCTATACATCGTTTGACATGTTTCTGCTGACCCTAACGGAACTATTTGACATTTCGTTTGCAACTAGTGAACTCGCTTCGTGAGTTATGATTTGTTTACCAAACGCGCTAACAAAAGTAGCTATTTGGACATGAATTATGGACATTATCGAACAAATCAAACATTTATTGTGGAACTGGGATTCCTGGGAGTTCATTCTGATGAAGATCATCAAAGGTAAGTGAATATTTATAATGTTGTTTCTGACTTCTGTTGACTGCACAATATGGCGGATATCTTTTAGGCTTGTTGGGTCTCTGAGCGCCGTACTCAGAATATTGCATGGTTTGCTTTTTCTGAAGAGCTTTTTTGAAATCTGGCACAGCGATTGCGTTAACAGAACTGAAATTGCAGGCGAAAACATGAGGAAAATCCAACCCGGAAGTACTGTTTTTCCTGAAAGCTCTCTGTTCCATTGCCTGCCTTCGCTCCATTTAAAGAGATATCAACCATATTCCTTTTCCCATTGATTCCCCATGGTGTGAACAGTCTTTAGACATAGTTTGAGCCTTTTATTTTGAAAAATGAGCGAGAAAGATCACATCGCGTCATTGTATGGCTGGGTGCCAGCAGCGTTTTGCATGTGCAACAGCTTGGAGCAAGACATTTTCTCTCTCTCTCCTATTGAAGATGCTACAGTCCCGGTTGATATATTATCGAATAGATATTTGAAAAACACCTTGAGCTTTGATTATAAAAAACGTTTGCCATGTTTCTGATATTATGGATATAATTTGGATTTTTTTTGCGTTTTCATGACCGCTATTTCCGGTGGATTTCTGAACATAACATGACAAACAAACAGAGGTATTTTGGGTATAAAAATTATCTTTATGGAACAAAAGGAACATTTATTGTGTAACTGTGAGTCTCGTGAGTGCAAACATCCGAAGATCATCAAAGGTAAGCGATTCATTTCATTGCTTTTCTGACGTTCGTGACCAATCTACTTGGCTGCTAGCTGTTTGTAATGTTTTGTCTACTGAGAGAGATGTCCTTTAATAAACGCTTGGTATGCTTTCGCCGAAAAGCTTTTTTGAAATCTGACACGCCAGGTGGATTAACAACAAGCTAAGCTGTGTTTTGCTATATTGCACTTGTGATTTCATAAATATTAAATATTTGTGTAATTTAATTTGTATTTGGTGCTCTGCAATTCAGCGGATGTTGACGAAAATGATCCCGGTAACAGGATGGGTGCATCAAGAAGTTAAGGAGAAGTGTATCTATAATTCCATGCATAACACTTGTATTTTCATCAACATTTATAATGAGTATTTCTGTACATTGATGTGGCTCTCTGCAAAATCACCGGATGTTTTTGGAACTACTGATAACTCATAACGCGCCAATGTATATACTGATATTTTTTTTATATAAATATGAACTTTATCGAACAAAACATACATGTATTGTGTAACATGAAGTCCTATGAGTGTCATCTGATGAAGATCAAAGGTTAGTGATTAATTCTATCTCTATTTCTGATTTTTGTGACTCCACTCTTTGGCTGGAAAAATGGCTGTGTTTTTCTGTGACTTGCCTCTGACGTAACATCGTTTGTGGTGCTTTCGCCGTAAGGCTTATTAGAAATCGGACACTGTGGTGGGATTAACAAGAAGTGTAAAATGGTGTGAAATACTTCTATGTTTGAGGAATTTTAATTATGGGATTTCTGTTGTTTTGATTTTGGCACCCTGCACTTTCACTGTTGTCATATCGATCCCGTTAACGGGATTTCAGCCACATGAAGGTTTTTTAACAAGTAATAAGTTGCATGGACTCTGTGTGCAATGATAGTGTTTAACATGATGTTTAAATGACTCCCTCCTCTCTGTACCCCACACATACAATTATCTATAAGGTACCCCAGTCGAGCAGTGAATTTCAAACACAACCACAAAGACCATGGACTTCTTCCAATGCCTCGTAAAGAAGGGCACCTGTTGGTAGATGGGTAAAAAAAGACATTGAATAACCCTCTGAGCATGGTGAAGCTATTAATTACACTTTGGATGGTGTATCAATACACTCCATCACTCTAAAAAGATACAGGTGTCCTTCATAACTCAGTTGCGGTAGAGGAAGGAAACCACTCAGGGATTCCACCATAAGGCCAATGTTGACTTTAAAACAGTTACAGAGTTTAATGGTTGTGATAGCAGAAAACTGAGGATGAATCAACAACGTTGTAGATCCTCCACAATACTAACCTAAATGACAGAGTGAAAAGAAGGAAGCCTGTACAGAAAAAATATTCCAAAACATGCATCCTGTTTGCAATAAGGCACTTAAGAAATTAATTTTATGTCCTGAATACAAAGCGTTATGTTTGGGGAAAATCCAACATAACATATCACTGAGTACCACTCTTTATATTTTCAAGCAGGGTGCTGGCTGCATCATATTATGGGTAGGCTTGTCATCGGCAAGCACTAGGGAGTTTTGTTAGGATAAAAACATACACAATAGAGCCTAGAACAGGCAAAATCCTAGAGGAAAACCCAGTTCAATCTGCTTTCCATCAGACACTGGGAGACAAATTCACCCTTCAGCAGGACAATAACCTAAATCACAAGGCCAAATATGCACTGTAGTTGCTAACCAAGATGACATTGAATGTTCCCGAGTGCAAAAATGTGTGCAAAGCTCTTACCCAGAAAGACTCTCAGCTGTAATTTCTCCCAAAGGTGCTTCTACAGACGTGTGAATACTTATGTAAATTTATGTAATCCCATTGAAAATCTGTGGAGGGAGCTGAAGGTTCGAGTTGCCAAATGTCAGCCTTGAAACCTTAAAGACTTGGAGAAGATCTGCAAAGAGTGGGACAAAATCCCTCCTGCGATGTGTGCAAACCTGGTAGCCAACTACAAGAAACGTCTGACCTCTGTGATTTCCAAAAAGGGGTTTGCCACCAAGTACTAAGTCATGTTTTGCAGAGGGGTCAAATTCTTATTTCCCTCATTAAAATGCAAGTCAATTCATAACATTTTTGACATGCGTTTTTCTGGATTTTTTGTTGTTATTCTGTCTCTCACTGTTCAAATAAACCTACCATTAAAATGATAGACTGATCATTTCTTTGTCAGTGGACAAACGTACAAAATCAAAAACTTTTTTCCCTCACTGTATACTGTATAAAGTATAGTAGAAGCCACATTTGTAGTCCACTCCAAACTAGATAAATCTGTTGAGTTATTTACAAACAAGAGCGCACAGTTGATAACATGCAGGCAGTTTTGATGAACGTTACTCAAAGCAATAATGTTCTCGTCCAAATGCTACAAACCAAAGACAATCAGTTAATGAACACAATGACTAAGCTGGATGACAATTCGGCAGATTTCATTGAAGTTGTTGATCAAATTAATGAGGGGGGAGAACTCAGGTGATGAAGATGGAAATATTTATTTCTAAGCAAGCTGAATACCACCATTAGGTACCATCTGGTGGAATTCCAGAACGGTCATGCGCTACAGCATGTCTACCCAACCAAGCAACTGGAGCTCGGTACTCAAATGAGTAAAGACGATAGAAGGTTTCAGAATTTGCTTCCCTCGTGTCCCTCGCTCTTCTCTTCTTGGCCATTCGACACTGAGTAATATGGCGCCTCTTCGCCAACAAAGCCAAAGCTTGGCTTCTCCTCTTGACCTTTCGGCCCCAATTTCACCGCAGGATGAAGCCAACCCTCTCCGCCCGCTTGGCACGGAACGCCTTGACAAACTCGTTAAAACTTCCCCACCTTTGACCCCGTTCCAGGTGAGCCAAACGACACTGAGACATTCCTAGCTGACACAGAGGACGCATTGGATGCTTCCCGAACACTACGGGTTCTGACAGACTTTACCTGTTGAAGCGAACGTCGAATAGACACGTGGCGAGGTTCATTCGTATACAACAGCAACACGTGCAAAATGACTACACTAAACTTGCCACAGCTTTGAAATTAGAATTCAGAACAGAAAATAAATCTAGTTGAAAACTTCCCCATGAGAACAGAGAAGATCGGACAGGCCCCTTGACGGGGATAACCTTAGAACACATCTAAGACATCACTGGTCGAAAAAGTCCCCCTACAAAACAAATGGCAAAAATAATAATTCCTTGCCATGTGTAGGTTCAACTACAATGCAACTAGTTCCATGCTCTAATCATGTGTTCGGTAGGATAACATTTCAGAATAAATAGGTAGGGTAACTGGTCCCCTTGAGTACCAGTAACAATGCCAGCACAGTCAGTCAAGCCACAATCAGTAAGAAGGTTAGAGACCTCACAAGTCAAACTGCTATTGAGAACAGCGACAGAGGAGTTAGTAGTCACTCAGATTGCAACACCTGTAAGGGAATCCCCACAACTTTTCTCTTCTGATGGTTAGCACACACATACCACTAATGAATATAACCCTCCATCCAGGAGGAAAGTTATTAGAAGTCATGAACCATGATCACACCGCGTATGACTGGCTCAGTGCTTACAGAGTACTTCCATCATGAGGTTAGCTCCTCAGTGGAAAACATAGCTATGAAATAGACTCCTTCATACCTATCACCACTACAATGGTGTAAGACACATTGACGTGTAGTAAAACTCCCCTTAACATTTTTTGAGGTCGGCATCAAATCTTACTGACCTCCAGGCATTGACCTCGAAATGACTCATTCTGAACAGGTTGCACCCTTCCAGGATACTTGGTTTTCTTTCCCTTGGCATGTGTGTTTATGTAAGCATAAACACACATGTACAATGGAACATTTAATGAGAATTTATGCTGCGATCACTTATTAAGGATCCAAGCAAAATACCAGCTTTAGTGGAAAATGTACTCTGAGGCATTTGACCCTACAGCTACAGTACTCACCAGTTTCTCCACAGAGGTCCAAAGGTTATAGTCTGCCCAAGCTGGTGCCTTACAGCTGTAGACTTATCATGTAGTTGTCAACTTAGGATAGTGCCCTAAGCAACAAACCACAATTTAGGAATGCCCTAGATATGACATTAGACAAAGCCATGATAGGGTAATTTTGCAGAGACCTTGGAAGTATATAGAATACATTCCAATTAGATGATTAAGGTGTGATAAATATATTTTGTATATATTTTGTTTATGCTTTCATTCCTTTTCGTTTCATTTCCTTTGACACTTAGGAAGTGATAGAGCCATAAACAGTGTTAATCTGCAAAATTGTAATTATTCGCCTACCTCCTCATGCCTTTTGCACACAATGTATATAGACTCCCCTTTTTTTCTACTGTGTTATTGACTTGTTAATTGTTTACTCCATGTGTAACTCTGTGTTGTCTGTTCACACTGCTATGCTTTATCTTGGCCAGGTCGCAGTTGCAAATGAGAACTTGTTCTCAACTAGCCTACCTGGTTAAATAAAGGTGAAATTAAAAAATTAAAAAATAAATAAATAAACAAGTTCCCCATACAACCATCACTTAGTGCCACAATGCCGCTCATTTGGGAAGGAATGTAATTATGTATTTTGTGAGTGTGTGTGCGTTGTTAACATCTGCCTAAGTTACTGCCTAGATCCACCCATCTGGACAACCAGACAACCGGCACAGAATGGCGATCCCAATCCGGACATCCGCTGCCCACCCTGGTGGTAAACTGCTCCGTTGACAGACGGCCTACCCGGGTCCACTACCAGAGGGGGACCACAACGATGATCCACAACCAGGACATCACGTGGTCATTTTTATGTTGGTATGCAACTTGCAGGACAATCACAAGATTCAACCACTAGAGGGGGACAGTCATGATGTGTCCTTTAGTTAGTAAAAAAATAATTAAACCAATTGGTATATCGCTGTTTCATCATTTATGCTAGGGTTCGTGCAGATATCCAAGGGTTTGCGACATTTAGAATATGACTGATGAGGTAATAATACATTAATAAGTGACTGTAATTGATAAGATATGAAAATATCTGAAGAGAGTTAAATTCGGGAAATAGTAACTCTTTATACAGCATTTTCCCGTGGTGCCACGACTTCCTAGTTAATGACTGTTTACATGATTAGTTTAATCATTAATCATTTAATCAGAATTTATTTTATAAAACAATAGTCTTCACATTAATGAAAAGTCTCATTACGACAACAATCACACAGCATCTGTTTTTTTATTTTTTTTATTTATTTTACCTTTATTTAACCAGGCAAGTCAGTTAAGAACAAGTTCTTATTTTCAATGACGGCCTAGGAACAGTGGGTTAACTGCCTGTTCAGGGGCAGAATGACAGCTTTGTACCTTGTCAGCTCAGGGGTTTGAACTCGCAACCTTCCGGTTACTAGTCCAACGCTCTAACCACTAGGCTACCCTGCCGCTACCCTGCCGCCCCTGCTGTCTCCAACAGACAGGTTGAGTGGGCCACTGGTGTTAGGGTTGCGTCAATCGAATCTGGCATCAGGACAGAAGGTGACACGGAGACACCGAGAATCTTCTATGTTTTTATTATTAGTCAAGCAATAAATGGTAAATGCAATTTTCGTATATACGGGTTCACTGTAACACCACGCAGGGCAGAACAGAGAACTAACAAAGTTCAACAAACTAACTCCTGACAAAGTTCTTCTAATATACTCTAGAGGCTGAGCGTGGTTTAGACTCACTCAGCCTATCGTTGGCGCACAGGCTGGGCCTAGCCCCCAGGCGCTCCCGTTGGCAGGTGTAGTTGTTGCTGGGCAGAATATCTTATGAGTCCACACCTCTGTTTCCCGTTATTGCCAAGTTTGAGTTCTAACAAAAGACAGTCTGTTTGAGAGGCAGGACTTGCAGCGCGTCCGGTGTTTAAAATAGAACCAAGTTCTATTTTAGCGCCTGGTTAAGCAGACACTCGTTGACCCGTGTGAGCAGTTTGGATGAAATTATTGAATAACATGTATGTGTTTTTTACAAGTGTGTGAGTATGTTTGGACCATTTTAAGTCTTTAGTGATTTGGACACCAAGGAACTTGAAGCTCTCGACCTGCTCCACTGCGTCCCCATCATTGATGGGGGTGTGCTCGCCCCTCCATTTCCCGAAGTCCATGATCAGATCCTTGGTCTTACTAACGTTGAGGGAGAGATTGTCGTTCTGGCAGCAAACTTGATGACGGTGTTGGAGTCATGCATGACTACGCAGTCATGGGTGAACATGGAGTATAGGAGGGGGCTAAGCACACAAACCCTGTGAGGCTATTGTGATGAGGCTCAGCATGGCGGAAGGGATGTTGCCTACCCTCAACACCTGGGGTCAGCCCGTCAGGAAGGCCAGAATCCAGTTGAAGAGGGAGGTTTTCAGACCGAGAGTCCTAAGTTTGGTGACGAGCTTGGAGGGGACAATTGTGTTGAATGCTGAGCTGTAGTTGAAACCTGTTACGGATGATGCGAATCTTCGCAGCTTTTTGTAAAAAATCGCGCAACATTTCAACGTCCTGCTACTCATGCCAGGAATATAGTATATGCATATGATAAGTATGTGTGTATAGAAAACACTCTGAAGTCTCTAAAACTGGTTAAATCGTGTCTGTGGCTATAACAGAACGTGTTTAGGAGTAATAATCACTGGGAAAACTGGTCACCAAAAACACAAAAAAATATTCATCCGCCAGTCAATGTGTTGTCTAAGGCGATAGAAAATAGATGAGGTTCCCATTACAATGCCTACAGCTTCCACACGATGCCGCCAGTACATTTCATGGCTGGTTTATCCTTGGTGAGATGACGTATAGGCACTTCCTGTCTTGGGGCGCACCGGAGGGAGCTATGAAAGTGAAAAAATGGACGATTTATTTTTATTTGTATTTATTTTACCTTTATTTAACCAGGTAGGCAAGTTGAGAACAAGTTCTCATTTACAATTGCGACCTGGCCAAGATAAAGCAAAGCAGTTCGACAGATACAACGACACAGAGTTACACATGGAGTAAAACAAACATACAGTCAATAATACAGTATAAACAAGTCTATATACAATGTGAGCAAATGAGGTGAGAAGGGAGGTAAAGGCAAAAAAGGCCATGGTGGCAAAGTAAATACAATATAGCAAGTAAAACACTGGAATGGTAGTTTTGCAATGGAAGAATGTGCAAAGTAGAAATAAAAATAATGGGGTGCAAAGGAGCAAAATAAATTAATTAATTAAAATTAAATACAGTTGGGAAAGAGGTAGTTGTTTGGGCTAAATTATAGGTGGGCTATGTACAGGTGCAGTAATCTGTGAGCTGCTCTGACAGTTGGTGCTTAAAGCTAGTGAGGGAGATAAGTGTTTCCAGTTTCAGAGATTTTTGTAGTTCGTTCCAGTCATTGGCAGCAGAGAACTGGAAGGAGAGGCGGCCAAAGAAAGAATTGGTTTTGGGGGTGACTAGAGAGATATACCTGCTGGAGCGTGTGCTACAGGTGGGAGATGCTATGGTGACCAGCGAGCTGAGATAAGGGGGACTTTACCTAGCAGGGTCTTGTAGATGACATGGAGCCAGTGGGTTTGGCGACGAGTATGAAGCGAGGGCCAGCCAACGAGAGTGTACAGGTCGCAATGGTGGGTAGTATATGGGGCTTTGGTGACAAAACGGATTGCACTGTGATAGACTGCATCCAATTTGTTGAGTAGGGTATTGGAGGCTATTTTGTAAATGACATCGCCAAAGTCGAGGATTGGTAGGATGGTCAGTTTTACAAGGGTATGTTTGGCAGCATGAGTGAAGGATGCTTTGTTGCGAAATAGGAAGCCAATTCTAGATTTAACTTTGGATTGGAGATGTTTGATATGGGTCTGGAAGGAGAGTTTACAGTCTAACCAGACACCTAAGTATTTGTAGTTGTCCACGTATTCTAAGTCAGAGCCGTCCAGAGTAGTGATGTTGGACAGGCGGTTAGGTGCAGGTAGCGATCAGTTGAAGAGCATGCATTTAGTTTTACTTGTATTTAAGAGCAATTGGAGGCCACGGAAGGAGAGTTGTATGGCATTGAAGCTTGCCTGGAGGGTTGTTAACACAGTGTCCAAAGAAGGGCCGGAAGTATACAGAATGGTGTCGTCTGCGTAGAGGTGGATCAGAGACTCACCAGCAGCAAGAGCGACCTCATTGATGTATACAGAGAAGAGAGTCGGTCCAAGAATTGAACCCTGTGGCACCCCCATAGAGACTGCCAGAGGTCCGGACAGCAGACCCTCCGATTTGACACACTGAACTCTATCAGAGAAGTAGTTGGTGAACCAGGCGAGGCAATCATTTGAGAAACCAAGGCTGTCGTGTCTGCCGATGAGGATGTGGTGATTGACAGAGTCGAAAGCCTTGGCCAGATCAATGAATACGGCTTCCTACTCAATAAAGGACCAGGCTTATCAATAAGTACGAGTACACTGGGGAGCTGTACGGGAAGTTTCTAATCTCACACTACTCATAAACCCCTCTACGCTACCCTGTTGTGGGGAGACCAGTCCAAATCCATCCGGGTGCTCATTGACTCTGGGGCCGACGAGAGCTTTATTGACACTACCCTGGTGTCTTAGCTGGGTATCTCAACTCAACCCCTTTCCATCCCGATGGACGCCAGAGTGCTGGATGGGCACTCTATTGGCAGAGTCACCCACACTACGATTCCTATCAACCTGCCAGTTTCAGGCAACCACTGTGAGGATATGCAGTTTCTGCTCCTGGAGTCTCCTCATGTACCCATGATTTTCAGGTTTTCATGGCTCAATAGGCACATCCCTGTTATTGACTGGGTTACAGGTCGGAGTCCATTTTGCCATGCACACTGCCTGAAGTTGGTGCAGCCTGCCCCCAGGACTTCTCCCTGCTGGCTCGGGTAAGGCCTCAGATCTCTCTGCTGTTCCCACGGAGTACCAGGACTTACTGGATGTTTTCAGCTCTGCCCGCACCACATCTCTTCCTCCGTATCTGCCCTACGACTGTGCAATCAACCTTCTCCCGGGCACCGCACCACCTCAGGAGCGACTTCATTCCCTTTCAGGTCCGGAGACCAAAGCGATATAAGGGTATCTTGAGGACTCTCTCGATTAGGCGTCTACCTGCCTCCCGCGCCAGCACAGTGTTCTTCTTTGTGGAGAAGAATAACAAGACCCAGCATCTATGTATCGACTACCGGGTTCATAATGACATTACGATTAAAAACTGCTACCTGCTATCACTCATCTCCTCTGCTCTTGAGCCTCTCCAGGGGGCGGTTATCTTCTCCAAGTTGGACCTTTGGAACACCTACGGCTAGGAACGTGACATGCACTGCAGAACAATGAGGAGGAATGTTAGTTTGGTCAGATTTAAGTAGGGTGTCAGTGTTGTTTAAGGAGAGTGAGGACAGGTGTGGAGGCTGATTAGCAATGAGTTGTAGCAAATGTTTGTTAAGGATCTGCTTTCAAAGCAACTAGTTCAAGTGTTGCAAACAGACATGGAGGCTGATTGCAATGAGTAGCAGCTGGTGCTTGTTGAGTTGCTACGGAGCTGCATTCAAGGCAACTAGTTAAAGTGGCCACATTTAAGTCTTGTTCTCTCTAGTTACCTTTTTAAAATTCTTAACACCATTATCTGTTGTTGTGGAGGTAAAGTGTGGCTTTCATTTGTGCCATGTATAATAGATTGTTTGTGGTGAGGTTATTTTGTTTTCTCCTGCATGTTGTGATAGATCAAGGCTCTCCAACCCTGTTCCTGGAAAGATAACATCCCGTCGGTTTTCACTCCAATTGTAATCTAGCACACCTGATTCTAATAATTAGCTGTTTGATAAGCTGAATCATGTTAGTTACAACTGGGGTTGGAGTGAAAACCTACAGGAAGGTTGCTCTCCAGGAACAGGGTTGGAGAGACCTGTGACAGATGTTATTCCAGAATAAACAGAGATCCAGTCAGGTCAGCCAGGAGAATATAACTAAAATATGTTACAACTAACAGGCTTGGCTGCAGGCTACCGGGTGGAAATACATTTCAGGTTTTCTTTTGATACACTTTTACATGTGTTACTATTAAGAGAGTGTTATGAGAAGACTATGACTGTTATGGGTAATTTTGGGAAAAGCAGTAACCATGGGGCAATGGATGCTGGAGGGCTAGAGATAGAAGGATGTGTAGCAGGCTGCTGAGGGGACGTGAGATGGTGTTTGGTTTGGACCGGCATGTGCCATGTTTGTTGCCTTGGCTCACGGTTGGCTAAGTGTTCCCAGAGTTTCTGATTGATACTGGAATTGTGTCTATGAACTGGCTATGTGAAGTATCATGTTGGACAGAGCAGGTTTGGATCTGATTTTGACTAATACCCAGGCCTCTGTTTGACACAGGAAACTTGAAATGTCTAAATGTTGATTTGTACACAGGACAAATGTGACAATGTTATTACAGTAATGTGCTGCATAGTGTGAATCACGAGTGGAGGAATGTAGCTAACTTTCATCTAGACATGCAGTGGTTAAAGAACATGTGAGGGTGAATGACGCTTGAAGTCAAAACGTTGTCAACCATGTGAATCATATGAATGAATGTGTTGGTTTCTTACCACACAAGGTTTAAGAACACCAATCTAAGGAGAGGAGTAAAGATTTATCAGAGACCTCCCTGTCAGTCTCTGGACCATGTCCGTGTATGCGTCCGTCTGTATGTACGTGTGTGCATATGTGTGTGAATCACCAGGGGTCTCAGACAGGGGCCAAAACTCCATGGGAAAGGGGTTCATTAAAACTATGGCTTCAATACATCACATTATAAAGCCCCATCTCCAGATGTACTTATGGTCATTTTCAGGGACCAGAGACATGGAATGAGACGGTGGTACTTTAATTTCAGTGGGCCCCACAGATAGAGCCCTCCCACTGGACAATGAGTCACCTCAAACAGCCATTGTCGCTGCTTCATCTTAAACTACATATCTACACTGCTCCCAGTCAGTGAATGGAGCTGTGGGTTTGGATAAGCCGTCTGAATCACACCAAAGGAATCTGGGCCTCCACACCGCCTTTGTACTGAGACCAGGCCTCATGGTGTCACGTATGTGTGTGTGCTGAGGCCGTGGAGTCTGTACTGTGTGTGTGTGTGTGTCTGTCGTAATATCCGTATCTTTCTGTGTTTAGTTGGATGGCGTGAGGTCTCATAACCCCATAGCTCATACTATACTTACTCTGAAGGGTTATTAACACATGAAAAGTAGACAGTCTGCAGGAGGGCTATTTTCTCCTGTTTAGGAGGCCCCTCTATTAGATCCCCATTCACTTTCAAAAACAAACTCACACAAACACACACACACTCGGACTCTGCTCACTCTTCACATCCGTCTCTGTAACAAACTCTAGAGGCACTCAGCTGAATTATTTTGTCATGAATGTGATTAATGTCCTAGTGGGTCACTGGCTGTGCAATTAACGCTACGCACACACACATATGCAGTCTCAATTCTATACAATCAGTGTGGGTCAATAAAGGTTGAAATTTAGAAACTGCACAAGCACACATACTTACAGACAAACTTACAGACATACACGCACACACACACACACACGTAAATGTGATATCTCATAATAAAAAAAAAACACTGGTAATGAATTCCCCTGTGTGCTTCTACACATCTGGGAACCTTTTAGAGCCTGTGATAGATGTAGTAAGCCAGCTAACTGAGTGTGTATGCTTTATTTGTCCTCCATTTCTCTGTCATTCCACACATTTTATATGACAAATCTATCCTTTGTCCATGTGCCACTAATCATAAGTCCTAATCATTACAATATGAAAAGTACCTGTTACTTTCCCAATTCATGTTTGCAATACATAAGATGTAGAAAGCCTCAGTCAGATAAATGTATAACCTTTTTAGAGTAGAACATTGAGATTAATGTTCATAAAAACTTGCTTATCAAACATCTGTACGTCATGTACTGTACCTCTGCATATAGCTGCTCTCTAGTTTCAGGCCATGGCTTTGAAAAGGCATGATTTTTGTTGGTTGATTTTAACAGTGATTTCATCAAGATTATCACATGGGCCAAGGAATACAAACATACACATTCTGCCAAGATGAATCCAGGTCACTTGGTCCTGTTCAAATATTGCCTCTTCTTTTTTATTTTTTTATTTTTTATTTTTACAATACAAAATAAAAGACAGCATATAAACACACACAAACATCAACGACATCACCCTGCCCAGACCCACCTGCTCACCCCCCCCCAACCATAGCCCCTCCCACCAGCCTCCACTAACCGGTTTCATCAGAATCATGTCTCTGATCAAAGAGACTATAGTTCTGACTCAGTTCCCCCACTCAGCGTTCCAAGGACAAACCTGTTAACTTTAATGTGTTCGTACTGGCCAGCGGTTCAGTTACATTTCCAGTGCATTCACAAATGTGATTATCCTATGTTTTATACAGTGCCTTCAGAAAGTATTCACACCCCTTGACTTTTTCCACATTTTGTTGTGTTGCAGGCCGAATTTAAATTGTATTACATTTAGATTTTGTGCCATACAATACTCCATAATGTCAAAGGGGAATTATGTTTTTAGACATTTTTACAAATTAATAGTATTCAACCCCTTTGTTATGTCAAGCCTAAATAACTTCAGGAGTAAAATGTGCTTAACAAGTCAGATAATAAGCGGGATGGACTAACTGTGTGCAATAAGCATGACAGCCACAAAGGATCATTAGCTTCTTTTAAAGCTGTGAGTTGTTTCACATCACAAGCGTGTAGGCTTATATGCCTAGTTGGGAACCCTGTAATTTGGGCAGCGCACGTGGCAATAGGCCTAGCTAATTAATAAGATGAGGCTGTCAGTGAAAAGCAATGCATCTAAAATATGTGTGAAGATAATGTGTCTTCAGTATAATTTGAAATTCACAAGTAAACATTTGCTTAAAATCCTCACTATGGTACGTGGGACTAGCGTCCCACCTGGCCAAATTGCAGTGAAATTGTAGAGCGCCAAATTCATGAACAGAAATACTCATTATAAAAATTTATAAAACATACAAGTGTTATACATCAGTTTAAAGATGAACTTCTTGTTAATCCAACCACAGTGTCAGTTTTCAAAAAGGCTTTAAGGCGAAAGCTTACCATGCGATTATCTGAGAACAGCGCCCAGCAGACAAATCATTACAAACAGTTACCAGCCAAGTAGAGGAGTTACACAAGTCAGAAATAGCGATAAAATTAATCACTTACCTTTGATGATCTTCATATGGTTGCACTCACAAGATTCCCATTTACTCAATAAATGTTAGTTTTGTTCGATAAAGTCCCTGTTTACATCCAAAATCTTCCGTTTTGTTCGCACGTTTTTTTCAGTAATCCACAGGCTCAAACGCAGTCACAACAGGCAGATGAAAAATCCAAATAGTATCCGTAAAGTTCGTAGAAACATGTCGAACAATGTTTATAATCAATCCTCAGGTTGTTTTTAGCCTAAATAATCGATAATATTTCAACCGGACAATAATGTCGTCAATATAAAAGGTAAACAAGAAAGGCTCACTCTCGGTCGTGCGCATGAAAAACCTCTGGGACACTGTAGGGTCAACTCATTCAGAGTGGTCTTACTCTCTCATTTTTCAGAATACAAGTCTGAAACCATTTCTAAGGACTGTTGACATCTAGTGGAAGCCATAAGAAGTGCAATTTGAGCAATTTTGATACTGTAATGACATTCAATAGAAAACAACAAACATTTAAAAAATCCCACTTTCCGGATGGATTTTTCCCAGGTTTTTGCCTGCCATATCAGTTATGTTATACTCACAGACATTATTTTAACAGTTGTGGAAACTTTAGAGTGTTTTCTATCCAAATCTACCAATATATGCACATCCTAGCTTCTGGGCCTGAGTAGCAGGCAGTTTACTTTGGGCACGCTTTTCATCCGGAGGTGAAAATAGTGCCCCCTACCCTAGTGAAGTTTTAACAAGTCACATAAGTTGCATGGACTCACTCTATGTCTCTATGTGAAATAATATTGTTTAACATGATTTTTGAATGACTACCTCATCTCTGTACCCCCCCCCCACATACAAATATCTGTAAGGTCCCTCAGTCGGGCAGTGAATTCCAAACACCGATTCAACCACAAAGACCAGAGGGGTTTTTCAATGACTCGCAAAGAAGGGCACCTATTGGTAGATGGGTAAACATAAAAAAGAAGACATTAAATATCCCTTTGAGAATTGTGAAGTTATTATTTCCACTTTGGATGGTGTATCAATACACCCAGTCACTACAAAGATACAGCCATCCTTTCTAACTCAGACGGAGAAGAACAAAACCGCTCAAGGATTTCACCATGAGGCCAATGGTGATAGGAGATCTCAGGATGGATCAAAAACATTTTAGTTACAGCTGTAATGACTGCCAAACGTGATTCTAACATGATTTGACTGAATGATATGATCAAAATGCAGATTTTTTTTCCTTACGCTGAGATTGTGTTTTTTTTATGTACATCGTTAACAAAACATGACAATTTTAATCCCACTTTATAACACAACAAAATGTGGAAAAAGTCAGGGGGCATGAATACTTTCTGAAGGCACTGTGCATTCGGAAAGTATTTATACCCCTTGACTTTTCCACATTTTGTTACAATTCAGCCTTATTCTAAAATTTATTAAATTGCCCCCCCCTCAATCTACACACAATAATCCATAATGACAAAGCAAAAACAGGTTTTTCAAGCATTTTTGCAAATTGTACCAAAACATTTTTTGTTGAAATATTACATTAACATAAGTATTCAGACGCTTTACTCAGTATATTCTTGAAGTAGCTTTGACAGCAATTACATCCTAGAGTCTTCTTGGGTATGATGCTACAAACTTGGCACACCTGTATTTGGAGAGTTTCTCCCATTTTTCTCTGCAGATCCTCTCAAGCTCTGTCAGGTTGGATGGGGAGCGTCGCTGCACAGCTATCTTCCGGTCTTTCAGGTCAAAACCAGATTCTGAATCCAAGAGGTAAAGAGTGGCAGACTGGCTCGATGACAGGGCAGGCAGAAGAGGCAGGCAGGTACGGAGTCCAGAAAAAACAGGCAAGGGTCAAAACCGGGAAGACTAGAAAAAAGAGAATAGAAAACAGGAGCAGGGGAAAAACAAGCTGGTTGATTTGAAAACATACAAGACGAACTGGCACAGAGAGACTGGAAACACAGGGATAAATACACTGGGGAAAATAAGCGACGCCTGGAGGAGGTTTAGACAATCACAATAACAGGTGAAACAGATCAGGGCGTGGCAGTTGTCAGTCAGTAGCTGGCTACCAACTAGCTAGCTAAGTAGAATTAGCATTGGTTTAGTGTAGCATCAATATTGATAGTAGCTATCACTGCGTGTGGTGCAGCTCATGAGAACGCTGCAATCAATGCACACTATCAGTGATGGCCTACATTTTACGGGTCATCCCAGTCGACCTCCTCCGGCAGTCACACTTTAAATATTGTACAAGTTAATCTGACTTTGGTTATTCTTTGGAACCATATTCCCTTACACAGTTTAAGCTAGAATGCATTCAACATAACTTGCAGACTGGTCTGTATTAATGTGGTGAATGCTAGCTCATTAGTGCATACTGTTCCATGAGTCACACTATTAGCATACCTTTTACGGTATCATTTCAGTGTGCTTATGCTAGCTCATTAGTAAATATAATTGCATGAGTTACACACATTTTAAATAGGTGGTCCTGCCTGTCAGTCCATCTTTGCGTTATAGTAGTATTATTCTAGCGACTGTTCTTATTCTATCATATGGTATTGTAGCAATGACTTCATTCTAGTCTTCACAAATTAGTACTGTCATTAATTAATCTTTTGCTTGCATTTTGTTATCTTCACGTCTTAGTTCTATCATGTATTTTAGGCTGCAACTCTTGTGTGGTGAATGCTCGCACAGTGATATTCTTTGCTTCATTTTCTATACACAGTATGCCTAATGGCATGGCTGCACGTGCATGGTTAGGTTCTGTATCCATCCTTGCAGAGGTGAATGTTTGTGCTAATTCATGCATTGATTGTTATGTTCTGTATCATCTGCACATAGTCATTATGGCATGGTTGCTATTATTGCTATTGCCAATAGAACACAGTGAGGTCGTGGTGACAGAGGCCAACAATAGCTATCCCTTCCACATCATCTACTTGGAGCAGTGCAGTACGACGGCACACCATTTTAAGGTGGTAGTAAGCAAGTTTATGCGCACCTGGTTAAATAAAGGTGAAATAAAAAAATGAAAAATTGGCAAGATGGGCAGATAGTATAACACATTTTTTTTTTTTTACCTTTATTTAACTAGGCAAGTCAGTTAAGAACAAATTCTTATTTTCAATGACGGCCTAGGAACAGTGGGTTAACTGCCTGTTCAGGGGCAGAACGACAGATTTGTACCTTGTCAGCTCAGGGATTTGAACTTGAAGTCCACCGCTCTAACAACTAGGCTACCCTGCCGCCTGGGGCGGCACGCTCACTGTTTATATTCAAGCTTTGCTTGGGCAGTGAGTTACCCTGAAGGAGCAGAACCTATTTCAGATAAGATTTGCATGAAAAGAGCAGGTGTTCAGGTGTTCAGATTAGCAATGGCATGAAAGCAACTTAATTTGAACCCCACTTACTTAAAAAAAATGCAAACATAGAAATGAATACCTTTTATTCATGGTTAAAAGACTACGTTTAACTCAACAATATACAGTTTAACATTGAAACGATGTTACATCTAGCTCCTTCATAAGAACGGTGTGTGTGTGACATATAAAAGAGTACATCTTTAACCTATGGAAAGATAAAGGTTCAAAATGAAAATGTGATGTATCTCATGCTTAAGATTATTTATATGAAAAAGTACATTAAAAGTACCAAAAAATGTAAAGTAAAAAGTACAAAAACAACAGTTGACTAATGTGGATCCTAATTCTTGTTCTCATTATCACATTCTAAAGTTATGTATTGCTGCTAACTACTTTATTGAGGGATTGTTTGTTGTTATTGCTATGACTGTGATATGTGGTTGTGTCACCCAGCTATCTTATAGGTTGACTTTGGGCACAAAAAACGTTCCAACTCCACCCCTTTCTCCATTTTAAAACAGAAATGGGGTGTGCCTTTGGTGGATCATTCTGGTCATGCGCGACGACCAACATAGCTAGTTTGTTAGCTAAGCTAGCCTCTGTAGCTAGCCAGTAACTTCTCCAGTATGTGTTGACGCAATTTCACAGGATTTGTTTTTGGATGGAAGCTGTAGAGGTCGGTAACAAATAGCACTTCTGTAGCCAAATATCTTATTTATCAAGTTTTTTCAAGCATTAAATGACCTGGTATGATGGTGCATTGGTCAATGAATTGTTTAAAGATGTTTTTTTTTTTTTTTGCCCAAAGTCAACGCTGGGTAAGAGTGTCTGCTAAATTACTAAAATGTAAATGAAAATTAATGAATTTGTTGGACATAAAGTGCATCGGTATCCAAAATAACATACAGTATATGACATTAATAGGTAGCCAAGCCACTGTATTCCACTAGATCGGGGATGGGCAACTTTGATGGGGGTGGGGGCCACACATTGTTTTTACTCATCATGGGGGGACATAGTGGCTCATGGGTCTGCATACCCTCATTTCATGCAATTCTACTTATTTAGCAGTGGGGCGGAGAGGAATTAACAGATTTTACAGCTAATTTCCTGCAAAGGGGTTTGCCGTTTTTAGTATGATAACTGATGAGCAATGGGCCCCACCCCGGTCTGTAATACGACCGTGCTTACTACAAGTTTAGATAGCTGGCTGACATACTAACTTAGCAATAATAAAAAATAATAAAAATCGCTGACATGGGCTAACTGAGTGACTGTTAATACACAAATTTCGAAATATACAGTGAGTTGAAACCCCAACTGAGTCCCCCCCAATTAAAAAGAGTCCCCCTGCACTACTTCTACTATTACTATACTGCTACTAATACTATCACACTACAACTGTTGATGAGATTATGACTTGTTCTATATTACTATAACATTGATTTTCATAGTGTGTGGTTTGCTAAATATGATACTTTATAAATTCCATAATGTTTCATGAAACATTTACATGGTAGTCTGGCTGACAACAAACATGATTTGGTTAACCCACTGCATGTGTTTGAGATTTTCATACAGTAATGTACTCTGGTCAATGTCAGAATTAAAGGGAAACCTGAACTACAAAGTTATTAGTCATCTGAGTGAACTATCCCTTTTAAGTAATCTGGGTGAGCTATCCCTTTAATAAAATATGTAAGAATTGTTATTTTAACAATCTGGGTTAACTGTTCCTTTAATAAAATCTGGACATACTGTTCCTTTAATGTTTCCAGAACTGTGACGGAGCTACGGACCGCTACCCTCTCATTGGTCGCTCAATTAGCAGAGTTCTGACTCCAGATGTTCTAGAATTTTCAGAGAGACCGGAAATGCAAAAGCAGCATATCATTCCACATTATCGCTCATTGACCGTGTTCCCCTAACAGCTAAAACAGCCCACACGTTCACATACATACACCCACACACAAACAAACACACACATGCAGTGACGGGGTCATACATGGTCTCACTACCAGTCACAGTTCCACAGTTATCAACCAACTGTTGGCACCAAACATGACAACAACATTGTAATTATAATTCTAACTAGAGAGTAATTATCTTGGAACTTTTAGTGCCAATGTGTCACTGACTGAAATTCTAAATCTCCAATGAACTTTGGCAAACTGTGTATATCTGTGTCTCTTCTGAAGCTGCTCGGAAAATAACATCAAGACTATTTTTCACATTAAGACTGTTTATATAATATACTTCGACATACAGCATGGCTGGATACCAAACAAAAAGTATTGGTTGATTGGGTACTAGACCTGGATGTCCAATCACTCCTGTGTGTAAACATAGGCAGACATAGGCTCAATCCCAATACCCCCTATAGCCCTCCCCCCCATTTTGTGCAATCCCTCGATCCTCATTCAGTCGCAGTGCTGTCCCAATTCAACTTTAAGGGAGTGGTAGTGCCTTTTCAGCACTCTAGTTTAGGGTGGCAGGTAGCCTAGTGGTAAGAGTGGTGGGCCAATAACCGAAAGGTTGCTGGATCAAATTCCTGAGCTGACAAGGTAGAAATCTGTTGTTTTTCCCCTGAACAAGACAGTTAACTGTTCCCTGGTAGGCTGTCATTTTAAATAAGAATGTGTTCTCAACTGACTTGCCTAGTTAAATAAAAAAATATATAGTTGGCCCTCCAAACAAAGGAAATTGAGATGCATGATTACTTCATACTGAATCGTGCAAAAAATATACAGTTCAGAGAAATATGTTAGTTAATCTAGAGACAAGTGATTATGCATATTTTAAGTCAAAGTTAATTCACGAAAACCTACTTATTAACAAGCTATCTAGCTGACTAGCTAACATTATCCAACTAGCTAAACATTTAGTGTGCTATATGGGCATTTGACATTTGTATGAATTGTTTGGCCCTGTCCGGGGGTGTCCTCGGATGGGTCCACAGTGTCTCCTGACCCCTCCTGTCTCAGCCTCCAGTATTTATGCTGCAGTAGTTTATGTGTTGGGGGGCTAGGGTCAGTTTGTTATATCTGGAGTACTTCTCCTGTCCTATTCTGTGTCCTGTGTGAATCTAAGTGTGCATTCTCTAATTCTCTCCTTCTCTCTTTCTTTCTCTCTCTCGGAGGACCTGAGCCCTAGGACCATGCCCCAGGACTACCTGACATGATGACTCCTTGCTGTCCCCAGTCCAACTGACCGTGCTGCTGCTCCAGTTTCAACTGTTCTGCCTTATTATTATACGACCATGCTGGTCATTTATGAACATTTGAACATCTTGGCCATGTTCTGTTATAATCTCCACCTGGCACAGCCAGAAGAGGACTGGCCACCCCACATAGCCTGGTTCCTCTCTAGGTTTCTTCCTAGGTTTTGGCCTTTCTAGGGAGTTTTTCCTAGCCACCGTGCTTCTACACCTGCATTGCTTGCTGTTTGGGGTTTTAGGCTGGGTTTCTGTACAGCACTTTGAGATATCAGCTGATGTACGAAGGGCTATATAAATAAATTTGATTTGATTTGATTTGTAATTTGTGTTGTTTAATATTTTAGGGAATCCTGAACAATCCAGCCAGTCATCTTGAGAAATCCAGCTGATGTAAAGAATCTAACTTGCTGCAAATTGAATGTAGAATTTTTGTAATTTTGCCTTTATTAAAAAATATTTCAAAGCCAGTCACTTTATTGTAGTAACGTAACGTTAATGTTAGAGATTGGAGATATTTGCCAATGCAGGTAACGTAGCAGCAGGGCTTGGAACCGGTTCAGGGAACTGAAAAGTGGAAAAAAATAATCAAGATTCATAAACGAAACCTGGAACGAAAGTGATCCATATGTTCCGAAACAGAAACATTATTTTAAAAGCATTGGAACTGGTTAATAACATTATTTACGTTCCAAGCATTTTTTCTAGTCCCACAACAAACTGCCTATGCAAAGCCACAAAGCCTCTTTCACTTATTTCAGTGTCTGCCAGCAAGCCAAAAATATTTGATTGTGTGTGCTTGGGCTACCTGCCACTCACCCCACCCAAGCATAGGCTACTGCACTGACATTACAAGCTTGATTCAGAAGATAGGGAGAGATTTTTAATTAGCTAGAGAATTGGTAAACTTTTTCAATGCTAGTTAAGGATACTATATGCCTAGTTAGAGATCATGCATGTCATAGCAAGATTCCCAGCGTTTCAAGCCTCCTCCTCAACCCTCTCTCCCCACCTGCAACATTTTAGTTGCATTTTGCACCTTAGGCGACACTTGTCTGTCCATCATGCATGTAAACAACTAGCTTACCTGCTCTATCCGCACTGATTGGTGATTATTTGACCCTACTGGTCATCTATGAACATTTGAACATCTTGAAAAACCATCTGGCCTTAATGACCATGTACTCATATAATCTCCACCCGACACAGCCAGAAGAGGACTGGCCACCCTTCAGAGCCTGGTTCCTCTCTAGGTTTCTTCCTAGATTCCTGCCTTTCTAGGGAGTTTTTCCTGGCCACCGTGCTTCAACATCTGCATTGCTTGCTGTTTGGGGTTTTAGGCTGGATTTCTGTATAAGCACTTTGTGACATCTGCTGATGTAAAAAGGGCTTTATAAATACATTTGATTGATTGATTAAATGTTGTTTTTTTATGTTGATTTCACAGGTTAAAAAATGAACAGAAAGGAACAATATAAAATCGGTCCTTTATTTTGGTTCAAATGTCACGCCCTGACCTGAGACATCTCTGTTTTCTTTATATTTTGGTTAGGTCAGGGTGTGACTAGGTGGGTACGCTAGTTTTTGTATTGTCTAGGGTTTTTTGTATATCTAGGGTTTTTGTAGGTCTAGGTGATTTGTATGTCTATAGTGGCCTGATATGGTTCCCAATCAGCGGAAGCTGTTTATCGTTGTCTCTGATTGGGGATCATATTTAGTTAGCCATGTTTTTGGGATCTTGTCTATGTGTAGTTGCCTGTCAGCAATTGTTTGTATAGCGTCACGTTTCATTTTGTTATTTTGTTTGTTTGTTCAGTGTTCATTCTTTTTAATAAATAAGAAATGTACGCATACTACGCTGTGCCTTGGTCCGATGACGAACGTGACAGATGATCCCACCAAAAATGGACCAAGCAGCGTGGTCAGGAGGAATGGACCTGGGAGGAGATTCTGGGTGGAGCAGGAACCTGGACGTAGGCTGGGGAGTATCGCCGTCCTAAGGAGGAGATAGAGGCAGCGAAAGCGGAACGGCGATATTACGAGGAGTTGTACCAACGAGAAAAGCACGAGAGGCAGCCCCATAAGATTTCTTTGGGGGTGGCACACAGGGAGGTTGGCTGAGTCAGGTTGGAGACCTGAGCCAACTCCTCATGCTTACCATGGGGAGCGTGTGACTGGTCAGAGACCGTGTTACGCAGTTATGCACACGGTGTCTCCAGTTCGCATTCATAGCACGGTGCGCTCTACTCCAGCTCCTCGCATTTGCCGGGCTAGAATGGGCATCCAGTCAGGACGGATGGTGCCGGCCCAGTGCTCCTGGTCTCCAGTACACCTCCTTGGACTAGGATATCCTGCGCCGGCTCTGCGTACTGTGTCTCCGGTGCGTCTGCACAGCCCAGTGCGTCCTGTGCTAGCGCCCCGCACTTGCCGGGCTCAAGTGAGCATCCAGCCAGGATACATTATGCCAGCTCTATGCTCCAGATCTCCAGTGCGCCTCCATAGTCCAGTACGTCCTGTACCTGCTACCCGGACTCGCGCTGAGGTGCGTGTCATCAGCCCGGTACCACCAGTGCCGGCACCACGCAACAGACCTCCAGTGCGCCTCCACAGTCCAGTACGTCCTGTGCCTCCTCCCCGCACTCGCCCTGAGGTGCGTGTCTTCAGCCCGGTGCCACCTGTACTGGTCCCACGCACCAGGTCTCCAGTGCGCCTCCACAGTCCAGAACCTCCTGTGCCTGCTCCCTGCACTCGCCCTGAGATGTGTGTCTTCAGCCCGGTACCACCAGTGCCAGCACCACGCATCAGGTCTCCAGTGCGCCTCCACAGTCCAGAACTTCCGGCGACAGTTCCCATTCCAGAGCTTCCGGCGACAGTTCCCAGTCCGGAGCTTCCGGCGACAGTTCCCAGTCCGGAGCTTCCGGCGACAGTTCCCAGTCCGGAGCTTCCGGCGACAGTTCCCAGTCCGGAGCTTCCGGCGACAGTTCCCAGTCCGGAACTTCCAACGACGTTTCACAGTCCGGAACCTCCAACGACGTTTCACAGTCCGGAACCTCCAACGCCGTTTCACAGTCCGAACCTCCAATGACGGGCCACAGTCCGGAACCTCCAACGATGGGCCACAGTCCGGAACCTCCAACGATGGTCCACAGACCGGGGTTTCCGGCGACGGTCCCCAGTCCGGGGTCTCCGGCGACGGTCCCCAGTCTGGGGCCTCCGGCGATGATCCGCAGTCCAGAGCCTCCGGCGATGATCCACGGTCCGGTTCTACAAAGGCGGAGGAATCAGCGTAAAGAAAGGGGGCTGCGTCCAGAACCGGAGCCGCCACCGAGGGTAGATTCCCACCCGGACCCTCCCTATAGGTTCAGGTTTGCGGCCAGGAGTCTGCACCTTTGGCGGGGGTCCTGTCACGCCCTGACCTGAGATATCTGTTTTCTTTATATTTTGGTTAGGTCCGGGTGTGATTGGGGTGGGTACGCTAGTTTTTGTCTTGTCTAGGGGGTTTTGTATGTCTAGGGTTTTCCTCGGTCTAGGTGATTTGTATGTCTATGGTATTATTGTTGTCTCTGATTGGGGATCATATTTAGGTAGCCATTTCCCTTTGGTGTTTTTGGGATCTTCTCTATGTGTAGTTGCTTGTCAGCACTCGTTTGTATAGCTTCACGTTTCATTTTGTTATTTTGTTCAGTGTTCATTCTTTTTAGTAAATAAGAATGCACGCATACCACGCTGCGCCTTTGTCCGATTTTTATAACGAACGTGACATCAAACCGGTTCAGAACTTTGTTTTTCCAATCGGAACAGTGGAAAGAAACAAAAAAGAATGGTGGTTCAGAACGAAGAGATTGGAAAATAATTTTGGTTCCAACCCCTGCTACCCCTAGCTAACTCTTTTCTTCCTTATTGTGCAGTGGAGGATAAAATACCTGTATGCTATGGATGTGTAGCTATGTAGCCGATCTGTGTACTGACCCTGAAAACGTTTGGTATAAATATTAGTTCAGAACAGTAGTTTTAATTGTTCTAGCTAAAGTGCCTTCACTGGTAATGACTGAATGAAATGTGACGGTTAAACCGCTATGGAATAAAAGTCCTGCTTCTGTACTACTCCACATTGAACCGCAGCCAGAGGATGGGTACATTACGGGTCCATTGTTGTTCTGCTGTTCTCATTTGATGTTCATATGGTATGTACATATTTGTTGCATGAGAAATATAAGGAAAGTTATTACTGCAGCCAGTGTAGGCATTCTGAAAAACACAAGGTTCATCGTCAATTAATTGCGTGGTGTCCATGGCCGTTTCTGATGTGCGCAAGTGATGTAGCGATGTCCCATTCCCAAGTGTTATTATAGCTCTCCCTACCACTAGTTGCTCCATTTTTGAGTGCCACTCCCCCACAGAGGGACACTCGAATACGAGGGGAGGGCTAAGGGATTGAGCCATTGTACGTTCTAGTGGCTCTGCCATGCATGTGTGAACACCTCCATGCCCCTTAGATCTTTCCCAGAATGTACTGTTGAACCTTGTACACTCCCCAGGACAAGCTGATAGAGTTGGATTGTGAGGCTTGAATCCTGTTATGAATCCTCCCTCTCTCTCCATCTCAGCCCCATCAATGCGTACTTTAAGCCCAGTCCTTACTCCTGAATGACAGAGAAGCCGGTGGCCAAAACAGCAACAAAAAATTGCTCTTTACTGATGAAATAGGATAATAAAAAATGGTATATACATCATTGATAAAAACATACACTCACACAGATATAATTGCACTTGGCGCTAGTGCCTATAAGGTGGTGGTTTTGGAAAGCCGTGGGTTGAATGGTTCCGCGATGGACAGGATAAGTGCTGTTCAGCGTGCGTGACGGGAGAGTACATGTTACATATTACAACCTACACGTCTCATGTTACATGTCTGTTGGTAGGTCTTCCTGCAGGCTCTCTAGTTGGTCTGCTTGGATGTCTTCATCCTGAAAGAACAAAACAGAGTATTAATATAAGACAGTTAACAGAGCCACAACATTTTTTCCTGTTTCCCCCCTGTGAGTTCAGGTCAACCACTTGACTGTTGCGCGACTGTATTTAGATTAATGACTATTTGTTTTAGTTATAGTCTGCCTCCCAGAGTTATACTTGTAACATCTGCTCCTGCTACGCCCTCTGGTGGTCATCCGGTGTTCTCTTGACCTGCAGCGTGCACGCACACACACACACACACCACACACACACACACACACACACACACACACACACACACGTGTGCTGGAGTCGGAGCAGATCCCTACCAGCTGCAAATTGTTCCATAAATCAAGATCTCTACAAATGCTCATTCCTGCCACTTCAAATCAAATCTATTTGTCACATACTCATGGTTGGCAGATGTTAATTCAACTGTAGTGAAATGCTTGTGCTTCTAGTTCTGACAATGCAGTAATAACCCATGAGTAATCTAACCTAACAATTTCACAACAACTACCTTATACACACAAGTGTAAAGGAATGAATACGAATATGTACATAAAAATATATAAATGAGCGATGGCCGAACGGCAAAGGCAAGATGCAGTAGATAGTATAGAGTTCAGTATATACATCCAGTATGAGATGAGTAATGTAGGGTATGACAACATTATATAAAGTAGCTAGTGATAAATTGATTACATACATTTTTCCATTATTAAAGTGGCTAGAGTTGATTCAGTATGTTGGCAGCAGCCACTCAATGTTAGTGATGGCTGTTTAACAGTCTAATGGCCTTGAGATAGAAGCTGTTTTTCAGTCTCTCGGTCCCCGCTTTGATGCACCTGTACTGACCTCGCCTTCTGGATGATAGCGGGGTGAACAGGCAGGGGCGCGGGTGGTTGTTGCCCTTAATGATATTTTGGCCTTTCTGTGACATCGGGTGGTGTAGGTGTCCTGGAGGGCAGGTAGTTTGCACTCAGTGATGCGTTGTGCAGACCTCACTACCCTCTGGAGAGCCTTCCGGTTATGGGGGGAGCAGCTGCCGTACCAGGTGGTGAAACTCTCGATTGTGCATCTGTAAAAGTTTGTGAGTGTTTTTGGTGACAATCAGAATTTCTTCAGCCTCCTTGAGGTTGAAGAGGCGCCTTCTTCACCACGCTGTCTGTGTGGGTGGACCATTTCAGTTTGTCCGTGATGTGTAAGCCGAGGAACTTTCCATCCTCTCCACTACTGTCCCGTCAATGTAGATAGGGGGCTGCTCCCTCTGTTTCCTGAAGTCCACGATCATCTCCTTTGTTTAATTGACATTGAGTGTGAGGTTATTTTCCTGACGCCACACTCCGAGGGCCCTCACCTCCTCCCTGTAGGCCGTCTCGTCGTTGTTGGTAATCAAGCCTACCACTGTAGTGTCGTCTGCAAACTTGATGATTGAGTTGGAGGCGTGCATGGCCATGCAGTCGTGGGTGAACAGGGAGTACAGGAGAGGGCTGAGAACGCACCCTTGTGGGGACCCAGTGTTGAGGATCAGCGGGGTGGAGATGTTGTTACCTACCCTCACCACCTGGGGGCGGCCCGCCAGGAAGTCCAGGACCCAGTTGCACAGGGCGGGGTCGAGACCCAGGGTCTCGAGCTTAATGACGAGTTTGGAGGGTACTATGGTGTTAAATGCTGAGCTGTAATGGATGAACAGCATTCTTACATAGGTATTCCTCTTCTCCAGATGGGTTAGGGCAGTGTGCAGTGTGATAGTGATTGCGTCGTCTGTGGACCTATTGAGGCGGTAAGCAAATTGGAGTGGGTCTAGGGTGTCAGGTAGGGTGGAGGTGATATGGTCCTTGACTAGTCTCTCAAAGCACTTCATGATGACGGAAGTGAGTTCTACAGGGCGGTAGTCATTTAGCTCAGTTAACTTATCTTTCTTGGGAACAGGAATAATGGTGGCCCTCTTGAAGCATGTGGGGACAGCAGACAGGGATAAGGATTGATTGAATAGGTCTGTAAACACACCAGCCAGCTAGTCTGTGCATGCTCTGAGGACACGGCCGGGGATGCCGTCTGGGAGTGCAGCCTTGCGAGGGTTAACAGGTTTTGCAGGTTTTGGTAGCGGGCTGTGTCAGTGGCACTGTATTGTCCTCATAGTCTGTCTGGGAGCAAGGCATTGTGATCCGCGACAGGGCTGGTTTTTATTTTGTAGTCTATGATTGACTGTAGACCCTGCCACATACCACCCGTGTCTGAGCCGTTGAATTGCGACTCCACTTTGTCTCTGTACTGAAGCTTAGCCTGTTTGATTGTCTTGCGGAGAGAATAGTTACACTGTTTGTATTCGGTTATGCTTCCGGTCACCTTGCCCTGATTAAAAGCAGTGGTTTGTGTGTTCAGTTTGGCACGAATGCTGCCATCAATCCACGGTTTCTGGTTGGGGAATGTTTTAATAGACGCTGTGGGTACAACATCACCGATGCACTTGTTAATAAACCCGCACACCGAATCAGCGTATTCGTCAATGTTGTTGTTCACCGCAATGTGGAACATATCCCAGTCCACGTGATCGAAGCAATCTTGAAGCGTGGACCCTGATTGGTCGGACCAGCGTTGAACAGACCTGAGCGTGGGTGCTTCCTGTTTTAGTTTCTGTCTATAGGCTGGGAGCAACAAAATGGAGTCGTTGTCAGCTTTTCCGAAGGGAGGGCAGGGGAGGACCTTATATGTGTCGCTGAAGTTAGAATAACAGTGGTCTAGAGTTTTGCCAGCCCTGGTAGCACAATCGATATGCTGATAGAATTTGGGGAGCCTTGTTTTCAGATTAGCCTTGTTAAAATCCCCGGCTACAATAAATGCAGCCTCAGGATATGTGGTTTCCAGTTTACATAGTCCAATGATGTTCTTTCAGGGCCGTCAATGTGTCTGCATGGGGGGGAATATACACGACTGTGATTATGATCGAAGGGAATTCTCTTGGTAGATAATACGGTCGGCATTTGATTGTGAGGAATTCTAAGTCAGGTGAACAAAAGGACTTGAGTTCCTGTATGTTGTTATGATCACACCACGTCTCGTTAATCATAAGGCATACACCCCCGCCCTTGTTCTTACCAGAGAGATGTGTGTTTCTGTCTGCGCAATGCGTGAAGAAACCAGGTGGCTGTACCGACACAGATAGCGTGTATCGAGTGAGCCATGTTTCCGTGAAACAAAGAACGTTACAGTCTCAGATGTCTCTCTGGAATGCTACCCTTTCTCAGATTTCGTCTACCTTGTTGTCAAGAGACTGGACATTGGCGAGTAGTATGCTCGGGAGCGGTGCGCGATGTGCCCGTCTACTGAGACTAACCAGAAGACTGCTCCGTCTGCCCCTTCTACGGCGCCATTGTTTTGGGTCGCCAGCTGGGATCCGATCCATTGTCCTGGGTGGTAGGCCAAACAGAGGATCCGCTTCGGGAAAGTCGTATTCCTGGTCTTAATTTTGGTGAGTAAACATTGCTCTTATATCCAATAGTTCCTCCCGACTGTATGTAATAAAACCTAAGATTACCTGGGGTAACAATGTAAGAAATAACAAATAAAAAAACTAAATACTTTATAGTTTTATAGTTAGGAAGGCGAAGCGAGGCGGGCCATCTCTGTCGGCGCCGGAAGTGATAGCAACTTCCACCCTGCCAGATTGTAATCTCTGCTCAGTCAGTCATTAGCCTGACTGAGTCAGTCATCAGTCCTAGCCTTTGTTAGTTCTGAAGATCCTGTTGCTCTGCTGTGCTTTTTTCCCTTCCTTACACCGTTTTGTCCTCTCTTGCAGTTACCGCTCTGTCCCTGTCTCCTGTTCCACAACTCACCACCCAACCACCTTGCCCTAGATATCATTCACCACCACTACCTTGGATTCCCCTCAGGACCTGTTTCCCTGTTCAACTCAGCCAACTCCAACCTCACTCTACACTTCTGGTTTTTCTGCAATTCATCTGAGCTACCCCGGTTCTGCACTCCATATTTCTCTGTTTCTCTTTTCTCTACCCACAGAACAGAGAAACAGTTTTTACTGATCCAATTCTTCTTGAACAAAGGCATTCTCAAGGTTTTGAAAATATCACGTAAGCATAGTGCAACAAAAGGGGTAACAAAAGTAAATTGAAATAAATTTGCTAAAATTATATAATTACTCCAGTCTATACAGAAACAAATGAAATACTTAATCGGCGAGCATGACTTACCCACAAAGGCTCATTAGCTTCTTTTAAAGCTGTGGATTGTTTCAAATCACATGTGTGTAGGCCTATATGACTAGTTGGGAAGCCCGTAATTTGAGCAGCGTGCGTAGCAATAGGTCTAGCTGATTAATAAGATGTGGCTGTCGGTGAAAAGCAATGCATTTAAAATGTGTGAAATTCACGAGTAAAGATTTGCTTATTACAGTGCCTTGCGAAAGTATCCGGCCCCCTTGAACTTTGCGACCTTTTGCCACATTTCAGGCTTCAAACATAAAGATATAAAACTGTATTTTTTTGTGAAGAATCAACAACAAGTGGGACACAATCATGAAGTGGAACGACATTTATTGGATATTTCAAACTTTTTTAACAAATCAAAAACTGAAAAATTGGGCGTGCAAAATTATTCAGCCCCTTTACTTTCAGTGCAGCAAACTCTCTCCAGAAGTTCAGTGAGGATCTCTGAATGATCCAATGTTGACCTAAATGACTAGTGACGATAAATACAATCCACCTGTGTGTAATCAAGTCTCCGTATAAATGCACCTGCACTGTGATAGTCTCAGAGGTCCGTTAAAAGCGCAGAGAGCATCATGAAGAACAAGGAACACACCAGGCAGGTCCGAGATACTGTTGTGAAGAAGTTTAAAGCCGGATTTGGATACAAAAAGATTTCCCAAGCTTTAAACATCCCAAGGAGCACTGTGCAAGCGATAATATTGAAATGGAAGGAGTATCAAACCACTGCAAATCTACCAAGACCTGGCCGTCCCTCTAAACTTTCAGCTCATACAAGGAGAAGACTGATCAGAGATGCAGCCAAGAGGCCCGTGATCACTCTGGATTGAACTGCAGAGATCTACAGCTGAGGTGGGAGACTCTGTCCATAGGACAACAATCAGTCGTATATTGCACAAATCTGGCCTTTATGGAAGAGTGGCAAGAAGAAAGCCATTTCTTAAAGATATCCATAAAAAGTGTTGTTTAAATTTTGCCACAAGCCACATGGGAGACACACCAAACATGTGGAAGAAGGTGCTCTGGTCAGATGAAACCAAAATGGAACTTTTTGGCAACAATGCAAAATGTTATGTTTGGCGTAAAAGCAACACAGCTCATCACCCTGAACACACCATCCCCACTGTCAAACATGGTTGTGGCAGCATCATGGTTTGGGCCTGCTTTTCTTCAGCAGGGTCAGGGAAGATGGTTAAAATTGATGGGAAGATGGATGGAGCCAAATACAGGACCATTCTGGAAGAAAACCTGATGGAGTCTGCAAAAGACCTGAGACTGGGACGGAGATTTGTCTTCCAACAAGACAATGATCCAAAACATAAAGCAAAATCTACAATGGAATGGTTCAAAAATAAACATATCCAGGTGTTAGAATGGCCAAGTCAAAGTCCAGACCTGAATCCAATCGAGAATCTGTGGAAAGAACTGAAAACTGCTGTTCACAAATGCTCTCCATCAAACCTCACTGAGCTCGAGCTGTTTTGCAAGGAGGAATGGGAAAAAATGTCAGTCTCTCGATGTGCAAAACTGATAAAGACATACCCCAAGCGACTTACAGCTGTAATCGCAGCAAAAGGTGGCGCTACAAAGTATTAACTTAAGGGGGCTGAATAATTTTGCACACCCAATTTTTCAGTTTTTGATTTGTTAAAAAAGTTTGAAATATCCAATAAATGTCATTCCACATCATGATTGTGTCCCACTTGTTGTTGAATCTTCACAAAAAATACAGTTTTATATCTTTATGTTTGAAGCCTGAAATGTGGCAAAAGGTCACAAAGTTCAAGGGGGCCGAATACTTTCGCAAGGGACTGTAAGTCACATAAGCTGCATGGACTCACACTGTGTGCAATATAATTGTTTAACATGATTTTTGAATGACTACCTCATCTCTATACCCCCCCATACAAATATCTGTAAGGTCCCTCAGTCGAGCAGTGAATTTCAAACACTCATTTAACCACAAAGACCAGAGAGGTTTTCCATCGCATCGCAAAGAAGGGCACCTATTGGTAGATGGGTAAAGCTAAAAAAGCAGACATTGAATATCCCTTTGAGCACGGTGAATCAATACCGCCAGTCGCTACAAAGACACAGCCGTCCTTCCTAACTCCTTTGCCGGAGAGGAAGAAATCCTCAGGAATTTCACCATGAGGCCAATGGCGACTTTTAATCAGTTAGAGTTTAATGGCTGTGATAGGAAAAAACTGAGGATGGATCAACAACAATGTAGTCACTCCACAATACTAACCTAAATGACAGAGTGAAACGAAGGAAGCCTGTGCAGAATAAAAAATATGCCAAAACATGCATCCTGTTTGCAATAAGGTACTAAAGTAAATCTGCAAATAAATTGTGGCAAAAAATATACTTTATGTCCTGAATACAAAGCATTATGTTTGAGGCAAATCCAACACATCACTGGGTAGCATTCAAAATATTTTCCAACATGGTGGTGGCTGCATTATGTTATGTGTATGCTTTACATTGGCAAGGACTAGGGAGTTTTTTGGGGGGATAAAAATAAACAAAATAGAGCTGGGAGACATTCACCTGAAACCCAAGGCCAAATATACACTGTAGTTGCTTAAGAAGTTGACATTGAATGTTCCTGAGTGGCCTTGTTAAAATGTAGACTTAAATCAGGTTGAAAACCTATGGCAAGACTTGAAAATGGCTGTCTAACAATGATCAACAACAAACTTGACAGAGCTTGAATAATTTTTAAAAGAATGATGTGGAAATGTTGTACAATCCTGGTGTGCAAAACTTTTAGATTTACCCAAAAAGACTCACAGCTGTAATCGTTGCCGAATGTGATTCTAACATGTATTGACTCAGGGGTGTGAAAATGTATGTAAATGATATATTTCTGTATTTCATTTTCAATACATTTGCAAAAAAATCTAAAAACATGTTTTCACTTTGTCATTATGGGGTATCGTGTGTAGATGGGAGAGATTTTTTGTATTTATTTAATATATTTTGAATTCAGGCTGTATCATAAAAAATGTGGAATACAGAGTCTTGCAAAACTATTCATCCCCCTTGGCGTTTTCCCTATTTTGTTGCCATACAACCTGTAATTTAAATATATATTTTTGGGATTTCATGTAATGGACAAACACAAAATAGTCCAAATTGGTGAAGTGAAATGAAAAAAATTACTTGTTTCAATACAATAAAAAGCAGAAAAGTGGTGCGTTCATATGTTTTGTTATGAAGCACCTAAATAAGATCTGGTGCAAACAATTACCTTCAGAAGTCACATAATTAGTTAAATAAAGTCCACCTGTGTGCAATCTAAGTGTCACATAATCTCAGTATATATACACCTGTTCTGAAAGGCATGCAATACCACAAAGTAAGGGGCACCACCAATCAAGGGGTACTATGAAGACCAAGGAGCTCGCCAAACAGGTCAGGGACAAAGTTGTGGAGAAGTACAGATCAGAGTTGAGTTATACAAAATACCAGAAACTTTGAACATCCCACGGAGAACCATTAAATCTATTATTAAATTGTTTTAAGAATATGGCACCACAACAAACCTGCCAAGAGAGGGCCGCCCACCAAACTCACAGAACAGGCAAGAAGGGCATTAAATCAAAGAGGCAACAAAGAGACCAAAGATAACCCTGAAGGAACTGCAAAGCTCCAAATAACATAAAATCAGCAGAAATTGGAGTATCTGTCCATAGGACCACTTTCAGCCGTACACTGCACAGAGCTGGGCTTCATGGAAGAATGTCCAGAAAAAATAAGAATACGTATTCCCGATGATAGTCAACCGAGGTCAAAGTAATAGAAGGCAAAGTCGAGAACACATATACATAACATAGATGGCAGGTAGCTATATTTATAACATAGATGGTAATTGAATAACTGCAAACGTCACGTTCTGACCTTTGTTATGTCTTCGTTTTAGTATAGTCAGGGCGTGAGTTGGGTGGGTTGTCTATGTTCCTTTTTCTATGTTTTGGGATTTCTGTGTTTGGCCTGGTATGGTTCTCAATCAGAGGCAGCTGTCAATCGTTGTCCCTGATTGAGAACCATACTTAGGTAGCCTGGTTTCACTTTTGACTTGGGTGATTATGTTTCCGTTTCAGTGTTTGCACCATTCGGGACTGCTTTCGGTATTCATTTTTTGATTATCTTGTTTTTTTGTATTTTTGTATTCATTCCTATTAAAATACATAATGGATACATACCACGCTGCGCATCGGACTTACGATCCTTCCTAGTACTCCTCCTCGTCAGAAGACAACCGTTACAAAACATGCGTGACGAAATTAAATAAATAAATCATGCACTGATGTCAGAGCAAGATTTGTGCTCATGTTTGAGGAAGTTTGAACAATGTGGGTGCGTCTCTAATTAGTGTTCCTCTCTTAACCCTTACACAGGAAGAAAACATATACATTGGGGTCCAAAATTGACACTCTTGTACTGACACACTTGATAAAGAGCAAAAATGAATTTATAAAACAAATAATTAAAATACTGAGCTTTATGAGGTTATTTTCCTGGGGTCAGGAAAATAACCTCACACTCAACGTCAACAAAACTAAGGAGATGATTGTGGACTTCAGGAAACAGCAGAGGGAACACCCCCCTATCCACATCGATGGAACAGTAGTGGAGAGGGTAGCAAGTTTTAAGTTCCTCGGCATACACATCACAGACAAACTGAATTGGTCCACTCACACAGACAGCATCGTGAGGAAGGCGCAGCAGCGCCTCTTCAACCTCAGGAGGCTGAAGAAATTCGGCTTGTCACCAAAAGCACTCACAAACTTCTACAGATGCACAATCGAGAGCATCCTGGCGGGCTGTATCACCGCCTGGTATGGCAACTGCACCGCCCTCAACCGTAAGGCTCTCCAGAGGGTAGTGAGGTCTGCACAACGCATCACCGGGGCAAACTACCTGCCCTCCAGGACACCTACACCACCCGATGCTACAGGAAGGCCATAAAGATCATCAAGGACATCAACCACCCGAGCCACTGCCTGTTCACCCCGCTGTCATCCAGAAGGCGAGGTCAGTACAGGTGCATCAAAGCTGGGACCGAGAGACTGAAAAACAGCTTCTATCTCAAGGCCATCAGACTGTTAAACAGCCACCACTAACATTGAGTGGCTACTGCCAACACACTGTCAATGACACTGACTCTACTCCAGCCACTTTAATAATGGGAATTGATGGGAAATGATGTAAATATATCACTAGCCACTTTAAACAATGCTACCTTATATAATGTTACTTACCCTACATTATTCATCTCATATGCATACGTAGATACTGTACTCTATATCATCGACTGCATCCTTATGTAATACATGTATCACTAGCCACTTTAACTATGCCACTTGTTTTACATACTCATCTCATATGTATATACTGTACTCAATATCATCTACTGTATCTTGCCTATGCCGCGCTGTACCATCACTCATTCATATATCCTTATGTACATATTCTTTATCCCCTTACACTGTGTATAAGACAGTAGTTTTTTGGAATTGTTAGTTAGATTACTTGTTCGTTATTACTGCATTGTCGGAACTAGAAGCACAAGCATTTCGCTACACTCGCATTAACATCTGCTAACCATGTGTATGTGACAAATAAAATTTGATTTGATTTGATTTGGCATCGTTGAATATTAATTTCTGATTGGCTTGAAGGGCATTCTAGAGTGTGCATTATTTCCCTCTAACACACGGCATATAAGCACAGTAAAATTCAATGGCTATAGTTCATTCTTACTTGTTTTGTTTAAGCTGCTTTTGAAAGCAAATGTCAATTTTTTTTTTGATATTTTTTTGTTGTTGTTTTTTGTTTGTTATCAAAATACATTTTCATAATAGCAAGCTAGGACTGATGGTTTGGTTTGGTTACCACGGCAACTACTGTAGCTATCTAGTAAACTTGCTATCTACTTCAGTAGATGTTGAATCAATCAATCAATCAATCAAATTGATTTATGAAGCCATTTTCAGCCGATGTCACAAAGTGCTATACAGAAACCCAGCCTAAAAGCCCAAACAGAAAGCAATGCAGATGTAGAAGCACGGCGGCTAAGAAAAACTCCCTATAACATATTTATACCGGCAAATGAAGACATTTTTAAAGCAAATGTATTAAATGATAGCCATTGTTTAAAAGGGACAATCAACTCAGGGTTCTATGCGATCTCTGGAAACTAATGCAACTACGCGGAAGGTCAGTGCCACTCTGCTAGCGTGTCGTTGGAAACACCTTCCACGTCGTTCATTATTTTCCATAGAACGCATAGCTCCTCGTTGATTATCCCTTGCATAATGTGAACTTTCTGAACTTTCTGTGAAAGTTCCCAGAACATTCGTTAGTTTACAGCAACTGTTTTCATAACACAAAACTGTCCAGGTGTGCTGGTGATTGTACAATGTTTGTATAAAACATTCGCCTGACGTTGCAAGAACATTCTCAGAACACATTTAGTCTGTTCTATAAATGGTTCCCAGAATGCTTCATTAGGTTGTGGGAACAGTCTGGTGGGAACATTTAAGGGACATCACAAACGATATACTCCCAAAACACAAAAACTGTCCATACGTGTGGAGGATATTGTTTCTTTTAGGGTGCAAAAATATATGTGTTCAAGCTATCCTGAATGTGACCGGTCTATCTGATTTACTTAAATGTTAAATGTATTACTGTTTTTGTAGAGCAGTCTGTGGCTGAGAGCCCAATCCTAATCATTTCATATTTGCACACATAACTCTGACTTTCTCCTGAATCATGTAGCCTAGGCCTATGAATGTCAGTGGCAGACGTCCATGAAAATTAGGATTTACACACGTATGCAGATCAAATCCAGATTTGGCCATGAGCGTGTACTACTTTACTACTGTATGAATTGGTGAATTGGGTGAATGACATTTTCAGGAAGACTGTAATTTTCCATTACTCTCAGATACCGTGTCTCTGTGTAGACATGCAGAGAATCATTTTTAGGTTATAGGTTCTCTCAAGGGGTTTCTTACTTGTTGAGGGCGTTCTTCAGGTACTGCTGCAGCCACTTGGTCTCGGGATTGATACAAACCTCCTTGTGGTTCTTCAGCTTGGCACTAAGAAGAAAGAAAAGAAAGAGGGGTAAGATTAGTTGAGAAAGAGGAGAGGGATGAGATTAATAGTTTCTGGTGCGCTGTTCCATTCCAGCACAGACTGCCTCAATTTCACCTCCATTCAATCCATATTTATGTGCAGTAACATGGAAAGCTGTGTATATGCACTGTTGAGGAGAGCTGGTAAGTAAGAATTTTACTAAAACCGTTTTACTGCACCTGTATCCTGTGCACGTGACCAATAAACAGTGATTTGATTTTATATCTAACATCTACATGTGCTTATCTCTTAAACCAACCCTTGAGCAACTGAGCTGCATTCAGACTTGGAGTCCTAAATGGGGGAGATATCTCTCTACATTAGCCATGGTTCTTGATATCTATATACAGTAACTGACTTAGTCAATAAACGTTAGTGTTACATAAATTGGCTGAACTCCACATTGCCTCCATATGTTTACCGGGTAAAGCTATGCTGGTCTGTCATCACCCCAGGTGCATTCCATTGTTCTTATGTGTGTTCCCCAACCCCTATCCTCACACACCATTATCATGTTATCACATATCTGCCCTAGGCTAGAAGATTGAATTACCACTACCTTCTAAGTTTTAAAAAGTGACAACCGTGCATTTGGCGGTTTAGATAAAGAGATCCAGTCAACCTGTCACTCATAAAGCTATCAACTAGTTAATTCCTCATCCCTATCCCTGTTTCCAGTGTTAAATAGTTCCCTGGGAGGAGATATGTTTCAGATGTAGCCAGGTATTCTACAGATAAACACATTAGAGAAGTGGATATTTAAAGGTGTCACAGATTGTATTTACTGGAGACGTTGAAGCATTATGTTGTATTGGTTTTAATGATAGACAGTTCAAGATTGGTATTTAAAAGGGATCCATGATCCATCCCCTCTTGCCCTTTGACGAAATAACCCTAACCATGTACCTATTGGCTATATCCAGAATAACCTGTGGCAATTGGCTTAGACCAGAATAACCCTAATCTATTTGCAGATGGGTCATGGGTTAGATCATGTGTCTCTATGTGGGGGGTCAGTGCTTGAAGTGTGTAGTACACATGTTATGAACACATGTTTTTATTTTCCAAGATGGCATAGCAGTGGGGATGTCTGTTTTGATTGTCTTGTCCAGTCCCTTGTATATATCGTTTTTTTCTACATATATTTGATTTATTTTTTTAAAATCTCATTTTCAGACTGAATCTCATCTACAGACTGAACACTGAACATACTCTCCTGCAACCCGCCTCACCCAATGTGGTATGGATCTGATATTTTTACACTTTTGAACTGGAAACCCCCTTCTGAAGCTAGCCAGCTAACTAGCTACTAGCTAGGACTCAGTTAGCCACTGCTAGCGGTCATCACCGTTAATTAACTCAGACTGCCAGCCTCAGCCCGGGCAACTCTTGCCAGACTGCACAGTGCAAAATCTACCCAGAGCATATCGGACTGCTTTTCTCTACCACATCTCCGGATTCCTACCGCAAGCTCTGAACCTTTACTCCGGATCATCACAGCTAGCTAGCTGCTATCCGAGTCGCTACTCCTGTCTAACGTCTCTGTCCCGAAGCACGCACCAGTTAGCCTGGAGCTAGCCTCGAACTAGGCCCATCTCCCGGCTAGCAGAAGAGACTATCAAGCAATCCCTGGGCTAAAATGACCTCTTTCGGCAATTAGCCTGGACTTTTTGCTGCTGACACGGAGACCCGTCGATCCATCACGACTGGGCTGCCGACATAACAGTCCGAGGGGGTTTCAACAGACTCTCCCGTTGCGACGTTCCCCTAAGGCCCATCTGCAAGCATGCTTCCATGCTTCCAGCCTGCAGCAGGCTGGGAAGACTGAATCTGCAATAGGTAAGCAGCTTGGTTTGAAGAAATCAACTGTGGGAGCAATTATTAGGAAATGGAAGACACTGATAATCTCCCTCGATCTGGGGCTCCACGTAAGATCTCACCCTGTGGGGTAAAAATGATCACAAGAACGGTGAGCAAAAATCCCAGAACCACACGGGGGGACCTGCTGAATGACCTGCAGAGAGCTGGGACCAAAGTAACAAAGCCTACCATCAGTAACACACTACGTCGCCAGGGACTCAAATCCTGCAGTGCCATACGTGTCCCCCTGCTTAAGCCAGTACATGTCCAGGCACGTCTGAAGTTTGCTAGAGAGCATTTGGATGATCCAGAAGGAGATTGGAAGAATGTCATGTGGTCAGATGAAACCAAAATATAACTTTTTGGTAAAAATTCAACTCGTCGTGTTTGGAGGACAAAGAATGCTGAGTTGCGTCCAAAGAACCCATACCTACTGTGAAGCAAGGGGGTGGAAACATCATGCTTTGGGGCTGTTTTTCTGCAAAGGGACCAGGACGACTGATCCGTGTAAAGGAAAGAATGAATGGGGCCATGTATCGTGAGATTTTGAGTGAAAACCTCCTTCCATCAGCAAGGGCATTGAAGATGAAACGTGGCTGGGTCTTTCAGCATGACAATGATCCCAAACACACCGCCCGGGCAACGAAAGAGTGGCTTCGTAAAAAGCATTTCAAGGTCCTGGAGTGGCCTAGCCAGTCTCCAGATCTCAACCCCATAGAAAATCTTTAGAGGGAGTTGAAAGTCCGTGTTGCCCAGCAACAGCCCCAAAACATCACTGCTCTAGAGGAGATCTGCATAGAGGAATGTGCCAAAATACCAGCAACAGTGTGTGAAAACCTTGTGAAGACTTACAGAAAACGTTTGACCTCTGTCATTGCCAACAAAGGGTATATAACAAAGTATTGAGATAAACTTTTGTTATTGACCAAATGCTTATTTTCCACCATATTTTGCTAATAAATTCATTAAAAGTCCTACAATGTGATTTTCTGGGGAAAAAAATCTAATTTTGTCTGTCATAGTTGAAGTGTACCTATGATGAAAATTACAGGCCTCAAGTGGGAGAACTTGCACAATTGGTGGCTGACTAAATACTTTTTTGCCACACTGTATATGAATTCCAGTCGTACTTTATCAAAAGCCTTTTCAATGTCAGCTATTAAATCCCAGATTTGTAATAGTGTTCTATTGTTTACAGTACTTGTCTTATATTATCTCCAATGTATCATCCATGTAGAAAACCTGTATACTTGTTGAGTATCTAATTATCTACAATTTTATAGGAGTGGTTAAAACATGCTAATAACGGTCCTCTGAGTATATCAAAAAAGGTTTGGAATACAGTGGCTTGCGAAAGTATTCACCACCCTTGGAATTTTTCCTATTTTGTTGCCTTACAATCTGGAATTAAAATGGATTTTGGGGGGGGTTGTATCTCTTGACTTACAACATGCCTACCACTTTGAAGATGCAAAATAAAGTCAATACTTTGTAGAGCCACCTTTCACAGCAATTATAGCTGCTAGTCTCTTGGGGCACATAAGCTTGGCACATCTAGCCACTGGGATTTTTGCACCTTCTTCAAGGCAGAACTGCTCCACCTTCTTCAAGTTGAATGGGTTCTGCTGGTGTACAGCAATATTTAAGTCATACTACAGATTCTCAATTGGACTGAGGTCTGGGCTTTGACTAGGCCATTCCAAGACATTTAAATGATTCCCATTAAACCACTTGAGTGTTGCTTTAGCAGTATGCTTAGGGTCATTGTCCTGCTTGAAGGTGAACCTCTGTCCCAGTCTCACATTTCTGGAAGACTGAAACAGATTTCCCTCAAGAAGTTCCCTGTATTTAGCGCCATCCATCATTACTTTAATTTTGATCCGTTTCCCAGTCCCTGCCGATGGAAAACATCCACACAGCATGATACTGCCACCACCATGCTTTACTGTGGGGATGGTGTTCTCAGGGTGATGGGAGGTGTTGGGTTTGCGCCAGACATAGCATTTACCTTGATGGCCAAAAAGCTCAATTTTAGTCTCATCTGACCAGATTACCTCCTTCCATATTTTTGGGGAGTCTCCCACAGGCCTTTTGGCAAACACTAAACATGTTTGCTTATTTTTTTCTGGACACTCTTCTGTAAAGCCCAGCTCTGTGGAGTGTACGGCTTAAAGTGGTCCTATGGACAGATACTCCAATCTCCGACGTGGAGATTTGCAGTTGCCTCTCTGATTAATGCCCTCCTTGCCTGTTCTGTGAGTTTGGTGGGCGCCCCTCTCTTGGCAGATTTGTTGTGATGCCATATTCTTTAAAAAATGTATAATAGATTTAATGGTGCTCCGTGGGATGTTCAACGTTTCTGATATTTTTTATAACCCAACTCTGATCTGTACTTCTCCACAACTTTGTCCCTGGCCTGTTTGGAGAGGTCCTTGGACATCATGGTGCCGCTTGCTTGGTGGTGGCCCTTGTTTAGTTGTATTGCATGCCTTTCAGAACAGGTGTATATATACTGAGATCATGTGACACTTAGATTGCACACAGGAGGACTTTATTTAACTAATTATGTGACTTCTGAAGGTAATTGGTTGCACCAGATCTTATTTAGGGGCTTCATAGAAAGGGGGGTGAATACATATGCATGCACCACTTTTCTGTTTTTTATTTTTTGAAACAAGTTTTTTTAAATTTCACTTCACCAATTTGGACTATTTTGTGTTTGTCCATTACATGAAATCCAAATAAAAATAAATTTAAATTACAGGTTGTAATGCAACAAAATAGGAAAAACGCCCAGGGAGATGAATACTTTTGCAAGGTACTGTACCTCAACTGGTATGCCATCAAACCCTAGAGTTAGAGGCTTTTAAAGGCTTTAATTGCATCAAGAAGTCCCCCCTCTGTAATTTGGCCTTCACATGAGTCTGCTTAGCTGTTAAGTTTAGATTATTAATTGGAAAAAATTCATACAATTAACTTTGGTTAGTGGAGATGGAGGAGACTGAAATGAAAACATACACTTAAAGTACTGTGCTTTCTCTTTCAAAATATTTTTGGGTGAATCATGGGGGAATGTCATTTGTAACAAGTTTCAGTAAATTATTTTTGGTAGCATTTCTATGTTGAAGATTTTTTTTTAAAATTGCTGCATTTCCCCCCATATTCACTCCAGTTCAGTGTATTTTATAATTAATTTTTTACCTTTATTTAACTGGGCAAGTCAGTTAAGAACTAATTCTTATTTTCAATGATGGCCTAGGAACAGTGGGTTAACTGCCTGTTCAGGGGCAGAATGACAGATTTATACCTTGTCAGCTCAGGGATTTGAACTTGCAACCTTTCGGGTACTAATCCAACGCTCTAACCACTAGGCTACCCTGCCGCCCCATTATTTGATGGTCCGACCTCATTCTGTCCCCTATAAACACTTTCTAAACTTTGGTGCCAGCAAGAATGACATAAGAAAGTAGTCAAGACGACTAGCTTGATTGAGCTTCCACCATGTATATTTCAATAGGTCAGTATTTTTAAGCCTCCATATATCCACTAGTTCTAATATATCCACGATATTCATGATTTCCTTAAGTGCATGTGGGTGATAGTTTGTTTATGGTCCAATAACATATTTAAAATAATCCATCTACCTTGCGGATCTGTTTGGACAATTTGCAAATTCAGATTAAAATTACTGTTAATTAATAGCATCACCCCTTTGGAGTTTCTTTGCCCATGGGAGAAGTATATGTAGTAATGAATTGTAGTAACCAAAAAAGTGTTCTATTATATTTGAGATTCTTCAAAGTAGCCACCCTTTTTCTTGATGACAGCTTTGCATATTCTTGGCATTTTCTCAACCAGCTTCACCTGGAATGCTTTTCCAACGGTCTTGAAGGAGTTCCCACATATGCTGAGCACTTGTTGGCTGCTTTTCCTTCACTCTGCAGTCCAACTCATCCCAAACCATCTCAATTGGGTTGGAGGTGTGTTGAAAAACAAATGGTAGTCCCTCTAAGTGCAAACCAGATGGGATGGCGTATCGCTGCAGAATGCTGTGGTAGCCATGCGGTTTATGTGTGCCTTTGGTTGGAACCACAAATCTCAAATTTGGACTCATCAGACCAATTGACATTTTTCCACCGGTCTTATGTCCATTGCTCGTGTTTCATGGCCAAAGCAAGTCACTTCTTCTTATTGGTGTCCCTTAGTATTGTTTTTTTGCAGCAATTCAACCATGAAGGCCTGATTCACACAGTCTCCTCAGAACTGTTGATGTTGAGATGTGTCTGTTACTTGAACTCTGTGAAGCATTTATTTAGGCTGCGATTTCTGAGACTGGTAACTCTAACTTTCCCTCTCTTCCTTTACTGTGGCGGTCCTCATGAGAGCCAGTTTCATCATTGCGCTTGATGGTTTTTGAAATTTTCCAGATTGACTGACCTTTAAAGTAATGAAGGATTATCATTTCTCTTTGCTTATTTGAGCTGTTCTTGCCACAGACTATCTTCTGTATATCACCTCTACCTTGTCACAACACAACTGATTGGCTCAAACACATAAGAAGGAAAGAAATTCCACAAATTACCTTTTAACAAGGCACACCTGTTAATTGAATTGTATTCCAGGTGACTACCTCATGAAGCTGGTTGAGGGAATGCCAAGAGTGTGCAAAGCTGTCATCAAGAATCTCAAATATAAAATATCTTTTGATTTGTTTTTAAAAAAGTGTTTTCTACATGATTTTATCTGTGTTATTTCATAATGTTGATGTCTTCACTATTATTCTACAATGTAGAAAATAGTAAAAATAAAGAAAAACCCTTAAATGATTAGGTGTGTCCAAACTTTTCACTGGTACTGTATATATATTAAAAGATGTTTTGTGTCTTAATTTACTTCCACAATTAACTAATAACATGTGTAATAATGTAGGCAGTTAATGTGAAGGATTTGTTACCAGGATTGCAATTATTATTTTGGCAAACAATTATTGTGATTCATCCTATATTGTCCCTAACATCATTACCCCATAGCAACAGATGTGGGATACACACACACTCATACACACTCTCCACCCTTCCCCCTTAAACAACCACAAGCTCAACAAGTTCAACAGTTGTTCCATCCCCGTGCCCACCTCAAGAAAATACTTGATGTGCGAATGCATATACGCTTGTAGCTGATTGAGATGGCATGCAACATTTAGCATGTATGGGAAGATTTGATTAACCAATGCCAAGTCCTAGCTGATGAAGCTCAGATACACCCCCTTCCCTTGAAACACACACACACTGGTCCCCCATTTTGACCATTTCCCCAAGCATCTCTGTGCAGGCAGAATTTGATACATTTTTTCCACCAGGGCCACAATAATTTGCCCCTCTCTCTGATTATCTGAGTGTAACCCCATGGGTTACTGCAGTTATTGTTGCCAGCACTGCTATGTTGTCCCCTTGATCTCGGCACTTAACCCCCCACAACAAAAGTTCCCTGGGCGCCCAGTGTGGCAGACCCCAGCACCTCTCCAAAAACCTGTATATGTATGTGTGTCTTTCAGATGGTTGGGTTAGAAGCAGAAGTCAATTTCAGTTGGACCTTGTGTGCAAATGACCAATAAAGAGATCTTAATCTTATAATGTTGAGTAGTACCAGACCCTGTGAGTTAGGAGCTAGAGAAAAGCCAGTGCGTGAGAATACAGACCAAATATTTAGAGAAAAACAAAACTGCATCCAATTCCCAACCCCCCTCACTCACACTCACTCTTTTTCACAATAACGCTTCCCGTGGATGTGTCTAATTATGTGTGTATGGCGTACAGAATGGACAATGAGATGGGCATCAGCAGTGTGTGTGGTGTGTGTGTGCGTCTCCTTTCACTGGCTGTCAGCTCCATGAGATTGATGGTATAAAATGTTTCAGAGCCAGAAGGTCTTGGGTGTGTGTGTGTGTGTGTGTGTGTGAGCATGATTTTTTTAAATGTTGAGTTTTTGTAAGAGCCCAGGACATCGGGAGATGATGTCAAATCTGCCCACTACGGCCAACATTTAAAAAGTGTTGTGGTGAACCCGGGTCTATAAAAGAGCAGTCAGCTGCTTAGACCACCGGTACATCCATCCATAAGAACTTTGCAAGGCCAGTCTTAATTAATGGCTAAACTAAACAATAGAGTTGTTTTCTGAACATAAACAATCAGAATGAATGCCTGAATAAAATTAACCCTATCCCAAACCTTAACCCTAACCAAATGGAATTAATGCCTGACTGTTAACCAATCGGAATTAATGCCTTTCTGTTTTACTTAAAGCTGCAATATGGCGACCAGACCAAATTCACATAGAAATGTGAGTTATAGATCTGTCATTGAAAGCAAGTCTAAGAAGCGGTAGATCTGGTCTATGAGCACAATTTCTATGCTGCCCATAATTAAGTTTAATTTTTGCGTCTTTTACTTTCGGTCAGTTTTGTACACCCACTTCAAACAGCTGAAAATACAATATTTTTGGTTATGGAAAATGTATTTCACAGCTGTTAAGATGGTACAATTATTCTCCACACAATGATTGCTTTTTTTGTCACATAAACTGAAAGGAGGCTTCCTGTTAGAATTTTAGCAACCAGGAAATGGCTTAGCAATTTCTGCATGTTTCATCTTTAACGAAGTCAGAATCAATGCCTAAATCATTGGTCACAATGGGACTCCCCTGTTGAAATAAAGATAAAACCAAATAAGTCAAAACCGGCCACTAGGGGCAACGGTGAGCACTACTATCATGAAGTAGGCTTGGCTTTTGCTAGGGTGTTGTGGTTGGCAGATGGGCGGATGCCGGATTCAAAGGTCATGTGTTCAATCCCAGTGATAGGCACTGCGGTATCAATAAACACCTCAAATGTTGATGTTTGGTGCAATTTCGAAATGTGACGTTTGGAGAAATGTCTATTTTGCAGTGAGACTCTGAAAGCTTGTTGTTCTGTGATCGTGTCCGTCCGTACATGTGTGTGTGTGGGGAGGTACTCACATCACTTGGAAGGGGCAGTTGGGTGTGTGCAGGAACTTCAGTTCTCGGATGTTGCGCTGGGGGACGGTGTTAACTGTAGAACGACACCAACACCTCTCCACCAGACTGATGGGTTTAGCTGAGGAGGGGGTTGAACAGAGAATATGAATGTAATGTACAGTAACATGAATATAATATCCTTCAACTACACATTTTGCCATGGCGAGTAGAGAAATTGTTGCAGTTTTAAAGCAAACTTTCTGCAATTCTACACATTTTTGTCACAGGACAGAGAGAAGTTAATTAGTTTTAAAGCTAATTTCTTGCAATTCTACCCGTTTTGTCAAGACTTATGCCATGTTAATGATATCTGGGTGAGAACAATTAACCAAATCAAGGGGGGCCTCCGGGAGGTCAGGGCCCCTGGGCACATGCCCAGCATGCTCGTTTAGATAACTGGCTAGACTAACTTACGAATCCCAAAAATTATAGCTGGCATGGCTAATTGAGTGACAGTCAGTGACTGACATAACAAGAGACAAACTGCTAATGCCGAACCAAATTTGAAACTTGCACCTTGCGTATTCTACTATTCTAACACGCAACACGCAACCTCGACTCATTTGAGATGGTTTGGGATGAGTTGGACTGCAGAGTAAAGGAAAAGCAGCCAACAAGTGCTCAGCATATGTGAGAACTCCTTCAAGACTGTTGGAAAAGCATTCCATGTGAAGCTGGTTGAGAGAATTCCAAGAGTGTGCAAAGCTGTCATCAAGGTAAATGGTGGCTACTTTAACAAATCTCAAATATGAAATATATTTTGATTTGTTTAACACTTTTTAATTACTACATGATTCCACATATGTTATTTCATAGTTTTAATGTCTTCAATATTATTCTACAATGTAGAAAACAGTAAAAATAAATAAATACCCTGGAAAAAGTAGGTGTCTCCAAACTTTTGACTGGTACTATATATGATGCATGGAACTCGCAAATGAACACTCATGGGGATCCAAAATCTCATTTGCATCTAATCTAAAATAGCGTTCGTAGGAAGCAGATGACCAACGCCCCATGATCTTCAGTGTGGATGCAGGGACAGATAAAGAAGCTGTTGAAGCAGCGCCGATGCGAAATGAATGGGTTGCATAGCTTTATTACGATAACCACCAAAGCAATGCTATTGACTTTGGCCTGAACACCGACATATATATAATGCAAGGAAGTCGCAGATTAACTCACTTTTGGGCATCCAAAATCTCCTTTGCATGTGTTATTTCATAGTTTTGATGTCTTCAATATTATTCTACAATGTAGAAAATAGTAAAAATAAAGAAAAACCCTGGAATGAGCAGGTGTGTCCAAACTTTTGACTGGTACTGTACATATATATATATATATATTTGTCAGGGGGTCCCTAGCAGCTGGGGGCCCTAAGCAACTGCTTAAGTCAATGAGAAACATCTACAGTAAGAGATAAGTGGAGAATATGAATACAACCACTCATTGTCTCAGACAACAGGAGAGAATAAGTAGTAAATACTCAATAAATAGTCAAATAATACTGTCAGAGATGAGCAAGGCAACATGACTGTCAAGTTGAACATGGAGAATGTTAATATTATACTACTAAACCCCTCACTTTCTTACTTTCTCTCTCACAGATGTATATTATGCAGTGAGTGTGTTTGTTTAGTAAATCGTGTTGTTTGGTAAGCTTTGTATTTTCTTTAACTTGGTGTTTCGGTGGATGTTTGAAATCATTTAACAGAATATCCCAATATCAGACCGACAGTAGGCTACTGTTCTGTGGTTAATCATACTATTTTCTTGACAAGGACATTTAGATTTGTGATTAGAAATACAAAGTCGCTAATTTACTAAACAACAAAAAACATTTTGTGATAAATAGGCCATTATTTGTTGAAAATTTCTGAAGTTAAAAGGTAATTTAATGAGAGTAGGTCTAGTCCTAATTCAATTTCATACCACATTAAGCTCAGTGTTTAGGGTGTTCACTGCTCTAGAATGTAGAGAAAAACGGGGTAATTCAATAGGGATATTATGAAAGTAATGTCAAAACATTGTTTTCTTATGCCCTATGTCATTATAAATCACATTGAATTAATCATTAGATTAGTTCTCTACAATATTATAACCATAATATACATGTACTTGACAGTTGTTGATGAAATAAGAATGTTAATTTGCTTTCCATGGCATTGATTTGCTTGAAGTGTATTCTAGAGCGTGCATTATTTCCCTGTAATGAACAGTACATCAGCATGGTAGCAAATGGCTGTAGTTAATTCTTACATGGTTTGTTTGAGCTGCTTTTTAAAGCTAAAGTCGAATTAAAAACATGATTGGCATTGTTGAATTCGATTTTCATAATAGCAAACTAGGACTGCATTCCAACCACTTAAAAGACACACCCTCTCCCGTCAACCCTCAAATTAAATGGACACTTCTGATGACATCATGACATCTGACGGGTTAAAAAACAAATTATAATATTTAAAAAAATTTAAGCAAATTACAAAACATCTTTTTATATTCTTACATCATACAAAACAGAACCCAGGTATTAACGATGTAAATACTGGAAATAAACAAACAAAAAGATACATAAAATAAAAAAACAATTCTAATGCAATTGTAATCATTCTGAAAAAATCTTATTGTAATGATTTAGGAAAATGTTATTCTTTTTGTTATTCACTAGGGTTAATATCATAGAATTACATGGATATATCTTATGTAAAATTTTGCAGTGCACTTCCTTAACTTTTGTTTGGTATACAGTATTTGTAAGGCCTTGACCATGCATTTTTCCAGACTATGTCAGGAATAAGCATGTTCCAGAAAAACTTTCCTCTCGGTGTAAATTTGGTTTGTGAATGAATAATTTGTCTTATATATTTATTACAACAAGATCTCACGCCTTCCAATCTGAGTTCTGGATAAACTTTGTGATCATTCCCAAAATTAAGATGAGTTTTCATAAGTGTAGTTAGACCACTGGGAACGGCTTTGATCACAGAAATAAACTCTCTGAAAGGTATTGGAAACTCTTTCAATGTTATAAATGGTTCATATGTGAGAATATTACCTTTGTTGTCGAAAATATCAAGAACAAAGTCAATATTCCTCTCATGCCAGCTGGGGTAGAACAATGACTTATTCCTTACAGTTATGTCTGAATTATTCCACAAAAGAGCTTTATGTGGGGAAAAAATGTGCAGGAAACATATTTTCCAGTCCATTAAAGCTTGTTAGTGAAACCTAGCCAATTTAGCAGGTAATCTTTTGGGAATATAATTACATTTCGGTAAAAATTGAAGACCTCCCAATTTATTAAACACATTATTTGGAATGAAATACCATATTGAATCTCTATTGATAAAACATTTTTCCAACCAGTTTATCTTAAAAGTGTTATTTATGTCAACAACATCCAACACTTCTAGACCACCTTCAGCTCTTTCGTTAGAAAGGACAGACTTTTTTAGTTTGTGAGACTTATTTTTCCAGATGAAGTCAAGAAAGGTCTTATTAATCTCTTTACAAGTAGCTGGATTTACACATAACGATAATGAGGGATACACAAAACGAGACAGAAGTACTCTCCCAAGTATAGAAAGATATCTTTGTAGCCAATTATTAAATATATTTTAGTTCTCTTCATTTTAGGAGAGAAATTCAAATGTTGTCTGACTAAGTGGTTTTTTGATAGATGTATTCCTAAATATTTAACACAGTCCTTTACAGGAATATTTTCTATTTCTTTATCATCAGAGTCAAATAAACATAAGATTTCACATTTAGAAACATTCAGCATTAATCCTGATGCAATAGAAAATGCAGTTATAGCATTAAGGGCATGGGCGACCTGGTCTTTGTCTCTTAAGAAAAGAGTAGTATCATCAGCTAGTTGGGAGATTTTGATTTCTTCGTTAAAAATGGTTAAGCCATACATATTTGCATTATTCAGAATATCTATAGATAGAAGTTCCACAACCAAAATGAATAACAATGAAATGGCGAAATTGGGCATCCCTGTCGTACACTTCTGATGATACTGAATCTTTTGGAAGTATTAAGGTTTAGTAGCACAGAACTATTTATATCTTTGTAAAAACATGCAAAATACTTTAATTAAATTTTCACCAAATCCCAAAAGTTTAAGAGACCTAAAGAGAAATTCATGTTCAATTGTGTCAAAGGCTTTACAGAAGTACAAAAATAAGTACAACCGCATCTGAGTCAATTGCATCTGAATAATCTATAAGGTCCAAGACTAAACAAATGTTAGAGCTTATGGGATGGCCCTTCATAAATCCTGTTTGAGTCTCATTTATAATGGTATCTATTCCTTTCTTTAATATTTTGGTATAAACCAGAGCAATCAATTTGTAATCAACATTTAATAAAGTAATTAGTCTCCAATTGTCAATGAGAGAAGGGTCTTTATCGGGCTTCGGAATCAATGAAATAAGGTCCTGTTTCATAGTGGAGACCATTTCCCCATTTTTAACGCAATCTTGAATCATATTGAAAATCGAGTCTTCTAATAACTCCCAAAACTGTCTATAGAATTCAACTGACAGGCCATCAGGGCCAGGTGATTTCCCTTTTTTCAGTGAATTCAGAGGCTCTCTAATTTCTTCAATTGGCACAGGTGAATCGCAAACTGAGTGGAAATCATCCTCAATTACAGGGACATAATTCAGAATGTGGCAAATGTAGCTTTCACAACCATCTTCCTGAAATTGAGAGCTGTAATGAAACAGCAAGTCTCGAACCCTCGACCTTCGAGCCCGAGGTCCGGCGCGCTATCGACTGTGCCGCAAAAGCATGCTCGTGCGGCAGGGACGTTTTCCGCGCTTAAAAACCCAGGGTCGTTACACTACTCCCTCCTTTCAAAGAGCGCGTCCTCGCGCTAGCTTGCGGCTCTACGTCTTACAGGAACGCGCTCACCGGCCAAGCACACGCACTATCGTGGATGCGAGGTCCGATCACTTCTGACACCAATGTAATGAAACAGCAGGGGAGCGCTATCGATCTTCTAGCCCAAAGGTCCGGCGCCCTAGCGACTGTGCCGCAAAAGCATGCTCGTGCATGATTTCCGCGCTTATAAACCCAGGGTCGTTACACTATTACGATGATAATATATGACGTCTGATGAATTTACACTTACAGGGCAAGGGGATGAGAGAGGAAGGAATGAATTTTAAATGGCCCGCCCTTGGCAGGAAATTTGTCACACGTTCATCCTGCAACGATTGTGTTTTCAGCCACTGGTAGCATGTGGGTTCTTTATTTGCGCTACATTCAATTATAATGTCGAATTAAATTAACTATATAATTATTAATATATGCCTACTGTATGATAGCTAGCAAATTAGTTAGCTAACTAACATTAGCCTGCCTAACCGGAACTTCTGAAAAAGGAACATGTTTTATTTTTACAATTTACAAAAGTTAACCGAACAAAAACAGCATTACTTTAATGATAAGTGTTTGAGCCATCATGTGCGTGAGTAGCACAATTTTAAACTTACATTTGTTTTTATATACACTTGTATTTTGACTTCTCCATATTAATGTTAGTTTTAAGTTTTGGCTGACTTTTCTGAGCGGATGTACCATCATCGCTAATTGAAATATGGGGCGTTTCAGGTCTGAAGTGAACATAATTGTTAAAAATGAGGGCTGGGGGGCTTACGTTGAAAACTTCTCTTACTTGGCTAATCAATTGGACCAACGACAAATATGGCCGCGGGGATTCCCCCAATGGCATAAGGCAAGGTTAAGTGGTTGAGGGTATGTCTTTTATGAACTTGAACGGGCTAAACTAGTGTCTGTTTGGTTACCATGGCAACTACTGTAGCTATCTACTAAACTTGCTAGCTACTTCAGTGGATGTTCAACACATTTCTACCAGCAAATGAACACATTTCTAGTGGCAAATGTTTTCAATTATAACCATTGTATAAAAGAGAATCAACTCGGGGCTCTATGCGTTCTCTGGAAAATAATGCAACTCCGTGGAAGGTCAGTTCCACGTCGTTCATTATTTTCCATAGAACGCATAGCCCCTTGTTGATTATCCCTTACGTGACCAATGCTAGTTTAGACCGTGCCGCTATTTGTTGGATCTCTTCTATATTTGTGGTTGGGAGATGGTACCATTTGGAGGTATTTCCGCAGGATGGACAAATCCAAATTAACTTAATAACCTCATCATTTTGATCTCCAGATCATTGTCTTTCATTGGCTATATTGGCAATCAATATACGCCGAGAGGGGCCATTTCTGTGGCGATTTAAAGGGAAAGACTCAGAAATACACAATGAAAACAGGAACATATCGTCTTTGCGGAGGTTGGATATTGAAATTCAGTCTGTTGCTTTGTAAATAAAGATATTTAGTCCCTATGTTCGTATTCTGCAGATTTCATTTTGAAAACAGGATTTTTCTATCAAAAACCTGCAGCCAATAGCTTGTCTGTTGACATTCGAAGGGCTCCCAAGTGGCGCAGCTGTCTAATTTGCCTACTTAAATAAAGGTTCAATAAAAAAAACATTTTAAAAGTTAGCAGCGTTCTGCCGTGGAGCAGCGCCACAGAGTTCTATAGAAATCATGTCCGTGATGGACATTCCATTCACTCCAAACATGCTAAATTCTCAGAGTATATCGTCTGAAACTTTTGAACCATTCACTGAGTATACCACACATTAGGAACACCTTCCTAATATTAACAAGCACCCCCCCCTTTCCCATGGAGGACCGAACCTGCCTTAATTAGAATGAAATGAAGAAATGCACACATAAATAGATAACTAAAACAATGCTTCTTTGCAGTATCTAATTATTCAAACTTTTATTCATTTAAGCTTTCTTGCTCCAATATGATAAGGAGGGGGTGTCAATCAAACGTCTGTGGGTGGTATCTAACTCACCATTGGTTGAACAATGTAATGGCGCGTTGCTTCGATCGCTTTTGCACCCGCTATGTGAAGCTAGCCACAATAACGAATAGCCACGATAGTATAATTTGTGGTTCGCCTTCAAATAAAAGTCCCTCATTGACACTGATACAAATAGTGGAATCATGCTACATTTGGACTAGATAATGGGGGTGTATTGCATGCATTGTACAACCTTGCCAATAGATCTTGGATCCATTAAATATTCACAACTGTGAAGAGTTTACACAAATATTAGCATCGTAGTGCTTATTTTAGGACTTTAACTGTGGGAAATCACCTCACTATTCAGCCTATTTACCTATGGATCCATGAAAAGGGTTATCAGCCTACTCAGTGACACCCAGAGAACACAACTGTGAAGAGTACAAATATTACATTGTAGCTCATATTGCAGGACTTTGACTATGGGAAATCACCTCACCTGTCAGTCTTTTGTGCACATTGGACATTGCAATATGAATGTACAGCCTTACCTATGGATCTTGGGACCATGAAATCGGGTATCAGCCAACTCAATTACGCCCACAGAACACAACTGTTAAGATTACAAAATATTAAGTTCATAACTCTTATTGCAGGACTTTGTTGAGTGCATTTGCTGTTTGTGTCGGTTGTGTTTCAGATTATTTTGTGAGTAATATAAATTAATGGTAAATAATGTATTGGCATGAGTCAATTTTATTGTAAATAAGAATATAATATGTTTCTAATGTAGATGCTACCATAATTATGGATAATCCAGACTGCATCGTGAATAATGACGAGTGAGAATGTGCTGTTGGCTAGAGAGCACATGCCAATTCCAGAGTGGTCACACTCATTATGTAACACAACATTTTTTGTGAGAAAACTATCAGTAGAGTTGAAAATGTGATGGAAACTCATTTAACTAGTGTTTTTTTTTTCTCGGCATATGGGAATTTAAACACAATGTATTTTTATGTGCACTACATCATCATGCACAGCCATTTATCTGCAACAAGTCAATTTGATGGAAACATCTCTGGTGGGAAAATGCACATATTGTTTTTATGCAGATTTTAGAATATTTGGATGAAAATGTGTCACCAATTGGATGGAAACCAAGCAAATGACACTAACAAAAGTGTTGAATTGTTCAGCAACATGTGCAGTAAATTCTAAAATGACTTTTGTGTTGAAAGGTATATAATACACTTATTGTCATCTCCCTGTCACTACATGCTGTGACGTGGGCCTGGAGGCCTGTTGTAAGGCAGGTCCTCACCAGACATCACCGGCAACAACATCGCCCATGGACACAAACCCACCGTCGCTGGACCAGACAGGACTGGCAAAAAGTGCTCTTCACTGACGAGTCGCGGTTTTGTCTCATCAGGGGTGATGGTTGGATTCGCGTTTATCGTTGAAGGAATGAGCGTTATGCTGAGGCCTGTACTCTGGAGCGGGACTGGAGGTGGCGGATCCGTCATGGTCTGGGGCGGTGTGTCACAGCATCATCGGACTGAGCTTGTTGTCATTGCAGGCAATCTCAACACTGTGTGTTACAGGGAAGACTCCTACTCCCTCATGTGGTACCCTTCCTGCAGGCTCATCCAGACATGACCCTCCAGCATGACAATGCCACCAGCCATACTGCTCATTCTGTGCGTGACTTCCTGCAAGACAGGAATATCAGTGTTCTGCCTTGGCCAACAAAGAGCCTGGATCCTCAATCCCATTGAGCACGTCTGGGACCTGTTGGATCGGAGGGTGGGGGCTAGGGCCATTCCCCCCAGAAATGTCTGGAACTTGCAGGTGCCTTGGTAGAAGAGTGGGGTAACATCTCACAGCAAGAACTGGCAAATCTGGTGCAGTGCATGAGGAGGAGATGCACTGTAGTACTTAATTCAGCTGGTGGCCACACCAGATTCTGACTTATTTTTGATTTTGATCCCCCTTTGTTCAGGGACACACTCGATTTCTGTTCGTCACATGTCTGTGGTACTTGTTCAGTTTCTCTCAGTTGTTGACTCTTATGTTCATACAAATATTTACGCATGTTCAGTTTTCTGGTCTGGGGCGGTGTGTCACAGCATCATCGGACTGAGCTTGTTGTCATTGCAGGCAATCTCAACACTGTGTGTTACAGGGAAGTCATCCTACTCCCTCATGTGGTACCCTTCCTGCAGGGTCATCCTGACATGACCCTCCAGCATGACAATGCCACCAGCCATACTGCTCATTCTGTGCGTGACTTCCTGCAAGAAAAAAAATATTTACACATGTTCCGTTTTCTGAAAATAAACGCAATTGACAGCGAGAGGACTTTTTCTTTTTTGCTGAGTTTATTATATGTAGCCACTCAAATTCATATGAACTGCTACGGACACAATCACTGACTTCTATTCACTTTGTCTACTTTCCCCATTCTTCAATCTGCGATATATATTTTAGTTGACACACCTGTGTGATGTATCTGATATACAGTGAATTTCGAAAGTATTCAGACTGCTTGAATTTATTCACCTTTTGTTACTTTAGTCTTATTCTAAAATTGATTAGATATTTTTGTCCCTTATCAATCAACACAGTACCAAATAATGGCAAAATGAAAACAGGTTTTTAAAAATGTTTGCAAATGTATTAAAAAATTTAAAAAACGAAATACCTTTATATTCATAGATATTCGAACCATTTGCTATGAGACTCGAAATTGAGCTCAGGTGCATCCTGTTTCCATTGATCAACCTTGAGATGTTTCTACATCTTGATTGGAGTCCACCTGTGGTAAATGCAATTGATTGGACATGATTTGGAAAGGCACACACATGTCCAACAGTTGACAGTGCATGTCATAGCAAAAACAAAGCCATGTGGTCAAAGGAATTGTCAGAGCTCGAAGACAGGATTGTATCGAAGTATAGATCTGGAGAAGGGTACCAAAAATGTCTGTAGAATTGAAGGTCCCCCAGAACACAATGGCCTCCATCATATTTAAATGGAAGAAGTTTGGAACCACCAATACTCTTCCTAAAGCTGTCCAAACTGTGCAACCGAGGGAAAGGGTCTTGGTCAAGGAAATTCCTCTATGGAGATGGAAGAACCTTCCAGAAGAACAACCAGCACTCCACCTGCAGCACTCCACCAATCAGACGTTTATGGTAGAGTGGCCAGGCGTAAGCCACTCCTCAGTAAAAGGCACAACTGTCCACTTGGAGTTTGCCAAAAGGCACCTAAAGGACTGAGAAACAAGATTCTCTGGTCTGATGAAACCAATATTGAATGCTTTGGCCTGAATGCCAAGCGTCACGTCTGGATGAAACCTTGCACCATCTTTACAGTGAAGCATGGTGGTGGCAGCATCATGCTGTGGGTATGTTTTTCAGCAGCAGGGACTGGGAGACTAGTCAGGATCGAGGGAAAGATGAACGGCGCAAAGTACAGAGACATCCTTGATGAAAACCTGCCCCAGAGCGTTCAGGACCTCAGACTGGGGCGAAGGTCTTACCTTCCAACAGGACAAGTACCCTAAACACACAGCCAAGACAACACAGAAGTGGCTTCGGGAGTTTCTGTATGCCCTTGAGAGGCCCAGACTTGAACCTGATTGAACATATCTGGAGATTCCTGAAAATAGCTGTGCAGCGACAGTCACCATCCAACCTGACAGAGCTTGAGAGAATCTGCAGAGAAGAATGGGAGAGAAAGTCCCCAAATACAGGTCGTTGTGTCATACCCAAGAAGACAAGACGGTAATCACTGCCAAAAACACAGTACTGAGTAAAGGGTCTGAATGCTTATGTAAACGTGATATTTAAGTTTGTTAGAAATTTGCTTTGTCATTATGGGGTGTTGTTTTGATGATTAAAAAAAATGTAATCAATTTTAGAATAAGGCTGTAACGTAACAAAATGTGGAAAAAGTCAAGGGATCTGATTACCTTCCGAATGCACTGTACATGAATAAAAATTTATTCACCCTGGACTTGCGTTGCATTTACTTTAGACTTTTTGAATCACAAGCTCCAAGTGTCTTTGTGTTTAAGTTACAACAGAAACTAACTGTTTGACTAACAGTTAGTCAAAGGTAGTGTGAAGACCCAACATTACAAACATGCTATGAAAAGTAGTATTGTAATCTAACAACAATAAAATTAGTTTTACAAAACTCATCCCCAAAATGTATCCTTTGAAAGCCTTGATATTGTAGATAGCTGACAACAGGGTGGCAGGTCTTTTGATGTGCTGCTCTAAAGTTCCATAGCCTAGCAGACTCATCTGGGGATAGGGGGATGGACACATGTTAGTTTTGACAAATGTCTGGGAGCTTTTTACAGAGAGGGGAGAGCAAGAGTTTTGGCGTGAGTACAGTAAATCCAATCCAACCAGTGGCCCTTGATAATATGCTATGTTATCACACAGGCAGAACTACCATAGTGAAGTAGGTTTACATAGTGCATCGAGTATACTAATATGAGTGTAGACTACTTCTCTATGCTCTGGAGAGATCGCAGTTAATTGTTCAGAAGGCTTTGGAGGTCCTTGGACCATTCTGTCTCTGTAGCACCTGGAGAGAGATGGATAAGGGTGAGTGCTAGAAAGGTGAGTGCTAGAAAGAGAGACAGCCCTCAACCCTGACCTCCCACTGGCCCAGGGCCTCCTCCCTAGTTTCATGCAATATAAAGGAAAACAATATCATGACACACTGACACAGAGTGCTCCATGTTCCTGCTGGTAGCAAGCCTCAACCTGGATGCAGAGGAATGTCCTGCTGGTAGGTTTGCATCTATCTCCACCAGGCTCCAATAAATCAGTTGACAACCCTGCCATGATTAACAAACTAACATTTTATCTGTATTTAGGATTCATTCATCAGTTTGCCTACTTGACATTCATGTCTCTAAATGACAACATTAGATCTGATTGAAAGTATACATGCCGTTTGTGATAACAGCTATGACAAATGACATGGTGTACATGTGAATTTATAGCTAATGTAAACTCACTCACTTTTGTACATCGCCTTGGTCTGTACAATTGACCTTATTTTAGCGCCCCAAAAACGTAATACTTCCAGATCAACTGTAATGTCAATTACCACCGTAAAGCACAATTTCTCCCCTTTCCAACAAAATCAATTACATGACCCCCATCCTGCCCATTTCTGCATAATTCAAGAAGACAATGAGCCCCGTCGGGTCTTTTTAAAAATGGCGGGTGGGGAAACAAAACGAATGCGTGATAGTGAGAAGGAGAGATGTGTGGGAAAATAGTTTTTTTTTCACTCGATCTGTCCAACTTATCACCTTATTGCCTCTAAAATGTAAATAAAACACTATAAAGAGTTTATATAATGTGTCATTACATACCTATTTGAAGGTTTGTGTCGAATTTGAATCGTGTTTTTAGGGCAGTGCTAAAGTCATCTTAGAAGTAAACAGTGGCTTTGAGGATGATGATCGCATGCAATGATGACGCAAAAAAATGACTAGGTATCCCCCTTACCCCCGTCAATATCCATTTCTTGTTTTTAAACGATGAGAGAAGTGCTATACCTGGTGGAGAGAGATTGTAAGACAGAAATAGTTGCTTTTTGCGTGCTGTACGTTACGACATCACACGTCACGATGTAACGGAGGGTCAGTTTTTTAAACTTTTCTCCAATACTATAGAGCCATTACCATGTCGATCAACGCTTGAATAGAAACCTAGTTCACACCCCCGATTTTGAAGTCAACACAGTCGCTACAGTCCCATTAGTTTTCCTTGTAGCCTCATTTGAATGTTGCGGTTGCACACATTTGTATGTAATGGGGTGAGTTTACGTTAGCTAAGATATTATTTATATTATGGCACCGCGCCTCTTCTCACTAACAATTGCTAAGGTGAACAGCAAATGTCACTATTGTGGCTAATCCTTATTGTGGCTAGCTTCACATAGGTGACTTATTCCATCATGACAACATGCTCCTTATTTGACTGTAGTTAGCTAGCTGCTAGCTTAGATGTTGGTCATTGTTGGCACTGAATTTTGCAGCCAAACTGCTTCAAAGATGGATGATGTCAAGAATTATCAAATGTAGCTAGCTAACTAAATTATAACTTATTTAGTAATAGAGTGGATACTTAATATGGTTATCTAGCTAATGTGAGCTAGCCAACATGCAATGCCTCTTACACATGCCACAATTCTGCTTGCTTTACATTTGACATATTTATCTACCGTAGCTAGCTAGAAAATAATGATTTATGATACTTGCAGTTTAGTTCCTTATCTAGCTAACTGTAAAACTGAGAGTCTGGCTGTAAAACTAAGCTAGCTAGCCACCTCGACTTTATCAGTTGTAACCAAGCTAGCTAGCTTGATAATCACTCAGTAACGTTAGCTTACCATGCTTTTCTGGCCAGCTGGACATTCCTCTAGCACATCCCGGTCGACTACTTCTTGCATACTCCCATTTCTTCCTCTTCTTCTGTGGGTTTTATGGCGGACTACAAACCAAAAAGGTGTATTGCTGACACCAACGGGAGAGGTTGAAAAACCAAAACAAGGTAAAAGAAAATCCATATGTGATAGGGAAACTAATTTAATCCAACTAAATAAAAAGAGTACATTGGCAAAACCAAAACAAAACTCTCACTTCTTCCTTCTTTCAAATCTCCATATCTCCCTTCTCAGGCTTTAAATATTCCATGTAACTCCTCCGCCGATAAATCTTTCAGTCCCAGGAACCGCTCTGCCGCATCCACAATGATGTCTATCTTCCTGGACCTTCTCTAGCTTGATAGTGCCATAATCACCATAGCTATAAAGGACACAAAGCCCACCGTCTTAACCTTTAAAATGTCAGGGTACTGCGGGTGAAAGGCAGCCCCTGCAGCCTGCAGTGAAGGCCTATCCACCACCATGGACTCTTCAGGAGCCATTCAAATCCTCAACCCTTTCAAAAGCTGCTGCATGTGAAATGCTCTGGACAGCCCTGACTTTGGCCACCTAATTCTCTTTTACCCTTGTCGGGCAATTGAAAGATGCAATTGTGGTGGGAACCATGAAGCTACAACATTTTCCTCAAATTTAAAACACATGATATTATCTTTTCCACAAGTAGGAGATATCGGCTTGTCGCTTCTGCAAACACTTTACAATGATCACACTGCATTGGTCTTGGTATAAATGTTCTGACTCTGTATTTTATATAATCCAACTGCACTTGAGTAGGGAGAGACTCCATATCAAAAAACTAAAGAACAGATAGACTCTTCACTTTTTCACCATTCACCACACGATTCATCCAGCGTGCATCAATCACTCCAGGAATATTTTTCATCTCTTCAAAATCAACTTCCCTCGAAACGCCAGATATAAGGGGTGCTTTGTTCCGAAGAGACACATGACACTTATCAAATTGGGTGAGACGCAATGTACGTTCCTTCTGATCAGCAGAAGCACCAAAAATCTAAACAAGCCTGATCCTGAAACCCTTGACTTCACCCAGCACTCTCTCCACCAGTTTGGATATCTCAAACGGTTTCTTCAAGATTGGTAATCTGCTCAGCTGCTCCTCATTAACAAACCCTAACTCCCTCTAGATACAAAGGGACATTCTCATCACTGTACACAAATTTGCTCCGTCATCCATTCTTTTGGACAATATTCCAATTCTCCTTGATTCTACCGCCATTGGATTCAGAATCCACTTCATTGTCCGCTTCCGCCACCTTTTTTTGCCTCCACACGAGTAGGCCACCACTCCCATCTCTTGATCTTCTTCTATGTTTAAAACGATATGGCTGTAGTCCGGTGCCTTATTGTCACGCCCTGGTCAAAGTATTTTGTGTTTATCTTTATGTATTTGGTCAGGCCAGGGTGTGGCATGGGGTTTTTGTAATTGTGGTGTGTTTGTCTTGGGGTTTTGGTGGTGGTATTGGGATTGTAACTTAGTGGGTTGTCTAGCAAGGTCTATGGCTGTCTGGAGTGGTTCTCAATCAGAGGCAGGTGCTTATCGTTGTCTCTGATTGGGAACCATATTTAGGCAGCCATATTCTTTGAGTTTGTCGTGGGTGATTGTCCTTAGTGTCTTACTTGTACTCTCTGTTAGTTTGCACTAGATAGGCTGTTTTCGGTTTTCATTACGTTTATTGTTTTGTAGTGTTTAGTGTTTAGTCGTGTTTAGTGTTTAGTCGTGTTTACGTTTTGTTTAATAAATATGGATCGCAATCGACACGCTGCAGTTTGGTCCGACTCTCCTTCATCACCACTAGAAAACCGTTACAGAATCACCCACCACCAACGGACCAAGCAGCGTGTTAACAGGCAGGAACCACAGGAGAGGCAACAGAGGCAGCAGCAGCAGGAGCAGCAGCAGCTGCAGTGGGAGAGGCTGCACCACCTGGAGAAATGGACATGGGAGGAAGAACTGGACGGTAAAGGACCCTGGGCTCAGCCTGGAGAATATCGCCGCCCCAAGGAAGAACTGGAGGCGGCGAAAGCTGAGAGGCGCAGATATGAGGAGGCAGCACGGCGTAGCGGATGGAAGCCTGAGAATCAGCCCCAAAAATTTCTTGGGGGCTCAGGGAGAGTGTGGCAGAGTCAGGAGTCAGACCTGAGCCAACTCTCCCTGTTTATCGTGAGGAGCCAAGGAGGAGACCAGAACCAGAGACTGTGAAGGAGTTAATGGGGAAATTGGAGGAGAGAGAAATGAGGGAGTTGCTGTGTTGGTGCTTTTTGCATGGAATTCGCCCGACGGAACGTGTTGGGGATTTGATGGCACCTGGGTTAGCGCTCCATACTCGTCCTGAGGTGCGTGTTAGTCGGCTGGTGAAGTTGGTGCCAGCCTCACGCACCAGGCCTCCTGTGCACATCCCTAGCCTTGCACATCCTGTGCCAACACTGCTCTCAAGATCTCCAGTACGCTTTCACGGTCTAGCCCATCCTGTGCCACCTCCACACTCCAGTCCTCCGGTAGCAGCTCCCCGCTCCAGGCTTCCTGTGCGTGTCCTCGATCCAGTACCACCAGTTCCAGCACCATGCACCAGGCCTTCAGTGTGCCTCGCCTGTTCAGCGCAGCCAGCGCTTTTCTCCTCTCCTGCGCTGCTGGAGTCTCCCGCCTGTTTAGCGCAGCCAGAGCCTTTCTCCTCTACAGCGCTGCCGGATCCTCCCGCCTGTTCAGCGCAGCCAGAGCCTTCCTCCTCTACAGCGCTGCCGGAGCCTCCCGCCTGTTTAGCGCAGCCAGAGCCTTTCTCCTCTCCTACGCTGCCGGAGTCTCCCGCCTGTTCAGCGCAGCCAGAGCTGCCTGCCTGCATGGAGCAGCCAGAGCTGTCAGTCCGCATAGAGCAGCCAGAGCTGTCAGTCTGCATGGAGCAGCCAGAGCTGTCAGTCTGCATGGAGCAGCCAGAGCTGTCAGTCATCTGCATGGAGCAGCCAGAGATGTCAGTCTGCATGGAGCAGCCAGAGCTGTCAGTCTGCATGGAGCAGCCAGAGCTGCCAGTCTGCAAGGAGCAGCCAGAGCTGTCAGTCTGCATGGAGCAGCCAGAGCTGTCAGTCTGCATGGAGCAGCCAGAGCTGCCAGTCTGCATGAAGCAGCCAGTCTGCATGGAGCAGCCAGAGCTGTCAGTCTGCATGGAGCAGCCAGAGCTGCCAGTCTGCATGAAGCAGCCAGAGCTGTCAGTCTGCATGGAGCAGCCAGAGCTGCCAGTCTGCATGGAGCTGCCAGTCTGCAAGGAGCAGCCAGAGCTGTCAGTCTACATGAAGCAGCCCGAGCTGCCAGTCTGCATGAAGCAGCCAGTCTACATGGAGCAGCCAGAGCTGCCAGTCTGCATGAAGCAGCCAGAGCTGTCAGTCTGCATGGAACAGTCAGAGCTGTCAGTCTGCATGGAGCAGCCAGAGCTGTCAGTCTACATGAAGCAGCCCGAGCTGCCAGTCTGCATGAAGCAGCCAGTCTACATGGAGCAGCCAGAGATGTCAGTCTGCATGAAGCAGCCAGAGCAGCCAGTCTGCATAGAGCAGCCAGTCTGCATGGAGCTGCCAGTCTGCATGGAGCTGCCAGTCTGCATGGAGCTGCCAGTCTGCATGGAGCTGCCAGTCTGCAAGGAGCTGTCAGTCTGCACGGAGCTGTCAGTCTGCACGGAGCTGTCAGTCTGTAAGGAGCTGCCAGTCTGCAAGGAGCTGCCAGTCAGCACGGAGCCGCCAGAGCGGTCAGTCTGTAAGAAGCCGCCAGAGCTGTCAGCCTATATGGAGCAGCTAGTGCCGCCAGTCTGCCCAGCGCCGCCAGTGCCCCCAGTCTGCCCAGCGTCGCCAGTCTGCCCAGCGCTGTCAGTCTGCCCAGCATCGCCAGTCTGCCCAGCATCGCCAGTCTGCCCAGCGTCGTCAGTCTGCCCAGCGTCGTCAGTCTGCCCAGCACCGCCAGTCTGCCCAGCACCGCCAGTCTGCCCAGCGCCGCCAGTCTGCCCAGCATCGCCAGTCTGCCCAGCGCCGCCAGTCTGCCCAGCGCCGCCAGTCTGCCCAGCGCCGCCAGTCTGCCCAGCGCTGTCAGTCTGCCCAGCATCGCCAGTCTGCCCAGCATCGCCAGTCTGCCCAGCATCGCCAGTCTGCCCAGCGCCGCCAGTCTGCCCAGCGTCGCCAGTCTGCCCAGCGCTGTCAGTCTGCCCAGCATCGCCAGTCTGCCCAGCATCGCCAGTCTGCCCAGCGCCGCCAGTCTGCCCAGCGTCGCCAGTCTGCCCAGCGCTGTCAGTCTGCCCAGCATCGCCAGTCTGCCCAGCATCGCCAGTCTGCCCAGCGTCGTCAGTCTGCCCAGCACCGCCAGTCTGCCCAGCACCGCCAGTCTGCCCAGCGCCGCCAGTCTGCCCAGCGCCGCCAGTCTGCCCAGCGCCGCCAGTCTGCCCAGCACCGCCAGTCTGCCCAGCGCCGCCAGTCTGCCCAGCGCCGCCAGTCTGCCCAGCGCCGCCAGTCTGCCCAGCGCCGCCAGATCTGCCAGTCAGCCAGACTCTTCCAGATCTGCCAGTCAGCCAGACTCTTCCAGATCTGCCAGTCAGCCAGACTCTTCCAGATCTGCCAGTCAACCAGACTCTTCCAGATCTGCCAGTCAGCCAGGATCTGCCAGTCAGCCAGGATCTGCCAGTCAGCCAGGATCTGCTGAAACCACCAGCCAGCCAGGAGCTGGTAGATCTATCTACCTGCCTGAGCTTCCTCTCACTCCTGAGCTTCCTCTCACTCCTGAGCTTCCTCTCACTCCTGAGCTTCCTCTCACTCCTGAGCTTCCTCTCACTCCTGAGCTTCCTCTCACTCCTGAGCTTCCTCTCACTCCCGAGCTTCCCCTCAGTCCCGAGCTGCCTCGGTCCCGAGCTGTCCTTCAGTCCCGATCTGCTCCTCAGTCCAGTGGGGTTCTGGGTGGGGACTACTAGGCCATGGTCGGCGGCGAGGGTGGACTATCCAGGGACGAAGGGAGAGGGGACTAAGACATTAAAGGAGTGGGGTCCACGTCCCGCGCCGGAGCCGCCACCATGGACAGACGCCCACCCGGACCCTCCCTATTGTTTTGAGGTGCGTTCGGGAGTCCGCACCTTAGGGGGGGGGGTTCTGTCACGCCCTGGTCAAAGTATTTTGTGTTTATCTTTATGTATTTGGTCAGGCCAGGGTGTGGCATGGGGTTTTTGTAATTGTGGTGTGTTTGTCTTGGGGTTTTGGTGGTGGTATTGGGATTGTAACTTAGTGGGTTGTCTAGCAAGGTCTATGGCTGTCTGGAGTGGTTCTCAATCAGAGGCAGGTGCTTATCGTTGTCTCTGATTGGGAACCATATTTAGGCAGCCATATTCTTTGAGTTTGTCGTGGGTGATTGTCCTTAGTGTCTTACTTGTACTCTCTGTTAGTTTGCACTAGATTAGGCTGTTTTCGGTTTTCATTACGTTTATTGTTTTGTAGTGTTTAGTGTTTAGTCGTGTTTAGTGTTTAGTCGTGTTTACGTTTTGTTTAATAAATATGGATCGCAATCGACACGCTGCAGTTTGGTCCGACTCTCCTTCATCACCACTAGAAAACCGTTACACTTATTGTCAAAAGCAGCCCACTCGTAACACAGCCACCTAGTGCAGGCAGGCAGTCAATGGCTCAGTGTTCCAAAACTGTTGATCTGTTTCTACATCAAGCAAGGACAATGTTCCATTTGTTGTTTTTGTGTGTTTTTATTGTGCACAGCAACATACAGATTTTATCTGCTATCCCCCCCCCAAAAAAGGGATATATCATATTGAGACATAGCTATACGCTACACATTATTGTTTGGCGGGATGGAGAGGGGGTGCTAATGTGAAACATGGCCTTTAAACTTTGAACACCATTCTGTAATACTGAACGCAGCCCAGGCAAATGCAATCGAGTAACGTTCCATAGCATTGATCAACCAATGGTGTGTTAGATTCCATCCACATACATTTGCTTGACACCCCCTCTTTCAAAGACACTTAAATATTTTGTCTTCCCCATTTACCCTCTGAATGGTACATAAACTCAATCCATATCTCAATTGTCTCAAGGCTTAAAAAATGCATCTACACTGATTGAAGTGGATTTTAAGAGGTGACATCTGGATTCACCTGGTCTGTCTGTATCATGGAAAGAGCAGGTGTTGTTAATTTGTTGTATTCTCAGTGTATATGGTAGAGATATGGGGTTTGGACCATTGTTTTTCTGACTCTATTGAATTGACATTTGACATTAATTAAAAAATAATTTTGCGGGTGATCACCTTATGCAGCCCTGGCAAATGACAGCCTTCAGACATTTTTTGAAAAGGGTTTAGTAGGCTATATCCTGTCCCTAAATCTCGCACATATTTTCCGTGAAATTGTGCAAAACGCAGCATTTGCAGCATTTCGTGCATGTTGGTTGTTTGAGGCGCATTGTGTCTTCTCGTTTCATTTGTATCTTTGCCATGAATGAGATCTCACAAAAATGCACAATATTTTGCATTCTTGCATGATTTTACTCGAAATCGGTGAGATCACGTTGCCTGTCCAGATACAATCTCTGGTTATTTGCATATTTGCAGCCTGTTTAATAGATTATCTTTATTAAAAGAGACGCAACGAATTTCATTATTAAAAGAGACGCAACGAATTTCATAGAGCAGCTCCAGGGAAAGATAGCCAAATGCAATTAAATAATGTTTTATGTAGTTCTGCTATTGCACAATTTAAAAACGTTTCAAGTTTCAGTTTCAACCCTCTTCATCGGCAAATTCTCACTATAGCCCCGGTGCTTAACGGTCATCAGGTGAGGTGATAACAACCTGGATTAACCCTCTCCGTCCACAAAAGAAGTACCCTGAGGTCATTGTAATGACGCGACACCTGAACCAGCCGCATTACCAAGAGAAAGAGGCCGCAGTAGAGAGCCATCTACCCGGCTGAGTGATGTCGCCAGCACCGCTATCGCACTGGCTTTGTGTTGGAGGCTAATTTGAGGGTAATTAAATGGTAACAAAAGGGAGGACAAATACACATATTAATCAGCAATCCGACTGAGGTCTGCTGCGCTACAGACAGCCTATATGCACACACTGCTAGAGTTCTAGTGCCCTGGTGGGGTTGCTTTACGCACGATGGGTAGGCTATACATGCGCTATGACACTTGTTATTGCTGCTCATGGGGAATATAGCTGGAAATATATGATATTCCGAGGGGAAATTCAAAGAGCCATTCATCGAAGGGTTTAGTTGAAAATACAATTATGTGCATAGGCTATAGCAAAGTGAACATAGGAACTAGACTTTCAATAATCAAATAAAGCATGTTGGTTGTTGGTGATCCCACTCTTTCAATTATTCAAAACAGAAGTAATACATTCTATAAAATAGTTTACACTATATTTAATTGCACCGCGATCAGACAATTGTTTATGCTAGGGCCAATACAAATCAAACAGCCTAGATTATTTTAATTACGAGTGACTAATGTATATCTGATAGTGGCATAAACAGTAGAATGACAAAAATGATCAGGTGCATCTCACTAGAACAACCTTTTAACATGTAGCGCCTCGGGCAAACACCGAACCACCCCACGGGGGCATAAAACATATCCAGACAATTACATAAATGCTTTATGTTAATAACGAATAACAAATAATAGCTAAACTGATGCACCGTAGCCTACCTTGTGAGAAAGGAGCGTATGTCGCCACAGCGAGCACAGCCATAACCGCCAAGTATTTCAAATCCATGATTAACGATACCGGTCCGATAATCTGTTCAATGTAGAGTCCAGATCGCACTGTGAAAGTGTGTGTCGGAGTGTTGAAGTTATGCACGGTGCATACAAGGCACGCTGCAGAGGAGGAAAGGGAAAGTGGGAGTGTCTGAGGATGAACAAATTACCCCTCCCCCACACACGCGCGAACGCACACACGCACGCGGACTCATACACACACGTTCTCAAAAGATGGAAGTGTGTGTGTGTGGATTTCATGTATGACTCCCTGGCAAGGCGAGTTTCCTCTATCAGAAATCTCTGGACCTGAATCAAAGTGTTACGAAAATCTTTGCAAACTTCCCATGCTTTACCTCAAATAAAATGTTATTGGTCACATACACGTGATTAGCAGATGTTATTGTGGATGTAGCGAAAAGCTTGTGCTTCTAGCTCTGACCGTGCATGGGGAATATAACTGGAAGTATATAAAAATATAAACAAAAATAAGACTCACAGTTGAATTTGGAAGTTTACATACACTTAGGTTGGAGTCATTTAAAACGCTCCACAAATTTCTTGTGAACAATCTATAGTTTTGGCAAGTCAGTTAGGACATCTACTATGTGTATGACACAAGCAATCTTTCCAACAATTGTTTACAGACAGATTATTTCACTTATAATTCACTGTATCACAATTCCAGTGGGTCAGAAGTTTACATATACTAAATTGACTGTGCCTTTCAACAGCTTGGAAAATTCCAGAAAATGATGTCATGGCTTTAGATGCTTCTGATAGGTTAATTGACATCATTTGAATCAATTGGAGGTGTACCTGTGGATGTATTTCAAGGCCTACCTTCAAACTCAGTGCCTATTTGCTTGACATCATGGGAAAATCAAAAGAAATAAGCCAAAATTGTAGACCTCCACAAGTCTGGTTCATCCTTGGGAGCAATTTCCAAACGCCTGAAGGTACCACGTTCATCTGTACAAACAATAGTACGCAAATATAAACACCACGGGACCACGCAGCCGTCATACCACTCAGGAAGGAGACGCGTTCTGTCTCCTAGAGATGAACGTACTTTGGTGCGAAAAGTGCAAATCAATCCCAGAACAACAGAAAAGGACCTTGTGAAGATGCTGGAGGAAACCGGTACAAAGTATCTATATCCACAGTAAAACAAGTCCTATATCGACATAACCTGAAAGGTCGCTCAGCAAGGAAGAAGCCACTGCTCCAAAAATATGTAATAAATCATTCCCTCTACTATTATTCTGACATGTTACATTCTTAAAATAAAGATCCTAACTGACCTAAAACAGGGAATGTTTACCAGGATTAAATGTCAGGAATTGTGAAAAACTGAGTTTAAATGTATTTGGCTAAGGTGTATGTAAACTTCCGACTTCAACTGTAAATATTAAAAAGAAGTAAGAAAGATAAATAGAAACAAATTGTAGTATATAAATCAAATAAAAAAAGAGAATCAAATTATTACCCTATTGCTAACAAAAACATACAAATAAAACTAATTTGCACAACTCCTATATCACACAAATAAGAATAACACACTTATAAAGAAGATAACCTGATTTATTACACTATTGTACTTCAAACAAGAAACACACAAACTAAATTGCACAACTTTTTTCATTACTAATTGCATTAGTACTGTACAAAGTTAAAGGTGCGCTATCTGATAGATTCCCCTGCTCCCCCACCTCAGGCTTCCAGTGGGTAGACCTGAGGTAAAAACCTACCCCCGCCCCCTCCCCATCTCGTACTTGTGGGAGAACCTTCCCAGGCAGTAGCCTGGTTAGCTCACAAACTAGAATCAGGGCGCCCACCCTACTCTGTCCCATATGGTGACATGATATCATTGACGTGACGTGCAAATGAGCGATAGAAAATAGATTGCACATATGTCACCATTCGGAATATTATTATTTTTATTTTTAAAATGTTTTGTGTGTGGCACCCCCGGCAAGATGCAACCCTGGGCGGCTGCCCATGCCGCCTATGCCTAAATCTGCCACTATACTCAATACACATAAACCTAAGTAGGAATGAATTAAGACTATATACATATGGACGAGCGATGTCAGAACGGAATGGACTAAGATACAGTAGAATAGTATAGAAAAACAATGTATACATATGATATGAGTAAATGCCAGATATGTAAACATTATTAAAGTGACTAGTGATTCCTAGTCTATGCCTATAGGCAGCAGCCTCTAATGTGCTAGTGATGGTTGTTTAACAGTCTATTGGCCTTGATATTAGAAGCTGTTTTTCAGTCTCTCTGTCCCAGCTTTGATGCACCTGTACTGACCTCTCCTTCTGGATTATAGTGGGGTGAACAAGCAGTGGCTCTGGTGGTTGACCTCCTTGATCTTTTTGGCCTTCCTTTGACATCGGGTCCTGTAGGTGTCCTGGAGGGCAGGTAGTTTTCCCCCGGAGAGCTTTGCAGTTGAGGGCGGTGCAATTGTCGTACCAGTCGGTGATACAGCCCGACAGGAGGCTTTCAATTGTGCATCTGTAAAATTTGTGAGGGTTTTAGGTGACAAGCCAAATTTCTTCAGCCTCCTGAGGTTGAAGAGGCTCTGTTTGCGCCTTCTTCACCACACTGTCTTTGTGGGTGGTCCATTTCAGTTTGTCAGTGAAGTGTACGCCAAGGAACTTGAAGATTTCCACCTTCTCCACTGCGGTCCTGTCGATGTAGATAGTGGTGTGCACCCTCTGCTGTTTCCTGAAGTCACGATCATCTCATTTGTTTTGTTGACCTTGAGTGTGAGATTGTTTTCCAGGCACCACACTCCCAGAGTCGGTGCCATTATGGTGGCATAATGGCACATTTTGTATATTTGGCTTTGGGGAATGGAATTGCCAGTGTTTAATGGGGCTGTGTATTTGATACAGTATGATACAGAGAAGAAAGCACATTACTCATAAATTAGCTATGCATTCTGCTCTGTTTTACAGTATATGGTCTTCATGCTGCATTCAGAGAAATGGCAGGATACATTTAGCACATGTTTATATTAAGTTCTGGTGTGTTAATTTTTGCCATAAGCCTGCAACACCCCAAATTAACTATCTAACAGCCAAAACATCGAATTTACATTTGAGTAAAAACACACCAAGCTACAGACTTACTTTATATTACAACACGTGTGCTAATGAATATAGGAGAAACAGTAACCACAGGAAGAACATATGGTCCTGTTAGAAAGGAATGATCTGTGCTATTCTCAATTTAAGTGAATCTCTAAACAATTGTCTTTAGCTCAGGCTGGAACTTTCCAGTTTGGGTTGGGGGGAGAATGTGTGTCCAGTGTTGTGTTTGGAGGGGGTTAATAGTGAGTTTAACAGGATGCAGATGTGAAGTCCACTTCCAGACATTTGGCTCTAGCCCATCAGCGCAAATGTGTGTGTGTGTGTGTGTGTGTGTGTGTGTGTGTGTGTGTAGAGGTTTGTGGGCAGTGAAATTAATTGAACCAGGGAGGCCGATGAGCACTGTTTACACTGAGATCTGAATACAGAGAGAGGAATATCACACAGACACATGTTGACTTATCTCACACAGATGGATACTGGGCGAGAGAGGGAGAGAGAGTGTGTTTAATGTGGGCTGTCTGTGAGTTTTTGGTGGAGAAGAAAAGTAAAGAGCTGAGCAAGAGGGACTGTGATATGCGTGTGAAAGCCGAGTGGGTGCAGTGTGTGAGTGAGGTGTATAGTGTGCAATGACACATTAAAAATGCCGTGTGTGCAGTCATTGTGATGTCTGTGAGGTCTTTGTGCCTTGACCGCTTTTTGCTTTTCATGTTTGACTAATGATGAAACAGTCATTGAAGGAGCAATAGAGAGCTTCTAACTACACCTGAACACTTCTGTGATGTGTCAGATAGGGGCCAGCCATTATCTGTATTGAGTCCATGGGCTGTTGTTGTGTCTCTTCGGGGTGATGGTGGTGTTTTTAACATATAACGACTAGTGTCTGTAAGTGACCTAACGGCCCTGAATCAACAAGCTCTTACCGTCTCACTGCAGAGTTAGACGTTTTTGCACTTTTCTCGAAACATCACATTTCAAAGTGTTTTTGACACCCTGGGTTGCTCCTTCTACCACTGGGATTGAACACATGACCTTCGGAGCTGGAGTCATGGGATTATGTTATGCCAATCCACCACCCCTGTTCACAGTGCCCTAGTGAAAATCCAAGCCTACTTGATGCTAATAGCGCTCACTGTTGCCCCTTGTGGCCGGTTTCAAGGCATTTCATGGAAGTCCTCATGACATGGACATCTGGCTGCTCTGAATATATGAACATGTCTTGCAAACACACACTCTAAGCTAACACTTGCCACTCAAACCAATGCAGCTGGTTCTAAACTCTAAAACATAGACACATTAATTAAATTATGAAGAGAATACATTTCAACATCTCTCTCTCTCTCTCGCTCTCTCTCTCTCTCTCAAAGAGAGTGCTGAAAGCTTGAATAGTCTAAAGGTACAATGAAGCCGTTTTTATCTCAATATTAAATAATTGATGGGTTATAAAGTACTACTGTGATTGTTTTCAATTAAAATGGTCAAAAAGAAACAAAAATAGCTTCTTAACAAAAAGCAATTTCACAAGCAATAATTTTGCTAGGAGTGGTTTGATTGGGCAGGGGAAAACCAGCTGTTATTGGAAGAGTTTAAAAAAATGTAACTAGGCAAATTCACATTTACAATGAAGGCCTACCCCGGCAAAACCCAACTCGGGCGATGCTGGGCCAATTGTGCGCCGCTCTATGGTTGTGATACAGCCTGGAATTGAACCAGGGTCTGTAGTGATGCCTTTAGCACTGAGATGCAGTGCCTTAGGCTCCAGAGTGACGCAGCGGTCTATCTTTTTGGTCTGTAAACTAATTTAGCACCTGGTGATGTCACCAGGCAGGCCAAAACTCCACCCCACCATGACTTGCTGATATTTCAGGTGGTCTTTTCAAACAGGTCTTACACTAGAAGAACATTATCATAATTTTCACAATTTCGCAGTATTATTCCAACCTCATAGTGTGGAAATACATATAAAACACAGGATAATCTAGGGTTTGACTGTGCTGGATCTTTAAAATAACGTTCCAGGTTTTCCATATTGTTTAAAAGCAGCTTTTCTATGTTTGAATAGTGTAATCAATGATTTTCTGAATGCCTATACCCTATAACGTTTTTACTAAATCGTAGACTTAGTTGTGAAAGTCGTCATAAAACTTGATGAAACACACAGAGGGTTTGGTTCAACAGGTGGTGTGGGCACATGCCAGTCATTAAACATATTCATGACAAGCTGACTGGCTTGGTCAGCCAATGAGCCAACGTGACATCCAGTTATATGACAAAATAGGAAGCATTTTTTTAAACAGTCTGTTTGAGATATATATACGTTTCACGTGTTTTTTTCTGTTTACATGAGGCGTGTGTGTGTGTGTGTGTGTGAGCGTGTGCGTGTTTGCACGGGTGTACCACACTTTGTACTTAACTCTGAGCAGATGATTAATGTTACTGGTTGGTGTTTATCTTCACCCTGTCTTACTATCTAGAGATCGGGTGTGTCTGACAGTGTGTCTGTGTGTCTCTCGGTCAGTATGTGTGTTCTGTGGTATTTCTCACTCCAGGGGTCCAATTCTTCCTCTTAGTGTGAGTCATTAGTTAAAGTGCTTTCAAATGACAAGACAGCCGAATCTCTTTGGAGTGGGTTTGTGGGTGTGTGTGTGTATGTAAATCAGAGGGAAGTAAATGTCTGTATGTTTGACAGTGGGGCAGAGGCACAGCGTATGTCTTGTCTTTGGAGAAAACTGTAACAAACGACTTAGAGGACACACGGATATACTGCCCTCTGTTAGCGTTTACGACTGCCGACAAAACTGTAAATCTACAGGCAAGTGACACAAACCACATCACATTGGAAAAATCAAAGACCCAAACAAACATTTGGATTACTCTTATTTAATCTCAGAAATGACCGCTTCCCTAAATATTTTAAACATCCACCGAGGTGAATCTTACCACACTCCATATAACATCAAACATGAAGAATTTCCTGACAAATAAAGAGAGAATGTCTCATTCCTAACCATTGCAAACCATTCCTTAACTTATCATTCCTTTTGGTATTTTCTTCATCAAAGGGTATTATAATGTCACGGGAGGAGATGGCTGCCGTTTTACGGGCTCCTATTGTGGACCGCCTCTACCATCAGTCCTATTAGTCAACGTGCAGTCATTGGATAATAAACTGAATGAGCTCCGATCAAGTCTATCCTACCAACGGGACATTAAAAACTGTAATATCTTATGTTTCACCTTATGTTTCACCGAGTCGTGGCTGAACAATGACCTGGATAACATGCAGCTGGCTGGGTTTTCTGTGCATTGGCAAGATAGAACAGCTGCCTCCGGTAAGACAAGGGGTGGCGGTCTGTATCTATTTGTCAAAAACAGCTGGTGTACAGCTATGTAAATGAAGTCTCGAGGTATTTCTCACCTGAGATGGAGTATGTCATGATAAGCTGTAGACCAAACTATTTACCAAGAGAGTTTTCATCAATATTTTTGGTAGCTGTCTATTTACCACCACAAACCGATACTGGCGCTAAGAACACACTCAATGAGCTGTATAAGGCCATAAGCAAACAAGATAATGTTAATCCAGAGGTTGCGCTCCTAGTGGCCGGGGACTTTAATGCAGGGAAACTTACATAAATTTCTACCAGCATGTTAAATGTGCAACCAGAGAAAGAAAACCTCTAGAACACCTTTACTCCACACACAGAGATGTGTACAAAGCTCTCCCTGACCCTCCATTTGGCAAATCTGACCATAATTATATCCTCCTGATTCCCGATTACAAGCAAAAACTAAAGCAAGTAGTACCAGTGACTCGCTTAATACAGAAGTGATCAGATAATGAAGATGCTAAGCTACAGGCCTGTTTTGCTAGCACAGACTGGAATATGTTCCGTGATTCGTTTGATGGCATTGAGCTGTGTACCACATCAGTCACTGGCTTCATCAATAAGTGCATCAATCCCCACAGTGACCGTACGTACATACCCAACCAGAAGCCATGGATTACAGGCAACATCCGCACTGAGCTAATGGGTAAAGCTGCCAACGAACCACAGGCAAGCGTCAATACAGGATGAAGATTTAATCCTACTACACTGGCTCTGAGGCTCATCGGAAGTTGGCAGGGCTTGCAAACTATTACGGACTACAAAGGGAAGCACAGCTGGGAGCTACGCAGTGACACGAGCCTACCAGACGAGCTAAATTGCTTCTATTTGCACTTCGAGGCAAGCAACTGCATGCATGAGAGCACCAGCTGTTTCAGATAACTGTGTGATCACTCTCTCCATAGCCAATGTGAGTAAGACCTTTTTATTATTTCTTATTTAAGCTTTAGTTAACTAGGCAAGTCGGTTACAATGACTGCCAACCCCGGCCAAACCCAGTTGACGGTGGGCCAATTGTGCGCAACCCTATGGGACTACCAATCACAACCGGATGTGATGCAGTCTGGATTTGAACCAGGAGCCTCTTGCACTGAGATGCAGTGCCTTAGATCGCCGCGCCACTTGGGCGCCCTTCAAACAGGTCAACAATCACAAGGCCGCAGGGCCAGATAGATTACCAGGACAGGTACTCCGAGCATGCACTGACCAACTGGCAAGTGCCTTCACTGACATGTTCAACCGATCTGTAATAGCAACATATTTAAAGCAGACCACCATAGTCCCTGTGCCCAAGAACACCAAGGTAATCTTCCTAAATGACTACCGACCTATAGCACTCACGTCTGTAGCCTAGAAGTGCTTTGAAAGGCTGGTCATGGCTCACATCAACACCATTATCCCAGAAACCCTAAGGTAAAAACAGATCTTCCACGCTGATCCTCAACACTAGGGCCCCTCAGGGGTGAGTGCTCAGTCCCCTCCTGTACTCCCTGTTCACCCATGACTGCATGGTCAAGCACGACTCCAACACCATCATTAAGTTTGCCGATAACACAACAGTGGTAGGCCTGATTACAGACAACAATGAGACAGCCTATAGGGAGGAGGTCAGAGACCTTGCAGTGTGGTCTCTGAACTCCTCCCTAAAGGAGATGATTGTGGACTACAGAAAAAGGGAGGGGCAAGCACTCCCCCATTTTCATTGATGGGGCTGTAGTGGAGCAGGTTCAGAGCTTCAAGTTCCTTGGTGTCCACATCACCAATGACCTGTTATGGTCCAAAAACATCAAGACAGTTGTAAAGAGGGCACGACAACACCTATTCCCCTTCGTGAGACTGAAAAGATTTGTCATGGGTCCTCAGGTCTTTAAAAAGTTCTACAGCTGCACCATCGAGAGCATCCTGACTGTTTGCATCTCCGCCTTGTATGGCAACTTATACGGCCCATTACATCACTAGGGACAAGCTTCCTGCCACCCAGGACCTCCACACCAGGCAGTGTCCGAGGAAGGCCCTAAAAATGGCCAAAGACTCCAGCCACCCTAGTCATGGACTGTTCTCTCTGCTACCGCACGGCAAGCGGTATCGGAGTACAAAATCTAGGTCAAAAAGGCTTCTTAACAGCTTCTATCCCCAAGCCATAAGACTCCTGAACAGCTATCCAAATTGCTACCCGGACTATTTGCATTGCCCCCCCATTTTTACGCTGCTACCACTCTTTTTATCTATGCATAATCATATTACCTCTACCTACATGTACATATTACCTCAATTACCTCTTTACCAGAACCCCCTGTATATAGCCTTGTCACTGTTATTATATTGTTGTCTTTAATTATTTGTTATCTTTCTATTTTCTTATTTGTTTCATTTATTGTTATTTATTTATTGTTTACTTCACTTTATTTAATAAATACTTTAATACGTATTTTTTCTTAACTGCATTGTTGGGCTTGTAAGTAAGCAAGTAAGCATTTCATATTCGGCACATGTAACAAATACAATTTTATTTGATTCAGATGGCTGAGGTATGGATGACTGCATGCATTATAGCAGGGAGGCTAGTTTCCATAGAGCAATCCTGTGTTAGGGAGCACTCAGGCGACTGGCCCAATGGGGGCTCTACAGGGCTTCATAATGACTCTGCTGTCTTGAGGGTCTGCTAGTTGTGTCTTTGTCTTTTTTTCTCTCTAACTCCTCTGGAGAGTCAAGCTCCCAAACCTTTGTTTAAGGGATTTTTATCATTAATGAATAAATTATGTATACATTTCAATCAGAACTATGACTAAACAGAATACTATTATGTTACTGTATGGATGTATGAATCTTATTATAATCTTAGTACTGAATATAATGTGTGTAATTATAATCAAGAATTAGAACAAAGACTGTCTGTTCCTTGGTAGAAACAAATGAAGTTATCGTCAGACTGGCTAGAATGCTTATCTACACAGGGAGAGGAGAGACCTTGGGCTGGTAGTAAATTATCTAACAGGTGGTGGACGATGTGGGAAGGCTTGTGAACTATACTGCCATTGTATCGGAGTGGAGGAGGGACAGTTTAAAACCTATGATGTCATTTTTTGTTTATAACCTGTTGCAAACTGTACCATGATCAGTACTCTCGAGAATAAACGCTATTGATTGATTTTGAGACTGGCCTCTGTCCATTTTATGCAAATAAGTATCTTATAAATTCTTAGGAATGGGCAGAGTGTTTAATTGAATTGGTTAATAAAGATATAGGAATCTAATTCCTTTAAAACCTCTTGAAGCTAGGGGGCACTATTTTTATGTTTGGAAAAATAATGTTCCCAAAGTAAACAGCCTATTTCTCAGGACCAGATGCTAGAATATGCACATAATTGACAGCTTAGGATAGAAAACACTCTAAAGTTTCCAAAACTGTAAATAATATTGTCTGTGAGTACAACAGAACTGATATTGCAGGCGAAAGCATGAGAAAAATCCAATCAGGAAGTGACTCTTATTTTGAAATTCCTGTGTTTCTATGCATCCCTATTGCCCATTGAAGGGGATATCAACCAGATTACTTTTTCCATGGCTTCGCTAAGGTGTCAACAGCCTTTAGACATAGTTTCAGGCTTTTCTTTTGAAGAATGAGCGTGAACGACCACATTGCGTAAGTGGACAGGTGGGGGCTCTCAGAGTGATTTGTGCGCAAAAGAGAGAGGCGGCCATTGCTTCTCCCGGTCCTAGTGAAAGGCCAACTGTCCCGGTTGATATATTATCGAATAGATATTTGAAAAACACCTTGAGGGTTGATTATAAAAAAACATTTTACATGTTTCTGTGTACATTATGGATATAATTTGGAATTTTTGTCTGCGTTGTCGTGACCGCTCTTTCCGGTGGATTCCTGGGCATAACGCACCAAACTAACGGAGGTATTTGAATATAAAAATATATTTATGGAACAAAAGGAACATTTGTAGTCTAACTGGGAGTCTTGTGAGTGAAAACATCCGAATATCATCAAAGGTAAACGATTAATTTGATTGCTTTTCTGATTTTCGTGATCAAGTTACCTGATGCTAGGTGTACTTAATGTTTTGTTTTGCTATCGATAAACTTACACAAACGCTTGTATTGCTGTCGCTGTAAAGCATAATTTCAAAATCTGAAATGACAGGGTGATTAACAAAAGGCTAAGCTGTGTTTCGCTATACTTCACTTGTGATTTCATGAATATGAATATTTTCTAGTCATATTATTTGACTGTTGTTTGACTGTCAGCGTTGCTAATGACAAATATACCGGATCCGGGATGGGTGGTTCTAAGAGGTTTTAACAACCTTACAGACCAATAAACACACACACACCACCATATAGACCACCACTAAAGTGGTCAGAGACATTGTTTAGTCTCAATAAGGTTCCATGATGAACTACTCTTGCTGTGATTGTAATAAGTCCTTTTGTTCACCCAACCTAGAATACCTCACAATCAAATGCCAACCGTATTACTTCCTAAGAAAATGATCTTCGGTTATAGTCACAGCCGTGTATATTCCCTCTCAAGCCCATACCACGATGGCCCTAAAATAAATACAGTGGACTCTATGCAAACTGGAAACTACATATCCTGTGGCCGCATTTATTGAAGACGGAGATTTTAAGAAAGCTCATTTGAGGAAAACGCTACAGAAGTTCTACCAACACATTGACTGTAGCACTCGCTCTGAGAAAACATTGGACCCCTGCTACTCAACTTTGAAATGCCTACAAAGCCCTCCCCCGCACTCACGACTCTATTTTGCTCCTCCCTTTCTATAGGCAGAAACTCAAACAGGTCTATTGAACGCTGGTCTGACCAATCAGAATTCATGCTTCAAGATTGTTTTGATTACGTGGACTGGGATATGTTCCGGGTAGCCTCTGAAAATAATATTGACGAATACATGGATACGGTGACTGAGTTTATCCGGAAATCTATAGGAGATGTTGACTGTGACTATTAAAACGTACACAAACCAGAAACCGTGGAATGATTGCAGCATTCGCTCAAAACTGAAAGCGCGAACCACAGCATGTAACCATGGCAAGGTGACTGGGATTATCGCCAAATACAGACAGTGTAGATATTCCCTCTGTAAGGAAATCAAACAGGTAAAACGTCAGTACGGAGAAAGTGGAGTTGCAATTCAGTGACTCAGACACAAAACGTTGTAGCTGGAAACAGTTGATTTTTTTAATGGAATATCTACATAGGCGTACAGAGGCCCATTATCAGCAACCATCACGCCTGTGTTCCAATGGCATGTTGTGTTAGCTAATCCAATATTAACATTTTAAAAGGCTAATTGATCATAAAAAATCCCTTTGCAATTATGTTAGCACAGATGAAAACTGTTGTGCTAATTAAAGAAGCAATAAAACTGGCCTTCTTTAGACTAATTGAGTATCTGGAGCACCAGCATTTGTGGGTTCGATTACAGGCTCAAAATGGCCAGAAAAAAAAATTCTTCTGAAACTCGTCAGTCTTCTTGTTCTGAGAAATGAAGGCTATTCCATTTGAGAAATGGCCAAGAAACTGAAGATCTCGTACAACGCTATGTACCCTTTACAAAACAGCGCAAACTGTCTCTAACCAGAATAGAAAGAGGAGTGGGAGGCCCCAGTACACAAGTACACAACAAATCCATGACCCAGTTGCACAGGGTGGGGTTCAGACCAAGTTCAGGCCCGAGCTTAATGATGAACTTGGAGGGTACTATGGTGTTGAATGCTGAGCTATATTCAACGAACAGCATTCTTACATCGGTATTCCTCTTGTCCAGATGGGATAGGGCAGTGTGCAGTGCAATGGCAATTGCATCGTCTGTGGATCTATTAACCAAATTTAATTGGGTCTAGGGTGTCAGGTAAGGTAGAGGTGATTTGATTATTGACTAATCTCTCAAAGCACTTCATGATGACAGAAGTGAGTGCTATGGGGCAATAGTCATTTAGTTCAGTTACCTTTGCTTTCTTGGGTACAGGAACAATAGTGGACAGTAGACTGGGATAGGGAGAGATTGAATATGTCCGTAAACACATGCTCTGCACATGCTCTGAGGACGTGGCTAGGGATGCCATCTGGGCCGGCAGCCCTGTGAGGGTTAACAAGCGTAAATGTCTTACTCACGTCGGCCACAGAGAATGAGATCCTTGGAAGCTGGCCGCATAGGTGGCACTGTGTTATCCTCAAAGTGAGCGGGATGCAAGATGTCGGTGTGTGCGACGTGGCTGGTTTTCCTTTTGTAGTCTGTGTCACGTTCTGACCTTTATTTCCTTTGTTTTGTATTCATTATTTAGTATGGTCAGGACGTGAGTTGGGGTGGGCAGTCTATGTTTGATTTTCTAAGATTTGGGGATTTCTATGTTTCTGCCAAGTATGGTTCTCAATCAGAGGCAGGTGTCATTAGTTGTCTCTGATTGAGAATCATACTTAGGTAGCCTGGGTTGCACTGTTTGTTTGTGGGTGATTGTCTATGCTAGTGGCTTGTGTCAGCACAGGTCTCATTTGTAGCTTCACGGTCTTTATTGGTTTATTGTTTTTGAATGCAGTGTTCAGTACTTTCTTTAATTAAATATTCACTATGAACACATACCACGCCGCATTTTGGTCCTCTGATCCTTCTCGCCTCTCCTCTTCAGATGAAGAGGAGGAAGATCGTGACAGTCTGATTGTCTGTAGAACCTGCCACATACACTACCGTTCAAAAGTTTGTGTCACTTATAAATGTCCTTGTTTTTGAAAGAAAAGCATGTTTTTTGTCCATGAAAATAACATCAAATTGATCAGGAATACAGTGTAGACATTGTTGATGTTGTAAATGACTATTGTAGCTGGAAACGGCAGATTTTTTTAATGGAATATTTATATAGGCTTAAAATAGTACCCGCAAAACACCAGTCTCAACGTCAACAGTCAATGAAGAGGCGACTCCGGGACGCTGGCCTTTTAGGCAGAGTGTCACGTTCTGACCTTAGTTCTGTTATTTTATCTTTGTTTTAGTATGGTCAGGGCGTGAGTTAGATGGGCAGCCTATGTTTGTTTTTCTATGTTGGTTTTTGAGTTCGGCCTATGGTTCTCGATCAGAGGCAGCTGTCAATTGTTGTCCCTGATTGAGAATCATACTTAGGTAGCCTGGGTTTCACTCTTGGGTTGTGGGTGTTTGTCTTCCGTGTTAGTGTTCGTACCACACAGGACTGTTTCGTTTATTTCACGTTTATTGTTTTGTATTTCGTAGTGTTCAGTTTATGTATTAAAATAAACATTATGGACACTTACCACGCTGCAAATTGGTCCTCCGATCCTTCTCGCTACTCCTCCTCAGAAGAGGAGGACGAGGTTCGTTACACAGAGTTCCTCTGTCCAGTGTCTGTGTTCTTTTGCCCATCTTTATCTTTTCTTTTTATTGGCCAGTCTGAGATATAGCTTTTTCTTTGCAAATCTGTCTAGAAGGCCAGCATCCCGGAGTTTCCTCTTCACTGTTGACGTTGTGACTGGTGTTTTGCGGGTCAAGTTTGCAGATGACACAACAGTAGTAGGCCTGATTACTAACATTACTAACAACTAACAAACGAGAAAGCCTACATGGAGGACTTGAGGGCCCTGGTAGTGTGGTGCCAGGAAAATAACCTCTCACTCAATATCAACAAAACAAAGGAGGGAAACAGCAGAGGTAACACCCCCCCTATCTACATTGACAGAACCACAGTGGAGAAGTTAGAAAACTTCAAGTTCCTCGGGGCACACATCACTGACAAACTGAATGGTCCACCAAGACAGACCGTATGGTGAAGAAGGTGCAACAGTGCCTCTTAAACCCCAAGAGGCTGAAGAATTTTGTCTTAAATAGCATTCACTAGCAACTTAGAGGCTGCTGCCTTATATACATGGACTTGAAATCACTGGCCACATTAATAATGGAACACTAGTCACTTTAATAATGTTTACATATTTTGCATTACTCATCTCATATGCACATACTGTAATCTATTCTACTGTATTTTAGTATATGCCGCTCCGACATTGCTCGTCCAAATATTTATACATTCTTAATTCCATTCCTTTACTTTAGATTTGTTTGTATTGTGTGTATTTTTGTGAAGGTGTTAGATATTACCTGTTAGATATTACTGCACTGTTGGAGCTAGAAACACAAGCATTTTGCTACACCCAAAATAACATCTGCTAAACATGTGTATGTGACCAATACAATTGGATTGGATTTGATTTAAGGGTTGCAGTGGTTTGACAGGCCCCTGGTGTTGTGGTGTTTAGTGTGGCACGGGAACACAACCCTGTGTCTATCACCTGTTGCTCTGATGTTACTATAGAAGACACCAACAGTTAATCTGGTCAGTCATGACATATTAGTTAAACTGATATACAGTTTTTTTTTAAAGTTCATATCTAAACAATGTCGCAAATGTTGAAATGTGGACCCTTCCATTGTCAGTTGTTAAAGCTACTCTGTCTTTTGGCTAAATGCTTCTCTGTCTGTGTGGGTTGTGTGCCTGTCTCCCATTGTGTTGTTTATACATGTTTGGCGTAGATCTGGCAGAGATAGATTTAGACTTCCAGTAAAGTCCTGGGAGTCTGGCAAAGAGAAACAGTAGGGTTGTCCTCATAATTCTTTGCATCTGGATGAATGGAAAGGTTTAAGGCAAACGTTATAGTGAACATCCAATAAAGTTGCAATTACAGAAGTAGGGACATCACACACACACATTCCCCCACTCAAGCATGAATAAACAACAAACTCCTCTTCTGACATAGAAGTTAATTTTGTCACTGAAATCTAAAACCTCAACACAAACAATGAGCCTCAGGCTTGACTTCCAACCACAACTGTTATCCCTAACAAAGGTCTTCCACACCACCATCCCTCTCATCTCTCAACCTTTTACCCTCTCTGTCTCTTTCACTCCCACCTCTCTCTCTCCATCTTTCTCTCTCTCACCCACTCTCTCAAACTCTCTCTCTTTCTCACTCTCTCTCTTAACCTCTTACTCTCTCAGATTATATCTAGCAGACAGGATATGAGTGAAGATGGATTATGAAGGCACAACGCTGGTCTGAGATCAGTGGTAGCCAGTTCTCTCCTCACTGGGAGGTTTACTCTGATTGATATGTTCATGGTTTGGAATTTGTTCAAAAACAGATCAGAAGAAAATACACATTTATTTGTCATATGCGCTGAATACAACAGCCTTACTTACAGTACAAGCCCTTACCCAACAATGCAGTTTTAAGAAAAAACAAAAAAGAAGTAAGAGATAAGAATAACAAATTATTAAAGAGCAGCAGTAAATAACAATAGCGTGGCTATATACAAGGGGTACTGGTACGGAGTCAATGTGCTGTGGCACCGGTGTCGAGGTAATTGAGGTAATATGTACATGTAGGGAGAGTTATTAAAGTGACTACACATAGATAATAACAGAGAGTAGCAGCATCATAGAGGGGGGGGGGTTGGAATGCAAATAGTCTGGGTAGTCATTTGATTAAATGTTCAGGAGTCTTGTGGCTTGGGGGTAGATGCTGTTTTAGAAGCCTCTTAGACCTAGAATTGGTACTCCGGTACCGCTTGCCGTGCAGTAGCAGAAAGAAAAGTCTATGACTAGGGTGGCTGGAGTCTTTGAAAGTTTGTAGGGCCTTCCTCTGACACCGCCTGGCATAGAGGTCCTGGATGGCAGGAAGCTTGGCCCCGGTGACGTTCTGGGCCGTACGCACTACCCTCTGTTATGCCTTGCGGTTGGAGGCCGAGCAGTCGCCCTACCAGGAAGTGATTGCAACCCGTCAGGATGCTCTTGATAGTGCAACTTGAGGATCTGAGGACCCATGCCAAAAGTTTTCAGTCTCCTGAGGGTGAATAGGTTTTGTCATGCCCTCTTCACGACTGTCTTGGTGTGCTTGGACCATGTTAGTTTGTTGGTGATATGGACTTGAAGCTCTCAACCCGCTCCACTGCAGCCCCGTCGATTATGGGGGCGTGCTCGGTCCTCCTTTTCCTGTAGTCCACAATCATCTACTTGGTCTAGATCAAGCTGAGGGAAAGGTTGTAGTCCTTGCACCATAGGGGCAGGTCTCTTACGTCCTCCCTATAAGCTGTCTCATCGTTATCGTTGATCTGGCCGACAACTGTTGTGTCAATGGCAAACTTTTTTTATTATTATTTTTGTTTTTGTCCTCCGTTTCGGAGCAGCCAAGCCACACTGCTTCTTGACACATTGCCCGCTTAACCCGGAAGTCAGCCACACCAATGTGTCGGGGGAAACATTGTACACCTGGTGAACGTGTCAGCATGCATTGCGCCCGGCCCACTATTTTATTTTTTATTTTACCTTTATTTAACTAGGTAAGTCAGTTAAGAACAAATTCTTATTTTCAATGACAGCCTAGGAACAGTGGGTTAACTGCCTGTTCAAGGGGCAGAATGACAGATTTGTACCTTCCGGTTACTAGTCCAACGCTCTAACCACAAGGCTACCCTGCCGCCCTACAGGAGTCGCTAGTGGACGATGGGACATGAACATCCATGCCGGCCAAACCATCCCCTAACTCAGACTACGCTTGGCCAATTGTGCACCGCCCATGGGTCTCCGGGTCGTGGCCAGCTACGACAGAGCCAGGACTCGAACCAGGTTCTCTAGTGGCACAGCTGGCATGGCAATGCTGTGCCTTAGACTAATGCGCCACTCGGGAGGCTGTCATCGGCATACGTAATGATGGTGTTGGAGTCATGCTTGGCCGTGCAGTCATGAGTGAACAGGGAGTACAGGAGGGGACTGAGCACCCACCCTTGAGGGGCCCCCATGTTGAGGATCAGCATTGTGGATGTGTTGTTCCCCACCTGGGGGTGGCCCGTCAGGAAGTCCAGGATACAGTTGCAGAGGGAGGTGTTCAGTCCCAGGGTAATTGGCTTAGTGATGAACTTTGAGGGTACTATGGTGTTGAACGCTGAGCTGTAGTCAATGAATAGTGTTCTCACATAGGTGTTCCTTTTGTCCAGGTGTGAAAGGGCAGTGTGGAGTGCAATAGAGATTGCATCATCTGTGGATCTATTGGGGCGGTATGCAAATTGGAGTGGTTCTAGGATTTCTGGGATAATAATGTTGACGTGAGCCATGACCAGCCTTTCAAAGCATTTCATGGCTACAGACGTGAGTACTACGGGTCGGATAGTCATTTAGGCAGGTTACCTTAATGTTCTGGGCACAGGGACTATGATGGTCTGCTTGAAACATGTTGGTCCTATATATTCAGATAGGGAGAGGTTCAAAATTTTAGTGAAGACACTTGCCAGTTGGTCAGTGAATGCTCAGAGTACCGGTCCAGGTAACCCGTCTGGCCCTGTGGCCTTGTGAATGTTGACCTGTTTAAAAGGTTGCGTCGGCTGCGGAGAGGGTGATCACACAGTCATTTGGAACGGCTGGTGCTCTCATGCTTGTTTGTGTGTTACTTGCCTCGAAGCAAGCATAGAAGTTATTTAGCTTGTCTGGTAGGCTCGTGTCATTGGGCAGCTCTCGGCTGTGCTTCCCCTTGTAGTGTATAGTTTGCAAGCCCTGCCACATCCGATGAGCGTAGGAGCCGGTGTAGTACAATTCGATCTTAGTTCTGTATTGACGCTTTGCCTGTTTGATGGTTCGTTGGAGGGCATAGCGGGATTTCTTATAAGCGTTCGCTCCTTGAAAGCGGCGGCTCTACCGTTTAGCTCAGTGCGAATGTTGCCTGTAAAATCCATAGCTTCTTGTTGGGGTATGTACATACAGTCACTGTGGGGACGAAGTTGTTGATGCACTTATTGATGAAGCTTGTGACTGATGTGGTGTACTACTCAATGCCATTGGAAGAATCCCTGAACATATTCCAGTCTGTGCTATAAAAACAGTCCTGTAGTTTACCATCTGCTTCATCTGACCACTTTTTATAGACCGAGTCACTTGTGCTTCCTTCATTAATTTTTGCTGTTAAGCAGGAATCAGGAGGATGTAATTATGGTCATATTTGCCAAATGGAGGGCGAGGGAGAGCTGTGTACGCGTCTCTGTGTGTGGAGTAAAGGTGGTCTACAGTTTTTTCCCCGTCTGGTTTTACATTTAACATGTTGATAGAAATGAGGTTAAACAGATTTAAGTTTCCCTGCATTAATGTCCCTGGCCACTAAGATCACTGCCTCTGGATGAGCGTTTTCCTGTTTGCTTATGGTGTTCCTGTTTGCTTTGCTCATTGATTGCAATTTTAGTGCCAGCATCGCTCTGTGGTGGTATGTAAGACAGCTACAAAAAATACAGATGAAAACTCTCTAGGTAGATAGTGTGGTGTACAGTTTATCATGAGATACTCTACCTCAGGCGAGCAAAACCTTGAGACTTCCTTAGATATCGTGTAAGCCCAGTGTCTTACCAGTGCTGCTGTTCTATCCTGCCGATAGTGTATAACCCGCCAGCTGTATGTTATTAATGTCGCCACGACTCATAAGATATTAACAGTCTTTAAAGTGAAACATAGGATATTACAGTCTTTAATGTCCCGTTGGTAGGATACATGTGCTTTCAGTTTATCCCATTTATTTTCCAGCGATTGAAAGTTGGCTAACAGTACGGATGAAGGCAGATTAGCCACTAGTAGCCTGATCCTCACAAGGCACCCCGATCTCTTTCCCACAAAATCTCAGTTTCTTTCTCCAGCGAATGACGGGGATGAGGGCCTGTTAGGGTGTTTGGAGTATATCCTTCCCATCTGACTCATTGAATATAAATTATTTGTCCATTTCCAGGTGAGTAATCGCTGTTCTGATGTCCAGAAGCTCTTTTTTGGTTATAAGAGACGGTAGCAACAACATAATGTACAAAATAAGTTACAAACAATGCGGAAAAAAAAAAATAGCGTGGTTGGTTAAGAGCCAATAAAACGGCAGCCATCCCCCACGGCGCCATCTTTTATTAAGACAAACTAGCTCTGTGGAGAGTATTGCTGAGTCTGACAATATTGCCAAGAATCTATTCATAAAGTGGTATATAATATTGCAATAGCAAGGCAAGCCAACAACTGATTTATTGTGTATCAAAATATATGGTATCATTTTTACAACTTCCACATGATTTGTCATATTCAGAGATGCCGGATAACCTTGAGTTTTCCCCATAATGTAGAAATGGCGGGAGTAGCCTACTGTAACCAAACTCTACACTCCATTATCCAGTATCCAGCGTGTTGCATTGCCTATGGGTGTTGATAATAACTATTCAATATAGTATCTGAGGTTTACATCTCTATTGCCCATCTCTGTCCCCTCGCTGACACTCAGCTCTTCACTACAGCCATAATAACTTCACTTCTGCCTATGCTATGCTGCGTGTCAGGGTTCAAGTCACCATTAACCACTTAAAGAGCCTTTAAACTGAACCACATATTCACATACTGACAGGTGCTTCATACGCAGGACAGCGTCAGTCATTCCCATGGCTGTTAGGCCTGGGGTTGAAGATGCACTTTGTCTTGTTTAGTGTGATTGACTGTATTGAACCTGATTCATCAGAATGATTATGATACTATGTTAACCCATTGAGCTAAAGCCTTGGTGTGGGAGCTAACACAAATATTGAGGTCTCAGGCAAAGTTACCTCAACTCACAGTTGAGCATAGTTCACATAATCACCTCCAGTACAATATCTTGTATTTAATCTTGACTCTATTTAGCTTATAAGGTATTATGGTAATCAAACTGCTATTAGTCAAAGAGGGAATACAATACCTGAAGAGAGACCAAAATAGAGTATCTAATCTTCTTTAATATGAACTAATAACAGATCTAGTAACTGGCTGATTCACCCAGTGAGACTGCTTTGAAGTACTGTTGTTTCTCTGATAGATGACATAAGGTTATTTTTCATAGAGCAGTAACAGAGAGAAGCAACATTGGCTCATTTATAAAAGTGGAAAATTGAGGATAGTTCATGGTTGAAAGAAAGGTCTTGCAGGGGTACAGACACACACTGAGGGTGATTTATAAAAGAGGGTCTAGCCTCTTACTGATCAGAAAGCCTCAGTGTGTGTGTCTGAGTGACCACAATGAGCACACTGAATTATGGAAGCAGAGATATCTCCGTTGGGGCTCTGGCTGTTCTGCTGTTGCTCTAAATGAGCCATGTGATTCATATTCCCTCGTATGCCCTCCTATGGCTCGGCCACCAGTTGTTTGTGTTTACCTCATAAGTATTTTCTGCTTGGATCACTGACTGTGTGTGATGAAGGATAGGAGAGAGAATCGTGGATAGGAGAGTGAAGAGAGGAGAAGGCAGGTAAGAGAAGAGGGAAAGTGAGATTGAGCTAGAGTAGAGCTATAAGAGAGGGATGAGTGTCCAGCTGAAAGTATTTCCAGAGCTGGCTTTGATTACAGACTGCATCCATGCTCTGGTACTCGTTAACTCTAGGGTCACACATACTGACACACACAAACAAACTGGGTGGGTGGGTATGAATGAAGCATGGTAGAACTGAACTGCAGCCACCTACCGTTCTCTCGCTTTACCCCTCAGAGTCACATAGGAAAATGTTTGGCATGACCTGGCTGGTTATGCCATAGCATTGTTGAATACTTGTTTCTAATTGGCCTATAACACACGGTATATTTGCATGGTAGAATTCAATGGCTATAGTTCATTCTCACATGTTCTATGTTTGAGCTGTTTTTGAAAGCAAAAGTTGAATTGAAAACCTTACTGGCATTGTTGAATTCGATTTTTCATAATGGCAAGCTAGGACTGATGGTTTGGTTAGCTAAACTAGCAAGTCTGTTTGTTTGGTTAACACAACAACAACTGTAGCGATCTAGTAAATTGCTAGCTACTTCAGTGGATGTTGAACACATTTCTACCGGCATATGAACACATTTATAGTAGCAAATGTGTTACATTGTAGCCATGGTATAAAAGGGATTTTCAACTTGGGGCTCTAGTCATTCGTGGAAGGTCAGTTCTACTCCGCTAGCGCATCATGGAACACACCTTCCACGTCCTCATTATTTTCCATAGAATGTATAGCATCTCATTGATTATCCCTTGCGTAGTCACCTCTCATTATCAGCCCACTCACATACTTCAACACCAGTCTCTGTGTTGAAGTGATATGAATGAAGGAGAAACTATAAGCGTTGACGCTATGTTACATGAAACATGACTTTTGTTTCAACTGAAGCCAATCGCTTGTGTGCCTATGTGTGTAGTCCGCATGCATGGGTACTATCTTCTCTATCCACGATGTTGAGGGCTGCTCCACACAATGTCCACACTCAGCCCCACTCCTCACATACACATCAGGCACATGAGGGGTCACAAGTGGGCCTTTCCTCACACACACACACAAACAGGCAACACACACTAGCCCAGAGTCCACCTGCATTGACAGTGAGTCTGTAAACCTCTGAGGTAGTTGATGCCACACACATAACCAGTGCTGTCTTTATATTATTATTTAAAAGTAACAAATTATCACTTTAGCTACACAACTTAAGCTAATGATTGTCATAGAAGACGGTTTATTCCACATCTCAAGACAGACTGAAGTAGGATGCTCCAAAAATGTGTTTCTTACATTCTAACCCCAGACTATTTCCATGTCTTGTTCTGATTCCAACTGTTGTGTTCTTATGCTTTTGTTTTCTTGGATCAGTGAGTCACATATCTGTGTCTCTGCTAGAACATTGAGCAAAAGGTATACCACTATCGCCGCCACCAACCAGGCTGAGAGATCAAAACCATTAGAGTGTTAGCAGTCAATCAATCTCCCACCTACCAAAAATGTTCCTTTCTCTTAGGCCTACTGTTAGGCGGAGGGACACATGGGAACCCAAGAGCAGACACCGATGAGGAAACAGGGATGAATGAACCAAAATATTTGTTACACAGGGAGATATGGAGTGCAGATCCAGGGAAGCTTGGATGAGTTGCAGAAAAGCCAGATGTAGAGACGGAGGTTGGAGTTAGCTGAGTAGAACAGGGTAAACAGGTCCTGAGAGGAATCCAATGTAGTGGTGGTGAGTAATCCAGACCTAGGCAGTTGGGTGATGTGATGTGGAACGGAAGACAGGAGCCAGAGACAGAGTGGTGAGAGGATAAACAGTGTCAGGGCGGGAAACAGGCACAGCAGAGTAACAGAATCTTGAATAATTATAAATGGCTAGAATCATGAACTGACTGAGCAGAGATAACAATCTGGCAGAGTGGAAATGGCAGGACTGAGTATTTGTAGAGGTCTTGATTATGGGACAAGTTGCAGCTGGTGGGAATCTGCTCTGACTCCAGCACACCTGTCTCCAACCACAAAATCACACAGATAGGGAGAGGGAGAGAGAGAGTACAGGGGGAGTAACTGCAGGTCAAGAAGACAACGGATGAACACCAGAGGGCGTAGCAGGATCAGATGTGACACCTACACGCCAAGTATCAAAGGATAATAATAATACATGTACATGTACAATACATTGAAGTCGGAAATTTACATACACTTAGGTTGGAGTCATTAAAACTACTTTTTCAACCACTCCACAAATGTCTTGTTAACAAACTATAGTTTTGGCAAGTCGGTTAGGGCATCTACTCTGTGAATGACACAAGTCATTTTTCCAACAATTTTTTAAAGACAGATTATTTAACTTATAATTCATTGTATCACAATTCCAGTGGGTCAGAAGTATACATACACTAAGTTGACTATGCCTTTAAACAGCTTGGTAAATTCCAGAAAATGATGTCATAGCTTTAGAGGCTTCTGATAGGCTAATTGACATAATTTGAGTCAATTGGAGGTGTACCTGTGGATGTATGTCAAGGCCTACCTTCAAACTCAATGCCTCTTTGCTTGACATCATGGGAAAATCAAAAGAAATCAGCCAAGACCTCAGAATTTTGTAGACTTTCACAAGTCTGGTTAATCCTTGAGAGCAATTTCCAAAAGCCTGAAAGTACCACGTTCATCTGTACAAACAATAGTACGCAAGTATAAACATCATGGGACCACACAGCTGTCATACCGCTCAGGAAGGAGACGCATTCTGTCTCGTAGAGATTAACGTACTTTTGTGCGAAAAGTGCAAATCAATCCCAGAACAACAGCAAAGGACCTTGTGAAGATGCTGGAGGAAACAGGTACAACAGTGTCTATATCCACAGTAAACCGAGTCCTATATCGACATAACCTGAAAGGTCGCTCAGCAAGGTAGAAGCCACTGCTCCAAAACCGCCATAAAAAATCCAGACTACAGTTTGCAACTGTCTGATGAAACAAAAATAGAACTGTTTGGCCATAATGACCATTGTTTTGTTTGGAGGAAAAAGGGTGAGGCTTGCGAGCCGAAGAACACCATCCCAACTGTGAAGTACGGGGGTGGCGGCATCATGTTGTGGGGGTGCTTTGCTGCAGGAGGGACTGCTGGACTTCACAAAATAGATGGCATCATGAGGTCAGAAAATCATGTGGATATATTGAACCAACATCTCAAGACATCAGTCAGGAAGTTAAAGTTTTGTCACAAATGGGTCTTCCAAATGAACAATGACCCCAAGCATTCTTCCAAAGTTGTGGCAAAATGGCTTAATAAATTGTATTTATTTGTTATTTTTAATCCCAGGTCCCTGTCCCTGTCCCAGGCCCCTGTCCCCTTTTGGTAGGCCGTCATTGTAAATAAGAATTTGTTCTTAACTGACGAGCCTAGTTAAATAAAAAATAAATAATTTACAACAGAGCGTGAGGTGTCAACCCCCCACCATCTCCCTCCTCCCCCTCTCTGTGGGTGAGAGAGGGTCTGGTTGAAGTCTATTCTTTGCAAACCTGATCTGACCAATTTGGATTCTCACAGGCCAGTCATGACACTAAAAAGGTCTCACAGTTGACAGGGCATGTCAGAGCAAAAACCAAGCCTGGAGTTCAAAGGAATTGTCCGTAGAGCTCGGAGACAGGATTGTGTCGAGGCACAGATCTGGGGAATGGTACTAAAAATGTCTGCAGCATTGAAGCTGTCCGGGGGTGTCCTCGGATGGGGCCACAGTGTCTCCTGACCCCTCCTGTCTCAGCCTCCAGTATTTATGCTGCAGTAGTTTATGTGTCGGGAGGCTAGGGTCAGTTTGTTATATCTGGAGTACTTCTCCTGTCCTATTCGGTGTCCTGTGTGAATTTAAGTGTGCTCTCTCTAATTCTCTCTTTCTCTCTTTCTTTCTTTCTCTCGGAGGGCCCTGGGATGCCTCAGGACTACCTGGCATGATGACTCCTTGCTGTCCCCAGTCTACCTGGCCGTGCTGCTGCTCCAGTTTCAACTGTTCTGCCTTATTATTATTTGACCATGCTGGTCATTTATGAACATTTGAACATCTTGGCCATGTTCTGTTATAATCTCCACCCGGCACAGCCAGAAGAGGACTGGCCACCCCACATAGCCTGGTTCCTCTCTAGGTTTCTTCCTAGGTTTTGGCCTTTCTAGGAAGTTTTTCCTAGCCACCGTGCTTCTACGCCTGATTGCTTGCTGTTTGGGGTTTTAGGCTGGGTTTCTGTACAGCACTTTGAGATATCAGCTGATGTACGAAGGGCTATATAAATACATTTGATTTGATTTGATTTGATTTGAAGCTCCCGAAGAACACAGAGGCCTCAATTCTTAAATGGAAGAAGTTTGAGCAATCGGGGGAGAAAGACTTTGGTCATGAACTGGGAGACTAGTCAGGATCGAAGAAAATATGAACAGAGCAAAGTACAGAGAGATCCTTGATGAAATCCTGCTCCAGAGCACTCAGGACCTCAGACTGGGGCATAGGTTCACATTCCAACAGGAAAACAACCCTATGCACACATCCAAGACAACGCAGGAGTGGCTTCGGGACAAGTCTCTAAATGTCCTTGAGTGGCCCAGCCAGAGCCCGGACGGACTTGAACCCAATCGAACGTCTATGGAAAGATCTGAAAATACAGTAGCTGTGCAGCAACGCTCCCCATCTGCAGAGCAGAATGGGAGACACTCCCCAAATACAGGTGTGCCATGCTTGTAGTTAAAACTTGATGCTGGAATCGCAGCATCGAGTCAAAGGTCCTGAGTGCTGTAATCAAAGGTGCTTCAACAAAGTGCTGAGTAAAGGGACTGAATAGTTACGTGAATGTGATTGATAATTTATTTAAAAAATAATCATAATTCTAACATATCTAAAAACATGTTTTTGCTTTGTATTTATGGAGTATTGTGTGTAGATTCATGAGGGAAAAATACAATAATCAATTTTAGAAGAAGGCTGTAACATAAACTGTGGAAAAGTCAAGGGGTCTGAATACATTCCAAAGTCACTAAGTAACATTATGCTAGTTCCCATGGATTACTGATCCCGGACCCAATTCCAAGGCGTGACTAACCACTGGCCAACTCCTATCACAAAATAAAGATATGCACTTGTTCCTTTCTTTCAGTACAATCGTGGAAGGATGGGGCCAATGTTGAGAAGACAGGGTTGGGTGTTTGGGATGATGGAGGTCAAACAAGAGATGGCGCTCAGTTCTTAAAATGGTGTAAAATACATTCTCAAGAGAGATACTCAAGTGTTTTAGTACTATATCTCTTGACACAATGATGAAAATAATCATGGCCTCTAAACCTTCAAGCTGCATACTGGACCCTATTCCAACTAAACTACTGAAAGAGCTGCTTCCTGTGCTTGGCCCCTCCTATGTTGAACATAATAAACGGATCTCTATCCACCGGATGTGTACCAAACTCACTAAAAGTGGCAGTAATAAAGCCTCTCTTGAAAAAGCCAAACCTTGACCCAGAAAATATAAAAAACTATCGGCCTATATCGAATCTTCCATTCCTTTCAAAAAATTTAGAAAAAGCTGTTGTGCAGCAACTTACTGCCTTCCTGAAGACAAACAATGTATACGAAATGCTTCAGTCTGGTTATAGAACCCATCATAGCACTGAGACTGCACTTGTGAAGGTGGTAAATTACCTTTTAATGGCGTCAGACCGGGGCGCTGCATCTGTCCTGTGCTCCTAGACCTTAGTGCTGCTTTTGATACCATCGATCACCACATTCTTTTGGAGCGATTGGAAACCCAAATTGGTCTACACGGACAAGTTCTGGCCTGGTTTAGATCTTATCTGCCGGAAAGATATCAGTTTGTCTCTGTGAATGGTTTGTCAAGGTTCCGTTTTAGGACCACTATTGTTTTCACTATATATTTTACCTCTTGGTGATGTCATTCGAAAACATAATGTTAACTTTCACTGGTATGCGGATGACACACAGCTGTACATTTCAATGAAACATGGTGAAGCCCCAAAATTTCCCTCGCTAGAAGCCTGTGTTTCAGACATAAGGAAGTGGATTGCTTGCTTTCTACTTTTAAACTGGGACAAAACAGAGGTGCTTGTTCTAGGTCCCAAGAAACAAAGAGATCTTCTGTTGAATCTGACAATTAATCTGTCCAAAAATGATGCAGAAAAAATGTATGAAAATAAATCCATGCTTTTGTTACTTCTAGGTTAGACTACTGCAATGCTTTACTTTCTGGCTACCCGGATAAAGCATTAAATAAACTTCAGTTAGTGCTAAATATGGCTGCTAGAATCCTGACTAGAACCAAAATATTTGATCATTTTATTCCAGTGCTAGCCTCCCTACACTGGCTTCCTGTTAAGGCAAGGGCTGATTTCAAGGTTTTACTGCTAACCTACAAAGCACTACTTGGGCTTGCTCCTACCTATCTTTCTGATTTGGTCCTGCCGTACATACCTACACGTACGCTACGGTCACAAGATGCAGGCCTCCTAATTGTCCCTAGAATTTCTAAGCAAACAGCTGGAGGCAGGGCTTTCTCCTATAGAGCTCAATTTTTATGGAATGGTCTGCCTACCCATGTGAGAGACGCAAACTCGCTCTCAACCTTTAAGTCTTTACTGAAGACTCATCTCTTCAGTGGGTCATATGATTGAGTGTAGTCTGACGCAGGAGTGTGAAGGTGAACGGAAAGGCTCTGGAGCAACGAACTGCCCTTGCTGTCTCTGCCTGGCCGGTTCCCCTCTCTCCACTGCCTCTAACCCTATAACAGGGGCTGAGTCACTGGCTTACTGGTGCTCTTTCATGCCCTCCCTAGGAGGGGTGCGTCACTTGAGTGGGTCGAGTCACTGACGTGATCTTCCTGTCTGGGTTGGCGCCCCCCCTTTGGTTGTGCCGTGGCGGAGATCTTTGTGGGCTATACTCGGCCTTGTCTCAGGATGATAAAGTTGGTGGTTGAAGATATCACTCTCGTGGTGTGGGGGCTGTGCTTTGGCAAAGGGGGTGTGGTTATATCCTTCCTGTTTGGCCCTGTCCATTTGTATCATCGGATGGGGCCACAGTGTGTTCTGACCCCTCCTGTCTCAGCCTCCAGTATTTATGCTGCAGTAGTTTATGTGTCGGGGGGCTAGCGTCAGTTTGTTATATCTGGAGTACTTCTCCTGTATTATCCGGTGTCCTGTGTGAATTTAAGTATGCTCTCTCTAATTCTCTCTTTCTTTCACTCTCTCTCGGAGGACCTGAGCCCTAGGACCATGCCTCAGGACTACCTGGCATGATGACTCCTTGCTGTCCCCAGTCCACCTGGCCATGCTGCTGCTCCAGTTTCAACTGTTCAGCCTGCGGCTATGGAACCCTGACCTGTTCACCGGACGTGCTACCTTTCCCAGACCTGCTGTTTTCAACTCTCTAGAGACAGCATGAGCAGTAGAGATACTCCTAATGATCGGCTATGAAAAGCCAACTGACATTTACTCCTGAGGTACTGACTTGCTGCACCCTCGACAACTACTGTGATTATTATTATTTGACCATGCTGGTCATTTATGAACATTTGAACATCTTGGCCATGTTCTGTTATAATCTCCACCCGGCACAGCCAGAAGAGGACTGGCCACCCCACATAGCCTGGTTCCTCTCTAGGTTTCTTCCTAGGTTTTGGCCTTTCTAGGGAGTTTTTCCTAGCCACCGTGCTTCTACACCTGCATTGCTTGCTGTTTGGGGTATTAAGGCTGGGTTTCTGTACAGCACTTTGAGATATCAGCTGATGTACGAAGGGCTATATAAATCAATTTGATTTGATTTGATTTAAAGTTGTGCTGTAAATATACTGTATATTTATATATATATATAAATAAATATAAATAAAACATTGAGGTTGTTCCTTTACATAGTGTCTATAGTTTATTTTGGTCTATAAAAATATACATTTCAAATATTGTTAATATTAATTAAATTATTTGTGTAATCTTTTTTGAGATTATCCCATCTTTCAAGAATCCCTGAGCTCTTAATAAGCAACATTTTCTCTCAGCCTCATGGCAAAATGTGTAAAATAGCATTACATTAGCTTTAAAACTGTACATTTCTCTGCCCAATTGCAAAGAAAAAGTGTGTCTGGGAGGGGGGGTCGGACCTTTTGTCTTCACTATATCCTGCTCAACACCAGAAAATGCATACTTACCCACACATTTCTCAATAGTGCTGTACTCTGGGTGTAAGCATAAGTGTGCGTGCATCTTTTCTCTGAGAATTTTTCTCTGAGAACTTCTCAATCTCAACAAACAACCTTTCAGTACGTCACTTGTTGTAACACTGGAGGTGTCCCTCAAGTCACCATACAGGCTAGTTTCAGTAGAAATGTCAGCTGTTCCATTATTGCTAGACTCTGCCAGAGCTAAAACATCTGCATGGAATTTACACCATGGTTTATGATAACATAGCTAAATTGCAGTAGTCCAACAAACAATCAAACCAAGACCCATTAGCTTTTAAAGGTGATAGAATGATTGTGTCTTACCTCTTACACTATGTTTTCTTCTCCACAGGGCAGAATTAGATTGAAATAGGTTGTGTTCCGTGTTAATTATCATAGGCTACCCATATTAATAAGGCAATCAGGTCAATCGGGTGCAGCTGTCAGACGATGGTTGACATGTTGACGAGACACCTTTTTCACTACTGTTGCATCCCTGTTAGTGAGCATTTCTCCTTTGGTAAGATAATCCATCCTCCTGACAGGTGTGGCATATCAAGAAGCTGATTAAACAGCCTGATCATCACACAAGTCCACTTTGTGCGGGGACCAATAAAAGGCAACATTTTATGTTGCTTGCAGTTTTGTCACACAACATAATGCCACAGATGTCTCAAGTGTTGAGGGAGCGTGCAATTGGCATGCTGACTGCAGGACTGTGCACCAGAGCTATTGCCAGAGAATTGAATGTTCTGAAACAAAGCTGAAAATGTCCCAATTCTTCTTGGCCTGCATGTTTGGGATACTCTGGATCGACGTGAACGATATCGTGTTCCAGTTCCCGCCAATATCCAGCAACTTCGCACAGCAATTGAAAAGGAGTGGGACAACATTCCACAGGTCAAAATCAACAGCCTGATCAACACTATACGAAGGAGATGTGTCACCCCGCATGAGGCAAATGGTGGTCACACCAGATACTGACTGGTTTTCTGATCCACACCCCTGCCTTTTTTAAGGTATCTGTGACCAAGAGATGCATATCTGTATTCCCAGACATGTGAAATCCATATATTAGGGCCTAACTAATGTATTTCAATTGACTGATTTCCTTATGGGGTGGCAAGTAGCCTAGTGGTTAGAGATCTATTTATTAAAGTGGCAAATGATTCCAAGTCTGTATGTAGTCTGCAAGCCTCTCTGTGTTAGTGATGGCTGTTTAACAGTCTGATGGCCTTGAGATAGAAGCTATTTTTCAGACTCTCTTTCCCAGTTCTGATGCACCTGTACTGATCTCATCTTCCGGGTTGTAGCAGGGTGAACAGGCAGTGGCTCGGGTGGTTGTTGTCCTTGATGATGTTTTTGGCCTTCCTGTGACAACACGTGCTGAATGTGTCCTGGATGGTAGGTAGTTTGCCCCCGGTAATGTGTTGTGCAGACGGCACCACCCTCTGGAGAGCCCTGCGGTTGTGGGCGGTGCAGTTGCCATACCAGGCGGTGATAGAGACGACAGGATACTCTCAATTGTGCATCTATAAAAGTTTGTGAGGGTTTTAGGTGACAAGCCAATTTTATTTAGCCTCCTGGGGTTGAAGAGGCGCTGTTGCGCCTTCACCATACTGTCTGTGTGGGTGGACCATTTCAGTTTGTCCGTGATGTGTATGCCGAGGAACTTAAAACTTCCCACCTTCTTCACTGCTGTCCCGTTGATGTGGATAGGTGGGTGCTCCCTCTGCTGTTTCCTGAAGTCCATGATTATCTCCTTTGTTTTGTTGACGTTGAGTGATGTTGTTTTCCTGACACCACACTACGAGTGCCCTCACCTTCTCCCTATAGGCTGTCTCGTTGTTGTTGGTGATCAAGCCTAACTACTGTTGTGTCATCTACAAACTCAATGATTGAGTTGGAGGCATCATGGGTGAACAGGGTGTACATGAGGGGGCTGAGCACGCACCCTTGTGGGACCCCAGTGTTGAGGATCAGCGAAGTGGAGACGTTGTTTCCTACCTTCACCACCTGGGGGTGGCCCGTCAGGAAGACCAGGACCCAATTGCACAGGGCAGGGTTGAGACCCAGGGCCTCAAGCTTAATGGTGAGCTTGGAGGGTACTATGGTCTTGAATGGTGAGTTGCAGTCAATGAACAGCATTCTTACATAGGTATTCCTCTTGTCCAGATGAGATAGGGCATTGTGATGGTGATTTGCATCATCTGTGGACCTATTGGGGCGATTTGCAAATTGAAGTGGGTCTAGAGTGGCTGGTAAGGTGGAGGTGATATGATCCTTGACTAGTCTCTCAGAGCACTTCATGACGACAGAAATGAGTTGCTATGGGGCGATAGTCATTTAGTTCAGTTACCTTTGCCTTCTTGGGTACAGGAACAATGGTGGCATCTTGAAGCATGTGGGGACACCACCAGACCGGGACAGGGAGAGATTGAATATGTCCATAAACACACCAGCCAGCTGGTCTGCGCATGCTCTGAGGATGCGGCTAGGGATGCCTTCTGGGCTGGCAGCCTTGCGAGGGTTAACACGTTTAAATGTCTTACTCACGTCGGCCATGGAGAAGGAGAGAGAGAGTCAGCAGTCCTTGGTAGCGGGCCGCGTCGGTGGCACTGTATTATCCTCAAAACGGGCAAAGAAGGGTTTTTAGTTTGTTTGGAAGCAAGACGTCGGTGTCTGTGATGTAGCTGGTTTTCTTTTTGTAGTCCGTGATTGCCTGTAAAGCCCTGTAACATGTAACATCTTGTGTCTGAGCCGTTGAATTGCGACTCCACTTTGTCCCTATACCGACATTTTGCTTGTTTGATTTCCTTAGGAATAACTACACTGTTTGTTTTTTCGGCCATATTCCCAGTCATCTTTCCGTGGGTATATGCGGTGGTTCACGCTTTGTGTTTTGCGCAAATGCCGCCATCTCTCCATGGTTTCTGGTTAGGGTAGGTTTTAATAGTCACAGTGGGTACAACATCTCCAATGCACTTCTTTTCACCGAATCAGCATATAAATCAATATTATTCTCTGAGTCTACCCAGATCATATCCCGGTCCACATTATCAAAACAATCTTGAAGTGTGGATTCCGATTGGTCAGACCAGCGTTGAATAGTTGTTGTCATGGGTACATCCTGTTTGAGTTTCTGCCTATTGGACGGGAGGAACAAAATGGAGTTGTGTTCAGATTTGCCGAACGGAGGGAGGGGGAGGGCCTTGTATGCATCCAGTGAAATTCCTTGAGGGCCATTGTGTATCTGCTTGAGGGGGGGATATACACGGCTGTGACAATAACCAACGAGAATTCTCTTGGGATATAATATGGTCAGCATTTGAAGAATTCTAGGTTGGGTGAACAAAAGGACTTGAGTTCCCGTATGTCGTTACGATTACACCATGATTTGTTAATCATGAAGCATACACCCCCGCTCTTCTTCTTCCCAGAGAGATGTTTATTTCTATTGCCGCGACACTTAAAGAATCCCGGTGGCTATACCGACCCTGACAACATATCCCAAGAGAGCCATGTTTCAGGTTATGTTACAATCCCTTATGTCTCTCTGGAAAGGAACTGTTCTCAACTTGCCTATCTGGTTAAATAAAGGTGAAATAAATAAATAAATATCTTAAAAATGCATGCTTTAGTCCAGATATGTATTTACATGCAGATACATTACACTGTAACTCGCTACAAATACTGTGTGTGTGTGTCTGTGCATGCATAGATGCAGGTGTCTGCAAAGTGTGTGTCTGTGTGTATGGCCCCAGATCGCCTGTTTGCAGGTCAAGTAGGTTTTCCATAAAGCATATTTGATAGTGTATTTATGCACACCTTTTAGCATAGCCAAGAAACATTTGGGGTGAGGAGCGACTAGAATGCTGCCGCTGAAGATCCTCTCCAGTTTCCATATGGAATCAACTGTCACCTCTGACATCATAGACTGTCTGTTTACCATGACGTTTACCATTGTTCACTCACAATTTACAACCTCTTTTTTTATCAACTAAGGGATCTCATATCAGCTACAGCAGGAAAGTAAATATTACACAGCACACATCTCCTCTATCAAATATTATCATATATACAAAACACATCTCCACAACCAAACATATTCTATAAATGATTCTGTCCTGAATGAGTGAATCATGCGCATGTGTGATTAGACCAGAAGATTTATGTTATCTCCCCAAGCTAATGCCCAAACTTTAGCTCAACGAGTTAAGAGTATTGTGGTGCACTAATGACCTTTGGTTAAAACCCAGTTGGTCACATCCACACCATGGCACATGATAGCAGGTGTTTGAGTCTTTATATCTGTCACTGAAAGAGTTAACAGAGAATCAAATCAGAATCAAAGCAGAACTGTAATTCCTCAGTGAGAGAAAGAAAGAGGGTGATTGGAGAAAGAGAGGGAGATTTGGAAAGTGAGAGAATGAGAGAGAGCGGGACTAATAACAGCTAGGTAAACAACTACAGAACTACAGGAATAGGCTACCGTACCTGTTAAAATGACTGGAAAACAAGAACATATTCAACAACAGTCAGTCACAGTGTTAATTTGAATATTTATTATAAAACTCCTTAAAAAAAATTAAAAGTAATAATAAATAGCAGCATAGATACAGTGTTTACAATATACAGTTAATCAATGATGTCTGTAACAGAACATGATGATATATTCATTCAACACAACACATTTGCCTTATCTGGTCTAGGGTTACAGTGTAGACTAGCTAGAACACTGCAGTCATATTAGTGTGTAGCACAAACTGTTCGGACGCTACAGACAGAAGTTGTCAGATTGGTGTACCGACTTCAGACATTCCCATTACGCTTGTGGGCAAAACTGAGACCATCGTGTTCATGAGAGTCTCATCTTTCCATAGAGGGGTCATAATAGTTTGTAGGCCACACCGTTCGGCCTCTACAGACGATTTTGTGAGAACACTGATTTTCGGGATGTCTCATTGTCTGACACCTTTCAACGCAGATGCGGAAGTGCAACATCGGCGGATGCGGTGGGTTGAGACGCATCCAATATCTCTAACTTAAACTGATGGATTTGAGAGAGAATACAGTAGACGGCACGGGTCAAAATGATTGATTGATGACCCTGCGTCATGATGACGTGTACATGTCTGAATATGGGCCTCCGGCCCGTCCCCCCCTGTTCATGTGGTCACGTGTTAGAGGGTGTGTGTTATTTTATATCTCTATGGTATGCTTTGAAGTAGTCATGGTGATTGATGTCTAGGGGGGCTGGTTGAACTGGGGAGGGTGGGGGTTGAGTGGTTGAACTTTTGGAACGTGTATGTTCCCCACCCCCAGTTTTATCGCCCTTATGTTTGTTATCTGATGAAGCAGGAATGTCCTGGGGGTATAGGGCTGTGGCATCTGCATTATAAATGTCCAGAACAAGGCTTGTGAAACCAGAACAGTAAACACTATTTTTAAACATGGATTTTGCGATCAGTGGCAAAGCTGTGATGACTGTAGCAACTGAAGCAGGACCGCGTCTGAAACATAGAGAAAGGGCAAAGTATACATCCGCAATATACGATGCTCCAAAAAAGCGGTTTCTAAATGTGTATAGAACCCAGATACCGCCCACAACTGCGCTGAAAGATGAAGTTCCGATGTCTAACGGACAGCATTGGGGGTATCTGTTTGATTACTTGGCCTGTAGAGTGAAACTCTATACGGTAGCCGAAGGAGAAGAATATACCGACCAGACATTAGGAGTGGCCTATGGGGTTGAAGACTGGACAGTTTTTCGCCAGGTTTTGTGTCCCGAACTGAGCCGTATCACCAAGGGTTACAGCTTGTTCACAGGCTACGAGACCCGTTGGGAAGGTACCCCGGACACCTCCGGAAGAGTATTTCACCGGGTGAAAATACAGAGAAAGAATGGACTTCCCTGTGGCTGCGTGGAGTTCTATATCAGCACAGAGGAAATCCGCAGCCAAAACATCAGGGATGGCGGTTTGGTCGGTGATTTTAGGCTTTGAATGCTTATTCCTTTTAAAAGTTGGGATTTAATGGAATTGAAAATGTTGGAGTTGTTGGACGCTCTGTTTGTACAGAGCCAAAAGCGCCAGAGCATTGTTCGGCTAAAGAAGTGCATAATGTATACGAATCCGGCGGATTACGACGCAGAGCAGCCCCAAGAAGGTACATCGTCAGAAGGGGCGGGCCCCCAAGAAAACTAGTTAGGCTGCGGCGTTAACCACGCCCAGATACCCCGAGGGCTGGTTCAACAATAAAAGGAGGGTCCTTAAAACCTACAGTTCTTAACCTACGCATTAACCATGGATAATCCTAACGCATACCAGAACTCCGAAACGTCATGGGGGCCAGACACTAAGGACTGTATGCCTCGCAGCCCTACATTCTACTCCCCCCTGGCAAGACCCTCGACACCCCCTACATGTACACAGCCTGAGGACGTGTTTGATGGGGTGGTCAGTACTATTTTTGTGGACACCATCAAGGCCTCAGTAGCCACGCTTTTAGACATGGTGATTGGAGAATATATACGAGAAAAATGCATCGGTTGTGAGATTAATCACCCCAGCCAGCGCAGGCATCCATGCCTATACGAACCCCCAAGATACTACTACTTCTTCAACAATTTTGAGGCGCTGGTGAAAAGACTTTGGTCCTGCCGGTTTATACCATCGCTGGTCAGAGCCCTGGAGGCTATGGGCCTTGTGCCGTCTATCCCCAGAGTTTACGGAGTAACACAGGCATTCCTACATGAACTGAAGGAGGCGATCCACATCCACGAGAAACTCAAAGAAATCCGACACACCCTGGTGGACGATAACAAATATCGGGAGGCTGTGGTGGCTGATGTGATGACTTTCTGGCTCAATAAACCCCAAGAGACCGAGTGATATTTTTGTTATTTAGATGTAGAGCAATGGGTAACTATGTGTATACGATGTTAGAGAGAATAAATACCTTTTTTCTTTTGAGAGAACTTCCAAGTGTTATGCATCAAATTATTGAAAATAAAGTAAACAATGTATCGTTCGACACAACCCACAATTCCGGGACTAACGTAGAGCGTGTGTTGAAAATGGAACAAATCATGAATCATGTACGACATGCGGGCGAGTGTCTACAATGGACACAAATGGTAACCCGGCTTGGTGGTGATTCTGAAGAACTAGAAACAACCTAAGATTTTGTCTAAGATTTTACTTTATTTGTTTGAAACACCATTTAATTGTAACATGTATCATATTTGTTGTTTATATACTTTTATAGCTGATGTGTGTGTTGTAAAAATTCAGCGAAACAAACCTGTTAATCTAAACCAAATATACAAGGTTTTGCATGATTCGATCATTGAGAAAGCGGGGACATGTATCCTGCAACAAATTCTGAATTGTCTGTATACGTAATACATAATGTTTTCTTGAAAAATAAAAATGCCAAAAAATGAAAATGAAATGTTGTCGTTATTTGAAAGTGGCTCATTAACGTTATTGTACCTCAGAGAGGCAAGAAGGATGGCAGAGCAGATATTAAAAAACATTTATTATAATCCCTCCAATCCGGGGTCTTATGGGGGCAAGGAACGTTTACAGAGAGCTATAGCCGAAGAAACAGGTAGCCGGTTAAGCGATGCTAAAGTGAATGAGTGGCTATCAGAGCAGGATGCGCACACTCTGCATAAGCCCGTAAGAAAACATTTTCCCAGAAATAGAGTTTTTTCTACCCAACCATTGTCGCAATTTCAGGCTGATCTATGTGACATGCAGGCCCTTGCAGATAAAAATGATGGAAATCGCTACATGCTAACGGTTATAGATATTTTCTCTAAAATAGCTTTTGTCCGAGTGGTGCAGAAGTGACCCGGGCCTTTGAATCTATCTTGAAGGAAGGCGGCGCCCCCAAGAAAGTGCAGACTGATGGCGGAAAATAATTTTTTAATAAGACTTTTCAGAAACTCACGAAGAAGCACAATATAGTACATTTTGCTACAGGCTCAGATTTGAAAGCTTCAGTTGTTGAACGCTTTAACAGAACTCTGAAGGAGCGGATGTGGCGCTATTTTACAGCTCACAACACGCATAGATATATCGATATAGTTCAAGATTTAGTAATTGGGTATAACAATAGTTATCATAAGAGTATAAGGATGAAACCCTCCGAGGTCTCTTCGGAAAACTCTTTTCAAGTCTTTAAAAATCTGTATGGTTTGCTCCCCCTTCGCCGTAAGAAAAAAATACATTTTAAATTCATTGTGGGGGACTTGGTTCGTATATCCAAGTTGAGGTGTGTTTTCGATAAAAAATACGTGCAAGGATACAGTGACGAGCTTTTCACGGTTACAGAATCTCTGCCGCGCATACCCCCGGTCTACATATTAAAAGATTATGACGGGGAACTTATAGAGGGATCTTTTTATGAGAAGGAATTACAGAAGGTAAAGGTGGGTAAAGACAAAGTGTTTCACGTAGAGGAGATTCTAGATCAAAAGAGAGAGAAAGGTCAAAAATGGGTGCTGGTCCGCTGGAAAAACTGGCCCCAAAAATTCAACAGCTGGGTATTAGAGAAGGATGTGGTGGAGGCATCTGGGGGTTAATTTAAACCCCCATGCATGATAAAATACATCCTCATTTGTGTGTACAACGGAGTGCATAATGGAACACAGCGGCTTCTACCTGACTCTCCCCAGTAATGCGTCCGCACATACACAGTGCCTTGCGAAAGTATTCGGCCCCCTTGAACTTTGCGACCTTTTGCCACATTTCAGGCTTCAAACATAAAGATATAAAACTGTATTTTTTTGTGAAGAATCAACAACAAGTGGGACACAATCATGAAGTGGAACGACATTTATTGGATATTTCAAACTTTTTTAACAAATCAAAAACTGAAAAAGTGGGCGTGCAAAATTATTCAGCCCCTTTACTTTCAGTGCAGCAAACTCTCTCCAGAAGTTCAGTGAGGATCTCTGAATGATCCAATGTTGACCTAAATGACTAATGATGATAAATACAATCCACCTTTGTGTAATCAAGTCTCCGTATAAATGCACCTGCACTGTGATAGTCTCAGAGGTCCGTTAAAAGCGCAGAGAGCATCATGAAGAACAAGGAACACACCAGGCAGGTCCGAGATACTGTTGTGAAGAAGTTTAAAGCCGGATTTGGATACAACAAGATTTCCCAAGCTTTAAACATCCCAAGGAGCACTGTGCAAGCGATAATATTGAAATGGAAGGAGTATCAGACCACTGCAAATCTACCAAGACCTGGCTGTCCCTCTAAACTTTCAGCTCATACAAGGAGAAGACTGATCAGAGATGCAGCCAAGAGGCCCATGATCACTCTGGATGAACTGCAGAGATCTACAGCTGAGGTGGGAGACTCTGTCCATAGGACAACAATCAGTCGTATATTGCACAAATCTGGCCTTTATGGAAGAGTGGCAAGAAGAAAGCCATATCTTAAAGATATCCATAAAAAGTGTTGTTTAAAGTTTGCCACAAGCCACCTGGGAGACACACCAAACGTGGAAGAAGGTGCTCTGGTCAGATGAAACCAAAATGTAACTTTTTGGCAACAATGCAAAATGTTATGTTTGGCGTAAAAGCAACACAGCTCATCACCCTGAACACCCTATCCCCACTGTCAAACATGGTGGTGGCAGCATCATGGTTTGGGCCTGCTTTTCTTCAGCAGGGACAGGGAAGATGGTTAAAATTGATGGGAAGATGGATGGAGCCAAATACAGGACCATTCTGGAAGAAAACCTGATGGAGTCTGCAAAAGACCTGAGACTGGGACGGAGATTTGTCTTCCAACAAGACAATGATCCAAAACATAAAGCAAAATCTACAATGGAATGGTTCAAAAATAAACATATCCAGGTGTTAGAATGGCCAAGTCAAAGTCCACACCTGAATCCAATCGAGAATCTGTGGAAAGAACTGAAAACTGCTGTTCACAAATGCTCTCCATCCAACCTCACTGAGCTCGAGCTGTTTTGCAAGGAGGAATGGGAAAAAATTTCAGTCTCTCGATGTGCAAAACTGATAGAGACATACCCCAAGCGACTTACAGCTGTAATCTCAGCAAAAGGTGGTGCTACAAAGTATTAACTTAAGGGGGCTGAATCATTTTGCACGCCCAATTTTTCAGTTTTTGATTTGTTAAAAAGTTTGAAATATCCAATAAATGTCATTCCACTTCATGATTGTGTCCCACTTGTTGTTGATTCTTCACAAAAAATACAGTTTTATATCTTTATGTTTGAAGCCTGAAATGTGGCAAAAGGTTGCAAAGTTCAAGGGGGCCGAATACTTTCGCAAGGCACTGTATATCGTAATAATCAGAGTTCGAATTATACAACCAATTTTCCAAAGCCTATAGAGTTATCAGAGGCCTGGGAAGTAGGTCTCAGCGAGATTACATACCCCCATAGCTGGTATAATATCAAAGATAAGGACCGGGAATGTTATTTCAAAAGTTATCGGAACCTGCGAAATTTATTAAGGTTAAAAAGGGTTCTATAGAACCGTCGACAGGATCGTCTCCGAGTTGAATGAACGTCTATCACAGAACAGTATGGAAATATTCCTGATGTACAACCCTATACATAAAAGGGTACAAATCTCAGGAGATGCTTCCGGGGGGATAAAGACCGGCGGTAATTTAGCATACATGTTGGGGATGGGTCCCAATAAATGGACATATGTGAGAGATAAATTATTCCCATTCCCCGCGGATATACATGCAGGATTTTACAACATATTTGTGTATACCGACATCATATCCTATCAAAGGGTCGGAGACAGCTGTGTGCCACTCCTGAGAACGGTTCATATAGACGGAAAGGATGGGGACATAGTCACTGTCACCTACGACAAGCCACACTACGTACCTGTAAGCAAGAAATATATTGAAAACATTCTTGTTGAGCTTAAAACAGATCAGAACGAAAACATTGAATTTACATATGGTAAAACGATTGTAAAAACTCCACTTTAGACCCGCCAAAACCTCTCTACATATATAATATTAGTATTATATATTTTATATATTTTATATACATAAAATACATCTAAATTAAAATTATGGAACACCGACATCTCGACCCTAACCGGTATGTCTCATACTATGTTGATCAAGTGGGTAATGGGTTACCCGGCTATTATGGTTCACCCACCATGTATGGTTCGGGGATAGGAGGTATATTCCATAACCTCTTTAGGATGGTTTTACCGTTTATGAAGAGAGGCTTCAGCATAGCCAAACCTCATTTAAAATCAGCAGCAAAAAATATAGTAAGTGAGGTTGCAGCCAATGCTATGACCAGAAGGGCGTCATCAGATGTCTAGAGTCAAGAAGGCTCAGGGTTGATGATGTTGTCTCGAAGACTGAAAAAGAGACCTCCGGGTATAAGGCGCAGGCTTGCGCCTAAAAAACGGAGGTTAACGGTTAAAAGAAACTCAGTTAGTCAAAGACGGGGTAAAGTGAGGAGGTCTGGACCAAAAACGGTAAAAAGAATACTCAGAAGTATTTTCTAAAAGAACAAGCACCATGGCTCTTTTACACCGCATGTCCTCTGGAGCTATAAAGACAGAGCTCGATCTTTTCACGGTCCCCTTAACCCAACATTCAGTAGAGAGGTCCAGTTATGTGGAGATAGCCCCACTCTCTGCCATTACAGACAACGGCCCCATAGAGTTTTTCATACCCGGCCACGGTGACAACTATCTGGACCTCAACAACACCTTGGTGCATTTGTGTCTAAAAGTGACCAAAAGAGATGATACTGATATTGCAAACGATGCCAAAGTGAGTCTCATTAATTACCCAGTGGCCACCATCTTCTCCCAAGTGGATGTGACTTTGGGGGAACGTCTAATCAGTCAAAGCAGTGCCACATACCCATACCGGGCCATCATGGAATGCTTACTCAACTACTCTGAAGACACTCTCAAGACCCAATTCAGCGCAGGGCTTTTTAGCAAGGATACTGCAGGAGGTTCTATGGAATCGACAGACCCATCCACCGGTGCAAATAAAGGACTGGAGGCACGGGCTCGCTACTGTGCAGAATCTCAAGAGTTTCATCTGCTAGGCCCTATACACTCTGACATTTTCTTTCAAGAACGTTTACTCTTAAATGCGGTTGATTTAAGACTAAAATTAACCAGGGCCAAGGATGAGTTTTGCCTAATGTCTGCAACGGACGGGGACTTTAGCTTAAAAGTGTTGGGGGCCACGCTTTTTATTTAAAAAGTGTCGGTATCTCCGGCAGTTCGTCTGGGTCACTCACAGGCTTTGCTGAAAGGAAATGCCCTTTACCCTCTCCAAAGAATTACCATGAAAACCTTTAGCATACCTGTGGGCAGCAGAATCTGCACTCAAGAAAACCTATTTCTAGGCCCTTTACCGCGAGCCTGAAATGTGGCAAAAGGTCGCAAAGTTCAAGGGGGGCGAATACTTTCGCAAGGCACTGTAGTTAAATGGCCTGTCTCTCTCTCCCCTTGTTTCACCAAGGACAAATACCTTTGCAAGAGGTTTGTGTATTTTTGGACCTTATCATAGGGGTTCAATCGTTTTTGATTCAAAATATCCTTCATGGCCGTATCCAAATCATTTTCCGCTGTTTGTCTGATATTTTCGGGACCCTGCACTTGTTTTTTAAATCTATCCAACTCTTGTTGTGGCACCAGATACATTTTATTGGCCATCACCCTATGTGTTCAACCACCACGTCGGGCTGCAATAAGGCTGATGTTGAAGGGTACGGCTATACTTAGTAAAGGTAGAATAAAACCGCCAGACTGTTGTATGCTATGTCGTTTCTTTTGAGGACTGACCCTTTTATTGGCAAAGAGCTTGATCTCAGTCTTTTGTCTCTTTAATTTTTTCAATTGTGTCAGGGTGAGTGGAATGCGTCCTTTGAGAAGATTCAAAGCAATCTCACATAGGGATAATATGAGATCTGAAGAACTGTGACCCAAGATGGCCTTCCGTTCATTAGATGTAGCCCCAACTAGGCTTCTCAAGAGGGGCAAGTTTCTTTTTAAACGCAGAGACATAGCGGTTACTTTTTAGGAATGTACGCAGCCGGCCACTCCCACGGGAACAGACCTGTTCGTAGCCTCAGGTGTTCTGGAGTATTTGCTTTTAAATCCACGATTAAATAAGAAAATGGCGCTTTGGTAGCGTCCTCGTAGCTCTCCATAAAGTAGGATTTCCTTCCCGGGTACATCTGCTGAGCTAGAGTGTTAATTTGTAGTTTGTCTCTAGGATTTTTGAACAAAACCATGTAATTGGCGTTCAAACTGATGGTGCGGCTATTTTTACCTTGGTGAAACACATTCTGCACCAAGTAAAGCACGGACAGGTTTCTATGATGAGTATATTGGGTAAACGCTCGGGCAATTTCGGGATGTTCGCTACCGGCAAATAGCATATCGTCCAAAACCAGCAGATTGTTTTTATGAGGAGGTAAAAGTTCATCATCAGACAGGGAATCAGGTATTCCTTCAACAAACTTGATTTTTATTGTCTTCAACAATTCATCATACAGAGGTTGATAACAAGAATAACACCACACAACATTATCAGGCTTTTGAGATAACACATGTTCAGAATTCTCAAAAATACTTTTTACAAAACAAGTTTTACCACTATTCGAAGGCCCTGCGATTAAGGCCGAAAATGGTAGTTGCAACCGGGGGTCAAAACCTTCTACAGCAGTCATTATATCTTAAGCTTTAAGACACCCTGTAGCTTGTAGCATAAATCAGTAGCCAAAGGGACAATGTGGTCCAGTCAGGCAAAAGCAGTCTCTTGTCATAGACAACCCTGAATCTTTTAGTAAGTGGGGCCTTCCTCAGATGGAAGCCGTTTTTTATCCCAAACAATCTTTTTTGTAGGAGCTCCAAAATCTCAAAGTAACTATTCCTGTCATTTAGGAACCCCCCTCGAACAAGCGTGTGATTGATTCCTAGTTTTACACGCGGGGCATTTTCATAGTTTTGAGTCACGCCTGACACACGGCGGCATGTAGCATAAGTCAGTAGCCATAGGGCAATGTGGTCCCGTCAGGCAAAAGCAGTCTCTTGTCATAGACAACCCTGAATCTTTTAGTGAGTGGGGCATTCCTCAGATGGAAGCCCTTTTTATCCCTAACAATCTTTTTGTAGGAGCTCAAAATCTCCAAGTCACTCTTCCTGTCATTTAGGAACCCCTCGACCAAGCGTGTGATTGATTCCAAGTTTACACGCTGGGCATTTTTATAGTTTTGAGTCACGCCTTTGGCTTTCAACACCATGTGATTCTTTAGAGTCCTAAAAGCATAGCTTTTGGGACCACAGGATGACCATTCGGTGATATGGTCCCCCTCTGTGAGTTCACTCATTAAGCCACCCAGGTAGTTGCTGAGTGGGGGGCTCCAATCCCCCGGTTTGCTTACATAGACCACAGAGTCTGTGTCGTGGTAAAGAACCCGCCTCTGAAGCTGCTCCATGAGCTTGTACAGTTCAAGTCGGCCATAGGCCGTGGTAAATGCTGCAAGAAACACATTTACATTACCCGGGGGTAGAACCCACTTCTTGTTACGCCTCCATTGCACCAAGGCAATGTCTTGACTCAAGAATGAAAAATGTGAAATTTCGTATTGGTCCGAAAAAACAAATTCCAAAAATTCTTCAGGGTCTTTAATAATCGACGTTGTTAGCATATTACACCTCTGCGCTAATTTGCCCCAAAGCAAATTTAAGTACAATTTCGACACATTTCGTTTGGTTTTGTTGCCCTCTATTCTGTCAGGGTCAAGAAGGATGCCTTCTCTGTCGTGATAGTCTTGAATGTACCTGTCTTTACTCTCTTGATCTGTGACCGATGCAGGATAGCCTGAAGCCATTTGCTTACATCTCAAGAAGGTCTTGATGTACTCTTTAAAAAGAGTGTCTGATTTCTTGGTAAAGTTCCATACTTCAAAGATTTTGGCCACACGATACCCCATCTCTAAAGCCTTAGAGAATTCAACTGTGACCCACACCCCAGTTAGGGCCCTTTCTTGATCGGAGTGATCACATGGGTTTTGTTGTATGTTTTCACTGCAGGTGCGACAAAGGGGAAAGAAAAGTTTTCCTTGAGGGCCCCTGTAAGGCAACACAGGTATAAACAAACCCCTAGGAGGGTGGACTGTTGCTTTGATCAGACCAAAATAGTTTTGAGGTAAGTCAAAATCACGATGAATAATTTCCGGATGCCCTATAGGATAGCATGAGGAACTCATTAGATGAGGATAAAGGGATGTAAAAGTCTTTTGGGTTAGGACACACATGTTCTGGGGCACAAAGCAAGATTTGCAACCATGGAAGAAACAACCGTTGTACTCATATACGGTCTCAACCCCGTCAATCTGTGTGTAGCCATCTCCATGGTAAGAGCCAAATGCCTTCTCCCCTCGATTCAAAGCATGTTGAATAAAAATGTCTTTATCCTGGGCCATATACTCTAACCATTGAATGGACCCACTAGAGTATGACTTGAATTGGCGTCGGTAGTTGTCAGGCGAGGGGATAGCTATAGAGGCTGTAGGCAGATAGTGTGTACGGTAGGTTTTCATGCATGCCGATGCAATAGTTGTACAACTCCAGGGGTCAATGCCTGCATCTTTGATTACCTCTTCTCTGAATCTGAGGCATCCTTCACGAAGTATAACCACATCATTGTCACAGTATGATTCCATCTCTTTATGGAAATCAAAGGTGCCATGTCTTACTGTCTCGTACCACGTCATGAATCTCTCACGCTCTTTGGGAGACATTTGATCACACCCGTACATTTCAGGGCTGGTATATGATCCGACATCATTTAGATTCTCCTCAGATGTGAAGAAGTGGGGGAACCAGCCTTTCACAGAGTTTTCAAAACCCAAGGCCTCTGGCATTTGCGCCAATCGCATCGGTAAGAAGCTTAAGCTGTCAATGTATCTCTGGTTGAAGGCTGGGTCTACAAGACACAAGATTTTACTACCTTGAGCTATGACCCGGGGTGCCACGCCTTGCTGTATCAAAGGATTCAGAAGCAGGTAAGAATCGTAGGCTGTAGCATTGTGGGCTATAAACGTGAAGTTTCGGTACTGTGGCTTTCTAAAATGTTTTAGAAAGAGTAGTGCACAATTGGATCCTTCTGCAGACCACTTTTCAGAGAGAGAGAGAGAGAGGAGAGAGGAGAGAGAGAGAGAGAGAGAGAGAGAGTTTAGTACAGCTGTTACTATCAGAGAGGGGAAATGGGAGAGAGATAAAAGAGAGGGATGAGTGGGATAGAGAAACAAAGAGACTGTTGCTGAACAGAGGGCTCTTTGTATCACAAACTGTTGACAGGATTTTATGATCTGACTCATAGTCAAACTGAAACTAATGACTCAATTTGATCAAACCCACAACAGTATTTACTCTGCAGCATACTGTATTATAGTCGTGTCAATATGCGAGCTAACACCAGTCAGATGAGTACCAAGTTACAAGCAAAGGAAGCTAGCTAACTAGTTATATTTTGCTATGGAAGGTTTTCATATGGCTGAAATCATCTGTGTAATCTATCAGAGCACCAACAAATAAACTAGTGATCATCCTTGGCTGCTATAGCCAGTTAGCTAGCCAACTAGCCAGTAGCTACAGAACATTGAGACTGTCTGTAACATAGCTGTATAGATCGTAAACCACAACTCAATGTTGATTATATCCTAGCTAGCTTCAAACAACTGCTTGCTAGCTTATTCTTTTTTTTCTTCATTTTAGTCATTTAGCAGATGCTCTTATCCAGAGCGACTTGCAGTTAGTGCATTCATCTTAAGAAAGCTAGGTGAGATTCAAGAGTTTGAGAATGAGTTGACAAGTTGAATCAGGTATGCTAGCTCTGATAAATTACTAAACCAAACATAGATATTTTTGGGCAAAATCAAGACCAGTCTGTATCAGTTAGGAGAATTAACATAGCAGATTAGGAGAATTAGGTTAAGGTTAGGAAAAGGGTTAGGTTTAGCGAAAATGCTCTCCTAACCTGCAATGGAAAGTCACTTGTATCAAAGTGACGTGTTTTTGGGGAGTCACGTCCGTGGACGTTGAAATCAAGGCTGTTCCAGACAGGACACACATACTTGCCAGTTGATCCGTGCATGCTCTGAGTCCAGTACACATCCTGGTAATCCGTGTGGCCTTGTGAATGTTGACCTGTTTAAAGGTCTTGCTCACATCGGCTACAGAGACTGTGATCAAAACCTTTAGCCATGTTTATGCAGTTTCCTGATAGCGATGGAATTTAAGCTTACGAGTGTTTTAACGATGCAGCGTTTCTATAAAGGCTGAAAAAGTCAGATGTGTTTTCCAAAACACCACGTATGGAGAACTTTCAATAAGTGCGTCGTTAGAGCATGTGTTGATACTGATGGGATTGAAAGAAAGGCAGTGCTGCTCTCAGATCAGCATTCTCGATTCAAATTTTACTTAAGCATTAGATACTGATGACAGATCAGCTCCTGGAGAGAAATGATCAACTGTGGCTGAAAATACTGAGGCGGCTTATTCTAATACTTTGGCTATGCTCTAAATCGAATATTTGGAACATCATTGCGCACATTTGAGGCAAAAATGATAAACAGTAGCCTACAATTAACAAAATAGAACTAAATTGATTGAACATTACATTTATTTCAATATGATTGAAATATATAGGCCTACTGTATTTATATTTTAATGCAGTCATCTCTGTTTTCACTTCAAGCATGTTTTTACCCTTTGCTTGTATATAACAATTGCAAAGACTTTGGCAACTTTGTATGTCAACTTCTGTTGATGGAGTTATCAGTGGTCACGGAGAGACAGATAGAATCAATATGTTTATGTTTAGAGGAGATCTTTTGTCTATAAAGTGACGAGGAAGTGCAAAAAAAAGCGTTTTCAAGTGCAACATTAGTAATGATGGTTTTGGGAAACAGCTCAGAGATTTAACAATGTGCCTACGAAGGTTCTTAACGAGGAACTTAGCCTTAAAATGCTTTTGGAAAACCGAGATTTGTTTTTAAATTATATTGACAAGATAGTCAAGTGACTACTCTAATTTTAAAGTAGGCTGATTGCAATCATTGGCTTATTGCTCCCAAATCATAGAAATCCTCACTACTTTAAAGTGGTGGAAGCTCTCAATGTCCATGCTAAAGCGGGTTATATCCATGATGAGTCCTTTATCTTTAAGAAAACAGGCACTACTCCAACATAAAGTAGTTTTTTTCAAAGTTGCCGAAATGCCATATGCGTCCACTTACAGTATATTAGTGCATTCATAGCAACTGAACCCTTATGAAACTTTTATTAGATCAAACAAGCCTCACTTCTTGTTTGCCAAATTTGCCACTCTCATTGACCTCTATACAAAAATTCCTCACTTCATGGATTTATTTTCATGGACAGATTTTGGGCAAGAGTAAAACTTCTCGTTTCATCTCTTCCTCTCAGTTATCAACCAGCTAATTATTAGAATTAGGTTTGCTAGATTAGGGTTGCAGTGAAAATCTACAGGAAGTTAACTCTCCAGGAGCAGGGTTGGAGTGCCCTGTTGTAGATTGTCTTTCAGAAGTATGTCCTATAAATATCTGTGTATGTTAATAAAGTACAGTACAATACTGAAAAGTACAGTAAATGAAGGTTGATGTGAAGTAAAGTGAAATAAATCAAGTATTGTATGTTAAAATGTATTTTACTTTTTCCAGCAGCGCAGCAGCTGTTTTCCCAGTGGTCCATTTGGATTCACACACACAGGCTCACTGGTCCTCTTTTCTACCACTCTACAACACACAGAGAGACACACAGTTAACACACACACTCCAACAAAGTGACACACATACTTAATCTTTACACACACACTCTGCAACATGAAGGGGAAGCACATGCTTTATCACACACACTCTCCTTGTTTCATGAAATAGCTATGAGGTTCAATATATTTTAACTGTGTGCGTGAGTGCATTTAAGTGTGTGTGTGTACGCCTGGGTGTGGGCATGTGTGTCAAATCAAATCAAATCAAATTTTATTTGTCACATACACATGGTTAGCAGATGTTAATGCGAGTGTAGCGAAATGCTTGTGCTTCTAGTTCCGACAATGCAGTAATAACCAACAAGTAATCTAACTAACAATTTCAAAACTACTGTCTTATACACAGTGTAAGGGGATAAAGAATATGTACATAAAGATATATGAATGAGTGATGGTACAGAGCAGCATAGGCAAGATACAGTAGATGGTATCGAGTACAGTATATACATATGAGATGAGTATGTAAACAAAGTGGCATAGTTAAAGTGGCTAGTGATACATGTATTACATAAGGATGCAGTAGATGATATAGAGTACAGTATATACGTATGCATATGAGATGAATAATGTAGGGTATGTAACATTATATTAGGTAGCATTGTTTAAAGTGGCTAGTGATATATTTTACATCATTTCCCATCAATTCCCATTATTAAAGTGGCTGAGGTTGAGTCAGTGTCAGTGTGTTGGCAGCAGCCACTCAATGTTAGTGGTGGCTGTTTAACAGTCTGATGGCCTTGAGATAGAAGCTGTTTTTCAGTCTCTCGGTCCCAGCTTTGATGCACCTGTACTGACCTCGCCTTCTGGATGATAGCGGGGTAAACAGGCAGTGGCTCGGGTGGTTGTTGTCCTTGATGATCTTTATGGCCTTCCTGTAACATCGGGTGGTGTAGGTGTCCTGGAGGGCAGGTAGTTTGCCCCGGTGATGCGTTGTGCAGACCTCACTACCCTCTGGAGAGCCTTACGGTTGTGGGCGGAGCAGTTGCCGTACCAGGCGGTGATGCAGCCCGCCAGGATGCTCTCGATTGTGCATCTGTAGAAGTTTGTGAGTGCTTTTGGTGACAAGCCAAATTTCTTCAGCCTCCTGAGGTTGAAGAGGCGCTGCTGCGCCTTCTTCACGATGCTGTCTGTGTGAGTGGACCAATTCAGTTTGTCTGTGATGTGTATGCCGAGGAACTTAAAACTTGCTACCCTCTCCACTACTGTTCCATCGATGTGGATAGGGGGTGTTCCCTCTGCTGTTTCCTGAAGTCCACAATCATCTCCTTAGTTTTGTTGACGTTGAGTGTGAGGTTATTTTCCTGACACCACACTCCGAGGGCCCTCACCTCCTCCCTGTAGGCCGTCTCGTCGTTGTTGGTAATCAAGCCTACCACTGTTGTGTCGTCCGCAAACTTGATGATTGAGTTGGAGGCGTGCGTGGCCACGCAGTCGTGGGTGAACAGGGAGTACAGGAGAGGGCTCAGAACGCACCCTTGTGGGGCCCCAGTGTTGAGGATCAGCGGGGTGGAGATGTTGTTGCCTACCCTCACCACCTGGGGGCGGCCCGTCAGGAAGTCCAGTACCCAGTTGCACAGAGCGGGGTCGAGACCCAGGGTCTCGAGCTTGATGACGAGCTTGGAGGGTACTATGGTGTTGAATGCCGAGCTGTAGTCGATGAACAGCATTCTCACATAGGTATTCCTCTTGTCCAGATGGGTTAGGGCAGTGTGCAGTGTGGTTGAGATTGCATCGTCTGTGGACCTATTTGGGCGGTAAGCAAATTGGAGTGGGTCTAGGGTGTCAGGTAGGGTGGAGGTGATATGGTCCTTGACTAGTCTCTCAAAGCACTTCATGATGACGGAAGTGAGTGCTACAGGGCGGTAGTCGTTTAGCTCAGTTACCTTAGCTTTCTTGGGAACAGGAACAATGGTGGCCCTCTTGAAGCATGTGGGAACAGCAGACTGGTATAGGGATTGATTGAATATGTCCGTAAACACACCAGCCAGCTGGTCTGCGCATGCTCTAAGGGCGCGGCTGGGGATGCCGTCTGGGCCTGCAGCCTTGCGAGGGTTAACACGTTTAAATGTCTTACTCACCTCGGCTGCAGTGAAGGAGAGTCTGCGTGTGTGTGCAAGTGTGATCTGATACTTACATGATCTGGTCAGTGTTGCAGGCGGGGCCTTTGAGCTTGACTTTGAGGTCAGACAGTGGTCCCCTGACAGTTGTCTTTGTGTCATAACACTCACACCTCCCTGGGACAAACTGCCCCTCACCTTCCCCTACTGTAGAGACAGACACAGAAACAGTCAATGATGATTCAAGTGAAATATATCATGCCATCATATCACACACCACATGGGAAAATAACATTCTATCAGTCTTTCTGGAGTCACACTTCTCACCTAACTACAGAGTGACCGACAGATTAGAAATAACACAACTAACACAATGTTGCTTATACAAACTGTAACCCAAACCTGTGTGGGCCTGTGCGTGTGTGTATGGTTCTTACCTGTTAGCAGTAGGCAGTAAAGTGATAGGCTTGTCAGCAGACAGACAGGCTGGACAGAGAGCTTCATATTGCAGCTAAGACCTGAACTGAGCCGTAGAGCTGCCTGAGCCTCCCTTATGTACCCACACACACACACTCTGCCCCCTAACGCCCACATCTGGGGTTTCCAAGTACACTGCCATATTCAAACACTTACTGGAATTTCCCTCTCTCCCTCAGCCAGGATCAGGCGGGATTTCCAAAGGATACTGAGATCACGACTATCAAGGACACTCTTGGTCTCTAGAAGATTATAAAAAAATCTGAAAGGTTTACAGGAGGCCTAAATAATAATAACCCAGAGGACATTGCTATTTTTGCTTTAAGATTAATTTATCAGAGATAAAATTATATTTCAACAAAATAATATTGCAGGAATGGTTATCTTGCATTTCTGACTACAGAAACCATTTCAAAACTATCTGAGATGGTGGGTGTCAAAATCCTCTTCTTCCATTCTATTTGAGAACAACTGTCTTATATCTGGACAATGAAGGGTTTATTAGTGACTGATGGTTGTCTGCACAGTGACTTCAAAGTTTATTTATCACGTGCAAAGGATAGAGCACGTGTAAAACATACAGTGAAGTGCTTACTTGCGAGCTCTTTCACAACAATGCAGTAATACAAGTAATAATATAGATAAATCAAACACATGATAAATACGAGAATAAAACAACAACAACATGAAAATGAAAGTTATACACAGGTCAGTGCCAGTATAATTACAACAATGTGCAGGGATACTGGAGTGACTAGAATGCCCAAAAGACGCATGTTGTGTCTCTTAGCTCAGCTCACACACACACACACACACACACACACACACACACACACACACACACACACACACACACACACACACACACACACACACACACACACACACACACACACAATACATGCTTTAGTCCAGATATGTATTTACATGCAGATACATTACACTGTAACTCATATGGCTCTGTCCCAGCCAGGCCACATGATTTCTACTTTAACCAACTTTCATTATGCCCCATTCCCTATTTTTTCCACATGGAGAGGTACTTCCCTGGGAAAATATAAATATAATTTAAAAAGTTATATGACCATCTTGAAATTTAGCACAAAGAAATGGAAGAAGTGGAAGGCGTGTTGCCTCTTTTTAGGCATTCCAGGCAGTCTCCTGTAATACACTTTTATTCTGTAGATTGTACAGAGGAAAATATTTGTGTAATTCATATAAAACCCCTTGCTACTGTGTGTGACTATTGTACACTTTTCACCCTACAACGTCTCCATAGAAGGCTTTGTTAACATCCAAACATTATTTTTACCAGGACGTGTACTCAGAGCATGCACTGACCAGCTGGCAAGTGTCTTCACTGACATTTTCAATCTCTCCCTAACCCAGTCTGTAATACCTACATGTTTCAAGCAGACCACCATAGTCCCTGTGCCCAACCGATCCACAGATTAAGCAAGCTGTACTGCCCTCCCCCACCTGGACAAGAGGAACACCTAAACTGTTCATTGACTATAGCTCAGCGTTCAACACCATAGTTCCCTCCAAGCTTGTCACTAAGCTCAGGACCCTGAACACCTGCCTCTGCAATTATGTCCTGGAATTCTTGGCGGGCCGGCACCAGGTGGTGAAGGTAGGCAACAACACATCCGTGCACAACACCAACACCATCATTAAGTTTTCTGACAACAGGACGGTGGTAGCCTGATCACAGCTGACAATGAGCCTATTGGGAGGTCAGTGACCTGGCAGTGTGGTGCCAGGACAACAACCTCTCCCTCAATGTCAGTAAGGGCTCCCGAGTGGCAGAGTGTTCTAAGGCACTGCATCTCAGTGCAAGAGGTCACTGCAGTCCCGGGTTCGAATCCAGGCTGCATCACACCTGGCTGTGATTGGGAGTCCCATAGTGTGGCAAACAATTGGCCTTTGGCATTTGTTCTTGACTGACTTGTCTAGTTAAATAAAATAAACATTTAAAAAATAATAAGTTGCTGATCGTGGACTACAGGAAACTGAAGGCCAAGCACACCACAACGATGGGGTTATAATGGATCGTGTCGAGAGCTTCAAGTTCCTCTGTGTCCACATCACTAAGGAATTATCATGGTCCACACACACCAACACAGTCGTGAAGAAGGCATGACAATGCCTCTACCCCTCAAGAGCCTGAAAATATTTGGCATCGGGCCTCAGATACATAAAAAGTTCTACAGCAGCACCATTGAGAGTATCTTGACTGGTATGGTATGGCATCTGACCGCAAGGTGCTACAGAGGGCCAAGCTCCCTGCCATCCAGAACCTCTATACCAGACGGTATAGAGGTTCCAGCCACCCAAGTCATAGACTGTTTTCTCTGCTACCGCAACTATCTGCATTGACCTTTTTTGCACTAACTCTTTTAACTCATCACATACGCTGCTGCTACTGTTTATTATATATCCTGTTGCCTAGTCACTTTATCCCTTAAAAACTCTTAAGGATTTGCAGCTTTTTTTCAATTTTCGCCTAAAATGACATACCCAAATCTAACAGCCTGTAACTCAGGCACTGAAGCAAGGATATGCATATTCTTGGTACTATTTGAAAGGAAACACTTTGAAGTTTGTGGAAATGTGAAAGGGATGTAGGAGAATATAACACAATAGATCTGGTAAAAGATAATACAAAGAAAAAAACAACCGTTCTTTTGTATTTTTTGTACCATCATCTTTGAAATGCAAAAGAAAGGCCATAATGATTTATTCCAGCACAGCTGCAATTTGGATTTTGGCCACTAGATGGCAGCAGTGTATGTGCAAAGTTTTAGACTGGTCCAATGAACCATTGTACTTCTGTTAAAAATGTTGTATCAAGACTGCCCAAATGTGCCTAATTTGTTTATTAATAACTTTTCATGTTCAAAACTGTGCACTCTCCTCAAAAAATAGCATAGCATTATTTAGCTGTAATAGCTACTGTAAATTGGATAGTGCATTTAGAGTAACAAGAATGTAAGCTTTATGTTAATATCAGATACAGTATGTCTATGGCCTGGGAAATGTTCTTTTCACTTACAACCTCATGCTAATCGCATTGGCCTACGTTAGCTAAACCTTCCCGTAGAAGGTACACCAATCCCGAAGAAGTTTTAAGTAAAGTGACATGATATAATAGTGCCGGAGTGAATGGCTGCCTTTTTACAGGCTCCTAACCAACTATGCTATTTTGTTTTTTGGGGTTTTAAAAAAAAAATAACCTTGTGCCTTGTGAGAATTTGTCGGCGAGTGAATAAACCACCACTGCCCTCAGTATTATTGGCCAAGGTGCAATCATTGGAATTCAAACTGGACAATCTACGATTAAGACTATCTTCCCAACAGGACATCTTATGTTTCACCGAGACTTGGCTTCTCTGTTTTTCGGCAGGACAGTGCAGCTACATCTGGTAAGACAAGGGAAAGGGTGTGCTTATTTGTCAACAACTGCTGGTATGCAATGTCTAATATTAAAGAAGTCTAGAGGTATTGCCCACCTGAGGTTTGAATACCTCATGATAAGCTGGAGACCACACTATCTACCAAGAGAGTTCACATCTATATTATTTGTAGCTGTCTATTTACCACCACAAACCAATGCTGGAACTAAGACCGCACTCAATGAGCTGTACAAGGCCATAAGCAAACAAGAGTATGCTCCTTCAGAAGTGGCACTCTTAGTGGCCGGGTACTTTAATGCCGGCAAACTTAAATATGTTTTACTTAATAAAAGAAAAAAACTCTAGACCCCCTTTACTCCACACCCAGAGATGCATACAAAGCTCTCACTCGCCCTCCATTTGGCAAATCTGACCATAATTCTATCCTCTTGATTCCTGCTTACAAGCAAAAACTAAAGCAGGAAGTACCAGTGACTCGATCAATACACAGATCAGATGACACTGATCCTACGCTACAGGACTGTTTTGCTAGCACAGACTGGAATATTTTTCCGGCATTCATCCAAAGGTATTAGAAGTATACCACCTCAGTCACTGGCTTCATCAATAAGTGCATTGACAATGTCCCCACAGTTACTGTACGTACATTTCCCAACCAGAAGCCATGGATTACAGGCAACATCCGCACCAAGCTAAAGGGTAGATTTTCCTGCATTCAAGGAGCGGGACACTAATCTGGATGCATGTAAGAAATCCTTCTATGCCCTCAGACAAACCATCAATCAGGCAAAGCGTAAATACAGGACTAGATTGAATCCTTCTCTGATGGTCATCGGATGTGGCACGGCTTGAAAACTATTACGGACTACAAAGGGAAACCAAGTCTCGAGCTGCCCAGTGACACCAGTTTACCAGACGAGCTAAATTCCTATTTATGCTCGCTTTGAGTCAAGCAACACTGAAGTACCGGGACAGGTACTCAAAGCATGCGCGGACCAATTGGCAAGTGTTTTCACTGACGCTTTCAACCTCTCCCTGGCCGAGTCTGTAATACCTACATGTTTCATACAGACCACCATAGTGCCTGTGTCCAAGAAAGTGAAGGTAACCTTCCTAAATAATTACCACCCAGAAACCCTAGAACCACTCTAATTCACAGATCGCTCCAACAGATCCACAGATGACGCAATCTCAATCACACTTCACACTGCCCTTTCCCACCTGGACAAAAGTGAGGATGCTGATCATTGACTACAGCTCAGGGTTCAAACCCATAGTGCCCACAAAGCTCATCACTAAGCTGAGGACCCTGGGACTAAACACCTTCCTCTGCAACTGGATCCTGGACTTCCTGATGGGCTGCCCCCAGGTGATAAGGGGCAGGCAATAACACATCTGCCACGCTGATCCTCAATGCTGGGGACCCTCGGGGATGCGTGCTTAGTCAACTCCTGTACTCCCTGTTCACCCACGACTGTGTGGTGTGGTAGCAGGATTACAAGATTGTTATATTTATGCACCAAATGGTTGTTTTATTTAGTAGAGTAAGGTTCTTATGATTCTCTCCTTTTCTGAGTTAACTGAGAGAAATCTTTTGAAGCTTGGGCTGGCAACTGATTAAGTGATGGCTTGGTGATTAAAAAACAGGCCAGGCAGAGACAGCAAGGGCGGTTCGTTGCTCCAGAGCCTTTCCGTTCACCTTCCCACTCCTGGGCCAGACTACACTCAATCATACGACCCACTGAAGAGATGAGTCTTCAGTAAAGACTTAAAGGTTGAGACCGAGTTTGCATCTCTGACATGGGTAGGCAGACCGTTCCATAAAAATCTAGCTCTATAGGAGAAAGCCCTGCCTCCAGCTGTTTGCTTAGAAATTCTAGGGACAATTAGGAGGCCTGCGTCTTGTGACCGTAGCGTACGTGTAGGTATGTACGGCAGGACCAAATCAGAGAGATAGGTAGGAGCAAGCCCATGTAATGCTTTGTAGGTTAGCAGTAAAACCTTGAAATCAGCCCTTGCTGAGACAACACATGAGGCAGATGACCACAGGATGTGGCTTATGGGGGGGGGGGGAGTTGATTGTGGCCAATCTATATGGGGGGGAGTTGAACCAGTTATGACTGAGCAATCTTGGTATCGGGTATATAAGGAACAGCAAAATGATAGGCTCTCGGTCGACGGTTTCATTATTGCAATAATTAATTGATATTGAATAAAGATGATTGTTTGAAGAAATGACCAAGTCTCTCTCACTTGAATAGAATATTCCACCACAGTGGCCAAACACGACTCTAACACCATCATTAGGTTTGCTGACGACACAACAGTGATCACCGACTATGGTGAGACAGCCTATAGGGAGGAGTTCAGAGACATGGCAGTGTGGTGACAGGACAACAACATCTCTCTCAATGTGAGCAAGACAAAGAGCTGATCGTGGAATATAGAAAAAGGAGGGCTAAACAGGCCCCCATTAACATCGATGTTGCTGAACTGGTCGAGAGTTTCAAGGTCCTTGGTGTCACATCCTTGGTGTCACAGAATTTTTTTGAAACAATTTGTTTTTTCATTTCACTTCACCAATTTTGTGTATGTCCATTACATGAAATCCAAATAAAAATCTGTTTAAATTACAGGTTGTAATGCAACAGAATACAAAAAACTTTTGCAAGGCACTGTATTTTTAATCTGTGTATCATAAAGGTCTTTATGGGGTGCTTGACAGCTGTTGTTCGTACAGAACACTCAGATCAACCCTTAAAGAGATGGGTGGGGATAAAGTTTAAAGAGGGTGTGAACGATGCTGAATGGGTGTAGACAAAGAAGTAGTTCCAAAATATTAAAATGCCATTTTCTCAACTCAAAAGTGAGTTTACAAGTTTATCAACATTCAAAGCAAAATGACTTTCCACATTGTTCAGTAGTATATGATATACCATTTTATATCTCTTAGTCTCTACATTTATCCAATGTTAAAAACAGAATAAAAATGTTTGCTACATAAGGTCACATATAGACTTGGTATTTTACCAAATAGGGCTATCTTCTGTATACCACCACTACCTTGTCACAAGACAACTGATTGGTTCAAATTCCACAAATTAATTTTTAACATAAACAACTGTTAATTGAAATGCATTCCAGATTACTACCTCATGAAGTTGGTCGAGAGAATGTAAAATCTCAAATATAAAATATATTTTGATTTGTTTAACACTTTTTTGGTTACTGCATGATTTCATATGTTATTTCATAGTTTTGATGTCTTAATTATTATTTTACAATATAAAAAATATTACAAATAAAGAAAAAAGCCAGGAATGAGTAGGTGTGGCTGGTACTGTACATATTTTGGGGTGGGGGGATTGAATTTAGTGGATTTGAGCCATTGCTGGTACTTTGATGGTACTGTATTTCCACTAATATCTCTTCATGCAATACATTCTTCACAATTGTTTATGCACTATTTATCAAGCCTTGTTGCTTATGTTTGCTCACCTTGCGGGTTGATATGCATCTGATGCGTATGCTAAATGGGATGCCGGGCAACATTCTTAACATTCTCTAGAGGGTACTTATAAGTTGATTGGCCAGGTGGTTCTAGTGTTAACAGAAGCTCTTATTCAGAGCGACTTACGGGAGCAATTCGTTTTAAGTGCCTTGCTCAAGGGCACATCGGCAGATGTTTACCTAGTTGGCTCTGGGATTTGAACCAGCAACTTTTTTCAGTTGGTTTGCCATTGGCAGTTCACCTCACTTCTAATGTGTTGTTGTTTTAGTATGTCCCACCCTTCTTTGGCCAATTTCAACGTAATGTGTTTTTGGTTGATGAGTAAGTTAGGCCATGCTCATCTTTCTAAAAAAAATCTAAAGTTATTTCAAAATATTGATCCTGCTTTGTAGTATACCTTTCTGCACATGGCAAACAAACAAGAGCAAAGAACATGGATAAAAATGTTAGCTAGCTAGAATCAGTTAAACAACATGTGTTAAGATTAAAAAGTAAATGTGTTTAAAGTGTACGGGAAAGAGAATGTATTGTGTGATGTGCTGCAAAGTAAGCTTTGTAATTCGGAATTCTTCCTGTTGCAAGCAAGGTTGAAGCAAGCTAGTTTATTAGCTAGCTCTAGCTAGCTCTGCATCGAAGGGGACACAGTGGGGCTGCTTGTGTTCATGTCATGCTACTACGGGTGTGAATGGCTAGCTAGCTAGTGGCAATACTGTCAAATACTGTGGAACAAAACACATTGTTTGGACTGTGTAGAACAGAGCTCCCTGTTCCTGGAGAGCTTAATGTTGGAATTAAAATCATAAAATTGTTGTGTTTTTTTGTTGTTGGTATTGTAATGTGTCATTTTTATATACAGTGTGCTCCAAAAGTATTGGGACAGTGACACATTTGTTGTTGTTTTAGCTCTGTACTCCAGGACTTTGAAATTATACAATGAACTTTGAGGTTAACAGACTGTCAGCTTTTAGTTTAGGATTTTTTCATCCAGATCAGGTGAACCGTTTTGAAATTACAGAACAATTTGTACATAATCCACCAATTTTAGGGGAACAAAAATATTGGGACAAATTCACTTGTGTATTAGTAGTAAAAAGTTAAATATTTGGTTCCATTTTCATAGCATGCAATGACTACATCAAGCTCGTTGTCACGCCCTGACCTTGGAGATCCTTTTTATGTCTCTATTTGGTTTGGTCAGGGTGTGATTTGGGGTGGGTGTTCTAGGTTCTATTATTTGTATTTCTACGTTTTGGCCAGGTAGGGTTCTCAATCAGGGACAGCTGTCTATCGTAGTCTCTGATTGAGAACCATACTTAGGTAGCCCTTTCCCACCTGTCTTTGTGGGAAGTTGACTGTTTATGGAACATAGCATTTAGCCTCACGGTTTGTTTTTGTAGTGTTTGTTTTGTTCGGCGTCTTTTCGAAATAAAATAATATGTACGCTCACCACACTGTACCTTGGTCCTGTTCTTTCAACGACCTTGACACTCGTGCTGTTTGCATTTGCTGTTTGTTTTGGTTGTGTTTCAGATTGACATTTGTGCATCTGTAACTTTCTCACTCATCATTACTCATCATTATTCACGATTCATTCAGGATTATCCGGAATCATAACATTGTTGTTTCCAATGGGGAGTAAATGAAGCATACTGGGCAGAAGAAGCAAGGAGGTGGGCAGAACCAAGCACGAGCTAGTGAGATCCTATTGGCACGTTCTGGCATGAAATTACATATTTCAGTAAGGGAACGCCTACTTTGTGAATTTCATATGTGCAACAATTGAATTCTCCCTTGCAATAATTCTAAACAATAAAGTTTTTAGAACCTTTAAGGGTTGAGTCTACAAAACATAGTCCAATTTGTTCCTAACAGATTTTTAGTTTTGGGAACAGAACTGAATTGAGATCGAATGTTTCAATGAGAATATTAGCAGAATGTCGGCCAAGTTTAATCTAATTCCAACTTCTCCCATTTCCCACCACTGGACTTCCTTTCATCACCATATTTGGTGGTGAGAATACATAAAACATTTCTAAATTGACATCTGGCTGCACTGTCTCAGTCAGCATGATTTATCAGTGGCACAAGGACACAATCTCAGAAGTAACATTTGTATCAGACAGTGCTTGAAGTGGAATGAAAATGCAGTTACTCATTTTGGGTGCCGGTACTGTTTATTATTATTATTAGGTGCCAAGTGATGTGTTCTGGCCCAAATCAAGCACTGGTATCACATTTAGACATTTAGACATTCAGTTTGGAATCTTTAAAGTTCCTAAAACATTAGCTATGCAAACGTAAATACGGTGAATACAAGAAATATTGTTACAAGAGTATTTTATTACAAAATAGAATAACCTCTTAAATTAAACTCCACAGGTTGGTTTTACTGGATTAATGTTTACAGAGTCCCTGCATTATATCCAGCATAGTGTCACAATTCAGTGAAACAACATCTAGTCCAGTCCAGTCCAGCTCCAGAACCCATCAGTGGGCCATTTGGGGACAGCACCGCACATCATTGGTTACAGCCAGTTAGAGTATTCCCTGATATTTAATATTCCAGGTTTGAGCACCCACAGAGCTGCTTGAGCATTCTCCCCTAAACTAGTATGTCCTCATTTGTGTCCTGCTTTGTCCTTGTCTAGGTTTATGTGTGTGTTTGTCCATAAAGCCATTCCATGGGATCTTTCCCCCCACATTCCCTCTCCATCCCCAGCCTGCCTGGCAGCTGCTCTCGGGCTTGACCTGTGGTGGTGCTAGTCCGGATGGCCCGGGGGGAACCGCGGGGCAGCAAAGCTGAGACAGAGTGCTTCATCTGAGACTTGGAGAACAGCTGAGGCCTGCCCGTCCTCTGGAGCCTCACAGGGCCACAGCTAGGGTGCACCACTGGTCTGGCCAGCACCTGGATACTGGTCATATACTCCTCCAGAGACTGGGAGCACTGGGATGGAGACTGGGAAACAGACTGGGCAGGATGGGCTAGGTGGCCCGTGGCCCCCAGGGTATCAGAGTCTTCCAGGGTCTCAGTGATGGTGGGCAGGTGAGGCAGAGACAGAAGCAGCCATCTATGCTTCATACTACAGAGGAGAGAGAGGGGAGAGAGAGGAGGGTTAGAGATCTCTGTGTTGTGTTTGTAAAACGAATACTAGATTAGATAAATGATATATCAATGAGTCACGAGGACTCACGTGTGTCTTTTTCCTTAATATTAATCCTTACCACTCTATACTATTGACACTATATTACCCATGTATCTACTATTGAGAATAAATACACATGTATGGATATTTCCTCTGTGGGAACAACCAAATGTATTTTAGAATCTATAAGGTTTTCTATGGGACTCTAAAAAAGTGACATCCCACCTATCATACTGTGTCAATATAGTATAAAGGTGATAAAAGAAAATATTAAGAGCACATATGATTTTAAAAAGGGATTATACTTCAAACCAGCTAAATTGTATGTCTAAACAAAATAACATTGACCAGTGGTAACGATACCATATCCTCAAATTGCAGACCTAGCTGAAGATATGAGCAGTGATATTGGAGATGAGCTCACCTGTGATTAAGTGCAGTTGTCAGTCTGACAGACAAAATATAGATCCTTTTGGATCGCTGCTTGCTGCAGTGACAGTAATAATCCACTCGGAGACTGACAGAGCTGTAGCTGGTCCGCAGAGCGAGTGTGTGACCGGCCACTTGAGTGAGAGTAACAGCAGAGCGGGAGGCAGGGCCTTTTATACAGACACACTGCATGGAGGGAGCAAGCCAAGGCTGAGGAGGATAAATATAGCCACTGACCTCACATCTGTGTGTGTGTGTGACAGTTTATATTTCAGAAACAATTAGGCCCTGGAATAATCATGCACTCATTCTCACACACATATTCTCTCTCTCTCTCTCTCACGCATACACACACAGTAACTAACAACAAATTGAGGTTCCTTTTTCCAGCAGAGGTCTCGGGAATCTTTCCATTTTAATGTTTTGATTTTAGGATTATAGGATTAAAATCACATTCTTATTCTTAACCATGACTAGCTAGATTCCTTTCATTTTAACATACAGTACATACTGAATGCTGGGCCTATCAGAAAATTGTATTATTGTCTATCTTAGATGATCACCACCTTAAGCGGCTTTGTTACTCTCTCAATGCTTTAGTTCAGAGAATGCTATTATTCTGTGAGAACTGATATAATGTATAACTGTAGATGTATAATATGAGGTTATTTTAGGCTCTAAAGTGTCAGTGTTTAAGGCATTGTTTCTCTGCTCTCATTTTCTTTTTGAGCCACTCTTATCTCTCCAAACCCAGTCCAGTCTGCTGGCACTATTAGGATGATCCCCATCGACACTGATCAAAGGTCAGTTTTGCTCTCTTCGACCTAATGGTTAAGGTTAGGATAGGGGAGGGAAAGCTGATCCTAGCTGTGATATTCCCTAGACACCAAACGAAAGAAAATGGAGTGAAACAGGGAGGCCCACCTTAACTTGTCTAATGAGAAACGCAAATTTTCATTTTCCGTTGCAAAACATTTTGCTAAGATGTGCACGAATGAATATGACCCCAGTACATTCCAATATGAAGCCTTTGACCATGTTGAGATTGATCAAACCACAATCCACCTCCACCTGACTGAATGGAATTCAAGTTCCATTAAGTGTCTTCCTCAAACAGTCTGGTATATGTGTATGGGTCATTAAAACATGCCTGTAAGCGAGTACGTGTAATACAGCAGCACACGGGCTGGTCTGATGAATACTGCTCTCCCAGACATGACCTCAGTATTGTTCAGTAGGGTATTTCAGACACCCACAGTTTCCCCCAGATGAGAGGGCTGAACCTGCAACTGGCTGTGCCTGGCGCTGCACGTACACCTGACTCTGAGCCAGCATGGCCCCCGTCCAGCAGGAAATCCTCTCTGATACAGGAATAACCATGATTGTTATTACGCTGCTGACTGATGATTATTATGTGTGTGTTTGTGTGTGTGTGGGGGACCAAAAATTCAACCAACTGGGGACATTTTGCAGTCCCCACAAGGAAAAGGGATATTTCTAGAGGGTGTAAAGGTTAGAATAAGTGTTAGGTTTTGAATTAGGGTTAAGGGTTAAAGTGTCTGTGACAACCCCCCTGACTGCAGATTCACGACGACAACAAGAGTCAACAAGTACACGCACATGTTGAGAGGTAGTGGTGACCACATCCTTCTCTTCATGACCCCTAACCTTCCCACTTCCCAGGATTTATTCTGTTCAGCTCGTTAGAGGAAAAAAGGTGTGGGGGAAGTGCAGTAATGGTGTGTGTGTTATCTGTGAGTATCTACCATTTCTGCCTCCCTTTCACCACTTTTTTTTTAATCTTCTCTCTCATTTTCCCCTCTTTCCAGTCGTTCATCTCCTCTTCTCTTTTCACTCCCCTTTTCCACATATTGTATCATATCTAGACTACTAAGTGATGGGAAAGGGTTAATCTTGAGATAAGCTTGATGGCTGAGTCTTCAGAGACCTTTATCTAGCAATGAGGCTGAGATGTCTCAGTCAGTAGTCAGTAGAGAAAAACTAGAAGACAGCCATTCCTCTGCTTTAAGACATTTATTAACTACAAGACTTCTACCACGTATTTCATGTTCGTATGATATGATATTTGTATGTTGTTTGGGAAATCTTAGTTTAATGTGAAATATTCAATCAGCTCTGTGTATGTTTATTAAGATTGTTTTATTTGAATCATGTCATACATAGGACAATTTAATTTCAGAAAAGCCCAAAGTTCTAGGGTGAAGTCGTTAAGTGTGAAACTCTCCAGTATCTTGTCCAGTAATGTGAATTGTAGCTCTGGGGTGAAGTTTTCGCCCTCCTCCCCCAATCTTAACCGACGAGTGGGAAAATGCTAAACTGATCCAAGATCAGCGTCTAGGAGTAACTTCACCCTACACTGTGACGGGTAATACATTATGTGGTGTGTGGTACCCAGCCTTACTGTTTGTATTTACAAATACTCACAAAATTATATTACCTTGTTTGTGGAGGGTTTGAGTTATTCCCATCCAATTAATCAACTTTGAGTTTGAGAAAAGCACTAGGCCTATGTGAGTGCCAATCAGTAATGTCAATCATTTGTTGTTGTAGGAATGGGAGATCCCAGGTTCTTCCAAAGCAGACAGATTCTAACAACATTTGACAGAACTGACTTTGCCTTGACCAGTAAGTACACACAAATTGACAGACAGAGCAGAATTACATGTGTGTGTTGTCTGTCTATCAATCCTGTAACCTGGCAGATTACTCTATAATTCAATCTTTAGGGTACACATCTGCTACAGCACATGTGCAGATTAACACACAGACACCTGAACAGGGATTACGGCTATCGAAATGCTGACGTGTAATTTCAGCTGGGAGGGGAAACATACACGTGTAGCGCTCAGCTCAATTTAGATGAGTGATCAAAAGCATTGATTAAGGAAACTTTCTAAATACAGTGCATTTGGAAAATATTCAGAGAATGAACGAAAACGAAACAGTCCTGTCAGGTGCAGAAACACAAAACAACTACCCACAACCCATAGTGGGAAAACAGGCTGCCTAAGTATGGTTCTCAATCAGAGACAACGATTGCCAGCTGCCTCTGATTGGGAACCATACCAGGCCAAACATATAGAAATAGAAAACATAGAATGCCCACCCCAACTCACAGACATAAAAAAGGAGACATAAAAAAGGAACTAAGGTCAGGATGTGACACATTGTGACGTTAAATGTTTTCCTTATCAATCTACACACAATACCCCATAATGACAAAGTGAAAATAGGTTTTTAGAAATGTGCAAATGTATGAAAAAATATAAAACAATTAACACAAGTATTCAGACCCTTTGCCATGAGAATCGAAATTGAGCTCAGGTGCATCCTGTTTCCACTGATCATCCTTGAGATGTTTCTACAACTTGATTGGAGTCCACCTGTTCTAAATTCAATTGATTGGACATGATTTGGAAAGGCACACTCCTGTCTATACAAGGTCCCACAGATGACAGTGCATGTCAGAGCAAAAACCAAGCCATGAGGTCGAAGGAATTGTCCGTAGATCTCCAAGACAGGATTGTGTCGAGGCACAGATCTAGGGAAGGGTACCAAAACATTTCTGCAGCATTGAAATTCCCCAAAAACACAGTGGCCTCAATCATTCTTCAATGGAAGAAGTTTGGAACCCGAAAGACTCTAAAGCTGGCCACCCGGTTAAACATAGCAATCGGGGGAGAAGGGCCTTGGTCAGGGAGGTGACAAAGAACTCAATGGTCACTCTGACACAGCTCCAGAGTTCCTCCAGAAGGACAACCATCTCTGCAGCACTCCACCAATCAGGCCTTTGTGGTAGAGTTGCCAGTAGGAAGCCACTCCTCAGTAAAAGGCACATGACAGCCCACTTGGAGTTTGCCAAAAGACACCTAAAGGACTCTCACTCCATGAGAAACAAGATTCTCTGGTCTGATGAAACCAAGATTGAACTCCTTGGCCTAAAAACGGTGAAGCTATAGGGATGGTGCCAGGTTTGGTGGAACATCTCTGGAGAGACCTGAAAATAGCTGTGCAGCAATGCTCCCCATCCAACATGACAGAGCATGAGAGGATCTGCAGAGAAGAATGGAACTCCCCAAATACAGGTGTGCCAAGAAGACTTGAGACTGTAATAGCTGTCAAAGGTGCTTCAACAAAGTACTGAGTAAAGGGTCTGAATACTTATGTAAATGTGATAGTTTATTTTAAATTTGCAAAAAAAACATCTAAAAACCTGTTTTTGCATCCTCATTATGGGGTATTGTGTGTAGATTGATAAGGGGGAAAAAACAGTTTAATCAATTTTAGAATATGGCAGTAACGTAATAAATTGTGGAAAAACTCAAGGGATCTGAATACTTTCTGAATGCACTCTACATCAATACATGCATAAATAACAGATACATACATTTGGTTATTACATTTTTAAAAATGTGTACATACAAATCAAATAAATTACCGCCATGTCTGATGCCTCCTTCATGGGTGTCACCAGAAGATCAGACACACACACTCTGACCTGCAGCGCTTACACAGATTCTCCAACAACGGACACTTCTATAACCACAAGATAACACACATAGGGATGGAGCTATGCTTACAAGTTATTAGTATTATATGCCCATCTTCCAAAAATGTCTGAAAACCTACCTCTTCAAAAAGTATCTTGATTAATCCTACAGCAACCTCCCTCCACCCCCCCACAGAAGGAAAAAAAAAAAACACTTGCACTATCACTCACACTTACTACTACCGACTTTGCTGATATCTGCTTTATTGAGGAAACGTTTTTCTTACAACAAAAATAATGTGGTTCTCACTTCAGTACCTTAGTTATTTATTGCCTTGGGGCAATTTGTACAAGTATGTGGTACATTTTCACAAGTCTTAGTACAAAACTCAAAACAGATAATCAAAAAGCTAGTTGTTGAAAAATTCTAAGCACATCCTCAATTGACTATGTACAACACACAAAATCATAGTCACTTTACCACCGAACTTCATCAGTGATTCATCTAGGAATACACATTTTCACACTGCAGTACATTTTCATATGAAGTAATTGCCTTTCACAATGCCATGCTCACATTACTTTTTCGACTGCTCTTAATTGATGTTCACTTAAACGTTTGGTAAATCTGACAACTACATAATGAAAATGTATGTCTGTAAAGTACACTGAACAAATATATAAACGAAACATGCAATTTTTTTTACTGAGTTTACAGTTCTTATAAGGAAATCAGTCAATTGAAATACATGATTTAGGCCCTAATCTATGGATTTCACATATGCATCGGTTGGTCACAGATACCTAAAAAAAAAAGGTAGGGGAGTGGATCAGAAAATCAGTCAGTATCTGGTGTGACCACCATTTTCCTCATGCAGCGCGACACATCTCCTTCGCATTGGGAGTTGATCAGGCTGTTGATTGTGGCCTGTGGAATATTGTCCCACTCTGGAGCGGGATCGATTTGGAGGTGGAGGGTCCGTCATGGTGTGTCATAGCATCATCGGACTGAGCTTGTTGTCATTGCAGGCAATCTCAATGCTGTGAGCTACAGGGAAGACATCCTCTTCTCTCATGACCCTCCAGCATGACAATGCCACCAGCCATACTGCTCGTTCTGTACATGATTTCCTGCAAGACAGGAAAGTCAGTGTTCTGCCATGGCCAGCGAAGAGCCCAAATCTCAATCCCATTGAGCACATCTGGGACCTGCTGGATCGGAGGGGGAGGGCTAGGGCCATTCCCCCCAGAAATGTCCGGGAACTTGCAGGTGCCTTGGTGGAAGAGTGGGGTAACATCTCACAGCAAGAACTGGCAAATCTGCTTCAGTCCATTAGGAGGAGATGCACTGCAGTACTTAATGCAGCTGGTGGCCACACCAGATACTGACTGTTACTTTTGATTTTGTCGTCCCAGGCCCCTTTGTTCAGGAACACATTATTCCATTTCTGTTAGTCACATGTCTGTGGAACTTGTTCAGTTTATGTATCAGTTGTTGAATCTTATGTTCATACATGTTAGGTTTGCTGAAAATAAATGCAGTTGACAGTGACAGGACAATTATTTTTTTGCTGAGTTTATATGCCATTTATGTAGCACTTTTATCCAAAGTTATTTTGTTATGTGGCCCCAGTGGGAATCAAACCCACTTGTGTTGCTAGTGCCATGCGCTCATGAACTGAGCCACGTACAGGACTACTACAGTACATTAGTACAATACAATACAGGTGGAAGATGTAGGAGCATACCACCCTTCTTCAGGCCATGGATGAGGCATCCAATGATTTCAATCCAGACCTTACAGTGCCTTCAGAAAGTATTTATAGCCATTGACTTTTTCCAAATTTTGCTGTGTTACAAAGTGGGATTAAAATTGATTCGTGTCAACGATCTACACAAAATACTCCGTATTGTCAAAGTGGAAATCAAATGTGAACATTTGTAAAAGATGAATGAATAATAAAAGTCCTACACTAAATGACCAAAACTATGTGAACACCTTGTCGAATATCTTATTCCAAAATCATGGGCATTAATATGGAGTTGGTCCCCTCGTTGCTGCTATAACAGCCTCCACTCTTCTGGGAAGGCTTTCCACAAGATGTTGGAACATTGCGGTGTTGACTTGCTTCCATTCAGCCACAAGATAATTAGTAAGGTCGGGCTCTGATGTTGGGCGATTAGTCCTGACTCGCAGTCGGCGTTCTAATTCATCCCAAAGTTGTTTGATTGGATTGAGGGCAGGGCTCTGTGCAGGCCAGTGAAGTTCTTCCAGACTGATTTCGACAAACCATTTCTGTATAGACCTTGCTTTGTGCACAGGAGCATTGTCATGCTGAAATAGGAAAGGACCTTCACTAAACTGTTGTCACAAAGTTGGAAGCACAGAAAAATCTAGAATGTCATTGTATGCTGTAGCATTAAGATTTTTCTTCACTGGAATTAAGTGGCCAAGCTTGAACCAAGAAAAACAGCCCAAGACCATTATTCCTCCTCGAACCAAACTTTGCAGTTGGCACTATACATTGGGGCAGGTAGCGTTCTCCTGGCATCCTCCAAACCCAGATTCATCCACAAGACTGCCAGATGGTGAAGCGTGATTCATCACTCCAGAGATCACATTTCCAGTACTCCAGAGTCCAATGGAGGGGAGCTTTACATCACTCCAGCCAATGCTTGGCATTGCGCATGGTGATCTTAGGCTTGTGTATGGCTGCTCATTTCATGAAGCCCCAGACGAACAGTTCTTGTGCTGACGTTGCTGCCAGAGGCAGTTTGGAACTAAGTGGCAAGTGTTGCAATAGAGGACAAAGATTGTTATGCACTATGCACTTCAGTACTCGGTTGGTCCCATTCTGTGAGCTTGTGTGGCCTACCACTTCGCTGATGAGCCGTTGTTGTTCCTAGACATTTCGACTTCACAGTTGACTGGGGTAGCTCTAGGAGGGCAGAAATTTGACCAACTAACTTGTTGGAAAGGTGGCATCCTATGATGGTGCTGAGCTCTTCAGTAAGGCTGTTGTACTGCCAATGTTTGTCTATGGCGATTGCATGGCTGTGCTCTTATACACACAGCTACGGATTTCCACAGCTGGATTGTGCAACATTTGCCCAATATTATTTTCTAAATTCTTCAAGCTCTGTCAAATTTGTTGTTGATCATTGCTAGACATTTTCACATCTTGCCATAGATTTTTAAGCAAAGTCTAAACTTTAACTCAGCCACTTAGGAACATTCACTGCCTTCTTCGTAAGCAATTCAAGTGTATAGGTTATTGTCCTGCTGAAAGGTGAATGAATCTCCCAGTGTCTGGTGGAAAGCAGAATGAACTAAGTTTTTCTCTAGGATTTTGGCTGTGCTTAGCTCCATTCCATTTATTTTTTATCCTAAAAAAACTTCCCAGTCCAGTCACATTTCTTGCAGTATTATTTTTGTGCCTTGTAAACATTATGCATGTTTTGGAATATTTTATTCTGTACAGGCTTCCTTCATTTAACTCAGTCAATTAGATTAGTATTGGAGAGTGACTACAACATTGTTGATCCAGCCTCAATTTTTCTCCTAGCAGAGCAATTCAACTGTTTAAATGTAGCTATTGGCCTCATGGTGAAATCCCTGAGCGGTTTCCTTCCACTCTGGCAACTGAATTAGTGACTGTGTGTATAGACACCCCATACAAAGTGTAATTAATAACTTCACCATGCTCAAAGGGATATTCAATGTCTACTTTTTTTCCTTCTTTGCGAGGCATTGGAAAACCTCCCTTGTCTTTGTGGTTGATCAACTGTATGTGTGGTGTACAGAGATGAGGTAGTCATTACAAAATAATGTTACACACTATTATTGCACACAGAGTCCATTCAACTTATTATGTAACTTGTTAAGCAAATCTTTACTCCTGAACTTATTTAGGCTTGCCATAACAAAGGGTTTGTTGAATACTTACTGACAAGGTATTTCAGTTATTTATTTATTTTAATAATCACTTTGACATGATGGGGTATTGTGTGTAGACCAGTGACAAAACAAATCTCAAAATAATCTATTTTAAATTCAGGCTGTGACACAATTATTCAGGCTATGACACCATTTTTTGCTTTTAGATTCACTGGTTGTTTAAACTAGATTGAGAACATATAATTATGTTGTGTTTTGTTAAGACCGGCTGTGTTACAGAAGTGTTAATAGTTTGGAGTTTTGTACTAAGAGTTTAGAGATTCACCACATACTTGTGAAAATAGTACCAAAGCGGTAAAAAAAAAACATTAGGATGATTGCACAAGCTGTGAGTCTCTCTAGTTAAGAGAGGCTTCTGAGTCAAAAGCTCCTAGTCCAAGTTAACATCTCCATGGCAAAACTACAGGTCCTCAACCTGCTGTGACACAAGTTCAGAGTGAGTCCCACACACACAATACACACACACACACACACACTAGTTTCTCAGATGTGATTGCCATGTTTCTGACTGTGTGTTTCCAGGTGGAGAATAAAACAGATGAGTTTGTTCTCTACATGATCCATGAGTCTTGGTGAGTGATCACATTTCATAAGCTGTTGTGCCAATTGTGTGTTTATGTGTGGGTATGGAAGAGTACATGAATACGTATGCGTGTGTGTGTGTTGCAGAGAAAACACAGCTAAAGGACAGTGAGTATCCTCTGGTGGAGCCGTGGGCTTCATGGAATCCTGTGCATAAACATTACACACAACAGTTTCAAAGGAATAGAGACATTTCAAATGTCACATTTTTACTCTTTCCAACGTGTAAAGTAATTATATTTTTGTTTTCTCATGATTTGGATGGGTATAATTGTGTTGCCGTCCTGGGGCATGTTTGTGTTTGTGAACAGAGACCCCCAGGACTAGCTTGCTTAGGGGAATCTTTTCTAGGTTAAGCTCTCTGTAGGTGGTGGCTTTGTTATGGAAGGTTTGGGAATCGGTTCCTTTTAGGTGGTTCTAGAATTGAATGGTTATTTTTTCTGGATTTTGATCATTAAAGGTTTATCGTCCTAATTCTGCTCAGCATGCATTATTTGGTGTATTATGTTGTACACAGATTATATTTTTTCTGAATTCTGCATGCAGTCTCAATTTGGTGTTTGTCCCATTTTGTGAATTCTTAGTTGCTGAGCGGACCCCCGACCTCACAACCATGAAGGGCAATGAGTTCCGTAACTGCAAGTATTTTTAGCCAGATCCTACCCTTACAAAAATGAATGTGCTGCTACAAAATTCTCACAAGTTTGTGGCAAATTTGCTGCAAACGAAATAGTGTGCAGCAAATTAGTGTGGTGAATCTGTAGCACTAGTGGCAAACAGTTTACTAGAAGCCATTTCTGATAAAGACATGAGTTTCAAGACCAGTAACCTTTGATGACCAATCAAAGTGATTGGAAACATCTGTTGGAAAATGGAAACCAATCTAGCTAGCTACAGTACCAAAGTTGAGTATCAAACTTATTACATTTCCTAATACATTTTTACATGTCATTAGCTAAATGATGCCTAGTTAGCAATTTCATGTTTATGGGATAGATTGAAACACATTTAGTTAATTATGGTTTAAATCTGTCAGCACCACTGACTGACTGGCTAGTGCTTAGCTAGCTAATGTTAGCAATCATATTTTTGCACAATTCATGTGATGGGTTGCTTGCTAACTAATGATTTGCCTAAACACATTTGTTGATGAATATGTTGCTGTCTTTTAATACCAATATGCATGCCAATATGCTAGTGTCACTGTTCAGTAGGATGTTTGTTAGCACAACAGCTAAGGTAGCTAGCTAGAAACAATATGAGTTGATTTGACATCAAAGCAAAACATCACTTTTGAAGATACCCTTCCCCTACCCGTGGTGTTGGAAGAGGATACAGCAACACCCTGGAAATATGTTAGTGGTGCAAGATAAGGTAAGTAAATGCATGTATTATTCACATACATGTAGCCCATACATTCATTATTTGTAACAATTAGATATTTCATTGCTTTTAAAACTAGTAGATCTTGATCATGTGTTGTTCCTTCTCTCTTTCTAGAAGCAATCAGATAGAAGGCAAAAATACAGATTGAGGCCTTCAATCAAATTGAGGACAGAGAAATATGTGTCCACCAGACATGTAAAGGTTTTTTGCATGCATGGCTTTGAGATGTAAGTTACACTCTAAAGAAATGTGGGTTATTTGGATGACCAAATTGCTGGGTTGCAGGTATTGGGTCAATAGTTGGGTTGTTTTCTGTAAATACAGCAAGGTTAGGTTTAGTGTTGAGTTATTAAGGTTGAGCTATGGAAATTTGACCCAGCCAGTGAGTTAATTTTCTTGCCACCTGTGCGTGAAATCCACCAAAACACTTGCAAGTATTCTAGTTCTAGTGCAACTGAGTGACTGACGAGTTGATAACAGCTGACATTATAGCTAGATTTGACTTATTCTCCATCTGGGTTAATTTAACCAAGCTATTTGGCAGGCTTGTCGCATGCTTCATGGTGATTTATTGAGTTAGCTAGCGTTACTGTGTTGGTATTCAATAGTTTGACAGTGGCAGCTTTAGTCGTATTTGTGAAATTGATGAGGACATATGTAAATTCTGTTAGCTAGCTAACGTTAAGAGTTGACCTTAAATTTGACATAGCCAACTTAGTTTAGCTACTTAGCTAGCTGTGTTGCTAACATGTATTTTTTCTGTATTAAATGCAGAGGTCAATGCCAATGAATGGACATCTTTCTAAAGATACGCTGAATGAGTGGAACCTGCCCAGGTAGAACCAACATATGGCCCCCATTTGGCCTGATTCCGGCATTCCAGATCTAAAACTGCTGGCCCGGATCTGGCAGCTGAATCCAGCCCGAGTCCAAAATGAATGACTGAGTTACCATTTTAGGGCCAGAATCGGCCCATCAATGGCTCAAATCCACTCGAATCAACCCCTACCCCAAAAAAATATGTACAGTAGCAGTCAAAAGTTTGGACACACCTACTCGTTCATTTTAGGACAATAGTGAAGACAACTATGAAATAGACATCAAAACACATATAGAATCATGTAGTAACCAAAAGAGTGTTAAACAAATCAAATCAAAGTTGCCACCCTTTGCATTGATGACAGCTTTGCACACTCTTGGCATTCTCTCAACCAGCTTCACCTGGAATGCTTTTCCAACAGTCTTGAAGGAGATCCCACATATACTGAGCACTTGTTAGCTGCTTTTCCTTCACTCTGCGGTCTAATTCATCCCAAACCATTTCAATTAGGTTGAGGTCAGGTGAATGTGGAGGCCAGGTCATCTGATGCAGCACTTCATCACTCTCCTTCTTGGTCAAATAGCCCTTACACAGCCTGGAGGTGTGTTGGGCCATTGTCCTTTTGAAAAACAAATGATAGTCCCAATAAGAGCAAACCAGATGGGATGGCGAATCGCTGCAGAATGCTGTAGTTGCCATGCTGGTTAAGTGTGCCTTGAATTCTAAATAAATCACAGACAGTATCACCAGAAAAGCACTCCCACACCATTATACCTCCTCCTCCTTGCTTCACGGTGGGAACCACACATGCGGAGATCATCCGCTCACCTACTCTGCATCTTATGAAGATAGCTTTTGGAATGCAAAATGTCTAATTTGGACTCATCAGATCAAAGGACAGATTTCCACCAGTCTGATGTCCATTGCTCGTGTTTCTTGGCCCAAGCAAGTCTCTTCTTCTTATCTGTCTTTTAGTAGAGGTTCCTTTGCAGCAATTCGACCATGAAGGCCTGATTATGTCACACCCTGATCTGTTTCACCTGTCTTTGTGCTTGTCTCCACCACCTCCAGGTGTCGCCCATATACCCCAATATCCTCTGTGTATTTATACCCGTGTTCTCGGTTTGTCTGTTGCAGGTTCGTCTTGTCTCATCAAGCCTACTAGCATTTTTCCCATACTCCTGTTCTCTCTAGTCCCTGTTTTCTAGTTTTGACCATTCTGCCTGCTCTGACCCTGATTCTGCCTGCCGTTCTGTACCTTTTCAACTCTGGATTACTGACCACTTCCTGCCCTTGACCTCTCGTTTGCCTGCCCCCTGTTTTTGTAATAATATTTTGTAACTTTGAGCTGTCTGCATCTGGGTCTTATCCTGAGATCTGATATATTCACACAGTCTCCTCTGAACAGTTGATATTGTGATGTGTCTGTTACTTGAACTCTGTGAAGCATTTATTTGGGCTGCAATCTGAGGTACAGTTAACTCTAATGAACGTATCCTCTGCAGCAGAGGTATCTGTGGGTCTTCCTTTTCTGTGGTGGTCCTCATGAGAACCAGTTTCGTCATAGTGCTTGATGGTTTTTGCGACTGCACTTGAAGAAACTTTAGAAGTTCTTGAAATGTTCTGTATTGACTGGCCTTCATGTCTTAAAAGTAATGATGGACTGTTGTTTCTCTTTACTTATTTGAGCTGTTCTTGCCATAATATGTACTTGATCTTTAACCAAATAGGGCTCTCTTCTGTATACCCCCCTACCGTTTCACAACACAGCTGATTGGCTCAAATGCATTAAAGAAGGAAAGTATTTCCACAAATGTACTTTTAACAAGGCACACCTGTTAATTGAATTGCATTCCAGGTGACTACCTCATGAAGCTGGTTGAGAGAATGCCAAGTGTGCAGAGCTGTCATCAAGGCAAAGGGTGGCTACTTTGAATAGTCTCAAATAACATATTTTGATTTGTAACACTTTGTTGCTTACATGTTTTCATATGTGTTATTACATAGTTTGTCATCAGTATTATTTTTACAATGTAAAAATAAAATAGAAACCCTGGAATGAGTAGGTGTGTCCAAACTTTTGACTGGTACTGGCTTTTGTGCCTGTTTTGCATGTTATTTTTGCATTAATTCATGTCACGTTACAAATCCCTTTTGGCCCAACAGTCTAGGGGGGGGGGGATGGTAACGAGACCCGTAACATAACTCATGCAAACTATAATAGTGAAAAAGTATGAGTGAGAATGAAATAACCAGACAACTAAATTACCGTCAAACACTCATGGTTAATTTGAAAACACACAGTAATGGGGGGAGCAGGAAAAGGGGCTGAGCTGGACCCAAGGAATGAAATAATAAGTATCCAGAACCACCCCTAAGCTAGACTAGCCTACTTCACCAACAGCTAATTAACTAACCAAAAATACAGTGGGTGGTCCGCCCAGTTCTAACTAGTGTTTTTATACAAAGTACTACTACGGGTAATGTATGCCCATGGGCGACTTATCTTGGTACCCCCTTTTCCCACCATCAAACACCATAACAAAAACAATACTCACAGGTGGGGACAAAGTGATATGGAGGTGCTAAATCAAACAAGAGAACTACCGAGAGATTGTATGACATAGAGATAGTGACAGCGAGATTGAGCTCCAGAGGAAACATGGGACACGGTTTTTAAACCAAGGGAAAGGGGATGTGATAGGGTAATGGAAATAGGAGGGGTGTCTTCTGATTGATTGGTGACTGATTGGGGAGTGATGATTGCCACCTGTGAGGAGAGAAGGAGAGAAAAACACACAGGATACACACACACCCAGGATACCTGTATTCGTAACATCACATATCAGTTTACAAATAATGTTTTAAAAAATTGTCCTTGAGTTAATAAGGCTGCATAAAACATGGTCTCTTTCTTGAGTAAGGCAGCTCCAAAATGCAGGTGTTTCAGCCTAAATCAGTGCTTTCTTTGATGGAGGAGCATCCAGCAAAAATACAGAGAGTAGGCGTTGGTAATCTTGTCTAGTTGCGCCGTGATTGGCTCAGTGTTCTGTCACTCATGGGGACACTACGTCACCTCCGAATCTACAGGGGGAGCTAGGCAGTTCAAGCCCACTTGAGTGCTGCCATAGATTTGCATTAGAAGTGCCCGTCCAACAAGACTCAAGGTCATTTGTCACAGATAATATTACATCAAATCATTTAAACCTATTGTAGTGTTGATTGGATCATGTCAACATCATCTTTTCATAATCTTAAATAGCAAGTTACTAGACAAGCACTCATCATCATTAATATTGTCGACAATCTACTGACAAATCCTTTTCAATCCTTGTCACATGAAGAGAAAATATGGATAAAAGGTATTGGTGCTCATCGGACATTGGACATGAACATGACACAACAAGTCGGAAATCACAAATTCGACCATGAGTGGTTTGTAAGGAATCAATGGCTAACAATCACTTTTTTGCTTCCCCTGGGTGCTATTCAGTGGAGAGGGTGTGTGGTCCAAGTCTGGGTTTACAGATGTAAAACATCTATCTGAAAGCTTTTCCAAGCTTAAAGGGAGACACATTAACACACAGACCCAACACCCTGGGCCAGAAAAGGTTGAATACATTGGCCATGCTGTCAATCCAGCATGATTTCTGCCACATCAACTGGAAACTTGGAACTGTGAAATCTCAGATTTCAGTGAATTCAAGACAACTGGGAACTCGGGGAAAAAAAGGGAAAGAACGTTTTCAAAGGTAATCCAACTCTGAATTCCAAGTCGGGAACTCAGACCTCTTTCTAGAGCTCCGACCTGAAGATCACTGACATCATAATTCAACCTTGTTTTTTTTACAGAGTTCCCAGTTGTCGTGAAAGCACCATAAATCCAGAGAACGCCTGACCTTGAAGAGTCCAAAAATATGTCTTGTATATTGCTGCATAAATTATGCAATATGCCAGGGAGATATAATGTATACAGTAGCTAAGAAAGTAATACTATGTGTACGTATTGTGGTATGCTGTTAGTAGCCCATGTGTCTCACCCTAAGAATTTGATCCCTCTCCCCCTCAGAACTTAGCCTATTGTACTGACTTGGTGGTGCACATGTAGCCTATAGCCTGAGAAATGTCATCATCGAATATTGTAAGAGCTTTCATTGTTTGCTTATATGTGACCAGATTCAGAAAACTCGGCGTATGTCGCAAGTCATGATTTCACAGGAAAGCTGTTTGAACGTAACATTTTATTTAATCAAAATGAAGTTTTGGGCAGAAATGCCTTCTCGAACATGTGAACTTTCAAGTGACTTAATATCAAATGTGTATGCCATCTGTAAATATGAATACAATTGTTAAATTACGAGCCTAGTTGGTTTAGTTGAGTTATTAATACTTATTTCCAAGTGAAAAAGGTCTTAAGAACATGTATATGAAAAACATTTATTTTTTTATTTTTTATGATCAGTTTTCATATGCACTTAAAATAGTAGGTAGCCTTTTATTTAAATTATTACTTTGTATTTTATTTCTCAGAATAGTTCCTGATTACACTAAAGAGGGTATTTAGTCTCTCTTACTACAGAGAATCCTTGGTTTGGTCTTGAACATAATTTTCTGTTGAGTTGAAATTCAAAAGTGTTTATGGAATAAGCTATTTTCACTTTAAGTTGACTTAAATGGTGCAGATTTCAATTCCTTATCGCTTCCGTTCACTGCTCCTACGTTTTTGACTCATCCTACAGTTTATACTTTTATATAATCTTTGTTGTTTTGTCTTTGTCTATAGTTTCTCTTAAAACCTCTTAAAGATCGGGTGCATTTTTTCAACTTTTTGTTAAAAATCGTGCAAAATTTCAACGTCCTGCTACTCACGCCAGGAATATAGTATATGCATATGATTAGTATGTGTGGATAGAAAACACTCTGAAGTTTCTAAAACTGGTTAAATCATGTCTGTGACTATAACAGAACGTGTGTAGCAGGCAAAACGCCAAGGAAAAACTGTTCACAAAAATATATATATATATCCCTCCGCGAGGTCCCTGTATTGTCTATGGCAAGGGAAAATAGATAGCACCCAGTTTACAGTTCCTACAGCTTCCACACGATGTTGCCAGTGTTGGGAATTGGGTTGAAGTTAATCCTTGGTGAAATGAGAAATAGGCACTTCCTGTCAGAGGGTACACCGTGGGAAGTTATGAAAGAGAGAATATCAACCATGATTTCAAGACTTGCTGCTATTGAATACAGATCGCCCTGTGATCAATTTGATCGATTATTAACGTTTACAAATACCTAAAGTTGGATTACAAAAGTAGTTTGAAGTGTTTTGGCAAAGTTTATAGGCAACCTTTTTAATTTTAAAAAATGACGTTGCGTTTTGGAAAGCTGTTTTTTTCTGGATCAGACGGGCTTCATAAATGGACATTTTGGGTATACATGGACGGAATTAATCGAAAAAAAGACCCAATTGTGATGTTTATGGGACATATTGGAGTGCCAACAAAGAAGCTCGTCAAAGGTAATGAATGTTTAATATTTTATTTCTGCGTTTTGTGTAGCGCCGGCTACGCTAATTCTTTTGTTTACGTCTCGTTCCGGTATTTCGGGGGGTGCATGCTATCAGAAAATAGCTTCTCATGCTTTCGCCGAAAAGCATTTTAAAAATCTGACATGTTGGCTAGATTCACAACGAGTGTAGCTTTAATTGAGTACCCTGCATGTGTGATTTAATGAAAGTTTGAGTTTTAACGAGTACTATATGATTTGGCGCTACGCATTTCCCTGGGCTAGTGGCTAGGGTGAGACGCTAGCGTCTCACTGAGCCTTAAGAAGGGGGTTATGAAACAATGTGAAGTGCAAGGCCTTATTTTTATTTGCTAAACAATTTCAAACAGATTTTTGCTTTCTCAAGTCTCACTCAATTTCGGCTGATTCCAACTTATATGGAGGTCGCAGTGGGGCAATGATATTTGGCTTTCCCATGGATCTGAACACTCCGCTGGTGTCACTGCAATAAAAAATACCTTTGGTGGTAATATTCTACACTCGGAATGTGACCCCTTTGTTCACTTTATTTGTCTTGTGATCAGTTACAATGACATTACGCTCATTACCGTAAACTTATACAGCTACAACACCAAACATGAGAAGTTGCTTGAATCTATAGAAAAACATATACTTCATTGGTTATCTAAATTTCCGAATTCGTTATTATTGATAGAAGGGGACTTTAACATTACTATAGATAATTCAACTGATAGATGGCACCCAGGTAGGCCAACCAATCAGAATTTGGGTTTAATACTTTTTATGGAAAAGTTTGATCTTACAGATCTTATGGAGAGAGGTTTCCGACCGACAGATCATTCACTTGGAGTAATAAAACAGGTTCCAGACAGTCCAGAATAGTCTAATTTTTGGCTTATATCCAATGTATTGATAGTGAGTGTGTTACTACAGATATTTGTACCGTAATTTCCGGACTATAAGCCGCTACTTTATTCCCACGCTTTGAACCTCGCGGTTTATACAATGACTGTCACGCCCTGGTCAAAGTATTTTGTGTTTATCTTTATGTATTTGGTCAGGCCAGGGTGTGGCATGGGGTTTTTGTAATTGTGGTGTGTTTGTCTTGGGGTTTTGGTGGTGGTATTGGGATTGTAGCTTAGTGGGTTGTCTAGCAAGGTCTATGGCTGTCTGGAGTGGTTCTCAATCAGAGGCAGGTGCTTATCGTTGTCTCTGATTGGGAACCATATTTAGGCAGCCATATTCTTTGAGTTTGTCGTGGGTGATTGTCCTTAGTGTCTTACTTGTACTCTCTGTTAGTTTGCACTAGATAGGCTGTTTTTCGGTTTTCATTACGTTTATTGTTTTGTAGTGTTTAGTGTTTAGTCGTGTTTACATTTTGTTTAATAAATATGGATCGCAATCGACACGCTGCAGTTTGGTCCGACTCTCCTTCATCACCACTAGAAAACCGTTACAGAATCACCCACCACATACGGACCGAGCGGCGTGGTAACAGGCAGGAGAAGCGAAAGGAGGACGTTATGGACAGCAATGGCATGGAGTATACGACGTGGGAAGAGATCGACAGGTGGGCGGCCGACCCAGAGAGAGTGCAGGAGCCCGCATGGGATTCGCTTGAGCAGTGCGAAGAAGGCTATAGGCGAATGGAGTCGAAAAGGAAAACACGGCGGCGCAGAGCGAAGCCCGAGAGTCAGCCCCAAAAATGTCTTGGGGGGCTTACAGGGAGTATGGCTATGCCAGGTAGGAGACCTGCGCAAACTCCCTGTGCTTACCGGGGCTGGAGAGACCGGGCAGGCACCGTGTTATGCTGTGGAGCGCACGGTGTCTCCAGTGCGGGTGCACAGCCCGGTTCGGTATATTCCAGCTCCGCGTATCGGCCGGGCTAGATTGAGCGTCGAGCCAAATGCCATGAAGCCGGCTCTACGCATCTGGTCCCCAGTGCGTCTCCTTGGGCCGGCTTACATGGCACCAGCCTTGCGCTCGGTGTCTCCGGTTCGCCTGCATAGCCCAGTGCAGGCTATTCCACCTCGCCGCACTGGCAGGGCAACCGGGAGCATTCAACCAGGTAAGGTTGGGCAGGCTCGGTGCTCAAGAGCTCCAGTGCGCCTGCACGGTCCGGTCTATCCAGTACCACCTCCACACCCCAGCCCTCCGGTAGCAGCTCCCCGCACCAGGCTTCCTGTGCGTGTCCTCGGTCCAGTACCACCAGTACCAGCACCACGCATCAGGCCTACAGTGCGCCTCGCCTCTCCAGCGCTGTCGGAGCCTTTCTCCTCTCCTGCGCTGCCGGAGTCTCCCGCCTATCTAGCGCTGTTAGAGCTTTCCTCATCTCCAGCGCTGCCGGAGTCTCCCGCCTGTTCAGCGCAGCCAGAGCTGCCAGTCTGCATGAAGCAGTCAGTCTACATGGAGCAGCCAGAGCTGTCAGTCCGCATGGAGCAGCCAGAGCTGTCAGTCTACATGAAGCAGCCCGAGCTGCCAGTCTGCATGAAGCAGCCAGTCTACATGGAGCAGCCAGAGCTGTCAGTCTGCATGAAGCAGCCAGAGATGTCAGTCTGCATAGAGCAGTCAGTCTGCATAGAGCAGCCAGTCTGCATGGAGCTGCCAGTCTGCATGGAGCTGCCAGTCTGCATGGAGCTGCCAGTCTGCATGGAGCTGCCAGTCTGCACGGAGCTGTCAGTCTGCACGGAGCTGTCAGTCTGTAAGGAGCTGCCAGTCTGCAAGGAGCTGCCAGTCAGCACGGAGCCGCCAGAGCGGTCAGTCTGTAAGAAGCCGCCAGAGCTGTCAGCCTATATGAAGCAGCTAGTGCCGCCAGTCTGCCCAGCGCCGCCAGTGCCCCCAGTCTGCCCAGCGCCGCCAGTCTGCCCAGCGTCGTCAGTCTGCCCAGCGTCGCCAGTCTGCCCAGCGTCGTCAGTCTGCCCAGCACCGCCAGTCTGCCCAGCGTCGTCAGTCTGCCCAGCGTCGTCAGTCTGCCCAGCGTCATCAGTCTGCCCAGCGTCGTCAGTCTGCCCAGCGCCGCCAGTCTGCCCAGCGCCGCCAGTCTGCCCAGCGCCGCCAGATCTGCCAGTCAGCCAGACTCTTCCAGATCTGCCAGTCAGCCAGACTCTTCCAGATCTGCCAGTCAACCAGACTCTTCCAGATCTGCCAGTCAACCTGACTCTTCCAGATCTGCCAGTCAACCTGACTCTTCCAGATCTGCCAGTCAACCTGACTCTTCCAGATCTGCCAGTCAACCAGACTCTTCCAGATCTGCCAGTCAACCAGACTCTTCCAGATCTGCCAGTCAACCAGACTCTTCCAGTCATCCAGACTCGTCCAGATCTGCCAGTCAACCAGACTCTTCCAGTCAACCAGACTCGTCCAGATCTGCCAGTCAACCAGACTCTTCCAGATCTGCCAGTCAGCCAGGATCTTCCAGATCTGCCAGTCAGCCAGGATCTTCCAGATCTGCCAGTCAGCCAGGATCTGCCAGTCAGCCAGGATCTGCTGAAACCACCAGCCAGCCAGGAGCTGGTAGATCTATCTACCTGCCTGAGCTTCCTCTCACTCCTGAGCTTCCTCTTACTCCTGAGCTTCCTCTCACTCCTGAGCTTCCTCTCACTCCTGAGCTTCCTCTCACTCCTGAGCTTTCTCTCACTCCCGAGCTTCCCCTCAGTCCCGAGCTGCCTCAGTCCCGAGCTGTCCTTCAGTCCCGATCTGCTCCTCAGTCCAGTGGGGTTCTGGGTGAGGACTACTAGGCCATGGTCGGCGGCGGGGGTGGACTATCCAGGGACGAAGGGAGAGGGGACTAAGACATTAAATGAGTGGGGTCCACGTCCCGCGCCAGAGCCGCCACCATGGACAGACGCCCACCCGGACCCTCCCTATTGTTTTGAGGTGCGTTCGGGAGTCCGCACCTTAGGGGGGGGGGTTCTGTCACGCCCTGGTCAAAGTATTTTGTGTTTATCTTTATGTATTTGGTCAGGCCAGGGTGTGGCATGGGGTTTTTGTAATTGTGGTGTGTTTGTCTTGGGGTTTTGGTGGTGGTATTGGGATTGTAGCTTAGTGGGTTGTCTAGCAAGGTCTATGGCTGTCTGGAGTGGTTCTCAATCAGAGGCATTTGCTTATCGTTGTCTCTGATTGGGAACCATATTTAGGCAGCCATATTCTTTGAGTTTGTCGTGGGTGATTGTCCTTAGTGTCTTACTTGTACTCTCTGTTAGTTTGCACTAGATAGGCTGTTTTTCGGTTTTCATTACATTTATTGTTTTGTAGTGTTTAGTGTTTAGTCGTGTTTACGTTTTGTTTAATAAATATGGATCGCAATCGACACGCTGCAGTTTGGTCCGACTCTCCTTCATCACCACTAGAAAACCGTTACAATGACGCGGCTAATTTATGGATTTTTCCCGCTTTCACAAGATTCATGCCGCCAAAATACCGAGCACTGTCACATAATGTGATGTAAATCGAGCGCGCTCAAACTTCCCATCATTCTGATTACGGTAGTCATTTTGTCACCCTCATCATGGCAAGGACACAGAGAAATGCATATGATGTAGCTTTCAAGTTGAAGGCTATCGATCTGGCTGTTGGAAAAGGAAATAGAGCTGCTGCACGGGAGCTTGGCCTTAATGAGTAATGATAAGTCGTTGGAAACAGCAGCGTGAGGAACTGACTCAGTGCAAAAAGACAACAAAAGCTTTCAGAGGGAAGAAAAGCAGATGGCCCAAAGTATTTGCAGCCACTCGACATCAGTGTAAATCGTGCATTTAAGGTGGCGCTCCGTGTTCAGTGGGAGGCTTGGAAGACAAGTGGGGAGAAATCCTTCACTAAAACGGGCTGCATGCGAAGAGCAACTTATGGTCAAGTCTGCCAGTGTGCCAGCAGCATGAGCTCAGCGGGGAATTTGCCTCCGGATGAAAGTGACGAGAGCAACAATGAAAACGATCCAACATCGGATGAAGCAATTCTGAGGCTATTCAACTCCGACACCGAAGGAGATGACTTCAGTGGTTTCAGTGCACAGGAGGAGGAAGATAGTGACCAATGACTTTCTCGGTAGGCTACTGTTTACTTTAATTTTTGTTACAAGCCGTGTTTCGTTAAAGCCTATTTATTTTTGTTACAAGCCGTGTTTCGTTAAAGCCTATTTATTTTTGTTACTTACAAGCCGTGTTTCGTTTAAAGGCCTATTAATTTTTGTAACAAGCCGTGTTTAGTTTAAAAGCCCATTTATTTTTGTTATACAAGCTGTGTTTCGTTTAAAGGCTGTGTAAAGTTCATTTGTTTCAATGTACCGGTAGGCACCTGCGGCTTATAGACATGTGCGGCTTATTTATGTACAAAATACATATTTTTTATAATTCAGTGGGTGCGGCTTATATTCAGGTGCGCTTAATAGTCCAGAAATTACGATACTACTCCCCTCACAGACCATAGGGCCATTTACATTGATATCAAAATATTTACCCCTGATACTAACCTTGGTAGAGCATCCTACTGGGAGCTAAATAGCTTGTTATTAAATAATGATATAGTTAAGTTTGAGGTTAAAGTTCTGCTTTCACACTTATGGGAAAGAGCTTGTGAACAAAAATCTTATTGCAAGAACTGGGAGCTCTTTAAATTTGAGGTGTCCAAATACCTTAGAAAATATGGAAGTAATTTTTCTAAGACCACAAGAGCTGAGGAGGAAAAGGTGATCATTAAGATAATTTCCCTTTCTCAGAGGTCCCCAGCCGGCCTCTCGGGGGAGGAGAAGATGGAACTGATTGAGTTACAAAATTAACTGGATAATATATATAGATTAAAAGCAGAAGGAGCCTTTATTAGATCTAGGAAAAAATGGATTGAGGAGGGAGAACAGAATTCATCCTATTTCTTTAGACTTGAGAAATTTCACTCTACAAATAACACTATCCATAAGTTAAACATTGATGTTGTTATTACAGATGACCAAAAATGTATCACTAAATAGTGTAGCAATTTTTACAGGAAATTGTATAGCTCTACGTACTGTCAGGAATCCACAGATATCATCTCAGATTTTCAAAATATGCGTTACAGCCAATGCTAGACAAGCATTTGTGTAAGTTTATCATGGCATAATGCTATGCTAGGCTCTGCTGGCAGCAGGCAACATTTTCACGAAAATAAGAAAAGCAACCAAATTAAATAATTTACCTTTGAAGAACTTCGGATGCTTTCACTCAGGAGACTCCCAGTTAGATAGCAAATGTTCCTTTTTTCCCAAAATATTATTTTTGTAGGTGAAAAAGCTCCCGTTTCTTCACCAAGCTTGGCTGAGAAATCGACCGAAAAATGCTACAACTATAACGGCAAACTTTTTTCAAAATTAGCTACATAATATCGACAGAAACACGGCAAACGTTGTTTAGGATCCATCCTCAAGGTGTTTTTAACAAATATATTCGATAATATATCCGTCGAGGCATAAGAAGCGATTGGAAAAATGGCTACCTCAGTATTTTACGCAAGGTTTTCTGCGGGAGACACCATGTGACCACATGCCATATATGGTCCCTTACAGCCATTCTTCAAGGGAAATGCCTAAAAAGACGTCACAATGCTGTAGACACCTTGGGGAAAACGTGGAAAATGTAAGCTCATTCGTAGCTCATTCACAGCCATATAAGGAGTCATTGGCATGAGGCGGTTTTTAAAAATGTGGCACTTCCTGGTTGGATTTTTATCTGAGTTTTGCCTTTAACATCAGTTCTGTGGCACTCACAGACAATATCTTTGCAGTTTTGGAAACGTCAGAGTGTCTTCTTTCCAAAGCTGTCAATTATATGCATGGCCGAGCATCTTTTCGTGACAAAATATCTTGTTTAAAACGGGAACGTTTTTCATCCAAAAATTAAAATAGCTCCCCCTAAATCCAAGAGGTTAATAATGACTATAAGATATTAGCCTTACTATTTGCAAAAAGAAATAAAGAAGTCCTGGATGCAATCATTGATGAAACACAGTCTGGCTTTATGAGGAACAGACATATTTCTAACAATATCAGACTAGTGTAAGACATACGTGACTACTCAGACCTAATAACCGAGAATAGCTTAATATTATTTTTAGATTTTTATAAAGCATTTGACACAGTAGAGCACAAGTTCCACTACCTTGAGAAATGTGGCTTTGGGGATTTTTTCTGTTAGGCTCTCTATACGAATGGTTATAGCTAGATTTCAGTTAAAGAGAGGAATTAGGCAAGGTTGTCCTATCTCTCCGTATCTGTTTTTATTAATCACCCAACTTCTTACAAATTCTTTAAATAATAGTCCTGTACAAGGTATTTCCATAGCTGGTAAAGAAATTATTATTGGCTGACGATACTACACTTTTTCTGAAAAGACACTAACCAAATTCCCATACCGATCAATGTGATTACAATCCTTTTCCAAAGCATCTGGTCTATATTTTAACATTAATAAATGTGAACCCATGGCTGTCAAAGATTGTGTGACACCGTCATATTATGGTATTCCAGTAAAAGAAGTATTTACATATTCTTACTAAATTTTAACCCTCTTATTAAAAAACCCAGGAGAAGCTAAATCAATGGCTACAGAGGGACTTATCTTTAAAAAGAAGAGTCCTAATAACCAAGGCTGAAGGTACCTCTAGACTAACATATGGAGCTCTATCTTTATATCTTGATGGTAAAATAAGCAAGGAGATAGACCAGATGCTTTACAACGTTCTATGGAGAAACCGTACCCATTACATTAGGAAAACTGTTGTAATGAACACTGGGCTGAATTTTCTGGACTTTACTACCTTAAATAATAATTTTAAGATCAATTGGATAAAACAATTGTTAAGAAGACCTACTTCTATGTGGAATTTTATTCCTCATCATGTTTTCTCTACTTTGGTGGCCTTAACTTCATGTTGGTTTGCAATTATAATATTGACAAAGTTCCAGTGAAACTTTCTGCTTTTCATCGGCAGGTTTTCTTGTCATGGTCCTTAATTTATAAGCATAATTTTTCTCCACACAGATATTATATATGGAATAATCGGAACATATTGTATACAAATATTTCTTTGTTTTTAGAATATTGGTTCCGAAATAATATCCTATTGGTGAGCCAACTGGTAAATGCTGAGGGTCTTTCACTTATCACCTTACAAGGTCCCTGTAACACCTAAAGATTTTGCAATTGTTTTAGATGTCATTCCCTCAGGTATTGCTTTATTATTCAGGAACGTGTCAAGACCTGACCCTCAGAGCCTACCTTCAATTGACCCTGTTGACTCATCAGTAGGAAAGATGTGTTTCTCTTTTGGTCCATTCAAAATCAGAGCGATACGAACCTTGTTCAATCACCAATTACAATCCCCAATGCTCTGGATAACATGAAAAAAAGCATAACCAGCTCTGCTAGGGCAAGGAAAATGGTCAGAGTGGGGTGTTCTTTCATTATGTGTCTCGAAGTAGCTAGCCAGTTAGCTTGAGTGCTTGACTGTAGTTGTGTGGTCAGAGCTTTCGGAACAACCCTACTTATTGGCCAGAGCATCCTGGGTGCGCTCTGAACACGAAACAATAGAACGAGTAATGTTCAGTGAGCTGTTCTCTCTCTCTTAGATGTCTGGAAGTAGCTGGCAAGTTAGTACAGAATGGTTGGATCAACCGCTAATGCTTAAGAGGGTGTGAACAATGCTGAATGGGTGTAGACAAATAAGGGCTCTCCAATAGTAGTACCAAAACATTGAAAGACGGTTTTCTTGATCAACTATCAAAGCAGAATTACTTTCCAATTGTTTCCTCAAATGCTGTGTGTGATATACCATTTTGTAACTCTGAGTCTCTACTTTTATCCAATGTAAAAAACAGAAATTCAAATGTTGCTTCATAAGACCGAATCTAGGTGGTGAGTCACCTAATTATTATTAATATTAGCTCTCTGTGTAAATCCAACAGCCAGCCATGCTGACCTGTACTGAGCCAATTGCAATTTATCTACGTCCCTTTTTGTGGCACCTGACCACACAACTGAACATTAGTCCAGGTGCAACATAACTAGGTCCTGTAGGACCTGCCTTGTTGATAATGCTTTATAAGGCAGAGCAGCGCTTTCTTATGGATACACGGTACCAGTCAAAAGTTTGGGCACACCTACTCATTCAAGTGTTTTTCTTTATTATTACTATTTTCTACATTGTAGAATAATAGTGAAGACATCAACACTATGAAATAACACACATGCAGTCATGTAGTTACCAAATAAGTGTTAAACAAATATTTGAGATTTGAGATTTGATATATATTTGAGATTCTTCAAAGTAACCACCCTTTGTCTTGATGACAGCTTTGCACACTCTTGGCATTCTCTCAACCAGCTATTTTTATTTAACATTTATTTAACTAGGAAAGTCAGTTAAGAATACATTCTTATTTACAATGACGGCTAACCAAAAGGCAAAAGGCCTCCTGTCTGGATGGGGGCCTAGGATCAAAAATAAATAAAAAATACAATATAAATATAGAACGAAACATACATGACAAAATTAGAGACAACACAACACTAGATAGAGACCTAAGACAGCAAGGCAGCAACACATGACAACACAGCATGGTAGCAACACAACATGGTAGCAGCACAAAACATAGTACAAATATTACTAGGCACAGTCAACAGCACAAAGGTCAAGAAGGTAGATAAAACAATACATCACACAAAGCAGCCACAACTGTCAGTAAGAGTGTCCATGATTGAGTCCTAGAATGAAGAGGCCGAGATAAAACTGTCCAGTTTGAGTGTTTGTTGCAGCTCGTCCAGGCCACTAGCTGCAGCGAACTGAAAAGAGGAGCGACCCAGAGATGTGTGCTTTAGGGACCTTTAACAGAATGTGACTGGCAGAACGGGTGTTGTATGTGGAGGGTGAGGGCTGCAGTAGATATCTCATATAAGGGGAGTGAGGCCTAAGAGGGTTTTATAAATAAGCATCAACCAGTGGGTCTTGTGACAGGTATACAGAGATGACCCGTTTACAGAGTAGTAGAGAGTACAGTGATGTGTCCTATAAGGAGCATTGGTGGCAAATCTGATGGCCGAATGGTAAAGAACGTCTAGCCGCTCGAGAGCACCCTTACCTGCCGATCTATAAATGATGTCTCCGTAATCTAGCATGGGTAGGGTGGTCATCTGAATCAGGGTTAGTTTGGCAGCTGGGGTGAAAGAGGAGCAATTACGATAGAGGAAACCAGGCCTGGATTTAACTTTAGCCTGCAGCTTTGATATGTGCTGAGAGAAGGACAGTGCACCGTCTAGCCATACTCCCAAGTACTTGTATGAGGTGACTACCTCAACCTCTAAACCCTCAGAGGTAGTAATCACACCTGTGGGAAGATGGGCATTCTTCTTACCAAACCACATGACCTTTTTGTTTTGGAGGTGTTCATAACAAGTGTAGAGAAAGCTTGTTGTAGAGCATTTAGCACAGAATCCAGGGAGGGGCCAGCTGAGTACAAGACTGTGTCATCTGCATATAAATGGATGAGAGAGCTTCCTACTCCCTGAGCTATGTTGTTTATGTAAATTGAGTAGAGCGTGGGGCCTATGATATAGCCTTGGGGTACTCCCTGGTGACAGGTAGTGGCTGAGACAGCAGATTTTCCGAATTTATACACTGCACTCATTGAGAGAGGTAGTCAGAGACACCAATACTCCTTAGCCGGACCACAATAATTGAATGGTCTACCGTATCCAAAGCTTTGGCAAGTCAATAATAATAGTAACACAATATTGCTTAGAATCAATGGAAATTGTGACATCATTGAGGACCTTTAAGATTGCAGTAACACATCCATAACCTGAGCGGAAACCAGATTGCATACCCGGGAGAATACTATAGACATCAAGAAAGCCAATCAGTTGATTATTGACAAGTTTTTCCAACACTTTTGATAAACAGGGCAAAATAGAAATAGGCCTATAACAGTTACGATCAGCTTGACCTCCCTCTTTAAATAACAGATGAACTGTGGCTGCCTTCAAAGCAATGGGAACCTCCCTTGAAAGGAGTGACAGATTAAAAATGTTTTAGATAGGCTTGGTGACTATAGGGGAAGCAACCTTAAAGAAGAAAGGGTCAAAACCATCTGACCCAGATGTTTTTGGGGGATCAAGTTTAAGGAGCTCCTTTAGCACCTTGGACTCAGTGCCTGCCTGCAGGGAGAAACTTGCAGGGGGAAAAGAGGGAGAAGCATTGGGGATAGTCGCATTAGTAAGGGGTGGGAGATGAGGAAATGTTGGACAGGAAAGGAGGCATGGCTGAGTCAAATAGGAATCCTGACTTAATGAAGTGGTGATTAACCTCTCTAGCGTCCCACCTGGCCAACATCCAGTGAGATTGCAGAGCACCAAATTCAAATACAGAAATACTCAGTATAATAATTCAGAAAAGATACAACTATTTTACATAGGTTTAAAGATTAACTTCTTGTGAATCCAACCACGGTGTCAGATTTTAAAAATGCTTTACGGTGAAAGCATACTGTACGATTATTTGAGAACAAAGCCCAGCAGACAAATCATTACAAACAGTAACCAGCCAAGTAGAAGAGTTACACAAGTCAGAAATAGAGATCAAATTAATCACTTACATTTGATGGTCTTCATATGGTTGCACTCAGAAGACATTTGTTTATTCAATACATGTTCCTTTTGTTCGATAAAGTCTCTTTATATCCAAAAACCTCTGTTTTGCGCATTTTCTTCAGTAATCACAGGCTCAAACGCAGTCACAACAGGCAGGCAAAAAAATCCAAATAGTATCCGTAAAGTTCGTAGAAACATTTCAAACAATGTTCATAATCAATCCTCAGGTTGTTTTTAGCCTAAATAATCGATAATATTTCAACCGGACAATAACGTCAATATAAAAGGTAAACAAGAAAGGCACTCTCTCGGTCGCGCGCATGAAAAGCTCTGTGACACGGCAGGGTCCACTCATTCCGACTGCTCTTACTCCCTCATTTTTCAGATTACAAGCCTGAAACAATTTCTAAAGACTGTTGACATCTAGTGGAAGGCATAGGAACTGCAATTTGTGTCGTAAGTCAATCGATACTGTAATGGCATTGCATAGAAAACTACAACAACAAAAACAATCCTACTTCCTGAATGGATTTTTCTTAGGTTTTCACCTGCCGATTCAGTTCTGTTATACTCACAGACATTATTTTAACTGTTTTGGAAACATTAGAGTGTTTTGTATCCAAATCTAATTATATGCACATCCTATCTTCTGGGCCTGAGTAGAAGGCAGTTTAATTTGGGCACGCTTTTCATCCAAAATTCCAAATGCTGCCCCCTACCCTAGATAAGTTAAAGAGCTCAGCCATGTGCTTCTTGTCAGTAACAACCACATCATCAACATTAAGGAACATGGGCAGCTGTGAGGAGGAAGGTTTATTCTCCAGGTCTTTAACTGTTTTCCAGAACCTCTTGGGGTTAGACCCACAGAGAGAGAACTGCTTGTGTAAAAGACCAAGTTCATATTATGGCAAGAACAGCTCAAATAAGCAAAGAGAAACAACAATCTATCATTACTACATGATTACATATGTGTTATTTTATAGTTTTGATGTCTTCACTATTATTCTACAATTGAGAAAATAGTACAAATAAAGAAAAAACCTTTTAAACTTTCGACAGGTACTGTACTTCTCCCCATCTTATCAATATATAAATCAATATATATAACCATATATATGACCATGACAGTTTACAATCCAGGATGACTCCAAGCAGGTTAGTCACCTCAACTTGCACAATATCAAATACAGAAATACTCAGAATAATAATTCAGAAAAGATACAACTATTTTACATAGGTTTAAAGATTAACTTCTTGTGAATCCAACCACGGTGTCAAATTTAAAAAGAAAAGAAAACCAGCCCCGTCACGGACCAGGATGTCTTGCTCCCAGGCAGACTAAATAACCTTTTTGCCCGCTTTGAGGACAATACAGCGCCACTGACACGGCCTGCAAACAAAACATGCAGCCGAGGTGAGTAAAACATTTAAACGTGTTAACCCTCGCAAGGCCGCACCCTCAGAGCATGCGCAGACCAGCTGGCTGGTGTGTTTACGGACATATTCAATCAATCCCTAACCCAGTCTGCTGTTCCCACATGCTTCAAGAGGGCCACCATTGTTCCTGTTCCCAAGAAAGCTATGGTAACTGAGCTAAATGACTACCGCCCCGTAGCACTCACTTCCGTCATCATGAAGTGCTTTGAGAGACTAGTCAAGGACCATATCACCTCCACCCTACCTGACACCCTAGACCCACTCCAATTTGCTTACCGCCCAAATAGGTCCACAGACGATGCAATCTCAACCACACTGCACGCTGCCCTAACACATCTGGACAAGAGGAATACCTATGTGAGAATGCTGTTCATCGACTACTGCTCGGCATTTAACACCATAGTACCCTCCAAGCTCGTCATCAAGCTCGAGACCCTGGGTCTCGACCCCGCTCTGTGCAACTGGGTACTGGACTTCCTGACGGGCCACCCCCAGGTGGTGAGGGTAGGCAACAACATCTCCACCCCGCTGATCCTCAACACTGGGGCCCCACAAGGGTGCGTTCTGAGCCCTCTCCTGTACTCCCTGTTCACCCACGACTGCGTGGCCACGCACGCCTCCAACTCAATCATCAAGTTTGCGGACGACACAACAGTGGTAGGCTTGATTACCAACAACGACGAGACGGCCTACAGGGAGGAGGTGAGGGCCCTCGGAGTGTGGTGTCAGGAAAATAACCTCACACTCAACGTCAACAAAACTAAGGAGATGATTGTGGACTTCAGGAAACAGCAGAGGGAACACCCCTATCCACATCGATGGAACAGTAGTGGAGAGGGTAGCAAGTTTTAAGTTCCTCGGCATACACATCACAGACAAACTGAATTGGTCCACCCACACAGGCAGCATCGTGAAGAAGGCGCAGCAGCGCCTCTTCAACCTCAGGAGGCTGAAGAAATTCGGCTTGTCACCAAAAGCACTCACAAACTTCTACAGATGCACAATCGAGAGCATCCTGGCGGGCTGTATCACCGCCTGGTACGGCAACTGCTCCGCCCACAACCGTAAGGCTCTCCAGAGGGTAGTGAGGTCTGCACAACGCATCACCGGGGCAAACTACCTGCCCTCCAGGACACCTACACCACCCGATGTTACAGGAAGGCCATAAAGATCATCAAGGACAACAACCACCCGAGCCACTGCCTGTTCACCCCGCTATCATCCAGAAGGCGAGGTCAGTACAGGTGCATCAAAGCTGGGACCGAGAGACTGAAAAACAGCTTCTATCTCAAGGCAATCAGACTGTTAAACAGCCACCACTAACATTGAGTGGCTGCTGCCAACACACTGACTCAACTCCAGCCACTTTAGTAATGGGAATTGATGGGAAATGATGTAAAATATATCACTAGCCACTTTAAACAATGCTACCTAATATAATGTTTACATACCCTACATTATTCATCTCATATGTATACGTATATACTGTACTCTATATCATCTACTGCATCTTTATGTAATACATGTATCACTAGCCACTTTAACTATGCCACTTTGTTTACATACTCATCTCATATGTATATACTGTACTCGATACCATCTACTGTATCTTGCCTATGCCGCTCTGTACCATCACTCATTCATATCTTTATGTACATATTCTTTATCCCCTTACACTTGTGTGTATAAGACAGTAGTTTTGGAATTGTTAGTTAGATTACTTGTTGGTTATTACTGCATTGTCACAACTAGAACCACAAGCATTTCGCTACACTCGCATTAACATCTACTAACCATGTGTATGTGACAAATATAATTTGATTTGATTTGATTTGATTTCCACGTTATTTATTACAATATTTAGTTGTGGTTTAGGGTGTAGTGAATGACTTGTTCCAAATACAATGTTTTTAGTTTTAGAAATATTTAGGACTAACTTATTCTGTGCCACTCACTCTGAAACTAACCTCAACTCTTTAAGTTTTTCAGTCGCTCTAGTAGCTGACATGTATAGTGTTTAGTCAACTGCATACATATACACACTGGCTTTACTCATTAGTAAAGATTGAAAAAATGTATGGGCCTAGACAGTTGCCCTGGAGAATTCCTGATTCTACCTGGATTATGTTGGAGAGGCTTCCATTCAATAACACCCTCTGAGTTCTGTTAGACAGTTAGATCTTTATCCACAATATAGCAGGGGGTGTGAAGCCATAACATATTAGATTTTCCAGCAGCAGACTATGATCGATAATGTCAAAAGCTGCACTGAAGTGTAACAAAACAGCCCCCACAATCTTTTTATCATCAATTTCTCTCAGCCAATCATCATCTGTAATTTTTGTAAGTGCTTGTTGAATGTCCTTCCCTATAAGCATTCTGAAAGTTTGTTGTCAATTTGTTTACTGTAAAATAGCATTGTATCTGGTCAAACACAATGTTTTGTGTTTTGGGTTGGTAACAGGCTGATTGGTCGGCTATTTGAGCCAGTAAAGGCGGCTTTACTGTTCTTAGGTTGAAGAATAACTTTCACTTCCCTCCAAGCATGGGGGCATACACTTTCAAGTAGCCTTAAATTGTCCCCAGTAAGTATCCTCAGTCATTTTACTTCCAAGTTGTCAGACCCCGGTGGCTTGTCATTGTTGATAGACAACAACAAAGAAATGTCACCTCTCATTACGGAATTCAAAATTGCAATGCTTGTCTTTCATAATTTGGTCAGATATGCCTGGATGTGTAATGTCAGCGTTTGTTGCTGGCATGTCATGCCTAAGTTCGCTAATCTTGCCAATGAATTTTTTTTTTAAGTAGTTGGCAATATCAGTTGTTTTTGTGATGAATGAACCATCTGATTCCAAAAATTGTATTTAAGGTGTTCCAAAGCTTTTTACTCTCTTTGTCATTTATCTTTGTTTCTTATAGTGGAGTTTCTTCTTCTTTTTATATTCAGTTTAGTCACATGATCACTCAATATACAATACTTTTTCCATTCGATTGTGCATCCAGATGTATTTGCCATTATTTTTTACCTCATCCCTCTCAACCATATAATTTTCAATTCCTCATCAATCCACGGGGATTTAACAGTTTTTAGTCATTTTCATAATTGTTGCATGCTTATTAGTAACTGGAATAAGCAATTTCATAAATGTGTCAAGTGCAGTCTCTGTTTGCTACTCAAAAGCAAAGAGAGGATTTCCCAAAAACTCAACCAAAGAAGAAAAACAACGCAACCGTCTTTTGCACTAAGTACACCAAGGGTTCCGATTAAATGAAAGCAACCCTGACAAAGCACTGGCATAGTCTGCAATCAGACAAAAACATTTTTTTTAAATAAATACATTTAAAAATTGCACACCTGTTCAAGGAACCCCCACTGGTGGTCTATAAGAATGGTCGCAGTATTGGAGGTAGCTTGGTGAGATGACATGCCCCCTGAGCCCACTCAGGCACTCTTGACACCTATACCAAATGGGAACTACAAATGTGGCTCATGCGCACAGTGCAACAGCACTATAAAAACATCCTTCTTCAAACACCCACATACAGTTTGAAAAATCCATGTTAGGGGTATCATCTCATGCAAGACCAAGGAAGTAATCTATCTCATCACCTGTTCATGTGGAAAAGCCTACTTAGGACAAATTAAAAGACAATTAAAACAATGCATAGCTGAACACCGCAGCTCCATCAGGTGTAAGAACATTGACTGTCCAGTAGCAACTCACTTTGTTTAAGCTAACCATCCAATCTCCTCCCTCAAATACACAGGCATTGAGCATGTTGCTCTCCCAAGGAGAGGAGGTAACATTGAGATCCTGCTACTACAAAGGGAGGCTTACTGGATATCCTATCTAAAAACATTAAACCTAGTGGTCTGAATATTGACTTTGATCTCAGACCCTTCTTATGAACAATTCTTTATTTTATGAACAAGTCTTATAAATTGATATATTCTCTCTACAGCTTATTAGCGTACATACTCATTATACATTAAGGTTGAACCAAAAGATGACATGTAACAAATATGAAATGAAATATGAAACAATTAAATATGTGAAATTGAATTTAAAAAACATTTATGTTGATGCTAATATGATGTACAATATTCAATTATGTTTCTATATGATAACAATAGCCTAATATATTTAATATGCCATAAACTATAGTTTCACAAATTCACTAATTCATAATTTTTCTCGGTGTGCACAAGCTCATGTTTTTTAAGCTCCTCATTACACACCAACAAACATTCTTTACATCAACAACATAAGAATCACTACAAAACTTATTGTATGACCTCTTATACACTATATTAGACCTAGCCTTTGGAACTTTGATTTTCTTAGATATGGCTACTACTGTATGTTGTGATCACTACATCCAATGGATCTGGATACTGCTTTCAAGCAAATTTCTGCAGCATTAGTAAAGACATGATTAATTAATGTTGATGATTTCATTCCTGTGCTGTTTGTAACTACCCTGATCAGTTGACTGATAACCTGAACCAGGCTGCAGGCACTGGTTACAGTTTGAAGCTTTTTCTTGAGTGGGCAGCTTGATGAAAGCCATTCAATATTTAAATCACCCAGAAAATATACCTCTAACACATGCTATCCAAATACTGACTGTTAGCACTTGGTGGTCTATAGCAGCTTCCCACCAGAATGGGCTTTAGGTTAGGCAGATGAACCTGTAGCCATATTACTTCAACAGTATTGAACATGAGATCCTCTCTAATCTTTACAGGAATGTGTTTCTGAATATTAACAACAACACCTCCACCATTGACATTTCTATATTTTCTGCAAATGTCATAACCTTGTATTGCTACCACTGTATCATAAAATGTATTTTTTATTTTATTTTTTATTTCACCTTTATTTAACCAGGTAGGCAAGTTGAGAACAAGTTCTCATTTACAATTGCGACCTGGCCAAGATAAAGCAAAGCAGTTCGACACATACAACGACACAGAGTTACACATGGAGTAAAACAAACATACAGTCAATAATACAGTATAAACAAGTCTATATACGATGTGAGCAAATGAGGTGAGATAAGGGAGGTAAAGGCAAAAAAAGGCCATGGTGGCAAAGTAAATACAATATAGCAAGTAAAACACTGGAATGGTAGATTTGCAATGGAAGAATGTGCAAAGTAGAAATAAAAATAATGGGGTGCAAAGGAGCAAAATTAATTAATTAATTAAATACAGCAGGGAAAGAGGTAATTGTTTGGGCTAAATTATAATCTAAGTGAGTTTCAGAGATAGTCAGAATATGAATGTCATCTGTTACTAGCAAATTATTTATATCACAAACCTTGTTTCTTAAGCTACATATGTTAACGTGGGCTATTTTGAGCACTTTTCTTCTGGGATGCTTACTTGTTTTTATTGCTTTACTGGGAAGCTTAGCAGAAGTAGATATGCTCATGTAATTTATATTAGTGCAGGGTGAGCTGCACACAGTGGACTTCCTCCTAGAGCACACCAGCTCAGTGCTAACAGTACAAATCTGGTTCATAGGCACATGCTTACTGCATACATTAGATGTAGGATCAGCAGTGGCATTCAGGGCAGTTAGAGGGACATACATTAGGTTACTTAGATTGTGTCTACCAACGACCCTGGTCTAATGTACATTTGCTGAAGCATTATGACAACTGTGTCACAATGGTAGAGATTAGCTGAGCTGGACTTGGGTCATTGATAAGTCATTGTCTCATGTATCTATATCATGCTGAAACAATCCACCCTTAGGATTATTCAGCATGTCAACAACCATTTAGACAGTAACATCTATTACCCCCAATAACTATTTTGCTGTATCCACTATAACCTTCAGCATTTCTGCTTTCCACAACCTGAGCCGCGTTGATAACTTTATTCACTATCGAAGTGTCCTTTGAAACAGCACATTCATGATCGCATAATTTCTGAACAGGTCTCGAAACGATGCCAGGACCAGCAGAAACTCCAGTTCTGTCTTCCAGCCTCTGCATATGATACACCATGACTGATTCTATATATCTGAGCCTCTCTCTGCATTTGGCATCCACCAAATGCTGCACTATGTCTGCCCCAAACTGTTTGCAGCATCACAAGTCCAGTCCTCTTTGGCAAGCCCCCGCGCATCTCAGTGATCTTCAGGTTGGAAAGTTGGTGCTTTAGAATGAAAGATGGAATTCCAAGTTGGATGACCATTCGAAACAAATTTTCCCAGTTTTCCCAGTCGGATCTCTCTAAAAACACTCCACTTCGATACAAAAACTTTTTTTGTAGCATGTTATGAGAACTTACGCAGCAATTTAGGAGAATTAATGTAGCAGGTTAGGATAATTAGGTTAAGGTTAGGAAAAGGGTTAGGGTTACAAAAATGCTGTCCTAACCTGCTACGAAAAGTCCCTTCTGGTCATAGCTGTATCGAAATGGCGTGTTTTAGGGAGTCCCCTCCCAATACACTCTTCTAATCTCCTCTCCTCCCCCTCTAATCAGCAGCACCTTAAAAACAGGAATGCATTAATAACAATAAGTGCAGGGCATAGGCGTTTGCCTGACAACTCTGTTGTTCACTACACATTTCAGTCTGAGACTGCCATCATTGAAGTCGTTTGTGGCGACGTCAAAATGATGAGTGTTGTACAAAACAAAGTAATCAGCGATTGGATCATCTCCAACCAATCAGAGTATCAAAGCCAATGACACATTTTCAAACTGACACTTTACCCAAGTGTTCTGGCTCTGGCCCACCCCATCGGTTTCTGGGACCAATCAGAACGACTGAGAGTTGTGCTCCTCTCTCTGCTCTGCAGATAGACAACCTCATAGGCATCAAAAACAGCCCATCTTGAGTGAGTCATGTTTATAAGATATTAATTTATCTGTTTCACACCATAAGTTCATATCAATGAGGCGAAAAAGCAATAAGTGTGTCGCATGATTTGATAAGGAAGAGCATGACAAACTGTAACCTTGTGTCGACATTTGGTTCGTACCAGATGGTAATGTAACATTTTACATGTTAACACCACACACACACATCATATTCCTCAATGCCTTGACTGACTGTACCAACTGCACAGAGACGGTTTATTATCAATATATTTTCTGAGGTTGGAGATATGGGTGTGTTAGGTTTGAGGTTCAGGTCAACCATGTGCTGTAAAGGGATCCATGGGTGGTAGTCAAGGCTGATTAGTGGAAGAGAGGTGAAATGAGAGGTGAAATTATCCCAATAGTGTCACAATAGTGTGTCTCGTGCAATAACACAATGCTCTGAGGACTGATATGCAGGCAGACAGACAGACAGACAGACCGAGAGAGAGAGACAGACCGAGAGAGAGAGACAGACCGAGAGAGAGAGACAGACCGAGAGAGAGAGACAGACAGAGAGACAGACCAAGAGAGAGAGATGTAACAGTAGTGTACACACAGGAATTGTGTTGACTCACACACACATCCTTCTCCTTTTTCTGTTTCACCCTTTATTTTGCGTTTATTGTTATTCCATCACCACTATTAAAATTTCCCTAAAGGTTAACATATTTCAATTATGCTTTGATAGTGATGAGTAGTCCATTTACTACTGATTACTGTGAAGTTGAGGGAGCAATAAGTACTCAACACATACCATGATTGAGTGAACCGTTTCACTCAGACATACCCCAACAATTAGATTCCTATGGCTAGGGAAATTGCTTGATGCGCACAACTTTTGTGGTGTTTCAACAATATAATTATATTTCTATCGTTGGTTCCAACTTCTATGATAGGAAGGGTAGGCTGGTAGCTGTTTAGGAAGATGGTAATTTTAGCTCTATGGGGATTGACTGACTCTCATGCATGTATCCCCTGACTCTGAGATTTAATTTGATCGATTTGGTCTTTGTTTTTGCTATTCAATCTATTTTGCAGTTGATTTTTATGAATAGATTTTTTCAAAAAAATAAATTGTTTCATTCCAGTCTTCCCACTGGGCACACACTGGTTGAATCAACATTGTGTCCACATCATTTCAATGAAATTACATTGAACCAACATGGAAAGTAGTTGAATTCACGTCTGTGCCTAGTAGGTTTGTCTTTGAGATGTCATTTATGTTTTATGTTTAGATTAAACAATATGGATATGGGCACATAAAGTGAACAAGAAGCAGGAGCAGCAACACCACCATTCATCATCTTCATCATCATCACTACCATAATTTGTATCGTTAACATCCTATCTTTCATCATCATCACCATACCTCAAACATTTCTGCCACAGATAGAGCTCATCGCTTATGATAAACAATAATGTTTTCTCTCTCAATTTGATAAGAATAGCTTCTACCATGTTTTGTCATCTTCAGTCGCATGAGGGATATCACGTGGTTTATTCTACCATCTCACTAGCTGCGAGCCTGGCTATTGATTCCGGTTTAACGGACTGATTATTGGTTATTTCCAACAACATTCCGTGGAAGAAAACTAGCGGTGTGGGGTAAGACTATACATTTGTTTTTATAATTAGTCTATTTATGAGCAGTACATTGCCATCATTATTATCTTAATTCTTATGAATTATAGTAGTCTGATTCCCGACAATTAAATAGGTATGCAATGTAAAATAAAGTAAGCAGGAAATAAGAAATGGCGATATAGATACAGAAATGGCTCATCTCTCATCAATGCGCACGAAAGGCACTCTACAAAAACCGTTACATCTTTCCGAATCAAGCGCGTAATATTGGTTATATATTTTGTTCGCACAGCCCTATTCAAATTCACACTTTCTATCGCTATAAGCAAACCAATTACTATATTTAATTTTCAACCAAGTTATTTGTTCACCTGACACAAGATGTGTTATAGAGAATGAAGCATCTATATCGGGCATTACATATAGTCTACTCTGGAGACAGGGAAGAGGTAGAGGGGGAGTCAGAGAAGTAGAACGTTAGAGAAAGCCAGAGAGAGCATCCTCTGTGTTGGTAGAGAGAGGCAGGGAGCGTCCTGTGTTGTTGCCTGTTCTGTTTATAACTGACCTACTTTAACCCATATGGAGCACTATAGGGAATAGGGTGCCATTTGGGATGCACAGTCGGTCGTTGTCCTTCGTTCAACATCTCAGCTGCTGTTCCTCTATCCATGCCATTGCATGGGGGGAGAGTGGACCAGTGACGTCATTTTAATATCTCTTATTTATCCTTTATACCTGTAGATGATCATTGAAATAAAAACATATATTTTAAAAGAAAGACCTACCCCAAGACAGCAACAACTTGGCATACTCAATGAAAAGGGGGGACTAGAGATGTGAGCAGGCTGTACATCAAGGCTTCATCTCAATAGTCTAAAGTGGCCTCCTCTCTGTGCCTCCATTCCTTCAACTGTGCTGATATAAAATAACTTGACAGGTGGAAGCAAAGGAAGCCACTAGACTATTGAGATTAGGATTGCAAAGGGAGGGTAATATTACTAGAAACTACCAGTAAACTACCAGTTTTTTGGTATCTTTCAAGAATTGTACGCAATCTATCACAAGACATTTAGTGGCCCTTTTTGGTGCTTCAGATTATCACATGCGGCAGTAATTATCTCTGGCCCTCTCTCTGACATTATCACATGTAATATACAAAATATGAAATAATTAAATAAGATGAGAAAAAAAGAGAATGACAAAGCTGTAAAACATGATCCTAAATATAAACCCATCATCTTAGTGAATACCAATGGTGTTTAATATTTGTGTTTCAGCATGAAATATCCTTGATATATTTTTTTACACACTTTTACTTATTTTACTCTGTCAATATGTATTTGTTGTCAATGTTTTGGCATCGAACTGGTGGCAGTTGTGAAAAAAATCCATAGTTAGACGAGTTGCAGAGGTAATTGAAAATAATGTCATTGTTGATTATACCAAAATTGCGATAGATTGCCATACATGTTCTTTAATTAACTTTAGTAAATTACCGTTAGCTTTGCAACCCTAATTCAGATAGAGGAGAGGAAGACACTGTAGACAATTGAGAAGGAGGAGTGGAGAGGAAGTTATTGTAGACTATTGAGATGGAGGATGACGAAGAGGTGAGGAAGCCACTGAAGACGAGTGAGATTAATCCACTGTAGACTATTGAGATGAAGTAAAGGACAAGAGAGAAAGCCACTGTATTGAGATGGAGGAGAGGAAGCCGCTGTATGGAGATTAACCCCATTATGTCTTGTACTGTTGTTTCCAGACAGATAGGCGTCTGGTGATGGAGCAGCGGCTGGTGGCTACGTGCTGGTTGTGTCTCCTGCTCTTTGCCTTGCTGTGTGAGCCTGTCCTGTCCAAGGGCGGCCGCGGGGGGGGCAGGGGTTCATCTCGGGGCTCGTCTCGTAGCAGTGGCCGTTTCCGAATCAGAACCCATTCAACAAAGGCCTGGTTCAAGACCATGCCTGGGCGCTCATCCCCAGTGCGTGTTGCTAGCGCGGCGGCTGCTGGTGCAGCAGTTGCATTAACAGCTGATAGGTTGTACCGCTCAGCCTACCGGTGCAGTCATGTCAACTCGGATTATGATGGGGAGGATTACAACAGGACCGTTTGCTACATGACCAGAGTGTCAGGATCCAATCAGAACCAACCGTCACTCTCATACATCTCTGTCATCATCGTCGCATCTGTATTCCCCAGATATGTTCACGTATTAGAGAATATACTTTAGATGCGTATATTTGTTAGATAATAACATTTATGACTTAATAAGGCAAAATAATCAGCATACATGTATAGGAGCCTTGTGGCTCGTTCTACAGGTCTGTTATTATGCCTTGGGAAGGCAAAGCTTGTTTAGCCTCTAGGTCAGAAGTCAGGATGGCCAGAAAATGGTGGAAACTAAAATGTATAAGTTTAAAGGAGTGTTGACAAGTCAGCATCACATTATTTGTGGGGAAAAAAATCTTTCACTTAAAGTAGCTGTCCAGTGTTCAAGATTTGTATGAAATATTACTGAATAATGAATTACAATATGAGTGAAATTAGTAATAAAGTATGTTAAAAGCAGCTTTTCTTTGTACCCATGCTTGTCCGGTTCACAAACAACAGATTGGTGTGAGTGTGGGCGTATACCTGTTCAATATACAGATTAAGCTGGAAGTTTACAAACACTTAAGTTGGAGTCATTAAAACTAGTTTTTCAAACACTCCACAAATTTCTTCTTAACAAATTATAGGTTTGGCAAATCAGTTAGGACATCTACTTCGTGCATGATACAAGTAATTGTTAAAACAATTGTTTACAGACAGATTATTTCACTTATAATTCACTGTATCACAATTCCAGTAGGTCAGAAGTTTAGATACACTAAGTTGACTGTACCTTTAAACAGCTTGGAAAATTCCAGAAAATGATGTCATGGCTTTAGAAGCTTCTGTTAGGCTAATTGATATAATTTGAGTCAATTGGCGGTGTACCTGTGGATGTATTTCAAGGCCTACTTTCAAACTAAGTGCCTCTTTGCCTGACATCATGGGAAAATCAAAAGAAATCAGCCAAGACCTCAGGAAAAACAATTGTAGACCTCCACAAGTCCGTTTCATCCTTGGGAGCAATTTACAAGCACCTGAAGGTACCACGTTCATCTGTACAAACAATTGTATGCAAGTATAAACACCATGGGACCACGCAGCTGTCATACTGCTCAGGAAGGAGACACGTTCTGTCTCCTAGAGATGAACATACTTTGGTGTGAAAAGTGCAAATCAATCCCAGAACAACCGCAAAGGACCTTGTGAAGATGCTGGAAGAAACAAGTACAAAAGTATCTATATCCACAGTAAAACGAGTCCTATATTGACATAATCTGAAAGGACGCTTAGCAAGGAAGAAGCCACTGCTTGCTCAGTCCTCTTTTTCCTGTAATCCACAATCATCTCCATTGTCTTGATCACGTTGAGAGAGAGAGGTTGGTGTCCTGGCACCACACGACCAGGACTTCCTCCCTAAAAGCTGTCTTGTCGTTGTCGGTAATCAGGCTGTGGTGTCATCTGCAAATTTAATGATGGTGTTAGTCCTGTATTGACACTTTGCCTGTTTGATGGTTCATTGGAGGGCATAGCGGAATTTCTTATATGCGGGTCCCGCTCCTTGAAAGCGGCATCTCTAGCCGTTAACTCTGCTGCCTGTAATCCATGGCTTCTGGTTGGGGTATGTACGTACAGTCACTGTGGGGACAACATCATCGATGCACGTTTTGATGAGGGCCATTGACTGATGTTGTGTACTCCTCAATGCCATCAGAGGAATCCCGGAACATTTTCCAGTCTGTGCTAGCAAAACAGTCCTGTAGCTTAGCATCTGCTTCCTCTGACCACTTCTTTATTGATCTAGTCACTGGGGCTTCCTGCTTTAATTTTAGCGTGTAAACAGGAATTAGGAGTATAGAATTATGGTCAAATTTGCCAAATGGAGGGCGAGGGAGAACTTTGTATGCGTCGCTGGGTGTGGAGTATAGATGCTTCAGAGTTCTTTTTCCTCTGGTTGCACAATCTGGTAGAAATTTGGTAAAACGGATTTAAGTTTCCCTGCATTCAAGTTCCCTGCTACTAGGGTGGGTGAGTGTTTTCTTGTATGATTATGAAAACAGCTACAAAGACTACAGATGAAAACTATCTTGGTAGGTAGTGTGGTCTACAGCTTATCATGAGATACTCTACCTCAGGCGAGCAATAGCTCAAAACTTCCTTAGATATCATGCACCAGCTGATTACAAAAATACAAAAATGTTCTATCCTGCCGGTACATCGTACAACCAGCCAGCTGTATGTTGATATTGTCATCGTTCAGCCACGACTCCGTGAAGCATAAGATGTTACAGTTGGTAGTTTAATCTTCCGCGTAACTCGCCAAATTTATTCTCCAAAGATTGCACGTTTGCTAGCAGAATGGAGGGAAGTCGGGGTTTATTCGATCGCCTATGAATTCTCAGAAGGCAGTCCGACCTTCAGCCCTTATTTCTTCTCCTCCTCTTCACGCAGATGCCGGGGATCGGGGCCTGTTCTAGAGGAAGCAGTATATCCTTTGTGTCGGGCTCGTCAGAGTCATGAAAGAGAGACCTAAAGACAACAACATAGCAAGGCAGTAACACATGACAACACAGGATTGTAGCAACACAACATAAAAACAACATGGTAGCAACACAACAAGGTAGCAGCACAAAACATGGTACAAGCATTATTGGGCACAGACAACAGCATAATGGGCAAGAAGGTAAGAAAGTCCAGTTTGAGTGTTTTGTTGCAGCTTGTTCCAGTCACTAGATGCAGCGAACTGAAAAGAGGAGCGACCCAGGGATGTGTGTGCTTTGGGGACCTTTAACAGAATGTGAATGGCAGAACAGGTGTTGTATGTGGAGGATGAGGGCTGTAGTAAATATCTCTGATAGGGGGGGTGTGAGGCCTGAGAGGGTGTTATAAATAAGCATCAACCATTGGGTCTTGCGACAGGTATACAGAGATGACCCGTTTACAGAGGAGTATAGAGTATAGTGTTACGTTCCCCAGTTTCTGTGTTTTAGTTTGTATTTGAGAGTGTTTTCAGGAGATGGCTTCCTGAATGAAGTGATGTGTCCTATAAGGAGCATTGGTGGCAAATCTGATGGCGGAATGTGGTAAAATACATCTAGCCGCTCGAGAGCACCCTCAAATAGTGATCTAAATTATGTCCCCATACTCTAGCATGGGTAGGATGTTCATCTGAATCAGGGTTAGTTTGGCAGCTGGGGTGAAAGGGGATTGATTTACGATAGAGAAGCTATGTTGTTGATGTAAATTGAGAAGAGCATGGAGCCTAGGATCGAGCCTTGGGGTACTCCCTTGGTGACAGGCAGTGGCTGACACAGCAGATTTTCAGATTTTATACACTGTACTGTTTGAGAGAGGTAGTTGGCAAACCAGCCCAAAGACACCAATACTCCTTAGCCGGCCCACAAGAATGGAATGGTCTACCGTATCAAAATCTTTGGCCAAGTCATTAGAAATAGCAGCACAATATAGCTTAGAATCAACGACAATGGTGACATCATTGAGGACCTTTAAGGTTGCAGTGCCACATCCATAACCTGAGTGGAAACCAGATTGCATACCCGAGAGAATACGATAGACATCAAGAAAGCCAGTCAGTTGATTATTGACAAAACGTTTGATAAACAGGGCAAAATAGAAATAGGCCTATAACAGTTAGGAGCAGCTTGATCTCCCCCATTTAAATAAGGACTAACCGTGGCTGCCTTCCAAGCAATGGGAACCTCCCCAGAAAGGTGAGACAGGTTAAAAAGGTTGGAGATAGGCTTGGCAATGATAGGGGCAGTAACCTTAAAGAAGAAAGGGTCTAAACCATCAGACCCAGATGTTTTTTTGGGGGTCAAGGTTAAGGAGCTCCTTTAGCACCTCGGACTCAGTCCCTGCCTGCAGGGGGAAACTTTGTAAGGCCGGGGAAAAAGAGGAAGAAGCATCGGGGGTGGGAGATGAGGAAATGTTGGACGGGCAAGGAGGCATGGCTATGTCAAATAGGAATCTGGACTTAATGAAGTGGTGATTAAAGAGCTCAGCCATGTGCTTCTTGTCAGTAACAACCACATCATCAACATTAAGAGATATGGGCAGCTGTGAGGGAGATGGTTTATTCTCCAGGTCTTTAACCGTTTTCCAGAACTTCTTGGGGTTAGAGCCACAGAGAGAGAACTGCTCCTTAAAGTAACTAACTTTGCCTTCCGGATAGCCTGAGTGCACTTACAGTATATACTTAATAAAATAAAATAAATCTGCATTGTTGGTTAAGGACTTGTAAATAAGCAGTTCACGGTAAGGTCTACACACCTGTTGTATTCGACGCATGTGATAAATGATTTGATTGACTGGATGTTGGCTGGATGTTCTTTGGGTGGTGGACTATTCTTGATACACACAGAAAATTGTTCAATGTAAAAATAAATATCAATGTTGCTGTTCTTGACACACTCAAACCTGTGCGCCTGACATGTAGTACCATACCCCGTTCAATGGCACTTCAATATTTGTCTTGCCCATTCACCATCTGAATGGCACACACAATCCATGTCTCAATTGTCTCAAGGCTCAAAAATCCTTCTTTAGTCACCTACGTCATGGAAAGAGCAGGTGTTCCTAATATTTTGTACAGTCGTGGCCAAAAGTTTTGAGAATGACACAAATATTAATTTCCATAAAGTTTGCTGCTTCAGTGTATTTAGATATTTTTGTCAGATGTTACTATGGAATACTGAAGTATAATTACAAACATTTCATAAGGGTCAAAGGCTTTAATTGACAATTACATGAAGTTGATGTCAATATTTGCAGTGTTGACACTTCTTTTTCAAGACCTCTGCAATCTGCCATGCTGTCAATTAACTTCTGGGCCACATCCTCACAGATGGCAGCCCATTCTTGCATTATCAATGCTTGGAGTTTGTCAGAATTTGTGGGTTTTTGTTTGTCCACCCGCCTCTTGAGGATTGACCACAAGTTCCCAATGAGATTAAGGTCTGGGGAGTTTCCTGGCCATGGACCCAAAATATTGATGTTTTGTTCCCTGAGCCACTTAGTTATCACTTTTGCCTTATGGCAAGGTGCTCCATCATGCTGGAAACTGCATTGTTCATCACCAAACTGTTCCTGGATGGTTGGGAGAAGTTGCTCTCTGAGGATGTGTTGGTACCATTCTTTATTCATGGCTGTGTTCTTAGGCAAAACTGTGAGTGAGCCCACTCCCCTGGCTGAGAAGCAACCCCACACGTGAATGGTCTCAGGATGCTTGTGGGACAGTGATTTGTCTTTACTTTAGCCAAACCCCTCTGACACACACACACAGGGAGGTTGGAGTAACAATCTCAAATTAGTAGATATGTCAAATTTTCCACAGATTTTCAATTATATTAAATCTGGGCCACTCAAGGACCTTCACATTCTTGTTCTGAAGCCCTTCCTGCCTTGCTTTGGCTGTATGCTTTGGTTCATTGTCCTGTTGGAACATATTTTTTACCCCAGTAAGATCGTTTGCACCCTAAAGCAGGTTCTCATCAAGAATTTGCCTGTATTTGGCTGCATTCATTGTTCCTGTGTTGTTATGTGTTAATAACATTTAGACTACGTTAATCCTCCTACTCCTATGCAGTTAACAGGCAATTTAGCTGACTATTTGAAATGTTTCAAGCAGAGATTCAATATCTACCTAGCAGCCAGTGGTGCAGGGGGAGATGATGACAAATTGAAGCTTCCATTTTTCTGCATGTTATTGGAGAGGATGCATTGGACATTTACAATAACTTTCAGCAAGACGATGCAAACATGACATTGACTGTGCTAATGGCTAAATTTGAGGAGTACTTTGTACCAAGCCAGAACGTCACGTTTGAGAGATACAACTTTTTCTCTCATGATCAGAGACAGGGAGTCAGTTTTGACCAGTATTTGGCTGAGCTGAACACACTGAGCAAAATGTGTGAATTTGAAAATCTGAAAGACTCACTAGTGAAAGACAGGATAGTCTGTGGCATACTTGATAATGGACTCAAGGAGGAGATTGCTGTGTGAGCAAGATTGTGTTGAGACGTTAGTGCATGCAATAAAAAGAGAGGAGCAATACACACAACGCCTTAAAAATCAAAAACAAGCAAAAGAGAGAAATCAAAACACTACATGTCGAAAATGTGGATTTATCCACAAGCCAAAAAAATGCCCTGCATATGGCAAATCATGTAACAACTGTGGGAAAAATAATAATTTCTCAAAAAGCTGCAAAGCTGAGGCTACAAAGAAAAAGGTTCACACAGTCAAGGAGGAGATTGAAGAATTCTTGTTGATTCTGTGGAAATATGCAATGCAGTAAAATCTGAATGGATTGTGCCATTGACTGTGAATGAAACTATAATACCATTCAAGCTTGATAATGGAGCACAGGTAAACCTGTTATCGCTGGATGACTACAAAACACTGAAGGTGAAGAGCAAAATACACCCGGTGAATATTAAGGTTTCTGGTTATACTGGGGAGAACGTACCAGTCAAAGGAAGCTGCATAGTAACTTTACAGCATAAAGATAAACAGTTCAGAGCACAGCTGCTGATTGTGGAAAAGAGTGTACATCCTATTCTAGGAATCAATGCATGTGAAAAGCTCAATTTGTTGAAAAGAGTGTATGTAGTGACATCAGACTGAAAATGACCAAGAATCAATACTGGCTGAGTATGAGGATGTGTTTGAGGGTCTTGGATGTTTACCAGGAGAACACAAAATATGTACTGATGACAAAATTACTCCAGTTGTGCATGCATGCAGAAAAGTTCCATTTGCACTGAGGAAAAAGCTCAAAGAGAAACTCGGACGCATGGAAAAGATGGACGTCATCACAAAAATGGATGAACCTACAGACTGGGTAAGCTCACTGGTTATTGTGGTGAAAAAGGACGGCAATCTCAGGATATGTCTAGACCCGTGAGATCTCAACAAAGCAATCAAAAGAGAGCATTTCAAGGTGCCAACCAGAGAAGAGATAATGTTGCAGTTTGAAGGAGCAAAATTGTTCAGTAAGCTTGATGCTTCATTAAGTTTCTGTCAAATGAAGCTAGATGATGCAAGCTCAAGGCTATGCACATTCAACACAGGCAGGTACAGATTTCTTAATTTGGGATTCTCTCAGCGCCAGAGGTCTATCACAAGACAATCCACATGATCTTCGAGCACATTCCAGGAGTAGAGATTATGATGGATGACATCATCATCTGGAGGTCCACAAAAGAAGAACACGATGCGAGAGTGAGACAAGTGCTGGACCTGACACGGAAATTCAACCTAAAGCTAAACAAGGACAAATGCTAGATTGGTGTGAAAACACTTCCCTTCGTGGGAGATGTACTTTCAGAGGACGGAGTCAAACCAGACCCGAGGAAAACATCAGCCATCAACAACATGGAGCGCCCGAAGAACAAGGACGATGTGAGACGCTTCATGGGCATGATCACCTACCTTGCAAAGTTCATACCTCAACTGTCAGGACAGTCCGCTCCACTCAGATGTCTTCTGGAACAGAAAAATGAATGGGAATGGCCCCATGAACAGGAAAACTGCTTCAAAAACCTAAAGAAGACAATCACAGAAGAGCAAGTGCTCAGGTTCTATGATCCAGAGAAAAGCACAAGGATTTCTGCAGACGCATCACAGTTTGGCCTGGGGGCAGTTCTTCTGCAACAGCATGACGACACGTGGCAACCTGTCGCATATGCGTCCAGTGCCTTGACAGGCGCAGAGACAAGGTATGCACAAATAGAGAAAGAACTACTGGCAAGCACATACGCTTGCGAAAGGTTTCACCAATGCGTCTACGGACGAGACTTCGAAGTAGAAACCGACTGCAAACCATTGGTGTCAATCATGTCTAAGCCACTGAATGATTGTCCAATGAGAATCCAGAGAATGTTGATCAGACTGCAAAAGTATGATGTGAAGATGATCTATACCCTTGGGAAAGTTCATGTTCGCCGCCGAAACTCTTTCTCGAGCAGTCGACACGAAGGAGAGCTTCGATACACAGAAAAACACTGAGATTCAGGCCTACATCAAGATGATTGTAGCATCACTTCCTGTGTCTTCAGAGAGAATGGAGCAGATCAAAAGAGAGACCGCAGCTGACCAAACAATGACAGAGTTGAGAGAAACAACACTGATTGGATGGCCTGCACAGAAAAACAACTGTCCAAGGAAAATACAGGATTACTGGATGTGCAGAGCAGAGCTCACCGTTGTGGATGACATAGTGTTCAAAGGCAACAAGATTGTCATTCCCATGACACTACGCAAAGAAATGCTACAGAAAATACACAAGGGCCACTTGGGTGAGGAAAAATGCAAACGATGAGCACGAGAGGTAATGTACTGGCCAAAAATGAACCAGGAAATCAGCCAGGCCACTGGTTCATGTGAACTGTGTTTGACCTACAGGCCAAAGCAGCAAGCAGAGCAGCTAATGCCTCATCCAGTACCCAATAGACCCTACTACAAAATTGTCAAAGGTCTGATGAAAAAGGCACACATCTGATGATCTACCGCAGCGCACCGCTGCAGAACGGACTTTCACTTGCACAAATGTTGATGGTACGTCGCATGAGAACCAACCTACCCATCCATGAGGACTTGCGAACACCTAGGTGCTCACAAAGTCAAACTCGCAAAGGAAAACAGAAAGACAAACAAAAACAGCGACACGACAAAAGTGCAAGACACTTACCTGAACTGAAACCTGGAGATCATGTACGATTCCGAGACATCACTACAGGAAACTGGATGCAGCAAGGGTGTGTGCAGAGAGAAGTTGCACCGCGATCCTATGAGATCCAAACGGAGCATGGATCACAACTGAGACGAAACAGAGTGGATCTAAGTCTTCAGCCATTCAGTCAAGGGACTGAGGATCATCAGGAGGATACTGCTGAAGCGTCAAATGCCTTTAGAAATGGACAATTCAGTCAGAACACCCTGACTGACAATAAACGCTGTCCAACTGTTTCAGGAAGCACTTCAGCAGAATGACCAAAAAGGACTGTCAGAGCCCCTGAAAGGCTTATTGAGAACTGCTAAAAAAAATACAAAAAAGGGGCACATGGACTGAATGTTTTGTTAATGTGAAAAGAAAGAGTATTGTTGGACAGACTATATTTATTTATTTTTATTTTTCAATAATTTTTGGGCGGGGAAAGAAATATTTTATTGAAAATTGCATGTTATGCAGGTTGAGTAAACAAATGTGAAAATGTGATGTGACGTGTAGTTATATAGACAAGTAATTTTCTTTTAAAAGGAAAGAAGATGTGTTGTTATGTGTTAATGACATTTAGACTAGATTACCCAGCAGGCTATGCGGATGGTTAAAGAATGCCTTGCATGGCTAAACATGGAGTTTTCTAGCTGAAGTATATGTTCCTTAAAAGTAGTTAAACCTACGCCCCAGTTTGTCATTATATAAGGAACAAACATAACAGTTCCCTCTATCCTTACCAGTCTACCTATTCCTGCCACTGAAAAGCATCCCCATAGCATGATTCTGCCACCACCTTGCTTCACGGTAGGGATTGTGTTAGAAGGGTGATGAGTTGTGCTTGGTTGTCTCCAGACATAGCACTGCATTAATGCCAAAGAGTAAAATGTTTGTCTCATAAGACAACAGAATCTTTTGGCTTATGGTCTGAGTCTTTCACGTGCCTTTTAGCAACTCCAGGCATGTTGTCATGTGTCTTTTTCAATCACATTGTGGGACTTTTAATGAATTTATTTGCAAATTATGGTGGAAAATAAGTATTTGGTCACCTACAAACAAGCAAGATGTCTGGCTCTCACAGACCTGTAACTTCTTCTTTAAGAGGCTCCTCTGTCCTCCACTCGTTACCTGTATTAATTGCACCTGTTTGAACTTGTTATCAGTATAAAAGACACCTGTCCTCAACCTCACACAGTCACACTCCAAACTCCACTATGGCCAAGACCAAAGAGCTGTCAAAGGACACCAGAAACAAAATTGTAGACCTGCACCAGGCTGGGAAGACTGAATCTGCAATAGGTAAGCAGCTTGGTTTGAAGAAATCAACTGTGGGAGCAATTATTAGGAAATGGAAGACATTCAAGACCACTGATAATCTCTCTCGATCTGGGGCTCCACGCAAGATCTCACCCCGTGGGGTCAAAATGATCACAAGAACGGTGAGCAAAAATCCCAGAACCACACGGGGGGACCTAGTGAATGACCTGCAGAGAGCTGGGACCAAAGTAACAAAGCCTACCATCAGTAACACACTACGCCGCCAGGGACTCAAATCCTGCAGTGCCAGACGTGTCCACCTGCTTAAGCCAGTACATGTCCAGGCCCGTCTGAAGTTTGCTAGAGAGCATTTGGATGATCCATAGGAAGATTGGGAGAATGTCATATGGTCAGATGAAACCAAAATATAACTTTTTGGTCAAAACTCAACTCGTCGTGCTTGGAGGACAAAGAATGCTGAGTTGCATCCAAAGAACACCATACCTACTGTGAAGCATTGGGGTGGAAACATCATGCTTTGGACCTGGACGACTGATCCGTGTAAAGGAAAAATGAATGGGGCTATGTATCGGGAGATTTTGAGTGAAAACCTCCTTCCATCAGCAAGGGCATTGAAGATGAAACGTGGCTGGGTCTTTCAGCATGACAATGATCCCAAACACACCGCCCGGGCAATGAAGGAGTGGCTTCGTAAGACACATTTCAAGGTCCTGGAGTGGCCTAGCCAGTCTCCAGATCTCAACCCCATAGAACATCTTTGGAGGGAGTTGAAAGTCCGTGTTGCCCAGCAACAGCCCCAAAACATCACTGCTCTAGAGGAGATCTGCATGGAGGAATGGGCCAAAATACCAGCAACAGTGTGTGAAAACGTTGTGAAGACTTACAGAAAACGTTTTACCTCTGTCATTGTCAACAAAGGATATAACAAAGTATTGACAAACTTTTGTTATTGACCAAATACTTATTTTCCACCATAATTTGCAAATAAATTAATAAAAAATCCTACAATGTGATTTTCTTCTCTCTCATTTGTCTGTCATAGTTGAAGTGTACCTATGATGAAAATTACAGGCCTCTCTCATCTTTTTAAGTGGGAGAACTTGCATAATTGGTGGCTGACTAAATACTTTTTAGCCCCACTGTACTAATTTGAGTGTCACAGATTTTTGTTTACAATGTTTACCTCTACCCCTGAGTCCAGGTTGCAATGTAGGACAGCAGGTATGGGTGGATCTTATTGCTTTTCTGCTCTTGAGTAATGTTATTGTGGTGGCAGGTAGCCTAGTGGTTAGAGCATTGGGCCAGTAACTAAAAGGTTGATAGATTGAATCACCGAGCTGAAAAGGTAAAAATCTGTCGTTCTGCCCCTGAACAAGGCAGTTAAACCACGGTTCCTAGGCCGTCATTATAAATAAGAAATTGTTCTTAACTGACTTGCCTAGTTAAATAAAGGTTAAATAAAACAAAATAAATTAAATTGTGTCCAGTGTGCTGGAGCATCTTTCTTATGATGACCACCTTGGAGGTGGGTCTATCCATTAAGTCAAACCAAACTAGAATAACATAAAAAATGAAAACACAATCTGAGGGTTGTACTGGATCCTTTTGCATTGTCGGAACTAGAAGCACAAGCATTTCGCTACACTCGCATTAACATCTGCTAACCATGTGTATGTGACAAATAAAAATGCCCAATTTGGGGTAAGTGGGGACCCTCAATAGCATTTCCCACAAATCGACCTACTGACATAGCACACTCTCTGAGGTGAACAACCTCCAGAATTGATGTAAGGTATATCAAAGCGAGCGCTCTCAGACTTCTCAACCAAAAACGATTGCAATGTTTTCCATTGTAATAGGTAATACATCCTAAACAATCACATTTTTTATGTTCATCAGTTACTGAGACTTCACCTACCACTCTCTCCAATAAGCTTATTCTCACAAGTGCACTTCTGAGGGGAAGACAAAGGTGATTGACAATTCATTTATTCATGATTTGAAATCCAATACCAGGGTCATGGCTAGAACCAATTCAGCATTTCTCAAACGAATGTCAAAAGGTGACTTTGTTATTGATGTTGCAAACCCTTTTCCTAAACTTAACCTAAATTCTCCTAACCTGATGCGTAAGGTTCTACATTTCTACGAAAAGTAACATCTGTCTAAAGCTGTATCCCATCTAGCATTGACCTAATAACAGATGAAACTCAAGAGACATATCAATCAACATGTCAGCTTTATTAAACAAATTGCATTCAGAAAGTATTCAGACCCCTTGACCATTTCCACATTTTGTTATGTTACAGCCTTATTCTAAAATTGATTAAATAGTTTTTCCCCCCTCATCAATACCCCATGACAAAGCAAAAACAGGTTTAGGGGGAGCAGTTTGGCCATTTAAATAAATTGTTCAGCAGTCTTATGGCTTGGGGGTAGAAACTATTAAGGAGCCTTTTGGTCCTAGACTTGGCGCTCAGTTGCGGAAGCAGAGAGAACAGTAGTCTGACCATTTTTGGGGCATTCCTCTGACACCGTCTAGTATATACAGTTGAAGTCGGAAGTTTACATACACCTTAGCCAAATACATTTAAACTCATATTTTCACAATTACTGACATTTAATCCTAGTAAAAATTCCCTGTCTTAGGTCAGTTAGGATCACCACTTTATTTTAAGAATGTGAAATGTCAGAATAATAGTAGAGAGAATTATTTATTTCAGCTTTAATTTCTTTCATCACATTCCCAGTGGGTCAGAAGTTTACATACACTCAATTAGTATTTGATAGCATTGCCATTAAATTGTTTAACATTGGTCAAATGTTTTGGGTAGCCTTCCACACACTTCCCACAATAAGTTGGGTGAATATTGGCCCATTCCTCCTGACAGAGCTGGTGTAACTGAGTCAGGTTTGTAAGGCCTCCTTGCTCGCTCATGTTTTTTTAGTTATGCCCACAAATTTTCTATAGGATTGAGGTTAGGACTTTGTAATGGTCACTCCAATACCTTGACTTTGTTGTCCTTAAGCCATTTTGCCACAACTTTGGAAGTATGCTTGGGGTCATTGTCCATTTAGAAGACCCATTTGCGACATAACTTCCTGACTGATGTCTTGAGATGTTGCTTCAATATATCCACATAATTTAGCCTCCTCATGAAGCCATCTATTTTGTGAAGTGCACCAGTCCCTCCTGCAGCAAAGCACCACCACAACATGATGCAGTTGCAAAGCGTAGTCTGGCTTTTTTATGGCGGGCTTTGAGCAGTGGCTTCTACCTTGCTGATCGGCCTTTCGGGTTGTCGATATAGGTCTAGTTTTCCTGTGAATATAGATACTTTTGTACCAGTTTCCTCCAGCATCTTCACAAGGTCCTTTGCTGTTGTTCTAGCATTGATTTGCACTTTTCGCACCAAAGTACATTCATCTCTACGGGACATGTCTCCTACCTGAGCAGTATGACGCTGCGTGGTCCAATGGTGTTTATACTTGCGTACTATTGTTTGTACAGATGAACGTGGTACCTTCAGCCGTTTGGAAATTGCTTGCAAGGATGAACCGCACTTGGGGAGGTCTACATTTTTTTCTGTGGTCTTTTGATCTTCCCATGATGTCAAGCAAAGAGGCACTGAGTTTGAAGGTAGGCCTTGAAATACATCCACAGGTACACCTCCAATTGACTCAAATGATGTCAATTAGCCTATCAGAAGCTTCTAAAGCCATGACATCATTTTCTAGAATTTTCCAAGCTGTTTAAAAGGCAGTCAACTTAGTGTATGTAAACTTCTGACCCACTGGAATTGTGATACAGTGAATTGATTGAAATAATCTGTCTGTAAACAATTGTTGGAAAAATTACTTGTGTCATGCACAAAGTAGATGTCCTAACCGACTTGCCAAAACTATAGTTTGTTAATTCGAAATTTGTGGCGTGGTTAAAAAATGATTTTTAATGACTCCAACCTATGTAAACTTCTGACTTCAATTATTGGTCCTGGATGGCAGGAAGCTTGGCTCCTGTGATGTACTGGGCTGTATGCACTACCCTCTTGTAGAGTTACGCGCCTTACGGTCGGATGCCGAGCAGTTGCCATACCAGGCGTAAAACTTTGAGGATCTGCGGACCCATGCCAAATCTTTTCAGTCTCCAGAAGGGGAAAAGGCATTGTCGTGCCCTCCAAGACTTTCTTGGTGTGTTTGGACCATGATAGTTTGTTGGTGATGTGGACTCGAAGGACCTTGAAACTCTCAATCCCCTCCACTACAGCCCTGTTGATGTGAATGGGGGAGTGTTTGGCCCTCCTTTGCCTGTAGTCCAAGATCATCTCCTTTGTCTTGCGTTGAGGGAGAGGTTTTTGTCCTGGTACCACACTGCCATGTATCTGACCACCAGGTGATACCACCAGGTCTCATTGATGTTGGTGATCAGGCCTACCACTGTTGTGTCATCAGCAAACTTAAGGTTTTGGTGTTGTGCTTGGCCACGCAGTCGTGGGTGAACAGGAAGTACAGGAGGGGACTAAGCACGCACCCCCGAGGGGCAGATGTGTTGTTGCCTACCCTTACCACCTGGGGGCGGACTGTCAGGAAGTCCAGGATCTAGTTGCAGAAGGAGGTGTTTAGTCCCAGGGTCCTTATCTTAGTGAGGAGCTTTGCGGGCACTATGGTGTTGAACACTGAGCTGTCGTTAATGAACAGCATTCTCACATAGGTGTTCCTTTTGTCCAGGTGGGAAAGGGCAGTGCGATTGAGATTGCATCATCTGTGGATCTGGGGCGGTATGCGATTTGGAGTGGGTCTTGGGTTTCCGGGATGATGGTGTTGATGTGAGCTATGACCAGCCTTTCAAAGCACTTTATGGCTACCGACATGAGTGCTACGGGGCGGTAGTCATTTAGGCAGGTTACCTTCACTTTCTTGGGCACAGGTACTATTTTCGATCGGGTTCAAGTACGGGCCACTCAGAGACTTGTCCCAAAGCCACTCCCGGTTGTTTGTTAGGGTCGTTGTCCTGTTGGAAGGTGAACCTTCGCCCCAGTCTAAGGTCCTGAGCACGTTTTCATCAAGGATCTCTCTGTACTTTACTCCATTGATCTTTACCTCGATCCTGACTGGTCTCCCAGGCCCTGCCATTAAAAAAATCCCCACAGCATGATGCTGCCACCACCATGCTTCACCGTAGGGAAGGTGCCAGGTTTCCTCTAGACGTGACGCTTGGCATTCAGGCCAAAGAGTTCATTCTTGGTTTCATCAGACCAGATAATAATTTCTCATGGTCCTTTAGGTGCCTTTTGGCAATGTCCAAGCGGGCTGTCACGTGCCTTTTACTGAGGAGTAGCTTCCGTCTGACCACTCTACCATAAAGTCCTGATTGGTGGAGTGCTGCAGAAATGGATGTCCTTTCTGGAAGGTTATCCAATCTCCACAGAGGAACTCTAGAGCTGTGTCAGACTGACCATTGGGTTCTTGGTCACCTTCCTGACTAAGGCATTTCTCCCCCGACTGCTTAGTTTGGCGGGCAGACAGCTCTAGGAAGAGTCTTGGTGGTTCCAAACTTCTTCCATTTTAAGAATAAATGGAGGCCACTGTGTTCTTGGGGACCTTCAATGCTGTAGAAATGTTTTAGTACCCTTCCCCAGATCTGTGCCTCGTCACAATCCTGTCTCGGAGCTCTACAGACAATTCCTTTGACCTCACTGCTTGTTTTTTTTCTCTGACATGCACTGTCAAATGTGGGACCTTATAGACAGGTGTGTCTTTCCAAATCATGTCCAATCAATATAATTTACCATAGGTGGACTCCAATCAAGTTGTAGAAACATCAAGGATGATCAATGGAAACAGGATGCACCTGAGCTCAATTTCGAGTCTCATAGCAAAGGGTCTGAATACGTATGTATGTAAATAAGATTTCTGTATTTTACAAACCTGTTTTTGTTTTGTCATTATGGGGTAGTGTGTGTGTAGATTGATCAGGGAAAAAAGTACTTTTATCCATTTTAGAATAAGGCTGTAACGTAACATACTTTCCAAATGCACATCATTGTTAACAACCCCTTGCCATGGGGGACATGGTAGCAGGACACAATGCAAATATACAGACTGAAAGTGTGGAGAGAGCTCGTCCATCAGCATGACTAGTTTTTGTATCTGAATGTGTAATTCTACCTAATTCGTTAGCTAGTCTGCTGAGTTTACATGTAACATGGTTTTTAGCTTGCTATCTGTCAGTCAATCACAGCTGGGTGAATTTCTTCCAAGTCCTGCGATGCTACTAGCTAGCTACTTTCTCACTTTGAATGCGGCCGGCAAACTGCTTCCCGGCCGGCCGGCGGTGGAAGTGATATGTTGACACATGAGAATTATTAGAATATGGCAAATATTAGTACATTGTTGCATCCCTAAAGCATTCTATCCCTAAAGCAAGCCTCTAATAACACTAATCGCAGACCTGACAGCACTGTCAAACTTTTTAGAGTACCAGACGCACGGGGTAAATTGGAGATTCATGTGCTTAGACATTATGGATCACACCTGGTTCAGATCAGTCCTCTGAAAAGCTATTTACAGAACATAAATAACAGATTCATACTGATGAGTACAGAACATATAAAATACATATATGTTTTGTGGAATTAACAGACTGTCTATGTTTAATCCATTACGTGTACCGTGTAGAATGGAGATAAGAAAAACATTGTAGATAATTAGCACATGCCCCCAAGTTTAGTCTCTATAGTAGAGGAACGCATTGTCACCTCTCAAACAGGGCCAACCACTAGGGCCGGTGTTGGATCCTGTGTTTTACATTATAGCCATTACCAAATATATGATTGAATATTATCTGCTGTTGGCTTGTGTGGATGTATGTATGTGTTATGCAACATAGCTGACTTGAAACATTGTTAAAAGTGTCAGGGCCATGGGCCTTTCTCATGATGGAAAAATACAGAGTAGCATGGGGTGTTGCGAGAACAAGCGGTCTTTTGTTAGATAACAGGAGCCAGGTGCGAGATAACGGTATGGAGCATGAGTGCATGGATGTTCTTCACAGCAACAGTTTTAATCTATCAACGGAAGTGCCAAGAGGCGGGGACCCACCTGAGCAAGTTTAAACCACGCCCAGTCTCTACTGTGATAGGCCAACAGACGGGTTGGAACTCTTTCACAGTATAAAGAATACTGTTTACATACATCTTGTCAGTTCCCTGTTCTGCTCTGCGTGGTATTACAGTGAGCCCGTATATACGAAAGTTGCATTTGCCATTTATTACTTAGCTAATAAAAAATACATAGTATAAAATCGGTGACTCAATTGTTATATTTATCCTGATACCAGATTCGAATTTACGCAACCCTAACACCAGCTCACAAGTATTGGCTTTTTAGACACGGTTCCTAATCAACACTAACAGCTAAATCATTTTTTGGGAAAAATAAAGAAATAATTAAAAAAGAAAATTAAACATTGCATCGACACAGACCACAAACTGGCTACACAAAGCTTAAGTAGGCTACTGCAAAGGGAATCTGAACACTGTTCACTAGAAGAGTCCGATGCTTCAGCCTATGTAAAGGTGCCTAATTGTATTTCTTTGCAGCATATACATAATTTCAGATTTTCGAAATTGATCTCAAATCTAGTGCAAAGGCATTTTAGAAGCATTGCCTCTATAGCTAACACCGGACACTCATTCATTCTTCATCGCCCAGTCTTCTAAACTCCCGACTCCATTTAATGCCATGATGTTTACATTTATTTTTGATTATACTTTGGTAATGCTTTTTGTGACGTGGATCATAGTTAGTCTATCAGGTTGCGTGATCCTCAAAATGTTACGTGGAAAATACAACTAATGGGACACAGAATTAAATGTATATCACACTCACACAAATGCGACCAGTTCTTTTTGATATTTGCATTTAATTTCTTTCACTAACAAATGTGAGTGAACTGCTGGCACTTTAGAGCCCACTGAATGTCCATCTTATGTTCGCTAACTTTAGCTTGAAGCAATTAGTGTTTACCTTTCCACAACACAGAGTCGAAAAGGGATTTGTCCATGTGTTTACGTACAGCTGACAGTCGGCAAACCTGGCATCACAACAAACAGGAGGGGCAGACACGGGGTAGCTACGTCGAGTAATGATGCATTAATCTCCATGTCCGTTGACACAAACTCCATACATGTCTGTGTGTTGCAGCTCGAGAATCGTGATGTTAGATTTACTCAGTGGATTTATTTTTTATGAATTTTGTTTTTACAAAAAGGTACACATTTAAAAAAATAATCTGACTGCATTCATTTCTGCGTACTTTTAACTTGGATCTCGTACCTGCATACATGGACAGAGAATTGCGTAGCTGGTACGCAAAATGCATGTATGTTGGCAGGTCTGTAATCGCTTTTACCTTTTCAATCTGGATTGGAATGATTTTAGTAGCTTATTTTAAATTGGTGTAGAGCTAGCTAGGGTATTACCAGTGCTATAACATTTGACACATCACCTTGAGTTAAACAAACATGATTTATTGTATTATTTTTTTAAACACACGCCAGACCAATGCAAGGGTCGCATCCTGTCTGAGACTCATCACCTTTAAAGATTCTCTAAATCCTCCTGCCATGACCTCTGAACCCTTGGACAGAACCCTGGCCGAAACACACCGTCCTAGGAACCCTGGTGGAACAGAACACAGTCCACTAAACATACACAGTCCGTTCCTGAGAAGTGCACTACCGCGTCCCACGACAGCGTTTGTGTAGATCCAGCTATACCCCTCCCATTGTCGTGGGACGTGGCTTCATTTTGCATAGTCTGCAATTTTTGTTATATTTTTTTAACTATGTAAAGGCATTGCAGTTCACCAGTCCCACTTGAAATATATTATTCTATATTCATGTATGCATTCAGGGTCATTGCACATCGACTGTAGGTCTAAGGGAAATACATTAGAATCATGTTGTGCACCATGTAGGAAATAGTGTGCCATTTGAGATTTGAAGTGAATACCGACCTGTAGGAATGTCTCTCTCTGTTGTGCTGTGGTCTCTGTTGGTTTGTGGTGGGCTGGATGGTGACAGAGAGGATTGGGGCAGTATCATGATCTGTGGACAGCTCTACTGTGTTAATTGGATTACTGGCAGGGTCCAGGATACCTGGTTCGAGAGAGTGATTTATCTCCATATATTCCTCTTCCTCTGGTTGGTCAGACAACACCTCACACACACCCTCAGGTTCACTCACACTCATGGACACCTCCATACTTGTGCCTTTCTGCAGCATATTCTTCTTCGCTCTGTAAGAAAGAGGGGAATGTTTTATCCTCTACACACACATACACAGATTTTACCCAGTCCTGAATGCTGAGAGATGACTCATTCTGACACGTTGCCACCACCTGTTGGACACAGTGAGACCAACCCTTGAATTTGTGTTTACATTTTGATATTCTTGATCCTCTTCACCTTGTCGAACATGAAGTCAGAAGGGTACTTATGGATCTTGATCATATGGTCTTTCCTCTGATCTCTGGTTCTGAACTTCGAACCACACCCCTCCACTAGACACTGGTACTTTGGGGGGGAGAGTGAGAAACAGTGTGCATAGACTGGTCCAAGTCCAGGCCACAGTGAGCAACATAGTGAGTGTGTGTGCACGTGCGTTTGTGTGCATGTATGTTAGCTACCATGTCCTGCCTTTCAGCCAGAATGCTGAAGAGCGAGTCATGCCACTCCTGGATGTGGATGTCGAGCAGGCGAGCGGAGGGCAGTGACCTCTGGCAGGAAGAACACACGTGTCTGTGGAGCGTGTTATAGTGATGCTCATAGTCCTCCACAGTACTGAACACCTGGCTACAGCCAGATATATAACACCTGAACTCACACTGCCTGAGAGAGAGAAAAAAAGGAGGGGGGGTGAAATACAGAAAAGTCAACATGAGGGCTATTCTAATGACGTCAACGCCAAATCTGGTAACCTAACTAAAAACTGTCTGAAGTACTATGTCAGTGTTTCTCCAGATATCACAGAACACAGTCTCATGATTCCCTCCACAATTTAACCTTGAACTAATTTAAACTGCTGATCTGTATTCTGGACACCATGGCACAGAAATAAAAAGTAGTTGAAGTCAAAATATTATTTTGGTTCCATGTGAGAAGGCAGAAGCTGAAGATCAGCTCTATCAATTAGGCCTAATGCCATTTAGCAGAAACTAGACACACATGTATGTTTTGTGCCAGGAAATCAAGACTGAGGAAGCCATCATATCTTGAATGTGACTTGTCTTAGCTTCTTGAATTTGTGAATGTGACTGCATGTACCCAGAACACTGTGTTAAAGCTGTTACTTCGACCGTGCCTCTTGACTTTCTTAAAACTTTTTTTAACTGACTCAAGTCTATCACCTGACTAAGTAAACTGATCTGAAAATACTGCTCTTTAACAGTCATCAGCTATTTGTAACATTATGCCACATACATCATTCTTTCCCATGCCCCACTGTATTACCATGTGAATGGGTTATACTGTAAAATCTGTTGTTGATCACCATGGTGATGATAATATTGTTACCTGGCTGTAGGTGAGTCATAAGCTGGGCAGGTAGAGAGGTTCTGGAGGTACAGGTGTCTATGTATGTCCCCATCCTAACACACACACACACACACACACACACACGTCAGTATTTTCAGTTACACTGCTGTAGCTTCTCTGCATGTGACTATAACACTGCTTGTGGTGGTAATGATGGTGTATTAACACACTGTAAAAAAATATTTGTTTTAGTTATTATAAACATACATTTTATTACCCCGAACAGCCCATCTTATATAGCATATAATACAATTACGATGGTCACATAAAACAGATTGTTACCCTTCCCCTAACCTGAACTATTTTAGAGTTTAGCCTGGCTAAAGTTAGCCAGCTAGCCACCTAACTAGAATCTGAACATATCATACGTTTAGCAAATACTTAAAATATTGAACGTTTTGAAAATTCGTAATATAATAGGAATTTGTTACATATACGAAATGACTGATGGGCATCCACAAATGAATACAATACTACGTTAAATGGACAGAATAATATGAAACGCTCTTAAGACCTGGTTGCATTTCCTTATCTGCGGTCATCAAAATGCTAAAGAGAACATTGGTGAATAACACAGAACACATAGTCTACATTCAGTTTTTCAGCAGTTATAGATTTAGCAGCAGCAGCTAGATTACCTCAAACAACTCGTGGTCCTTGTTGAGCAGTATTTGTTGTGGAATGAACGTTAACTTCGCCTCCCCGTCCTGTGATCTGGACGAACTGAAGAAACACCCCGGTCTAAAGCCCACCTGCAATTTAGGAATTGCGTCAATTCGTAAATCAACCAAATCACTCGCTGTCAAAAGCTGTATCAATTCAGGCTGCAGCATTGTAGCTAGTTTGCGAAAGAGGATTTTATGTCACCACCAAGTTCTCGGACATTACGAACTGATAAAGACAAAATTGGGTTGTTTTGAACCTCATGGCAGTGTAATGCCAAGGCACAGTTGCCGCGTTCAAAACAACTGGGAACTCGTAAAATAGGAATTCAAATAAAAAGAAAGAGGCCCAGGTTGGAATTCGGAGTTGGATGACCGTACAAAATTATTTTTCCCAGACTGAGTTGTTTTTCCCGAGCTCCCAGTTGTTTTGAACGCACTGAAGTCGGAGCTTCACGAGTACCTCGTTCCCAGTTGTTTTGAACGCGTCACAACGGCCATGACGTTCAAAACGTGCGACAGTTCAACTGTTACCTACTTAGTCTACAACAAACGTTCGTCGTTATCAGTTAGAAATTGACATAAGATATATTTAAAGGTCCGTGTACTTTTTGGCCAATTATTATTTCATATTAGACATGATACAAAACGATCGTTCTTTGTTTATTTGATTTGAATCTGAATTCAAACAACACAAACAAGTTTTTGTTTAAATTAAAGGAAATATTAAATTACGAGAAACTGAATAATAATAATTCAAATATATTGTTTTTAATTATAAGTTCTGGTTCAACCCATGCACCACACGTTTTGGCAAATTAAAAGCTACAGCAGTGTAACTAACTACACAAATTGTAAATGGGTTCTTCATGATTTTTATCTTACATATTATGTAATCGAATAAACAGGTAAAGATTATTTAGGCCTATTGATTATTTTTTGTTTTTTTGTTTCTCATTCCAATGATGTCATCATTGACAGTCATTGTTGTGGCGAACAGATATTGGAAGAAGGAAAAGATTGCGGAAGCGGACGCTGATGTGGATATTGAGTCTAATACCGGTGTAATCAAAGAGAATTGTAATATTGTCTAAAAGAATGGGAAATGGAGCAAAGTAGCGTACAATGCTGAGAATGTCCCTTCTTACCAAAATTGAAGAATCTTTGAGATATCCAAACTGGTGGAGAGTCCTGGGTAAAGTGAAGGCTATGAGGGTCACGAGAGGCGGGCTTGTTTAGATGTTTTGTACTTCTGAGGATCAGAAGGAACGTGTGTTGCATCTCACCCGATTTGAGAAGTTTGACATGTCGTGTGTGTCTCTTCAGAACAGGGCCCACTCAAGGTGGGTAATATCTGGCATCTCGAGGGAAGTCGATGTTGCAGAGATAATAAATATTCCTGGAATGATTGATGCATATAAGGTGAATATGTGGTGAATGAAGAAAAAGTGAAAAGTATCTGTTCTTTAGTTTTTTGATGTGGAGTCTCTCCCTTCTCAAGTGCAGTTGGGGTATATAAACTGCAGAGTCAGATCATTTATCCCAAAAACAATGCAGTGTGATCACTAAAGCTTTTGGACATGTTTCAAGTGTTTGCAGAAGGGAGAAGCCAAGATGTACAAGTTGTGGAAAGGATCATATGTTTTAAAAGTGATGAAAATGTGACATGTTGCAATTGTGGTGGGAACCATGAAGCCACGTCTTTGGAATACCCGACAAAGGTGAAAGAGAATGAGGTGGCCAAAGTCAGGGCTGTCCAGAGAATTTCATATGCAGCAACTGTTAAAAGGGTTGAGGGTTCGAATGGTGCTCCTGAAGAGTCCATGGTGAATAGGCCTTCACTGCAGGGGATGCCTTTCACCAGCAGGACCCAGATATTTTAAAGGTTAAGAAGGTGGACTTTGTGGCCTTTATAGCGATGGTGATTAATGGCACTGCCAAGGTGGAGAGAAAGTCCCAGAAAATAGATATCATTATGGATGCAGCTCCTGGGACTGAAAGACTTCTCAGTGGAGGAGTTAAAATGGCCATTACCACAAGCCATTACCACCCTCTCAGGCCCTGGCCTAGAGCCTGAGATATGGAGTTTTGAAGTGGGAGTTGGTTTTGTACAATTTTTACTTGAATAGATTACATTAGTTTTCCCTATCACCTATGGATTTTCTTTTTTTCAACCCCTTCCAGTTGGTGGAGGTTTTTGGGTTATAATACACCTTTACATTTTAGTCATTTAGCAGACAGTAGCAACTAGGTCAAAGTACCTTGTTCAAGGGCACATCAGTAGATTTTTCACCTATTCAGCTCTGGACATTGAACCAGTGACCTTTTGCTTACTGGCCCAACACTCAGCTACCTGCTGCCATAAAACCCACAGCATAACTTTTTGTAGTGGGTCATGTGACCAGTCCAAATTTGCCTAGGTCAGTGAGACAGCCACAACCTTAAGCACTTTAACCTGTAGTCTTGTGGATAGGCTCAATAACATGCAACTCATCACCACAAGCTTCAGTGCCTACAAGCTTAGACAACAATCAATAGATTTTACAGGAAAGCATGAATGTCATTCGATATTCAATTATAGAGGTATTATTTACCATGGGCAGGCAAGCCGGGGTCTGGTAAAATTTGTGCCAATTACCAATGATCTACACAGTGGTCATAACCAATGGTGAACAGTTTCTAGTTGTCAATTTCAGGATCTGGATATTTCTGATGAGCCTATCAACTTACATCAATAATTAGGTATGATATAAAAACTTAGCTCTTTCAACAGACCTATGAGATGATGTGTCCTTTGAAACTCTCAGATGTGCAGCTTTAGTGTTTAAGACCTGACCCGTCCGGTCTCTCCTGGACTGCATCACCTTAGGTGACATTCCCGGGGAAAAGTGCCTCACAGTTCAACAGCCAAGTTGGCAATGCTATTAAGCTATGATTTACAACGTTTATTTGTCCAAATATGTAGGCTACTATGCCTTTACAATGCAGGGGCGCAGAGCAGCTCGCCATATAGCTTGATGGGAGGCATCGGATAAATTACTTCCCAGCAATTTCACACATTGTTATTTATGCAGTATCCTAGCCTTGATTGTCAGGGAAATGTTCTGTATAAGTATAGGCTACTTTGACTGGACAATTAGCCTACGATACAAAAAAGCTACTATTGAATAGACCTAAAGTATACCCTATCCATTTAGCGAAATTAATGATTGAAGACAGGATTTATGCAGTATTCCATGGTGTCCATCTCTATACCAGTGGTGTCAGTCAAGCTTGAGGCAGGACTCAAATGCTACTTTGAAATATCACATTTACATAAGTATTCAGACCCTTTACTCAGTACTTTATTGAAGCACCTTTGGTAGCAACTACAGCCTCGAGTCCTCTTTGGTATGACGCTACAAGCTTGGCACACCTGTATTTGGGGAGTTTCTCCCATTCTTCTCTGCAGAGCTCCCCAGTTTTCCTCCAAACATAACGATGGTCATTATGGCCAAACAGTCCTATTTTTGTTTCATCAGACCAGAGGACATTTCTCCAAAAGTACAATCTTTGTCCCCATGTGCAGATGCCAACCATAGTCTGGCTTTTTATAGAGGGTTTGGAGCGGTGGCTTCTTCCATGTTGAGCGGCCTTTCAGGTTATGTCGATGTAGCACTCGTTTTACTGTGGATATAGATACTTTTGTACCTGTTTCCTCCAGCATCTTCACAAGGTCCTTTGCTGTTGTTCTGGGATTGTCTTGCACTTTTCGCACAAAAGTACGTTCATCTCTAGGAGACAGAATGAGTCTCCTTCCTGAGCGGTATGACGGCTGCGTGGTCCCATGGTGTTTATACTTGCGTACTATTGTTTGTACAGATGAACGTGTTACCTTCAGCCGTTTGGAAATTTCTCCCAAGAATGAACCACACTTGTGGAGGTCTACATTTTGTTTCTGTGGTCTTGGCTGATTTCTTTTGATTTCCCCATGATGTCAAGCAAAGAGGCACTGAGTTTGAAGGTAGGCCTTGAAATACATCCACAGTTACACCTCCAATTGACTCAAATGGTGTCAATTAGCCTATCAGAAGCTTCTAAAGCCATGACATAATTTTCTGGAATTTTCAAAGCTGTTTAAAGGCAGTCAACTTAGTGTATGTAAACTTCTGACCACTGGAATTGTGATACAGTGAATTATAAATTAAATAATCTGTCTGTAAACATTTGTTGGAAAAATTACTTGTGTCATGCACAAAGTAGATGTCCTAACCGACTTGCCAAAACTATAGTTTGTTAACAAGAAATTTGTGGCGTGGTTGAAAAACGAGTTTTAATGACTCTCCAACCTAAGTGTATGTACTTCAACTGTAGGTACAGCAGAACCCCTTATTATATGGGACACTTTTAAATGTGCCTTTAGAGGCCATGCAATTCAGTACTTATCTCTAAAACAAAAGCAATTTCGGTTAAAAGAGTCCATATTAACAAAGGAAATGGAAGGACTAACAATACAGATAGATAGCAATAAAACTGTACCATTGAGGCTCAGAATAAGTTGGAAAAAAACCAAAAAGAATTGGAGGAACTTATTCAACAAAGATCAAGTGCTATACATATAAAGTGGACTGGATGGAATATAAAAATCTTCAACATAGAAATGCTACCAAAAATAATTTACTGAACTTGTCATCCATGATTCACCAAACAATATTTTGAACGAGGAAGTACTTTAAGCATATGTTTTCATTTCAGTCTCCTCCATCTCTACTAACCGAAGCTAATTGTGTGGATTCTCAATACCTTTTCTAACCTCTCTGGATTATATTACGTTTTGGAACACACACACACATTTTTCTTTTTACATTACCATGTAGTATACCAATAAAATGGTCTGACGGTGAGGTGGACAGACTCGGTATACATATCCCAAAAAGAAAGAAATGATCTCACTCCAATACATTTTAATATAAAGTAAGCAAAAATAGATACGATCTTGCTACCATGGAAAGAAAAATACCTGTCTATTTGTGGAAAAATCACCCTGATTAACTCTTCCCAGTTTACCGATTTGCTTATGGTCTTGCCTACACCTAGCGACCTGTTTAAAAAATTGTTTTGTTAAATTAAATGAGCAAAACATATTTAATTTTGTTTGGAATGGCAAGCCAGACAAAATTAGAAGGGACTATTTTTCATAATGAATATGAATTTGAGGGCAGAAATGATTAAATATTAAAGCAATAAACCTCTCACTAAAGGCTCAGTCATACAAAAGTTATTCTTAAATCCGACCCGGTTCTCTAATAAATTAGTAAGAATGTATCACCACATGTTCAAGAATGGCATTTTCCCCTTTATTCAGGTTACAACCTCTCACTTTCAGTTATTTGAAAATGAAATAATTACAAAATATCACTATTTTTAAAACAAGCCATAGAAAGTTGGTTGCAATTTCAGTTTAATCCACTGGAAAAGTCAGAACAAATAATAACAAATATTGTGGTTACTCAAATATACTAATTGATAAAAAAATATATACATATCTTTGTAAATTATATCATTAAATAGGACTGGTGGAATTATCATACATGCAGCTAACAAAAATATATGGGATTGAAAATTGTGAAAATTGTGGTAAATAAAAAAGTATACCAGTTCAATTTAAGGACCCCAAAAATTGACAGCTGTGCTATATAGATTACAAAATAGATTACATTACAAAAAAGAGATTTTCGATGTACCTATTCCATGGCACATGGTTTTTGAACTAATACGCAAAATGTATTCAAAAAGCCGGAATCAAAATTCTTGCAATATAATGTTATATAGAATGGGGGATACAACCTTCCCAGCTCTGCCGACTTTGCTGCGAAGAGAAAAGGTAATTAGATCATTTATTTTGGAACTGTATTTGCTTGTTTTTGGTCACAGGTCCAGGAATGGCTGAAGAATTGCAACATTTACCTGGAGTTAACTCTGCAGATAGCACTACTAGGTGATTTGAGAAGTCATAGTCAACAGATCAATAATATAGTAATACTTTTAGCATTTTTTAAAATTTAATTTACAATCTGTAGAAACTATGAGAATAGAAAGGTTCAGAACTTTTGTCACAGCACAGTTGAAAAATATATGGCAAATAGAAATCCAATATGGATGGTGTTAAGAGATAGATAGAATGGAGCTGAAGGGTGGGACTAATAACAAGATAACTAATGTAAAATATACTGTGTCTGTAAAATGTATATAGGTTCAGAACTTTTGTGAAACAGCATAGTTTAAAAATATATGGCAAATATAAATCAAATTGGATGGACATAAGAAATGGGTGAGGTTGAGGGTAGAGGAAGGACAGGACTAAAAACAAAATATAGCTATTGAAAAATATATTGTGTACATAAAATGTATATAGTATGTAGAAGCCTAAATGTTGTTGTTCATTAGTTTACTCCAATTACGCGAGGGGTATATGTAAGTGTATATGTACAGTACCAGTCAAAAGTTTGGACACACCTACTCATCCAAGGGTTTATCTTTATTTTTACTAAATTGTGGAATGAGGGCATCAAAACTATGAAGAAGCCCATATAGAATCATGTAGTAACCAAAAAAGTGTTAAACAAATAAAAATATATGTTATATTTTAGTCTTCAAAGTAGCCACCCTTTGCCTTGACAGCTTTGCAGTCTTGGCATTCTCTCCTGTCAGGTGGATGGATTATCTTGGCAAAGGAGAAATGGTGACTAACAGGGATGTAAACACATTTTGTGCACAAAATTGAGAAAACATTTTTTTGTGCATATGGAACATTTTCGGGATCTTGTTGCGTTTACAGTTTTGTTCAGTGTAATTTCTTCAACGTCATTATGGTGTCAAGGGCTATTATACTATTAATAAGATGCGCCCCCTGCTGGTGAAAGACATTACTGCTTTGCTAGGGACGTGCCATCGTAAACTTCTGTGTTTACAGTGGTTGTGAGCTATCAAGCCAGAGTTCCACTGTGCTTTTTACTGTTGGCATTTATTTTCCTTCAGCTGTCATTATATGAAACCTCCACATCTGGATCGTGGCGGTAGCAACAGGAAGAAGATAGAATAATTATCTTGGTCTTCTCGTGGCAAACTTGTCCAATCAAAGAACAACATGTTCTCAATTTACATCTATTCTACAGCACGCAGTCGAGGCGGTGAGTTTTAATTTCTGTAGAACGCTGTCAAACCTCAAAGAATGGTTCAATCGGGCCCAATTTGACGTTCAATATAAATTAGCCAAGTAGCTAGTTAGCTAACTGTACTGCAGTTACACATGTAATAGCCTAGCTAATTAGCGTAGCTCTGTTAACTTTGCCAGATGTGGGCCCGTCTGCTGCTAATGTTAACAACCGATGTCCTACAAAGCCTGGCAAGCTAAAGCTTTCCCTGTTTTCCGGGCTTGTTTTTGTTCAAGCAACGCGATTGAAATTATTCACGAAAGGTGTTAGCTAGCTAGCAATAGCATGCATTCATTCATTATTTGCTATCCTAATTGTTAGAACTGTTAGCTAACTAGCTATTTAATGCTAACTAGTGGCTAGCGTTAGCATATCTGACGTGTTGATGCTGATGAACTAACGAGTTGAGCTAGCTGCCGTACGTCTATGAATAGATAGCTGATTCTGATACGTCTCTGCAATCTGGTACCAGCCTTCTGCCTTATGGGCTTCCTGTATAGCGAGAAAGGCAAAGGAATTGTTGTGATGTAGACATGTTAGTTATTCAGCTGGTCGACGTTTCCATCTGTGGTGGATTTCTCCACAACCTTGTTAATGTGACTTCACTTATCGATGTTGTCCAAACAAGATTGACAGTAGAAAATAGCTACAGATTGTTACACTAGATATGATTTAAACAAAGATTTTTGGTATCCATTATTTGGAGTTACAGGATGGGCACTGACTTTACGACCAACCTTAACGTGTCAACTTGAATTGAGAACGAAGATAGTCTTATCTTCTAAAATGTCCGTGTCTAGATGCAGATGTTGTGTTTGAATTTAGAAAATGCTCCGTTAAAATCGTCTTTTTTTTGCTCCATGAAGTAATCCAACAATATGTACACCGCAATTTTGTCTATTTCAAATGATCTCACTTTGATCGAGACAGGTGAGCGTCATTATGACTGCAGCACTTTGGGGTGGACCCACCTGTCTCCTCTTCTGTTTCTTTGTGTGGCTTTCTGGCAGACTAGACGATGTGTTGCGTATTTCTGCCTTACGCAGGTTTGCCCATTTGCACCCCCCCCCCTCCCCGCAAAAAAGGGACATGGGAAAACCATCTAACCCAGCACCTAACAATATCTCCAAAACCACCACCCCATCCCACTACTTTGTCCCTAAACGACCCTACACCAGGTCATTGGCCTGGGCGGCTGGAACCCCTTCTCTCAAAACCTCCTGTAGAAGTACTAAAATCTCTCACCCCCAAATAATTATTTGCTGCTGCAACTTTTTTTTACCATATCTATCTTCTGCAATTTCTGCTCCATCAGCGCAGTGCTGTTTATCACCATGACTATAAACGCAAGAAATCCAACCTTACTAACACGCGTCCTTTTTGGATCATCCTCTTCAGGCCTACTCACTCGGGGGCTCCCAGTTCAATCACTCACCCTTGGGCTACCCTCTGGACATTCCTGCACAGCATGCCAATTGCACGCTCCCTCAATGTGAGAAATCTGTGGCGTTGTGTGTCAAACCTTCACATTTTAGACTGGCCCTTTGTCCCCAGCACAAGGTGCACCTGTGTAAAGATCATACTGTTTAAGGTAGCCTAGTGGTTAGAGCGTTGAACTAGTAACCGAAAGGTTGCGAGATCGAATCCCCGAACTGACAAGGTAAAAATCTGTCGTTCTGCCCCTGAACAAGGCAGTTATCCCACTGTTACGAGGCTGTCATTGAAAATAAGAATTTGTTCTTAACTGACTTGCCTAGTTAAATAAAGGCTAAAAAAAACATTTTAAAAATCAGCTTCTTGATATGTAGGGCCCTATGATTTCCGCGATGTGGAAAACTCAGAAGGAATTGCAGAAATTGATAATAAAATTATCAATTGTAAAAAGTGGAATATTTCAGAATTTTCCATATTTTGACTGAAATTGATTTTTTTTTTATATAAAAAAAAAACAGAAGTAGGCCTAATGATTGTAGTAACCTAAATGATTTCAGATTTGTAAAATTACAGACGAGTAGGCCTAGAGAAATAATTCAGTTTTCGATTGAGGTGTTTTGAGGGGGGGTTGGTCGTGCGTTGGAACCCTTACGTCAACCTCACAACTTGGCTGTCACTTTGAGAAACATGTCGAAGAGGCCGTCTGAGAGGGCCAAGTCGTAAAAAAAACCAAAATAATTTGACCCTAATCCCTAAATTCAGAGCAGAGCAATACCGAAAGGACTATTATGAGTCAGGCGATGAGCTGTTTTGCAAATTCTGTCAACATACTATTGATTGGACCCGTAAAAATACGTGTGATGACGACTTAAAGTCTAAAGCCCATGTGAAGAACAAGGAAAAGCACTGTGTTAGCCAGAGCATCCCTCTTAAAAAGACCATTACTAGTGCAAGCGCTTCAGCATATTCAAGAAAATAATTTATTCAGGACTTTGTGGCTGTGTGCACCGAGTCTGACATCCCCTTAGAAAAGCTGAAGCATTGCAAACAGGGAGGAGCGTTGCCCGAAAATGAGAGACGGCCTCCGTCAAACGTATGACTGCCATTCTACAGAAGATCTGTGGGAAGAAGTTTGTGGTGGTTGTTGACAAGACAACAGATGCAAGGGATTGCAGGGTTCTAAACATGAGTCATTGGTGAGTTAACTGAACAGCCTATTAATATACCGTTGCAATAGCCTACATTTACATTCTGCAATGTGAATTGGACGCATGCAAATTGTGATATTCTATCGTGAAATATAGCAATGCGTAATTTTAGCAGCTGTCTTCCTCTCCATCAAGCTAACAATCGCTGTATCTATATTGTGTTTACACTTAACATTTAAATAACACTTTTTTTTGTTCAAATATTATTTTAGGTTAAAACATAATTGAAGTTTTTCCTTATGTTTCATTGCAGGTGTTGAAAACCAGTACTTTCTGGTGGATGCCATTTTCATGGACAGATGCATCTACTCAACGTTTTCCCAAGTAATACTAGCCTCCCTCCACAGCAACAGTCTGAACCTGAATGATGCCTGGGCAGTGGTCACAGGTAATGCCTCCTACTGCCTGAAGGCATGCATGGGGGTTCTGAAAGGAGTGATGCCCAACAGTGTCCATGTAACCTGTCTCTGCCATGTCATCAATCTAGTGGGTGAGACCTGGCAACACTACAAATATTTCACATGTGACATGGATGAGATCTGTCTTCTTCAAGAAGCCTGCCAGAAAGAGATGAGTGAACTTCCTCATTATGAAGGAATTTGTGCTGGCCAAGGATCCCCTTGGAGCAGCATCCTCCAGATGGAATAACTGGTTTGAATCAGTGAAGTACCATGCAGTTCATCTGTACAGAGTTTTTGGTGGCAGAAAAGTCATCATCCCAGGCAGTCACGAACATCCTCAGCCAGCTGGAAACAGATGAGAAGGTTGCTGCATTGTCGCCTATATTCTTGCATTACTTTTTTTCAATTTATAATGAGACGCTTAGTAGGACTCTGTATTGAAGCACTTGTCTTGATAAAAAATAGTGCAATGTTGTGTTGCATCATTACAAATTTACTGTTATATCTTATTAAATTGTTTACTTTTTATTCATTCATTTATTAGACAGTCTTTCTGATGATACAATTAGAGTAAATTGTAAAACACAGAATTCAGAAAAATGAAAATGGAATTTTGAGAAAAAAATAAATGAATTTCATAGGGCCTTAGATATGCCACCCTGTCAGGTGGATGGATTATTTTGGCAAATAAGAAATTCTCACTAACAAAGATGTTAAGAAATTTGGGCACCAAATTTGAGCAAAATTAGATTTTTGTTCTATAAGATCTTTTATTTCTGCTCATGAAACATAGGACCAACACTTTACATGTTGCCTTTAATATTTTTGTTCAGTGTATTTAGCTATTAGCATGTATTAATGTTATTGTCATTTCCGATTAGCCTAAAATAACTTTCCATCGTCACTCGTGGAAAGCAAATGGCGGACTTGCACTTCATGGGGGTGCACAGTTGAGGAAACTAATGCTGCGTACTCCAGTTTGTAAACCGTCTCAAGCACTCAAAATTGGCTAGGATTCTCCTCTTTTCAATACTAGCCATGTAATATGAAAAGTTAAAAATATATATTCTTAGAATATACTTATTGACAAACTAAAGTGCTGTCAAGATCTCCCCTGAACACAGAATTTTTTAACCTTACAGATATATACACATCTGAGTTAGTTACCTCGCCCTCTTAGCCATTTAATCCCTCGTTCATTGAATGAGTGAATTTATTTTATAACGACATGAAAAGTATTTGGTTGTAATTGTAATGCTGCAGGGTGGCCAACCATCCTCCAGGAGATTCCAGGAGCGCTTCTGGGTGTGCGGGCTTTTGCTCTAGCCCTGCTCAAACACACCACATAAAAAATCAGCTGCTCAACAGGACCTTGATAAGCTGACTAGTAATGCTTGAGCTGACTTCTGCTTTCGGATAAGTAAAAAATCAGTCAAATCAAAAATCGAATCACATTTTATTGGTCACATACACGTGATCAAAAGCCTGCACACCCAGTAGCTCTCCAGATGGAGGGTTGATGGACTGCATATGTTTTATACAGTAGCCTATCAGTGCAGTATTTTACTTTGGGGGGGTTAAGTGTTTTAATCAAGGCGATAATGTATAATATATGGGATCAGAGACCGACAGCCTTCCATTTTCTGTACCAATGATAACAATGAAAGACTGAAAAGCATTTAAACATTTTCAACAATCTTGAATCATTTGTGTTATTTGTTTCCCCGATAAGTTGTTCTGATACGACCCATACCAGCTCACTGTCTGTCAACTGATTTAACATTTCCCAAATTGACCTTCTCCTGTAACATACAGTATATATATGTAACACATGTAGCCCTTTTTTCAGATTATTCTGTGAAGTGGTTCCTTGCATTATCCAACACAATTTTCAGTCACATTTTTAAGTGACTTCTGCTTTCGGATAAGTAAAAAATCAGTCAAATCAAAAATCAAATCACATTTTATTGGTCACATAGACGTGATTAGCACATGTTATTGCGGGTGCAGCAAAAATGCTTGTGCTTCTAGCTCCGACAGTGCAGTAATATCTAACAAATTACACAACATATACACACATCCTAAGTAGGAATGAATTAAGACTATATACATACAGTGGGGCAAAAAAGTATTTAGTCAGCCACCAATTGTGGAAGTTCTCCCACTTAAAAAGAGGAGAGGCCTGTAATTTTCATCATAGGTACACTTCAACTATGACAGGCAAAATAAAATAAAGAAAATCACATTGTAGGATTTTTAATGAATGTATTTGCAAATTATGGTGGAAAATAAGTATTTGGTCACCTACAAACAAGCAAGATTTCTGGCTCTCACAGACCTGTAACTTCTTTAAGAGGCTCCTCTGTCCTCCACTCGTTACCTGTATTAATGGCACCTGTTTGAACTTGTTATCAGTATAAAAGACACCTGTCCACAACCTCAAACAGTCACACTCCAAACTCCACTATGGCCAAGACCAAAGAGCTGTCAAAGGACACCAGAAACAAAATTGTAGACCTGCACCAGGTTGGGAAGACTGAATCTGCAATAGGTAAGCAGCTTGGTTTGAAGAAATCAACTGTGGGAACAATTATTAGGTAATGGGAAGACATACAAGACCACTGATAATCTCCCTCGATCTCGGGCTCCACGCAAGATCTCACCCCGTGGGGTCAAAATGATCACAAGAACAGTGAGCAAAAGTCCCAGAACCACACGGGGGGACCTAGTGAATGACCTGCAGAGAGCTGGGACCAAAGTAACAAAGCCTACCATCAGTAACACACTACGCCGCCAGGGACTCAAATCCTGCAGTGCCAGACGTGTCCCCCTGCTTAAGCCAGTACATGTCCAGGCCCGTCTGAAGTTTGCAAGAGAGCATTTGGATGATCCAGAAGAAGATTGGGAGAATGTCAGATGAAACAAAAATATAACTTTTTGGTAAAAACTCAACTCGTCGTGTTTGGAGGACAAAGAATGCTGAGTTGCATCCCAAGAACACCATACCTACTGTGAAGCATAGGGGTGGAAACATCATGCTTTGGGGCTGTTTTTCTGCAAAGGGACCAGGACGACTGATCCGCGTAAAGGAAAGAATGAACGGGCCATGTATCGTGAGATTTTGAGTGAAAACCTCCTTCCATCAGCAAGGGCATTGAAGATGAAACGTTGCTGGGTCTTTCAGCATGACAATGATCCCAAACACACCGCCCGGGCAATGAAGGAGTGGCTTCGTAAGAAGCATTTCAAGGTCCTGGAGTGGCCTAGCCAGTCTCCAGATCTCAACCCCATAGAACATCTTTGGAGGGAGTTGAAAGTCTGTGTTGCCCAGCAACAGCCCCAAAACATCACTGCTCTAGAGGAGATCTGCATGGAGGAATGGGCCAAAATACCTGCAACAGTGTGTGAAAACCTTGTGAAGACAGAAAACGGTTGATCTCTGTCATTGCCAACAAAGGGTATATAACAAAGTATTGAGATAAACTTTTGTTATTGACCAAATACTTATTTTCCACCATAATTTCCAAATAAATTCATAAAAAATCCTACAATGTGATTTTCTGTATTTTTTGTCTCATTTTGTCTGTCATAGTTGAAGTGTACCTATGATGAAAATTACAGGCCTCTCATCTTTTTAAGTAGGAGAACTTGCACAATTGGTGGCTGACTAAATACTTTTTTGCCCCACTGTATGGACGAGCGATGTCAGAGTGGAACGAACTAAGATACAGTAGAATAGTATAGAAAACAGTATATACATATGAGATGAGTAATGCCAGATATGTAAACGTTATTAAAGTTCCATTCCTTAAAGTGGTCAGTGATTTCAAGTTTATGCCTGTAGGCAGCAGCCTCTTAATGTGCTAGTGATGGTTGTTTAGCAGTCTGATGGCCTTGAGATAAACAGCTTCTTTCAGTCTCTTTGTCCCATCTTTGATGCATCTGTACTGACCTCACCTTCTGGATGATAGTGGGGTGAATCGGCAGTGGCTCAGTTGGTTGATGTCCTTGATTATATTTTTCGTCTTCCTGTGATATCGGGTGATGTAGGTGTCCTGGAGGGCGGGTAGTTTGCCTCCGGTAATGCGTTGGGCAGACCGCACCACCCTCTGAAGAGCCTTGCGGTTGCGGGCGGTGCAGTTACCGTACCAGGTGGTGACACAGCCGACAGGATGCTTTCAATTGTGCATCTGTAAAAGTTTGAGGGTTTTAGGTTACAAGCCATATTTCTTTAGCGTCCTGAGGTTGAAGAGGCCCTGTTGCGCCTTCTTCACGACACTGTCTGTGTGGGTGGTCCATTTCAGTTTGTCGGTGATGTGTACGCCAAGGAACTTGAAGCTTTCCACCTTCTCCACTGCGTTCCCGTCGATGTAGATAGCGGGATGCACCCTCTGCTGTTTCCTGAAGTCCACAATCATCTCCTTTGTTTTGTTGATGTTGAGTGAGAGGTTGTTTTCCAGGCACCACACTCCCAGAGCCCTCATCTCTTCCCTCTAGGCTGTCTCATCGTTGGTAATCAAGCCTACTACTGTTGTATCGTCTGCAAACTTGATGATTGAGTTGGAGGCGTGCTTGGCCACACTGTCATGGGTGAACAGGGAGTACAGGAGGGGGCTGAGCAGGCACCCTTGTGGGGCCCCAGAGTTGAGGATCAGCGAAGTGGAGGTGATGTTTCCTACATACCTGGGGGCGGCCCTACTTGTCCAAGTGGCTAAAAAAAGGTAATGTCAAGCCCTGTAGCCTATCGAACTGTTATGCAAGCAACTGCATATGCCTGTCAGATAACAACAGTGTGTGCGGCACAGCTGCTTGTGCAAACGAGAGATAGGCATATCTCTGTTCTATTTACATTTTGTACATCTGCGCGGCACCTTCAGCTTTCAGATGCTTGTAAAATTGCTTTCACTATGTCAAATCATAGGCTTTATTAGTTGAGTGACAAGCAATGTAATTTATTTGTCACTCAACTAATTGTAACTCAACTAATTGTTACCAATTGCGCTGTGGAAAATGTTTTTACCGGGAGTTGTGTAGCCTACCGGAGTGGACATAACTCCCATCCAAATGCTGACTGGGGTACAGTCATTCAGATTTTATTTAGATTGTTCAGGTTAACCATAAGAAATAGTTGAACAGTGTAATTTCATAAAGGACAGCAACACATTTTTTGGAGCTGAGCATGGTTGACGTGGGATAAACTCTCAGGAATATTCCAAATGGTCTAAACCATTCGCTTTTTAGAACTCCAAAGCTGCATTATATTAATTGGCTAAATGCCATGATCATTTCTAAAGATAGATATTGTCATAGAACTAGCTCACATTTCTTTATCTGCAAAAATACGTTAATCCGTTGGTGATGGTGATTTCAGATGAAAAGTGTGGGGACAAAAAGCATACATGTACTTAATGGTGTACATGCGCACAGTCGTGAAGAAGGCTTGACCTCACACACAAAATGCACACACATTTATACTGACTCATCGTACAGTGCATTTGGGAACGTAATTCAGACCCCTTGACTTTTTCCACATTTTCTTACGTTACAGCCTTTCTGTACCAAATATTAAGTTCTGCTTTTCTGATGTATCAAATACTTAATACTTATGCCATGCAATAAAATGCAAATGTCACACACACACACACACACACACACACAGCAGCAGATATACATTTAAAATGGAAAATGTATTTGTTCATGCAGAAAAAAATTGTCCATCAATTTGTTCCCTAATCAAACTGAATTGTTTAAAACTAAAGCGTATTGTTCCTGTATCGGAGCCCTTGTATGGATGCATATCAAATCGTTCATGAAAGGAGATATGCATATCCCTAGTACCTATCCTGTAACGGCCAGTAATGAATACCAGAAATCTTTGGTTAAATCACATTATTGGGTGTAACAATCTGTAGCTAGGTAGAAAAGTGATTTATACGGTTTTTAAGACACTACAGTTGGAGGCTACAAGGAGTAGGCCTACATGTCCATTGTGCAGAGAGAGTGAAAACATCTCAAGCAGAGTACATTTTTGTGCATCTTGCCTGGACGAGAGTGCATGCTTTACACACAAACTGTCTATAGGCCTATAATAGCCCAATAATGGACTAAAGGAGTGCTAATTATGTCCTAGCTATCTGCATCTCCAAACACCTGTGTGTAAACGGAAGACGGACACCACAAACGTGTTGTCAGTCACAGAGCTCATTCTGACAGAGCTCCAGTGTTCCTCTGGAGATGGGAGAAACCTACTGTTCACTGTGTTAACCAGTTTTAACACAGTTGCAGCCAACAATATTTTTTCACTGACAACACGTTTGTGGCGTCCGTCTTCCGTTTACACTCGTTCGGTGACGCAGATAGCTAGGGCGTAATTAGCACAGCTATGACTATCTTCCGTCTGTTTTCTCTAAACAAGCGCTGGTAACATGGAAATATGGCCGTGTGAAAACCCTAACCCTTTTAACGTCCAGAACGAGCGTCGGGTCTCTTAACAAAACTCCTCCGTCCAGAAAATACTACCATCAATAGGCACTAAAGGTAGTTTGTGTGCCTGAATGGGTTAGGCCTAGAGTAGAGATGTCTAAACTAATTAAGCAAACACTGGACTTATCCCATCCTCATATCACAGTCTTGTGTGGTAAACATGCTTTTGATTGAATCTCTCCGTTTCAGGTTGCGCCTTCACTGCCCTTGCAGGAGGACTTTGTGTATCACTGGAAGGCCATCACACATTACTACATAGAGACATAGGGTAATAAACAGCACCTAATAGAAATCCAGTGAGTTTCAAATCACTGTAAACATACATGGAGAATAGATGTTATTAATTATGTATTACCTGTAATGACATTGTGCATCGAAAGCAATGTTTGCTTGTTTATTTCTACCTTGTCAGATGACAAAGACCCAGTGACAGACACCAACATCCCGTCTCATCTGGAGCTGATTGCTGGACATCCTGACGCAGGAGGAGTCAGAGAGAGAGTCTGGAGAGACTGGGCCATGCATGGAGTACCTGCTGCACCACAAGATCCTAGAGACCATCTACACCCAGGGCAAGGCAGATGTAAGGGGAACAATGCCATTTTCACACTCATGCCAACTCATACCACACTGTGCTGTCTTGGATATTTTATTTTCACATTGTCCTTTTCAGCAACTTTAGTGGATGCGTAACCAGGCTAGCACAGTACAGCAAGACTTGGCTCAGTAGTGTCAAAAGAGTAAAATACCTCACTGCGCTCTATTGGGTAGTTAGCCTATACCAAACCATGTACGAAATACCAGATCATGTATGAAAAGTACCACAATGTTTCTTCATCTTAATCTAGTGGTGTTTTGCCGCCAGCAGTGTCCTCCGGGAATGAAGCAACAGGTCCTGAGTTTCTACACCAAGCTGCTAGGATGCATTCGCCAGCCTGTTCTACCCCACATCAATGTCCATAGACCTGTACTGGTGAGATCCCAGAAGTTCTCATGTAACATGTAGATATATTTACCAGGGTTGGGTGATATTATGATAGCATACAGTGGGTCCTCAACTAAAAGTTTTGAGATTATGCTGCGGGATTTAGAGGTAATTTAGTACGGTACCCTGTGTACCTGCTTCATTGCTCCAGACCCTGGAGCAAGCGGGAGTTAGAGCACTAATTATGCTTTTGGGTCCTAAGGTGCTAATATATCACTAACTGACAATGAATGGGCGATATAAACCAAATAGAAACTGATAATTGTGCACGTCTTCAAAGTTGAATTTCAATTAACTGAATGATGAGGATGAAGAAGGTGATTGAATTTAGAACAATAATGTAAGAATTGCTATTCCTCTGTCCTGCATGTTTACACCCTTGTTTCTACTCGTCAATATTACTTACTAAAACTGTTGTTACACTAAGGTTTTTATTCTAGGCGAAACGAAAAAGGTCAATTATATTCCATGATATTCTTAAGATATGTGTTGACTGAATATAATCAAAGGATGTCTGCTAAATAATCAAGTTGATGGCGCAGTCATATAGCCCCGGCACCTACATAAAGCTGAGTGACTCAGCTTTGGATCAAAATAAATAAGTTCCAACATTCTTTCTGATACTCTTTAATAAAGACATTTTTTGGTTATTTTCATAGCCCATTATGGGTTGTTAGCAGGACAATAGACTCTTTCCAACACCTCTCTGTATTTTGATACTTTGTGCAAGGCAATTGATCAGCATTAAAAACTTTGAAATCATCTCCACAATATCACTATGGTTTTAAACAAGCCATAGAAAGTTGCTTGCAATTTCAGTTTAGTCCACCAGAAAAGACAGAACAAATAATATAACAAATATTGTGGTTAAACTCAAATAAATATACTAATTGGTTAAAACAAAACATTGGCTGTACTAGATTTTCCGTTCATCCTGAAGGCCCTAATCTCCTCACTTAAATTAATAGAGATCCTGGTCATGTTGCTACAGTATGCTGTTACAGCATAATCAAAGTGAGGACAAATCGGCGATCTGCTGTATACCGTAATTGCTGGACTATTAAGCGCACCTGAAATATAAACCGCACCCACTGAATTATTAAAAAATATGTATTTTGTACATAAATAAGCCGCACATGTCTATAAGCCGCAGGTGCCTACCGGTACATTGAAACAAATTAACTTTACACAGCCTTTAAACGAAACACGGCTTGTAAAACAAAAATAAATAGGCTTTAACGAAACACGGCTTGTAACAAAAATTAAAACAGTAGCCTACCAAGAATGTCATTGGTCACTAATCTTCCTCCTCCTGTGCACTGAAACCACTGAAGTCATCTCCTTCGGTGTCGGAGTTGAATAGCCTCAGAATTGCTTCATCCGATGTTGGATCGTTTTCATTGTCGCTCTCGTCACTTTCATCCGGAGGCAAATACCCCGCTGAGCTCATGCTACCCCTTCAACACGCAGAAGTCCAGCCTTTCGAAATCCGTTGATGATAGTGGATTTTTTGCTTTAAATGCTTTATTCAAATGTTTAAAGTGCATGTGGGCAACCTCATGCAACCGCAAAATGTCGGATAAACCATATACGGTTCTGTACGGTTCTGTATTTCTTCATCAGCATCTTTATGCTTTCGTTAATGAAAAAATACTCTTTCAAAAAGCAAATGTTTATTTCGTTATGGATCCATAACAAATTATTTGATGGGATTAAATATCACTGAATGACAGATTGGAAAAAGTAGGCTAATGAAGGTAAACAAAGTGTTGCTTACTGGAAATTTCAGTCTCTCGATGTGCAAAACTGATAGAGACATACCCCAAGCGACTTACAGCTGTAATCGCAGCAAAAGGTGTCGCTACAAAGTATTAACTTAAAGGGGCTGAATAATTTTGCACGCCCAATTTTTCAGTTTTTGATTTGTTAAAAAAGTTTGAAATAACCAATAAATGTCGTTCCACTTCATGATTGTGTCCCACTTGTTGTTGATTCTTCACAAAAAAATACAGTTTTATATCTTTATGTTTGAAGCCTGAAATGTGGCAAAAGGTCACAAAGTTCAAGGGAGCCGAATACTTTCGCAAGGCACTGTAGATAGATGTGTGTGTACATACATTCTGTTGAAGTCGGAACTTTAAATACACTTAGGTTGGAGTCATTAAAACTTGTTTTTCAACCACTCCACCAATTTGTTGTTAAACTATAGTTTTGGCAAGTCGGTTAGGACATGTATCTACTTTGCATGACACAAGTACTTTGTTTCCAACAATTGTTTACAGATAGATTATTTCACTTACTGGACTCACTGTATCACAATTGCAGTGGGTCAGAAGTTTACATACACTAAGTTGACTGTGCCTTTAAACAGCTTGGAAAATTCCAGAAAATGTCATTGCTTTAGAAGCTTCTGATAGGCTAATTGACACCATTTGAGTCAATTGGAGGTGTACCTGTGGATGTATTTCAAGGCCTACTTTCAAACTCAGCGCCTCTTTGCTTGACATCATGGGAAAATCTAAAGAAATCAGCCAAGATCTCAGAAAAAAAGTAGACCTATATATATATATATATATATATATACACATATGTATATATATGTGTGTGTGTGTGTGTGTATATATACAGTCATGGCCAAAGGTTTTGAGAATGACACAAATATTAATTTTCACAAAGTCTGCTGCCTCAGTTTGTATGATGGCAATTTGAATATACTCCAGAATGTTATGTAGAGTGATCAGGTGGATTGAAATTAATTGCAAAGTCCCTATTTGCCATGCAAATGAACTGAATCCCCCCCAAAACATTTCTACTGCATTTCAGCCATGCCACAAATGGATCAGCTGACATCATGTCAGTGATTCTCTCGTTAACACAGGTGTGAGTGTTGACGAGGACAAGGCTGGAGATCACTCTGTCATGCTGATTGAGTTTGAATAACAGACAGGAAGCTTCAAAAGGAGGGTGGCGCTTGGAATCATTGTTCTTCCTCTGTCAACCATGGTGACCTGCAAGGAAACATGTGCCTTAATCATTGCTTTGCACAAAAAGGGCTTCACAGGCAAGGATATTGCTGCCAGTAAGATTGCATCAACCATTTATCGGATCATCAAGAACTTCAAGGAGAGTGGTTCAAATGTTGTGAAGAAGGCTTCAGGGCGCCCAAGAAAGTCCAGCAAGCGCCAGGACCGTCTCCTATGTTGATTCAGCTGTGAGATCGGGGCACCACCAGTACAGAGCTTGCTCAGGAATGGCAGCAGGCAGGTGTGAGTGCATCTGCATGCACACTGAGGCAAAGACTTTTGGAGGATGGCCTGGGTGTCAAGAAGGGCAGCAAAGAAGCCACTTCTCTCCAGGAAAAACATCAGGGACAGACTGATATTCTGCAAAAGGTACAGGGATTGGACTGCTGAGGACTGGGGTAAAGTCATTTTCCCTGATGAATCCCCTTTCCGATTGTTTGGGGCATCCGGAAAAAAGCTTGTCCGGAGAAGACAAGGTGAGCGCTTACCATCGCTACTATGTCATGCCAACAGTAAAGCATCCTGAGACCATTTGTGTGTGGGGTTGCTTCTTTGCCAAGGGAGTAGGCTCACTCACAATTTTGCCTAAGAACACAGCCATGAATAAAGAATGGTACCAGCACATCCTCCGAGAGCAACTTCTCCCAACCATCCCAGAACAGTTTGGTGACGAACAATGCCGTTTCCAGCATGATGGAGCACCTTGCCATAAAGGCAAAAGTGATAACTAAGTGGCTCGGGGAACAAAACATCGATATTTTGGGTCCATGGCCAGGATACTCCCCAGACCTGAATCCCATTTGGAACTTGTGGTCAATCCTCAAGAGGCGGGTGGACAAACAAAACCCCACAAATTCTGACAAACTTCAAGCATTGATAATGCAAGAATGGGCTGGCATCAGTCAAGATGTGGCCCAGAAGTTAATTGTCAGCATGCCAGGGCAGATTGCAGAGGTCTTGAAAAAGAAGGGTCAACACTGCGAATATTGACCCTTTGCATCAAGTTCATGTAATTGTCAATAAAAGCCTTTGACCGTTATGAAATGCTTGTAATTATACTTCAGTATTCCATAGTAACATCTGACAAATATCTAAAGACACTAAAGCAGCAAACTTTATGGAAATGAATATTTGTGTCATTCTCAAAACTTTTGCCCACTTATAAAACTTTTTCTATTGAACATGCCATACAAATAAAGGCATTTTAATTAATTATATGAAGAATAGTACCTTCTGACGAAGAGTACCTTTTACCAAAGAGTACCTTCTGTCTACCAAAATGTACTATTGTGTACCATAGTAGCGCTTACCTTCCTCCTTTTTCAATTTGCTCAGCATATGTGGGAACTTCAAGACTGTTGGAAAAGCATTCCAGGTGAAGCTGGTTGAGAGAATTCCAAGTGTGTGCAAAGCTGTCATCAAGGCAAAGGGTGGGTACTTTGAAGTAAATAAAAATGTAGGTGTGTCCAATCTTTTGACTAGTACTGTTAATATGTTTTTAATAAACCAAAAAAATAATTTGGATGTACACTTATATGACCAAAAATATGTGTACAACTGCTGGGTATTAATATGGAGATCGTCCCCCATTTGCTGCTATAACAGCCTCCACTCTTCTGGGAAGGCTTTCCACTAGATGTTGGAACATTGCTGCTGGGACTTGCTTTCCATTCAGCCATAAGAGCAGTAGTAAGGTCGGGTACTGATGTTGGGCAATTGGGCCTGGCTCGCAGTCGGCGTTCCAATTCATCCCAAAGGTGTTCAATGGGGTTGAGGTCAGGGCTCTGGGCAGGCCAGTCAAATGCTGTAGCGTTAAGATTTCCATTCACTGGAACTAAGGGGTCTAGGCCGAACCATGAAAAACAGCCCCAGACATTATTCCTCCTCCACCAAACTGCATTCGGGCAGGTAACGTTGTCCTGGCGTCTGCCAAATTCCGATTCGTCCGTTGGACTGCCAGATGGTGAAGCGTGATTCACCACTCCAGAGAACGCGTTTCCACTGCTCCAGAGTCCAATGGCGGCAAGCTTTACATAACTGCAGCCGACGCTTGGCATTGTGCATGGTGATATAAGGCTTGTATGCAGTTGCTCGGCCATGGAAACCTATTTCATGACAAAGTTTTTGTGCTGACGTTGCTTCCATAGGCAGTTTGGAACTCCGTAGTGAGTGTTGCAAATGAGGACAGAGGATTTTTACGCGCTTCAGCACTCAGCAGTCCCGTTCTGTGAGCTTGTTTACCACTTACCTGCTGAGCCAATGTTGCTCCTAGACGTTTCCACTTCACAATAACAGCAATTACAGTTGACCTGGGCATCTCTAACATGGCAGAAATTTGACAAACTGGCTTTTTTGAAAGGTGGGAGCCTATGACGGTACCACTTGAAAGTCACTGAGCTCTTCAGTAAGACCATTTTACTGCCAATGTTTGTCTATGGAGATTGCATAGCTATGTGCTCGATTTTATACACCTGTCAGCAACTGGTGTGGCTGAAATGGACATATCCACATACTTTTGTGTATATTTAAACAAATGTGCATGTTTAAGACAATTTTTTCTTCTATTAAAATAGAAAGGTCACTGCTATACAGCAGTGACCTTTCTATTTTAATAGAAGAAAAAATTGTCTTAAACATGCACATTTGTTTGTCAACATTTCCAACTTTTCTGGACCTGCTGCTGGGTATAAATGCATGCATATCATTTATAGTAATGAGGAAAGCAGCCTCTTTCCTAGCATAGTCCCAGATCAGTTTGTGCGGTCTGGCTAACTCCTACGGCCATTGTCACGCAAATGACCATAGGAATTGGGAAGATGGGCTAAACAGATCTGGAACCAGGCTCTCTTCCCATCCATAATGATTTCTTAGCTGTCAGCACTGCTCCTCTTCTGAAGACACTGACAGGGAAATAAAACAATGCCTTACTTCACACTGTGGTTCTCAATGACAACATTTAAAAATAGACAATTGTTTCCCTGCTTGGGTTTGTTTGTTACACAGGATGCACTCTCTTTTGTGTTTGATTTGTGAAGGTATACAGGACTTGTAACAGCAATTACAGTTATTATAATTTGTCTGGGCAAGATTCTAGCAGTATTATTATCGCAAAATCTGATGCCAACTTATTTTGTTTCCTTTCCTGTTATGTATCACCTTAGACCTTAAAAAACATCATACCCCATTTCACTCCATGTTAAGCAGCAATGGAGTTAACGATTAAATGCAAAGATTTACTGTATATCTTTGATTAAAAAAATATTTGCTGCATTTAATCGTTAAAACCTCCATGGAGTGAAATGGGGTATGATGTTTTTTAAATTGGTTTGATGACAAGTATGATTTCTTCAGTGATTAGTGCAATGCTATTTAAATGTAAGAAATTGAATGCTCATTCCTCATCATGCCTCTCGATGCCTATGATCAGTGTCGAAGGTGACTATCTCTGATGGGTGGGTTATTTTCTACAGTTTCTCTCATGCACATCACATCTTTTTCTCGCATCTGCCATTTCTGCTTTATGCCTGCTACTTTTCGGTGTGTATTATAAATCATACAGGACATTATGGCTAACATTTTCCGTCCCCAATAAAGAGCGCTTTCATCAAGTTGTTTGGTTGTTATTGCTGAATGAAATTGTGGGATTATGGACAAAATACATTCAAAAGGTTTAATTTGGTTTTTATTACAAAAGTTTTGGACATTTAGACATTTAGATTCAAAAGTACTAAAACAAACCATTTATATTTTGCCATGACTGAGTGGACTGCACATTCCATTTATTCATAATCTCCTTTAAAATGCACTATTCTTATGTTTTTAAGAACTATTGGAGGGACCTGAGTATCTGATATAACAAGTGTCAACTTCTAAAACACACAAGAGACTTTGGACGGGATTCAATCCAAAACCACGCTATAGCACGCTTGACATTTAAATATTTTCTCCAATTGAGCCAACATCTGCGAACACAGTAAGTGCCTGTAAAATACACATGGTCTTCAAACGCGACCGGATTGGTTCCTGGTCTTTGCAACTTCAGGAAAATAAAATATAAGCATTGCATGACCCTGCTCAACAGATCTTGTCAGCCCAGTCCATACACAATAAAAAACTGACTTCATAAAGACTCCACTGACTGGTGAAACAAATTTGTAGTTTGGGAGAAAAACATGACAGTTTCAATATACAGTATAAGGTAAGGGCCAAGGCTCTTGTGATGGTTTGCAGAATAAAGATGTTTAAATTCCCTTCATGTAAACATAAACCCACACTTATGAAAGAGGCATTGTGGTATATAAAAATAAAATGGTGCTTTCACTACACCCAATCCACCATAACTTCTCCAAATAAATACTATGAAATTATGGATATAACCGCTTTCTTTAATGCTTGTTTGGGGTTGACAGTAAATGTATAACTTTATGAAGTACTCTTTAAAACATTTTTCCTCAACACAGTTAAACAAATACAAGCAAATACCAGTATAGTATGTGTACACTCCATGGACAAAAGTATGTTTGATGAGCAGGTGTCCCATCTCATTCCAACATCATGGGCATTAATATGGAGTTGGTCCCCCCTTTGCTGCTATAACAGCCTCCACTCTTCTGGGAAGGCTTTCCACTAGATGTTGGAACATTGATGCAGGGACTTACTTCCATTCAGCCATAAGAGAATTAGTGAGGTCGGGCACAGATGTTGGGTGATTATTCCCACAGTCGGCATTCAAATTCATCCCAAGGTGTTCAATTGGGGTTGAGGTCAGGGCTCTGTTCAAGCCAGTCAAGCTTTTCCACACCGATCTTGACCTTGCTTTGTCCACAAGGGGCATTGTTATGCTGAAACAGGAAAGGGCCTTCCTCGAACTGTTGCCACAATGTTGGAAGCACAGAATCGTCTAGAATGTCATTGGCTATAGCGTTAAGATTTCACTTCACTGGAATTAAGGGGCCTAGCCCGAACCATGAAAAACAGCCCCAGACTATTCCTCCTCCACCAAACTTCACAGTTGGCACTATGCAATCGGGCAGGTAGAGTTCTCTTGGCATCCGCCAAACCCAGATTAGTCTGTCGGACTGCCAGATGTTGAAACGTGATTTATCACTCCGGGGAACGTGTTTCCACTGCTCCAGAGTCCATTGGCGGCGAGCTTTACACCACGCCAGTTGATGCTCAGCATTGCACATGGTGATCCTAGGCTCGTGTGTGGCTGCGTGGCCATGGAAACCCATTTCATGACCCATTCAGCTCCCGACGAACCGATCTTGTGCTGTGGCAGTTTGGAACTCGGTAGTGAGGACAGACGATTTTTATGCGTTACACGCTTCGGCACTCGGAGGTCCCATTCTGTGAGCTTCTGTGACCTACCAATTAGCAACTGAGCCATTGTTGCTCCTAGACTTTTCCACCTCACAATAACAGCACTTACAGTTGACCGGGCAGCTCTAGCAGGGCAGATATTTGATGAATTGACTTGATGGTGCCACGTTGAAAGTTACTGAGCTATTCAATGCGGGCCATTCTACTGCCAATGTTTGTCTATGGAGATCTCATGGCTGTGTGCTCGATTTAATCCGCCTTTCAGCAATGGGTGTGTCGGAAATAGTCGAATCCACTATTTTGAAGGGATGTCCACCTACTTTTGGCTATGTAATGTAAAATGGTCCAGAGGCAATAGAATGACAGATTGATTGATTAACCATGTTACTGTATAAGCAGACCTGGGTCCAAACACTATTTGAAGTCATTTTAAATACTTAAGTTGTGCTTGAGTGAGCTTGCCTGTTGCGATGGAACCAATAGAAAAGTCCCATAAGTGCAAAGCACACCCACCTAGCACTCCAGACAGGCGAACGCAAATGCTTAAAGTATTTGAAAGATACTATGTATAATACCTGAACCCAGGTATGGTTAAAAGGACACTAACAAACCCATCATACAGTAGTGACACCTATAGAACGTGGATAGACCCTTTTTATTTCAGTTTATGAGAATAGCAGAAAACCATTGAAAATGACAGCGTTTTATCTTGGCATTATGTCTTAAACGGCACAGGAGTAGAGGTCGTCACAGGTCCGTTTGGACCCAATATACCAGAGCCCCGCCCCGGGCCCCATTGGGTTCGGGTCTGAAATTCTAACTTGTCCCTCTGGTCCTGTTTAATTGTTATCGGGCCTATGTAACTACAGCTGATAGATCCGACCACTGCTCTGCATAGCCTATAGCAGTGGTTCCCAACCAGGGGTACAAGGACTCCTGGGGGTACGTGGCCTAGCCACAGGGGGTAGTTGAAAAGACTCACGAGACCATATGCTTACTGGTAAAATGCACATGATGGGGTACTTCAGTGGTACTCCGGTCGGGTCTAGGTTGAGTTGTCCTCTGGTCCATTCGGGTTCAGTCTGATTGTTCTCGTATCCGGGTCCCCATGCATTTTTAGTTATCCATTCTGGTCGGTTCTGATTGTCCTCGGGTCCAGGTCCAACTTTTTGGACCTGTGAATACCTCTACACAGGAGCTTGCCAGTGTCCTGCTCACATCTGCCCTGTTTAGAGAACATAACAGTATCTTTCAGTAGCCTACATGGCAATACAGGCACCAGTAGATGCAATCCTTCAGCAAGGCAAGGGATCATTGTGGATCACTCTAGAAAGAATTCATCACTAGGGAAAATGCATTTCTTCACCACTATCATTGTCAGTTTGGCACAAGCTGGTTTGTATTTCAAAATGCAGGATCATTACATTATCCAACTAGCTCATTATTTAAACATTTTTATCATGCCCGTTTCAAGTTTATCCTACTCAATATTCATGTTTATACTTTAAGATTCATAAATTAATGTAAAAATAGTTATTGAAATCAAAATACTACTCATTACAGATCAAGCAGGAAGTCCAGTAAGTGGCTGTTTCAGACTATTTTATTTAGTAAGGTTTAGCCAACTCGTTAATCCTGCTTTAAGAAATACCCTCAGATGTCAAAATGGAAAACGTCAACAAATATCCAGCGTCTTTGCACTGACTTGTAAAGAATAAATTGTCCTGGATGTCAATTCCCATCCGCATATATAAATCAACATAATATGCACGAATATTACATTCATTTACATACATAGTGTGTAAATAATTTATTTATATGCAAATTAGTTGCATATACATATATATATACACACACACACACACAAAACAACTAAATAGAAAACAACTACATGCCGTCGCACAAACAGGCTAAAAATACAATTTGATTCAATTAAAAAAATTATGTACATTTCCAAATGCCTTTAACCTCACAATGTCCCGCATTCCCCACCCATTTATAAATCACACACACACACACACACACACACACACACACACATTCAGACAATTAATGTATCTTTGGCTGACGTGTGAAGCTGCAGCACCTGCATCGTGTTCACATGGCAATTACTTACAGATCTTCCTAAAAAAGATAAACAAAAAGAAAAAACACCCAATAGAAAAGGGGATGTAGTGAATACCTCAATTCCTTCCTCTGCTTTAGTGAATGAATACATATGTTTTTTCAAACATCTACTAACATACAAGGGTTAACAACACACACCCTTCCATGCTTGTGTACAGTGCATTCGGAAATTATTCAGACCCCTTGACTTTTTTCACATTTTGTTACATATTCTAAAATTAATCAAATAACCATTTTCCATCAATCTATAAACAATACCCCATGATGACAAAGCGAAAACAGGTTTTTTGATTTTTTGACTTATTTACCTAAATATGCAGACCCTTTGCTAGGAGACTCGAAATTGAGCTCAGGTGCATCCTGTTAACATTGATCATCCTTGAGATGTTTCTACAACTTGGAGACCACCTGTGGTAAATTCATTTGATTGGACATGATTTGGAAAGGCACACACCTGTCTATATAAGGTCCCACAGTTGACAGTGAATTATCAGAACAAAAACCAAGCCATGAGGTCGAAGAAATTGTCTGTAGAGCTCTGAGACAGGTCACTCTGTGGAGATGGGAGAACCTTGCAGAAGGTCTCTGCAGCACTCCACCAATCAGGCCTTTATGGTGGAATGGCCAGACTGAAGTCACTCCTCAGTAAAAGGAACATGACAGCCCACTTGGAGTTTGCCAAATGGCACCCAAAGGACTCTCAGACCATGAGAAACAAGATTCTCTGGTCTGATGAAACGAAGATTGAACTATTTGAATTGAATGAATGCCAAGTATCACCTCTGGAGGAAACCTGGCACCATCCCTACGGTGAAGCATGGTGGTGGCAGCATCTGTGGGGATGTTTTTCAGCGACAGGGACTGGGAGACTAGTCAGGATCGAGGCAAAGATAAACAGAGAAAAGTACAAAGAGATTGTTGATGAAAACCTGCTCCAGAGTGTTCAGGACATCAGACTGGGGTGAAGATTCACCTTCCAACAGGACAACGACCCAAAGCACACAGCCAAGACAACACAAGAGTGGCTTCGGGACATGTCTCTGAATGTCCTTGAGTGGCCCAGCCAGAGCCCGGACTTGAACCCGATCGAACATCTCTGGAGAGACCTGAAAATAGCTGTGCAGCGACACTCCCCATCCAACCTGACAGAGGTTGGATGAGGAGAATGGGAGGATCTTCAGAGGATCTGTGGGGAAGAATGGGAGATACTCTCCAAATACAGGTGTGCCAAGCTTGTAGTGTCATACCCAGGTAAAGGTTCTGAATACTTACACTACCATATAAAAGTTTGGGGTCACTGAGAAATGTCCTTGTTTTTGAAAGAAAAGCAAATTTGTTGTCCATTAAAATAACATACATTTGATCAGAAATACAGTGTAGAAATTGTTAATGTTGTAAATGACTATTGTAGCTGGAAACGGCTGATTTTGTACGAAATATCTACATAGCTTGTACAAAGGCCCATGATCAGCAAACATCACTCCTGTGTTCCAATGGCATATTGTGTTAGCTAATCCAAGTTTATCATTTTAAAAGGATAATTGATCATTAGAACACCCTTTTGCAATTATGTTAGCACAGCTGAAAACTGTTGTCCTGATTAAATAAGCAATAAAACTGGCCTTCTTTAGACTAGTTGAGTATCTGGACATCAGCATTTGTGGGTTCGATCACAGGCTCAAAATAGCCAGAAACAAAGAACTTTCTTCTGAAACTCGTCAGTCTGTTCTTGTTCTGAGAAATGAAGGCTAAATTTCCAAGAAACTGAAGATCTCGTACAACGCTGTGTACTACTCCCTTCAGAGTACAGTGCCAACTGTCTCTAACCAGAATAGAAAGAGTGGGAGGCCCCAGTGCACAACTGAGCAAGAGGACAAATATATTAGAGTGTCTAGTTTGAGAAACAGACACCTCACAAGTCCTCAACTGGCAGATTTATTAAATAGTACACGCAAAACACCAGTCTCAATGTCAACAATGAAGAGGCGACTTCGGGATGCTGGCCTTCTAGGCAAAGTTGCAAAGAAAAAGCAATCTCTCAGACTGGCCAATAAAAAGAAAAGATTAAGATGGGCAAAATAACACAGACACTGGACAGAGGAAGATTGGAAAAAAGTGTTATAGACAGACAAATATAAGTTTGAGGTGCTTGGATCACAAAGAACATTCGTGAGATGCAGAAAAAATGAAAAGATGCTGGAGGACTGCTTGACGCCATCTGTCAAGAATGGTGGAGGCAATGTGATGGTCTGCTGGTGCTTTGGTGGTGGTAAAGTGGGAGATTTGTACAGCGTAAAAGGGATCTTGAAGAAGGAAGGCTATCACTCCATTTTACAATGCCATACCCTGTGGACCGCGCTTAATTGGAGCCTCCTCCTCCACAAGTGAAATATAGTGAAACACAGCTTAGCCTTTTGTTAATCACCCTGTCATCTCAGATTTTGAAATTATGCTTTACAGCCAAAGCAAGACAAGTGTTTGTGTAAGTTTATCGATAGCCTAGCATAGCATTATGTCCAGCTAGCAGCAGGAAGCTTGGTCACGAAAATCAGAAAAGCAATCAAATTATCTTTGATGATCTTCGAATGTTTTCACTGACGAGACTCCCAGTTAGACAGCAAATGTTCCTTTTGTTCCATAAAGATGATTATTATACCCCAAATTCCTCCGTTTGTTTGTCACGTTATGTTGAGAAATCCACCGGAAATAGCGGTCACGACAACACCGGAAAAAATTCAAATTATATCCATAATATCGACAGAAACATGGCAAACGTTTTTTATAATCAATCCTCAAGGTGTTTTTCAAATATCTATTCGATAATATATCAACCAGGACAATTGGCTTTTCAGTAGGAGCGAGAGGGAAAATGACTACCTCTGTCTTTTACGCAAGAATCACTCTGAGAGCCCTCAGCTGGCCACTTACGCAATGTAGTCGTTTACACTCATTCTTCAACATAAAGGCGTGAAACTATGTCACAATGCTGTAGACACCTTAGGGAATACGTAGAAAAGGGAAACTGGTTGATATCCCTTTCAGTGGCCAATAGGGGAACATAGGAACACAACGGTTTCAAAACATGAGTCACTTCCTGATTGGATTTTTCTTAGGCTTTTCCCCTGCAATATCAGTTCTGTTATACTCACAGACAATATTTTGACAGTTTTGAAAACTTTAGAGTGTTTCCTATCCTAAGCTGTCAATTATATGCATATTCTAGCATCTGGTCCTGAGAAATAGGCGGTTTACTTTGGGAACATTATCTTTCCAAAAATAAAAACAGTGCCCCCTAGTTTCAAGAGGTAGGGAGCAGCTTCACCTTATGGTACGTAAGAAGTGCCCATCAAACCAATACAACTTGTGGGAGGTGCATCAGGAAGCATGAGGTGAAATATCCTCAGATTACCTCAACAAATTGACAATTAGAATGCCAAAGGTCTGCAAGACTGTAATTGCTGCAAAAGGAGGATTCTTTGATGAAAGCAAAGTTTGAAGGACACAATTAAAATCATTATTTATAACCGTGTCAACATCTTGACTATATTTCCTATTCATTTTACAACTCATTTCATGTATGTTTTCATGGAAAACAAGGAAATTACTAAGTGACCCCAAACTTTGGATATTTCAGTTTTTAATTTGTAATAAATGTGTAAACATTTCTAAAACCCTGTTTTTGCTTTGTCATTGTGGGCTATTGTGTGTAGATTGAAGAGAACAAACAACAACAATTGAATCAATTATAGAATAAGGCTGTAATGTAACAAAATTGTGGAACAAGTCAAGGGGTCTGAATACTTTCCGAATGGACTGTTTTACTTACAGTATTCTAATGTAAAGCAACAGAGGTGTAAAATGAAGTGCTAAGGCATCAATAAATAGAGTCTTTGTCTATTTGGCCGGTTTTCATGCGTTTCTCTGTCAGTCGTTCTTAGCGCTCTGTGTGGTGTCCAGGTTGACCATCTGCAGCTCTGTCAGGTTACTGCTGCTGTAGCTCGACTTCTGACTAATCACCATCTGCAACACAACACATCAACGTCAGCATGCGCCACTGAAGACCTCAGTTCCACTTTGCATGCTTTAATTTGTGATTGTTGAGTAGCCTTCTGTCACACAATACAAGGTTAGGGTCAACAAGGTTAGGGTCAATTTAATTTCTATTCCATTCCTGTAAATTCATGAATTAAACCAAATTCAAATGACAATTTTTCCTAATTGAAAAGCATTGATACCACCCGCACACATACACACATCCACTGTTTTTTTCCTGCTGTATTTGTACTGTTGCCAGTTTCTTCGGTCTGTGTTGTCCGTTTTGTCTAACATTGTTGTTGTTTTTCAGTCCCTTTTGCCTCTTGCCAGGCCTTCACTGTAAATACGAATTTGATCTTAATTCACTTAATTGATATTTGTTAAGAGAATATCCTGAATTGACTGGAAATGAAATAGACTCCAACCCTGCTGCCTAAGCACCAAATTATTGACATTAAATGTACTAACTTAAATCATCTCTTTTAGATAAGAAAGCCTTTTCTAAAAGCATCACTTTGCACAAGGTTGGTCATTTGTGTTGTTACAGTGTAACTATGTACTCTAACTAGGGCTCTTGAAACACAATGGCTTATATTCTGTTCCTAAACTTGAGTCAATCTGAAATGTCAATCTTGCATGACTTTCTCAATTATTAGTAACAAAACCAGTCTTCCAAATAACATATGGTTTTGCTTGTGTCACACGTGTTGTCCAAATGTCATAGGACTATATCATCCACATACAGTAACAGTACAGGAGGCAGGACAAACCCTATCCCTCCACAGTGAGAAGACAGTGCTCTGTCCAGATGCATTAGTGCAGGTCAGTGGCATGCTGGTTGCAGATAGAATATGAGAGTTTCACTTGTAAAATGTAGGTCTTGCCGTACTGGGTGTAGCTGCACTGCCGAAACTGGGATCTGCATGGTGCCCGAGGGTGCCGTAAGGAATACCTGAGGGACAGCACCTAGCCAGAGAGAGACGGACACAAACAACATGAAGAACACACCACTCATCTAAACTAACATTTTATCACTGAATATATACAGACACTATGTGCATGGTGTGTAAGGTATACCACCCCACTTTGGGTCATGATCAAACTCACTAGCATGTCATAATCAACGTCCTGACTATATAGCTATATTCATACCAGACCTGGGTTCAAATAGGATGCGTTTTCATCCTTTGAGCACTTGATTGAGCCTGCCTGGAATGGGAGCATTTTGAAAGTTCCAAGCTCAAGCTGCCCAACTAAAAATATTGTCAAGAAAAAAATACTTATTGAACCCAGGTCTAATTCATACGTCAATCAACCTCCCCCTCCCTGGTTCCCCATTAGCTCATGACTGATGTAGTCTCACCTGTGTCCCAGCGTAGCCTACTGTAGTCTAGCGTGGTCTCACCTGTGTCCTGGCATTGTCCATGGGACACCTGCATGGCCGAGGGGCCCTGGGAAAAGGTATTGAGCACAGCCAGGCCACCATCGGCCAGCGTGGGCGTGGACGCATACATCACTGTATGGGGGCTGGTGTACATCATGTGACCCGCCATAGATGTGGGCACTGACGATGTGACGATGGTCGCTGGGGGAAAAGAAAGTGTGTGAGACAAAGAAAGATTAGTGTATAAGAGACATTGCCCACCAGATGGCACCACCAGATGGTCCATTCTGTTCAACTAAGACCCCTCATAACAGTATTGTAGACTACAACCTTCACCCACTCAGCTCACTCAGAGAGATACGTTAGAGTTAAGTTAGACTATGGCTTCAGCTTCTCACACATAACCAGAGTTATACAGCCCTGTGTTAATCAAAGGATAGTTACCAGTGGAGACAGAGGAGGTCTGGGATATCTCAGAGCTGCTGTCGTTGGCATGTGTGGTGGGGTGCACCTGGATGGCCTGCAGCTGCTGGGTCATCCCTCCCCCTGGAGGAGAACAGGCAACACCAAACACCTGCTCACTCACCTGTACACTATTCTATCTTAATGTCAGAACACATAAATTATAATAATACTACAATTTCGACCCATACAGTTTTGGACATGGTTTCATACACCTACGTATAATCAACTAAAGTTCATGCCTGTTATCCATTGTACATCACCTCTGCAGCCAGACAGACAGACTAGTCTCCCTATTTTTTCCCGGAGCACAAATCAGAACATGAGTAACTACATCTGCACAAATGAAAGATAAATGCTAGCCATTTATGGAAATATGTAGTAAGGCCTATACCCAATTCCCCCCTCTTACAATCACTTTTATTTTATAAAGACCTCAAGACATCGGCCTTATCATCCCACAAATCTCAAAAAACACAACTGGGGCAGGGGATGCTCGCTTACCCATTGATATAGGAAGGGGAGAAAAAGGGCTCTGTGTTTCTGTAGCGCACATCTTACACCCTGCACCACACTGACTGGACTGCGCCAGGCTCTAACAGTGTGCAAGACTACTCTCTCGACAGACAGACTAGTCTATCGACAGACAGACTAGTCTCTTTCTTTCTCTCGACAGACGGACTGACCTAGGGAGACTGCAGTGGGGAAGCGGAAGACGGCCTGCTGGCCCTGCTGTGTCAGTTGCGATGAGGTGAGCGTCTGCCCCTGGATGGCCAAGGAGTGCTGGTGCAGCTGGCTAAGAGGAATGGTGGGCGTGCCGGGGGGGAGCGAAGTGCCTGCTGCAGGTTGGAGAGGAGAAAAAGAAGAGTTAAACAGGGGGAGGGTGTTGCATAGCCACACTTGGTCATATGGTCCATTGACAGTTTCTTTAGTTGCGCTATTATGGTTTGAGATTTCAGAGTTTTTAAAGTTTTTTTAAGTAGTTTGTTGTTCCACCTGGCACTGGTCATGTACCAGACAGGTGGTGCAGAGAGAGTGGAGGAAAGGGATAGAGGCGCTCCCAAGCTGCCCTTCAGCCTGCTGTCATAATGGGAGAGAAAAGACAGATGGGAAGAATGATCTGCTACCTCAACTAGCTACAGCTTCAGCCATACTGTCACTACATACAGACGTCACCCAGCAACAACAAGGGTAATACCTTACCATCAGTGACTGCACCACTACATAACATAAGACTTTCTAAGCTTTAAGGTGGTTATTGCCCAGTACTGCATAGTTGTAAGAGACCTGGACCTCCTATACTGATTTTACCTATTTTAATATCAATATTCCAGTGAGAGTAATACAATGAATTCATGGCAATGCAAATATACAGAATCAAAGATTCCTTTATAAAAGGCGACAGCCACCTTATATTACAAAGTTTTCAAAAATCTGAACCAGAATATATACAAATCAAAATGTATTAGTCACATGCGCCGTATACAACAGGTGTAGACCTTACAGTGAAATGATTTCTTACGAGCCCCTAACCGACAGTGTAGTTTAAAAAAATACGGATAATAATAAGAGAAATAAAAAAATAACAATATATACAGGGGGTGCCGGTACAGAGTCAATGTGCGGGGGCACCGGTTAGTTGAGGTAGTATGTACATGTAGGTAGAGTTAATTAATTAAAGTGATTGTGCATAGATGAAAATAGAGAGTGGCAGTGGTGTGGAGAGGGGAGGGGGGGGGGGGCAATGTGAATAGTCTGGGTAGCAATTTGACTAGATGTTCAGGAGTCTTATGGCTTGGGGGTAGAAGCTGTTTAGAAGCCTTGTGGACCTAGACTTGGCGCTCCAGTACCGCTTGCCGTGTGGTAGCAGAGAGAACAGTCTATGACTAGGGTGGCTGGAGTCTTTGACAATATTTAGGGCCTTCCTCTGACACCGTCTGGTATGCGATATAGAGTGCATTTGGAAAGCATTCAGACCCCTTCACTTTTTCCACATTTTGTTACATTACAGCCTTATTTTAAAATTGATTAAATAAAACATTTTCCTCATCAATCAATACACAATACCCTATAATTACAAATTTGTTGTTTTATTTTTTTTATTAAGAAAAAAAAAACTGAAATACCTTATTTATATAAGTACTTGGGACTTTGTTGAAGCACCTTTGGTAGCAATTATGACCTCAAGGTGGTTCGTTGCAGTAGCGTGACTTGCGTCTCCACATCAACTGTTTACCTTATGGAGCATTTCACATCTCCAGGAAGTCCTCTCAGTTTGGCTATGTTTTACATGTATAACAAAACACCAGTATCCAGGAAGGAAACGTCTACATCTATGGGCTCAGCAGCTCCTGCCTTTGATTTCCATTGTAATAGAGGGATAATTGGAAGGTCCAACACAATGGCCATCGTGGAGAGGGCTGCCGAGCTCTGCCTATAATTAGTAATGAATATTCAATGAATATTGGGCAGCTAGTGCTGAGATTATTATTTAGTCCTACTTCATGGAGCCCCGGCTCAGACAGAGTGTTGAGGAACCAGGCGTGCCCCCTCATTACATCACATCGCATCACATCGTGCCAGAAAAGCTACAGTATCCATCTAGAGAGATGGTGTATAAAATGTGCCCCTTGTAGTAACAGGATTTGCTATACAGTGCATTCGGAAAGTGTTCAGACCCCTTGACTTTTTCCACATTTTGTTACGTTACAGCCTTATTCTAAAATGGATTCAATTATTTTTTTCCCCCTCATTAATCTACACACAATACCCCATAATGACAAAGCAAAAAAATAAATATGTCGACAACCAGACCTGGATTCAAATACACGCTTATTTAAGTATTTGTATTCTACATACTTATTTTCTGTGTATTTGATTTTTTTGTTAATAATTTAGCAGAGTTACATACTTCTATTTGAAGTATTTAGAAATATTTCCTATAAATATTATTTGAAACTATTTTCAAATACTTGTTTCCAAATACAATTAAAATACCCCTAGGACCAAAAATACCTGGGTTCAAATGCATGTAAGTACTTTAATGTTTGTATTAAAAAATGTACTTGAGTATTTTCAAATACATTGCAATTTACCAAGTGTATTTCCGAATACATTTCCAAATATTCAACTACTTGTATTTTTTAAGAAAAAATATCCAAATACATACTTTGAAAGATATGCGAAAGTAATTTAGATACTTTAAAAAGTATTTGAACCCAGGTCTGTGAAGAACTAACCCTCGAGTGACACACAAGCATGTGTCACCGAGTTGATCCCGGTGAACACCAACTCCATTGTAGAGAAGGATGTCTATGTATCCCAGTAAACAAACAAACTGCAGTAAATGGTATGCGTTTCTCCTAAGAGATGGGTTGTGTTTATTAAGACACAGACAGACCAGTAGGATTGTCGAGCTTCTACTGTCTGAGAGTACTTAGTACCTCTGAACAGAGTGCCAGACATAATTTGCTAACCTAGTGCCAACTGATTCTACATGTAGAAGTGGGAAAAAAGGAAATCCGTCAGTCGTCCACTGGCGGATGGTGCCTATAACACACCGCGCACAGTCAGCAAGCGAACGAATGGCAAACTAATGGCCCCCTACTGTACAGACAAATATTTGGTCTGGTGAGTTTTCTCCTTTAGCCACCAAGCAGAAGAATACAGGCTCTCATTTTCATTTTCTGTTGCAAAAAATGTCAAAACATGACCCTGGATGCTGACTGGTATGGTATAGTACAGCATAGTATAGTATTTTTTATTAAAGTATAGCATAGCTATAGTTACCTGACATGAAGGTGAAGCCGCTGGGCAGCTGCATGACCTGCCCTCCGGAGGCACCGGTGGTCTTGAGAATGGTGCCGTTGGCATTGACGTTGCTGCTGGCCGAGACGGGCGCCAGGTAGTTGGTAATTGGGAAGGAGGGCCCGCTGCTTACCTGCATGCTGGTAGAGGTGGTGGGGGCCGTGGGCGTGTGGGTACTGGTGGTGCCCGGGAGGCTGGCCACCGTGAACGCAGGCTTTAGCTGGTCCTGGGAAAGGACGGAAAATATTAATTATGAGTGGGGCTGTCAAAATAGCAGTTTCATGTTTCCATCAGAAAGTGCAAAAATGTTGTATTTTTTGGCTCTTATCCACGGGACTTACTAACTCAATTACTGACAGACATATTTTAATGAACAAACCAAGCCAATGACAGCACTATTCACTAGAGCTAGTGGGGTAGAGAGGAAGTTCATAGCCAAGCAATTACTATTGATTTACTCTCAGCAGGTAGCCATTTCCCCCCTTTAATATATTGTATGTATGTATGGTTGGAATTGGCTTTGAACATTGAGATATTAAATGAATGATAGGAAATGAAAGAGACTGGGTTATGTTAGAAGTTAATGGTTCTCAGAAGAAAGAAGAAGGCTTTGGAATGTGTTTGATGGAGAAGAGGAGAGCGATGTGTTAAAACAGGGGAGACAGATGTACATCTGTATATTAGATGAAAGAGGGGTTGAGGTCAGGAGGTGAGGACAGATTCTCCTACGAGTGTAATGAATGTTTGGAATTCTGTTACCCTCTTTATTAGCTTCTGTAGAACCATAAAATGTAAGGATTGGAGAAAAAGGGGAGTGTCTTAAGTAGGATGCATATAAACTGTGAAGTGTGAAAAGTTTTGCTGTCTGTTTTCAGCTATACAGAGCCTTTGGGAAGAATAAACTTGGTTAAAGCTTCTCCAGTGTCCGTGGGTTATTTACTCTGAAAAATAAGAACCTAACAGTCAGTCAGTCAGTCAGTCAGTCAGTCAGTATGTATGTATGTATGTATGTATGTATGTATGTATGTATGTATGTATGTATGTATGTATGTATGTATGTATGTATGTATGTATGTATGTATGTATGTATGTATGTATGTATGTATGTATGTATGCATGCACAGTGGGGAGAACAAGTATTTGATACACTGCCGATTTTGCAGGTTTTCCTATTTACAAAGCATGTAGAGGTCTGTAATTTTAATCATAGGTACACTTCAACTGTGAGAGACGGAATCTAAAACAAAAATCCAGAAAATTACATTGTATAATTTTTAAGTAATTAATTTGCAATCACTCTACAATTATTCTGACATTTCACATTCTTAAAATAAAGTGGTGATCCTAACTAACCTAAGACAGGTAATTTTTACTAGGATTAAATGTCAGGAATTGTGAAAAACTGATATATTTGGCTAAGGTGTATGTAAACTTCCAACTTCAACTGTGTTTGTATGTATATAGATATATATATATATATATATATATATATATATATATATATATGTGTGTATATACACATATATACACATATATGTGTTTATGTATATATAAATGTATTTGGCTAAGGTGTATGTATATATGTATTTATTCTGAAAGTATTCAGACCCCTTGACTATTTTCACATTTTCTTCATTACAGCCTTATTCTAAAATTAAGTAGTTTTTTTCCCACCCTTCATCAATCTACACGCAAAACAGGTTATTAGAAATGTTTACAAATGTATTACAAAAAAGTACTCAGACCCTTTACTCAGTACTTTGTAGAAGCACCTTTGGCAGCGATTTCAGCCTCGAGTCTTCTTGGGTATGACTCTACAAGCTTGGCACACCTCTATTTGGGGAGTTTCTCCCATTCTTCTCTGCAGATCCTCTCAAGCTTTGTCAGGTTGGAAGGGTAGTTTTACTGCACAGCTATGTTCAGGTTTCTCCAGAGATGTTCGATCGGGTTCAAGTCCGGGCTCTGGCTGGACAACTCAAGGACATTCATAGACTTGTTCCGAAGCCACTCTTGCATTGTCTTGACTGTGTGCTTAGGGTCTTTGTCCTGTTGAATGGTGAACCTTCATCCCCAGTCTGAGGTTGTGTGTGTTCTGGAGCAGATCTTTCTGTGCTTTTCTCTGTTCATCTTCCCTTGATCCGGACTAGTCTCCCAGTCCCCACAGCATGATGCTGTCACCACCATGCTTCACCGTATGGATGATGCCAGGTTTCCTCCAGACGTGACGCTTGGCCAAAGAGTTCAATCTTGGTTTCATCAGACCAGAGAATCGTGTTTCTCATGGTCGGAGAGTCCTTTTGATTTCTTTTGGCAAACTAAAGGCCCTTCTGGAAGGTTCTCCCATCTCTACAGAGGAACGAGACGTGGTGTGATCATAACAACATACAGGAACTCAAGTCAAGTGTACAGGAACACTCAAGTGTTCACCTGACTTAGAATTCCTCACAATCAAATGTCGACCGCATTATCTACCAAGGGAATTATTTTTTATTACAATCACAGGCCTATATATTCCCCCCCAAGCAGACACATCGATGGCCCTGAACAAACTTTATTTGACTCTATGTAAACTGGAAACCACATATCCGGAGGCTGCATTCATTGTAGCTGGTGATTTTAACAAGGCTAATCTGAAAACAAGACTCCCTAAATTCTATCAGCATATCGATTGCGCAACCAGGGCTGGTAAAACCCTGGATCATTGTTATTCTAACTTACGCAACGCATATAAGGCCCTCCCCTGCCCTCCTTTTGGAAAAGCTGACCACGACTCCATTTTGTTGCTTCCAGCCTACAGACAGAAACTTAAACAAGAAGCTCCAGCGCTCAGGTCTGTTCAACACTGGTCCGACGAATCTGATTCCACGCTTCAAGACTGCTTATATCACGTGGATTGGAATATGTTCCACATTGCGTCCAACAACAACATTGACGAATACGCTGATTCGGAGAGTGAGTTCTTCAGAAAGTGCATTGACGATGTTATTACCCACAGGAAAGATTAAAACATTCCCAAACCAGAAACCGTGGATTGATGGCAGCATTCGCGCAAAACTGAAAGTGCGAACCACTGCTTTTAACCAGGGCAAAGTTGACTGGAAACATGACCGAATACAAACAGCGTAGCTATTCCCTCCGCAAGGCAATCAAACAAGCTAAGCGTCAGTATAGAGACAAAATAGAGTCGCAATTCAACAGCTCAGACACAAGAGGTATGTATGTGGCAGGGTCTACAGTCAATCACGGATTACAAAAAGAAAACCAGCCCCGTCGCGGACCAGGATGTCTTGCTCCCAAGACAGACTAAATAACTTTTTTGCTCGCTTTGAGGACATTACAGTGCCACTGACACAACCCGCTACCAAAACCTGCGGACTCTCCTTCACCGCAGCCGACGTGAATAAAACATTTAAACGTGTTATTAACCCTCGCAAGGCTGCGTGGCCATGCACGACTCCAACTCAATCATCAAGTTTACGGACGACACTTCAGTGGTAGGCCTGATTACCAACAACGACGAGACGGCCTACAGAGAGGAGGTGAGGGCCCTCGGAGTGTGGTGTCAGGAAAATAACCTCACACTCAACGTCAACAAAACAAAGGAGATGATTGTGGACTTCAGGAAACAGCAGAGGGAGCACCCCCCTATCCACATCGACGGGACAGTAGTGGAGAGGGTAGTAAGTTTTAAGTTCCTCGGTGTACACATCACTGACAAACTGAATTGGTCCACCCACACAGACAGCATTGTGAAGAAGGCGCAGCAGCGCCTCTTCAACCTCAGGAGGATGAAGAAATTTGGCTTGTCACCAAAAGCACTCACAAACTTCTACAGATGCACAATCGAGAGCATCCTGTCGGGCTGTATCACCGCCTGGTATGGCAACTGCTCCGCCCACAACCGTAAGGCTCTCCAGAGGGTAGTGAGGTCTGCACAACGCATCACCGGGGGCAAACTACCTGCCCTCCAGGACACCTACACCACCCGATGTCACAGGAAGGCCATAAAGATAATCAAGGACAACAAGCACCCGAGCCACTGCCTGTTCACCCTGCTATCATCCAGAAGGCGAGGTCAGTACAGGTGCATCAAAGCAGGGACCGAGAGACTGGAAAAACAGCTTCTATCTCAAGGCCATCAGACTGTTAAACAGCCACCACTGACATTGAGTGGCTGCTGCCAATATCACGCCCTGACCCTAGATTGCTTTGTATGTTTCTATTTTTCGTTTGGTCAGGGTGTGATGTGGGTGGGTATTCTATGTTGTATAGGTGTTGTGTTTCTATGTTTAGGCCTGGTATGGTTCCCAATCAGAGGCAGCTGGTTATCGTGGTCTCTGATTGAGAACCATACTTAGGCAGCCTGTTTTCCCACTATGGGTGTGGGTAGTTGTTTTCTGTTTTGTGTGTATCAACTGACAGAACGGTATCGTTCTCGTTATTCCTCGTTGTTATTTTGTTTAGTGTTTAGTTTTGATAAAATGTACAACATGAACACTTACCACGCTGCACCTTGGTCCTCTCCTTCTTCTACCTACGACAACCGTTACAGCCAACATACTGACTCAACTCCAGCCACTTTAGTAATGGAAATTGATGGAAATTTCTGTAAAAATGTATCACTAGCCACTTTATACAATGCCACTTAATATAATATAATGTTTACATACCCTACATTACTCATCTCATATGTATATGTATATACTGTACTCGATACCATCTACTGCATCTTGCCTATGCCATTCTGTACCATCACTCTTTCATATATCTTTATGTACATATTCATTATCCCCTTATACACACAAGTGTAAGGTAGTAGTTGTGGAATTGTTAGGTTAGACTACTCGTTGGTTATTACTGCATTGTCAGAAATAGAAGCACAAGCATTTCACTACACTCGCATTAACATCTGCTAACCATGTGTATGTGACAAATAAGATTTGATTTGAACTAGAGCTCTGTCAGAGTGACCATCGGGTTCTTGGTCACCTCCCCCGATTGCCATGTTTGGCCAGGCGGCCAGCTTTAGGGAGAATCTTGGTGGTTCCAAACTTCTTCCATTTAAGAATGGAGGACACTGTGTTCTTGGGGACTTTCAATGCTTTTTGGTACTCTTCACCAGATCTGTGCCTCAACGCAATCCTGTCTCGGAGCTCTACGGACATTTACTTCAACCTCATGGCATGGTTTTTGAAAAAGTCAAGGGGTCTGAATACTTTCCGAAGTCACTGTATATATGGAAAAATACCCATTTTAAAATATTGAACAGTCGATTGGTCGAAAGAACAGACTACTCTTGGTCGGCCACCATTTTATTTTTAGTCGGAGACAGTCCTAAGATGCATTTACACACCTGAAAATGTCCGTAGCCGAATGTCAGTCAATACAGTTTCATGTACACTCCCCTTGCTTGAACCAATCAAATGCTTGTAAATGCATGGGGGGATTGAACGAGTCCAATACACACATCTCATTAAAGAGAATCGGAACCCAACCACTTACTGCACTTAGGCCTACTGGACATCAATGCCACAGCATACTCCAGTGTAAACACATGTCAGTGGATGGAAAAGTAGTGTCAAACAGGAATAATCATTACAGGACGTTAAAGTTGTCACGAATAAGTTAAGTACTCCGCTTGTATCAGCATAATAGGACTAATGACATGTTTTAACAGAGCCTTATTGTTTTGCCTTGATTGTCTCTCTGTCCTCAAAATCATCATCAACAACAATCCAACAACAAACAAAAAATAACGAATGCAAATTATTTAACAAAGCTGTGTAATAAGTTGGCAAGAAGTGGTAGTATAGTGTACATCATAATAACAAAACATAAGCATGATTATGTGAGGGTACACAATAGGGTCGGGATGATACCTGTATCACGATACTCATTAGTATGCTGGCAAGGAAACAAAACACGAAGATTTAACTCCTTTAGGAAAAGCCCTGATGTTGAAAACAGCCCTAATGTTGGAAACAAACATCATTATGTTTCCATCCAGAGTAACATTTATTTATTTTCCAAATTATAGGACACAATATTTTACATACAGCAGGTTTTTAAAAGGCCCAAAGAGTTATTGTGATGTGTATCGTCACAACCATAGTATACAACAGTAAACATTGTTGTGAGTGGGCTGTAAGGAAAGATAGGCATTAGACAGAGAAAAGCTACATATCAGACACACACACACACACCCACACACACACACCCTGTTGATAGGGCTATTTCAGAAATCCTTAACATCAGTATTATTACAACACACACTGGTTGGATGGACTGTCATTGTGATCTAGATTATTTTAAACTCTGAGGGAGGGTCTCCCGGACACAGATTAAGCCGAGTCCTGGACTGAATAGCAAACTCAATGGAGAATGCACTTGCTTTTTAGTCCAGGACTAGGCTTAAATCGGTGTCCAGGAAACTGCCCCTAAAAGTTTGATTTCATACTGCCACTGCCATTCATACAAGACAGACAACACTACCAAAAGATAGGAAAGGCAGAGCAGACTGCACACTGAATGCAGAATAAATAAATGTCCTATGACATAAAAAAGCTTTTGGATTTGGATGAAGATTTCCACTTCAACAGGTCAGCGGCACAGGACATACAGCTCAACACAGACCAGGCCCTAATCCCCAACACTCGGAAGAGAAACAGACGGCAATATAGAAGTCGATGTGCGGGCACCCTGATGAAACTCGTCTGCTCGTAAAAAAAACCCACCTCTACCCTCTGGTCTATTGGGTCTAGCTAAGGAACCTGGGACTAAACACCTCCTACTGCGACTGGATCCTGGACTTCCTGACGGGCCGCCCCCAGGTGGTAAGGGTAGGCAACAACACGTCTGCCATGCTGATCCTCAACACTAGGGCCCATCAGAGGTGTGTAATTAGTCCCCTCCTGTACTCCCTGTTCACCCACTGCGTGGCCAAACAACTCCAACACCATCATTAAGTTTGCTGACAACACACCGACAACGATGAGAATATAGGGAGGAGGTCAGAGAACTAGCAGTGTGGTGCCAGGAAAACAACCTCTCCCTCAAAAGGAGCTGATCGTGGACTACAGGACAATGCGGGCCGAACAGGCCCCCATTAACATCGACGGGGCTGTAGTGGAGTCGTGAAGGGGGCACAACAAAACCTTTTCCCCCTCAGGAGACTGAAAAGATTTGGCATGGGTCCCTAGAGCCTCAATTGTTTTTTTGTTTTTACAGCTGCACCATCAAGAGCATCCTGACCAGTTGTATCACCACCTGGTATGGCAACTGCTAGGCATCTGACCGTAAGGTGCTACAGAGGGAGTGTGTACGGCCCAGTACATCACTGGGGCCAAGCTTCCTGTCATCCAGGACCTATATAATAGGCGGTGTCAGAGGAAAGCTCATAAAATTGTCAGACTCCAGTCACCCAAGTCATAGACTATTTTCTCTGCTTCCGCACAGCAAGCAGTACGGGAGCTCCAAGTCTAGGACCAAAAGGCTACCTACCCCCAAGCCATAAGACTGCTTAACAATTAATAAAATGGCCACCAAACTATTTACATTGACACCCACCCTCCCCCTCCACTTGTTTTGTACATTGCTGCTACTCGCCGTTTATTATCTATGCATAGTAACTTCACCCCTACCTAAATGTACAAATTACCTCGACTAACCCGTACCTCCGCACACTGACTCGGTACCGGTACCCCCTGTTTATAGCTTTGTTACTGTTATTTTATTGTGTTACTTTTTACTTTCGTTTATTTTGTAAATATTTTCTTAACTCTTCTTGAACTGCACTGTTGGGCTTTTAAGTAAGCATTTCACTGTAAGGTCTACACTTCGGCGCATGTGACAAATAAAGTTTGATTTGATTTAATCCACAACATCACCCCTGCCAAGACCCAGCGCCCACATTACTCTCAGCCACATGGCCTAAAACAGCACCATTTTTTTTTTTTATCTCTGTCGCTTACACACTTTCAACATTTTGATAAAGCATTTGGCCATTCCATTGTGTTAAAAATTGAGTATTGGTTAATTTCCAGTTTTTATGTATACATTATTTCAGGATGATTGATGAGAAAAGTATCGTCCAACCTATCAGTATTTCCCTGCACCCTGATATACCATGTCTTGAAATATGCAGACAGATGGATACCAATTTCATTTACGTTGTAATACTTCTAACAACCAACTTTCAAACTCCACCCATAACTTTTGGACTTTATAGCATTCCCAGAAGGCATGGATTATTGAGTGGTTATTAGTTTTACACTTCAGAAATGACTCTGCCGTTGTGCTGTAGAATGTGAATTTTGTCTCGTGTAATATATTTGATACATTCATTTATACTGGATTAAGCGTACATTTTCATGAACTGTAATTTTGTTGTATGTTCCAATATCCCCTCAATTAGTTATTTTTAAGTCTTGGTTCCAATAGTTTATCATTTTTGTTGTACAATATTGTCTGTTGGATAGGGTCTCTGCAAGGTTTTGTATATCTTACTTCATATGAATATCCTTTTCTAACTCAAATAGGATTCCCTCAAATTTGCTCTGATGTCCAAAAGATTTCAAATAAAAATGTCTTGATATGAAACTTAAGTTGCATCTACTGTATTTAAAAATATCTACATTGGTTAGTCCAAAATTGCTTTTTAATTTTATCATGGAATAAATACAGTTTCTTCAGTTTCCCATGTGGACCAATTTATCTGTGATTTCTGAAAAGCTATCCAAGGATTGTGTTTTTAGGTCATCCTAGTTGTTATCGACAATATACCATTACTACCACTATGTCAGTTTTTTTACTAGGTGTCTTCAGCACTTGCCTCAAATTAATATTAATGATGTACATCAAATTGTTAAATCAGCCTCCGAGACTCCAGCTAGCAAGAATGAAAAGGGGTTCCAGATGTATATAGGAAGCTACATAGACAACTATGAAGGTGAGTACCAAGTCAGTGACAGATATAACGTTAGCTAGCTACAATCATTAGTTAATTTAACTATTAACTGTAGCTCGCTAGTTACTTCATAAAATGATGTAACGTTGACAGAATCTACCTGAGATTGTGCGTATTTTCGTTAGCTTGGTTAAGTTATGCTTGCTAGCTATATTTGCTAGCTAAAAATAATTGTTATTCATGTCTTCTACACAGTATCTAACAAAGATACGCTGACAGGGGAGATCACCGTGAGGGCTGCCTGTCACAGGTCCATGAGGAAGAGTGAAAAGCCGCACAGCATGAGAGCAGGGAAAGGTTATAGATAGCTACTACGGACCTTGTTAAACATCACCTGTGGGACACTGTCATCATGGTCAAAATGTGTTGGAGACAGTGTCAACGTTTAATCTTAGGCTCTATGCATTATACCGCCTCCAACGTTCTAATTTACTTCCGATCGGGTTGATGACTTTCGGAGCGAGATCTGCTATTGTTTTTATCATTAGCTTACTAGCCATTATCGATGCATTTCTGACTGAAATAGTTCGCAATGACTACGTTTAAATTACAGCCCCGCGAAGGAGGTGCTAATGAACATTGTTCAGTGCCTCTGTGTTCAGTTTCTTCCAAATGTAATGGAATTGTGAGCTTCCATCATTTCCCGTTATTACCGAGAATAAATAAACACTTTAGGAGCCATGCCATTCTGAAGAGATTTATGGAAAGATTATTCCATTTAATTCGATCTACTTTCATATTGTTAATTAATGAAATAAAGTTCTTTATATATTTGTTGTCAATTATTAAGCATCCTAAGTATTTTATACTTATTTGTGGTCCACTGTAGATCATGAGTTATTATTTTCCCTATTGATATTATTTCCGTTTTTTCCACATTAATTTGATATCCTGAGATATTAGAGTATTCTGAAAATATTCTTATCAAGGGGGGCATTGCGTTTTCAATATTGGTCAGGTATATCAGGAGATCACCTCAATTAAGTTTAGTTTATATTCATGTTTACCAATACCGGTTACGTTTAGGTCCTGTCTAATTATTTCTGCAAGTGGTTCAATTGCCAGTGCAAACAGGAGGGGTAGAGGAGACATCCCCGACGTGTGCCCCTTTCTAAAGCAATTGCATCAGATAAATTATTTGGTATATTTTTGCTTTAGGAACTGTGTTTAATATTTTTTCATAAAATGCATTATTTCAGCCGGAAAGTAACCTGTTTGGGATAGGGGGCAGCATTTTCACTTTTGCATGTATGGCGTGCCCAGAGTGAACTGCTTCCTACTCGGTCCCAGATGCTAATATATGCATATCATTATTTGTATTGGATAGAAAACACTCTGAAGTTTCTAAAACTATTTGAATGATGTCTGTGAGTATAACAGAACTCATATGGCAGGCGAAAACCTGAGAAAAATCCAACCTGAGAAAAATCCAACCATGAAGTGGGAAATCTGAGGTTTTTAGATTTTCAAAGCTTGGCCTACCGAATACACAGTGTCTATGGGGTCAAGTTGCACTTCCTAAGGCTTCCACTAGATGTCAACAGTCTTTAGAAACTGGTTTCAGGCTTCTGCGATAAAGGAGGGGGGAATGGGAGCTGAATGAGTTAGTGGTCTGGCAGAGTGTCTCAGGCTCGTGAAGCGCGCTCCCGACAGACTTCGCTCTCGTTCCAGTTCTTTTCTACAGACAATGGAATTCTCCCGTTGGAACATTATTGATGTTAAAAACATCCTAAAGATTGATTCCATACATCGTTTGACATGTTTCTATGACCTGTAACGGAAATGTTCAAGTTTTTGTCTGGACGTAGTGCTCACGCACGCCTCATGATGATGGATTACTGGCTGAACACACTAACAACAAGTGGCTATTTCGACATAAATGATGGACTTTATGGAACAAATCAGTAATTTATTGGTGAACTGGGATTCCTGGGAGTGCATTCTGATGAAGATCATCAAAGGTAAGTGAATATTTATAATGTTATTTCTAACTTCTGTTGACTCCAACATGGTGGATATTTCTTTGGCTGGATTGGGCTCTGAGCGCCGTACTCAGATTATGCTTTTTCCGTAAAGTTTTTAAAAAATCTGACACAGCGGTTGCATTAACGAGAAGTCTATCTTTAGTTCTGTGAATAACACTTTTATCAATGTTTATTATGAGTATTTCTGGGATTTGATGTGGCTATCTGCAAAATCACCGGATGTTTTGGAATCAAAACATTACTGCACATAACGAGCCAATGTAAAATGAGATTTTTGGATATAAATATGTACATTATCGAACAAAACATACATTTATTGTGTAACATGATATCCTATGAGTGTCATCTGATGAAGATCATCAAAGCTAAGTGATTAATTTAATCTACATTTCTGCTTTTTGTGACTTCTATCTTTGGCTGGAAAAGTGGCTGTGTTTTTGTGACTTGGCTCTGACCTAACATAATCATATGTTGTGCTTTCGCTGTAAAAGCCTTTCTGAAATTGGTCACAATGGGTAGATAAACCTCTTGTTAACCTTTTGCATGTAGGGGGCAGTATTTTCGTTTTTGGCTAAAAAACATATCCATTTGAAACTGCCTATTTCTCAGCCCCAGAAACAAGTATATGCATAGAATTGTCAGATTAGGATAGAAAACACTCTAAGGTTTCCAAAACTGTAAAAATATTGTCTGCGAGTATAACAGAACTGATATTGCAGGCGAAGACCTGAGGAAAATCCAATCAGGAAGTGCCTCTTATTTTGAAACCTCTCTGTTCCTATGCATGCCTATCCTCCATTTAAAGTGACATCAACCAGATTCCTTTTTCTATGGCTTCCCTAAGGTGTCAACAGTCTTTAGACATAGTTTCAGGCTTTTATTTTGAAAAAGCGTGAAAGATCACATTGCGTAAGTGGATAGGTGGGGGCTCTCTGCGCTACAGAGTAAAGCGGCCATTGTTTCTCCTGGTGTTATTGAAAAACCTACACACCCGGTTGATATCTTATCGAATATATATTTTAAAAACAACATGAGGATTGATTATAAAAAACGTTTGACATGTTTCTGTGGACATTATGGATATTATTTGGAATATACAGTGGGGCAAAAAAGTATTTAGTCAGCCACCAATTGTGCAAGTTCTCCCACTTCAAAAGATGAGAGGCCTGCAATTTTCATCATAGGTACACTTCAACTATGACAGACAAAATGAGAAAAAAAAATCCAGAAAATCACATTGTAGGATTTTTAATGAATTTATTTGCAAATTGTGGTGGAAAATAAGTATTACCTCAATTACCTCGTACCCCTGCACATTGACTGGGTACCGGTACTCCTTGTATACTGTATAGCCTTGTTATTTTTTTGTGTTGATATTTCCTTTTTTTAGTTGCTAATTCTTCTTACTTTTTAACTCTGCATTTTTGGGAAAGGGCATGTACAGTTGAAGTCGGAAGTTTAAAATGTAGTTGGCTAAGGTGTATGTAAACTCAGGTTCTCACAATTCCTAACATTTAATCCTAGTAAAAAGTCCCTGTTTTAGGTCAGTTAGGATCACCACTTTATTTTAAGAATGTAAAATGTCACAATTGTAGAGAGAATGATTAATTTCAGCTTTTATTTCTTTCATCACATTCCTAGTGGGTCAGACGTTTACATACCAAATACTAATTGAGTGTAACATTGCCTTTAAATTATTTAACTTGTGTCAAACGTCTCAGGTAGCCTTCCATGAGCGTCCCACAATAAGTTGGGTGAATTTTGGCACATTCCTTTTCTATAGGATTGAGGTCAGGGCTTTGTGATGGCCACTCCAATATCTCAACTTTTTGTTGTTGTTCTTAAACCATTTTGCCACAACTTTGGAAGTATGTTTGGGGTCATTGTCATTGTCCATTTGGAAGACCCATTTGCGACCAAGCTTTAACTTCCTGACTGATGTCTTGAGATGTTGCTTCAATATATCCACATAATTTTTCATAATTCTATTTTGTGAAGTGGACCAGTCCCCCCTGCAGCAAATCACCCCCACAACATGATGCTGCCACCCCTGTGTTTCACGGTTGGGATGGTGTTCTTCGGCTTGCAAGCCTCCCCCTTTTTCCTCCAAACATAACGATGGTCATTATGGCCAAACAGTTCTACTTTTGTTTCATCAGACCAGAGGACATTTCTCCAAAAAGTACGATCTTTGTTCCCATGTGCAGTTGCAATTCGTAGTCTGGCTTTTTAATGATGGTTCTGGAGCAGTGGCTTCTTCCTCACTGAGCGGCCTCTCATGTTATGTCAATATAGGACTCGTTTTACTGTGGATATAGATACTTTTGTACCTGTTTCCTTCAGCATCTTCACAAGGTCCTTTGCTGTTGTTCTTTGCTGTTGTTCTGGGATTGAAGTACATTCATCTCTAGGAGACAGAACGCGTCTCCTTCCTGAGCGGTATAACGGCTGTGTGGTCCCATGGTGTTTAAACTTGTGTACTATTGTTTGTACAGATGAACGTGGTACTTTCTTGCGTTTGGAAATGGCTCCCAAGCATGAACCAGACTTTTTTTTCCTGAGGTCTTGGCTGATTTCTTTTGATTTTCCCATGAGGTCAAGCAAAGAGGCACCGAGTTTGAAGGTAGGCCTTGAAATACATCCACAGGTACACCTCCAATTGACAGAAATTACGTCAATTAGCCTATCAGAAGCTTCTAAAGCCATGACATTTTCTGGAGTTTTCCAAGCTGTTTAAAGGCACAGTCAACTTAGTGTATGTAAACTTCTGACCCACTGTGATTGTGATACAATGTATTATAACTGAAATAATCTATCTGTGAACAATTGTTGGAAAAATTACTTGTGTCATGCACAAAGTAGATGTCCTAACTGACTTGCCAAAACTATAGTTTGTTAACAAGAAATTTGTGGAGTGTTTGAAAAACAAGTTTAAATGACTCCAACCTAAGTGTTTGTAAACTTCCGACTTCAACTGTAAGTAAGCATCATACTGTAAAGTCATAGACCGTTCTCTCTGCTACCGCACGCGAACCGATACTACAAGTCTGGAACCAGAAGAACCTAGAATAGCTTCTGCCCCCAAGCCATAAGACTGCTAAATAGTTAGTCCGGGTATCTATTTGGTTATCTGCATTGAACCTTTTTGCACTAACTTATCACATACTGCTGCTGCTTACTATCTGTCACTTGATTCCTAGATATATGTACATAACTACCTCAATTATCTTGTACCCCTGCAAATGGATTCGGTACTTGTACCCATTGTATATATCCAAGTTATCATTACTCATTGTGTATCTATTATTACTTTTTTTTAAAATTATTATTATGCGTTTTACTTTTCTATTTATTTCTCTTTTTTATTTCTCTCTGCATTGTTGGGAAGGGCCCATAAGTAAGTAAGCTTCTCACTGTTAGTCCACATCGGTTGTTTACAAAGCATGTGATGAATAACATTTGATTCGTGATCAGTGCCGGCTACTGCAGCAGCAGCAAACCAGAGTAACACCCCTGTTGGTTTTTATATGTGACTGATTGAGTGGGTGAGAGGTACTGGATGCACCATGGACTACAGAAGCTTTACTGATAGGGCCCTCCTCTCACTCACACACACACACACTTGCAACCACCCACACACCATCCAACATAAACCCACAGTCCCATGTCGCAGACAGGAAAATAAGGAAGGCATTTTGGGGCTATCACAAAATAGAGGTAGAGGTTCAATAAATGACATCTACTCTCAAATATTTCCATTGAGAATATAATCTACATACTAAAACGCACAGGATATGAGTAGTGTCCACTACTAGACATTAATCATTTGTAAACATGCTCCTTATCAGAGACTAGACAAATGAGTATTCCTGACTGCCAAACAGACAGAAGGGAGCAGCATAAGCATGGCACAAATGCAAAGCAGAGCAGTGTCCATACTCTCCAAACCTCAAGTCTAATCCACACAGAGAAAGGGAGCTCTACTAGGCCAAGGTCCTTTCCCTCTCTAGTTAAACAGCATAGGGGGAGTGTGTGTTGTGCTGCTTCTCTACTTGAGAGCTTCTCGTCTGCAGCCGGCTTGGTAGCAATTGAGCCTGGGGTCGAGGTTACTAGAGTGCAAAAATTGGTTGATTTATACATAATTTAGTCTTACCAATATGTGCCATCATATCATGTAATCACAGTTGTGTGTCTATCATATGGCCATTGTTTATGTGCATGCATGTCTGTATGTGTGGGATAGGATAACAGTAGATCTAGACAAAAGAACTCTGTGCCTCTGGTGTTTGGGTTCAATCACATCAAATCAACAGAGATATATCGACCCGAGAGGAATAGCCCAAAATGCACTGAATAACTACTATAGTGCTTTTGCCAGGGGCTAAAAGGAGAGAGTGACAGGGTGAGGACCAGTTGTTAGCCGGCAAGACCACAGGGTGGGAGTGAGGGTGTGAGGAGTGTCTGAGGTATTCAGGAGGGAGGGCAATGAGGGCCAGGGTTGGGACAGGGGACAGAGAGAGGACAAGGGTGAGTGTATGAACAGCTGAGGGGGCAGTAGACAGCTGGTGGGAGGGGGGGGAGGGGTAACCCAAGCACCTCGGGAGGGGAGTTAACCCTTTCCACACCAGCTGGGACGACAGGGCAGGAGGCCAGCCGGCGTGAAGAGCCACAGGCCACAGCCTGAATAGATGTCATGTCGCAGCCCTTTGGTCTGCCATGAGTGGTATGAGAAGACTGCGTTCTTGTGACACTCAAACGCATCCTTCTTCAGTAGTAGCAGTAAGTAAGCCTTGTCTGAACCATAGTGCAGGAGTGAATCTCCTGTTTCTGAAGTGTGAGGTAGCTTGATGAAGTACATCCCCTGGACAGGACGCTAGTCTGTCTCAGGGCCTTACCCCCAATGCCAAACAGAGAGACATTGGGTCCCAATTTTAAAGTCCACCAACCTTGCAATCTCCGGGCGGACATTGCTTCAGTACAGACCTGGGATTCAAATACCACAAAGTATTTCAATTACTTTCACATAAGTTTCGATGTAAGTATTTTGAAAAAAAATATTTGAAAGTACAAGTAGATGAATATTGGAAACTATTTGGAAATACATTAGGAAAGTATTGGCATGCATTTGAAAATAGTGAAATGCACAGATACAAATATTTTAAAACGTCATGCATTTGAACCCAGGTCTGTTTGGCAGTGTCGTGTTCAATACCACCTAAAGCAAGTCCGATTCAAGACCAAGACCGGAGAGGGGTGAGACAGAGTCGAGACCAGGAGGGGAACAAGGGGTCCGAGACCGAGTCAAGACAGAGACCAGAAAAATGCGAGTCTAATTCAAGACCATGATTGTAATTTGTCAAATCGCCACCATAAGAGTTAAAAATGTCCAGTATTTCTGTGTTCATATTTCAGAAAAACATATGGATTCTTTAGACATTCAGAATGTTGGAAAAATGCATGCTGAGGGAAAATAGAGCCACTCAACAAATTATTACTACCCCTCTTCAATTTTTGTTGGAAAGGAAAGGGCTAACACTGAAGAAAAAAGATCCAATCGGGATTTTTCTTTAGTGGTCTCTGGGAAGATAAATCTAACTAGCATAAGTCAACAATTGGCTTGGCCATCAGAAGCTAGATAGAAGGTGTGTGCCATTCAACTGTATTAGGGAAACAGTTGGAGTGACAGTGGACTCAACCAATCACATTTTGACTTGTAATTGGTGGGACAGTTTTTACAAAAAATTCATTGGTCTGTGAGCTGTGCGCTCACTGCCAAAACCAGTTGAGAGCTGTGCGCTCTTGATGCCTGCAGATGATGTTCAGCTGAAACTAGGCTGTGTGTTGTTTTGCAACTGTGTAGGCTACTTTGTGCATGATTTCTCTATTATTCTACATAATTGATAAGACGTATACCTCCACCACACTACTTTGATAAGCATCAGTAGGGATTAAGAAGTGCGTATACGCAACGCCCATTAATTTTTTGGGGGTGTTACGGCACCTGCGTATAGCCTCCACCACGCCACTGGCCCTTTGTGTTTTACAAAAAGTGCACTCTCCTACAGGAGTGTATTGGTATTACCGTTGCTGTACTTTCAGCACCACAAACCTGTCACACACTGACAAAAACATGTCTATAATAGACATAAAGACTGCACGTATTAATGTTTCAAGAAAGGAGTGTATATATTTGACCCAGAGACAAGACCGAGACACTCAAAATGTTGTCTCAAGCCCGGACTCGAGTACTACAACATTGCTGTTTGGTCCTAGGGGTATTTTAAACTTATTTGGAAACAAGGAGGCTATTTGAAAATACTTTGAAATACTTAAAATAGAAGTTGTTGATTTGAAAATACTCAATTTACTATAGGGCAGCTGACCATGCTGTAAGACACATAATTTTCAACATTACGTGATCACATTTTCCATAGGCCTTTGTCTGAGCAGGAAACTCCTACAGAAATGGGGGCATTGGACTGAATCGAAGTAAGTCAAATATTGCCACCAGTTACCTGGCACTAATACTCTGTCAGTTCAGCCACGCTATCTCTATGGCCGACTTATCATTGTTCCTCAAACATGTTTGTTTGACCATCTCACTCTGCCTCTACTCTCGCCTCTGAATTCCTCACCACAGGTTGATTGAACCATAACATCTGCATTGGCTTTTGGTTCAGACCGACCTGGAAAAAAATATGTGAAACCAAGTTTCTTTTCAACATACTGATGTTGAACATCAGTTATATAGTTTTGGTTGAAAACACTAAAAAAGTGGGGAAATACACTAATTTGAACAAGATTTCAACCACAGCCTTGCATTAGTCTCTCCCCAAAGCAACGAGCTCTGAGGCTGCAAGCCAGGCTAGCAGTGTATTAAATGTAGCCTACCACAGTGCACTCAAGTTACTCCTTCAGTCCGGTGGTACAGAAGAAAACATCTGTCCTTGACATAAAGATTCCACTTACGGGAGCCAACTCTACGAGAGCAGCATTACATTTTCTTGAAACTCTCCTCCAGTAGTATTCTCTACCTGAAACCTGTCTCTTTCTGTCATTCAATCAAACACTACTCATGTCACACAGCTGCATTTATTTATGAAGGGTAAACTATATTCTTTTGTCATTTTTCCATGGGACCTTGGTGAGAGAAGCTTAGTCACTAATGGAACCTCAGCCCCCACACCCCCTACTCCATTACTTCATCTCCAGCACTGCAACCATCTCTAAGGAAACCAAGACTGACGCAGAGAAACACACCACTTAATATAATGGAGCAGCAACAGGATTTAACAAAGTACGTCCAAATAGATTGTTCGGGGTAAAAAATAAAATAAAAACATCTGTGCTAGCAACTAGTTGGGACAGGAGTTATGGATGGATGGGTCCTCTCTGGGCTAATGTATCTATCTGCCCCCTCCAGTGAGAATGCATGTACTTAAATACCCTCTTATATCTGAGGAACAATATTATACTACTTAAGCCAGGAGAGATATTACCAATAATTTTTACACACACAGACATGGTCAAATTTCTACGTAACACATACACGGCACGCACGCACGCACAGCGCACACACACAATGGCCTGTCCTTGTGCTCGTTCTTCTATTTAACTGAGGTGACAATTCTTTTCAACTATAAGTAATGTTGTGATGATAGATAAAGTGAGGGGAAATGAGAATTGCCCCCCCCATTGGAGGCTTGTGAGATGATTCAGTATTCATGGGAGGTTAAACAAATCTCAAATGAAGGTGACAACTGGCAGCCCACCACTACTTCAGACCCTTTTCTGCTTTGAGTGTCCATCGTAGCTAGCTACAACTTCACTGGTAGCTGTCTGTCCCCCTAATAATCTCCCATTTGCTGGCTCCGAAACTCACGCACTGGCACCCTGCCAGCAACATGGAATTCACGGCTCCTTTTGGGGGACTTCTAAAAAAGGCAAGGCAGCCCAAGTGGAGGAGGTGCAGCCAATGGCAGCTGGCCTGTCCACTTGCTCGCTGTAAAATAAAAGGGGGGTAACATAATGTCACAGCCCTCCCTCTCTTGCACAGCGACACATTGCGCTCACCTTCCCCCCCATCCACCCACTTCCACTAAATGTGTCACAGACTCCCTATTTAGGAGTAACCTTGTGATAAGGCTGCATATCTGAGTAAATTAACTTTCCATTATCTCAATGACACTCAATTGTCACAGAATGCCCCCTGCCCTGCTGCAGCCCTCCACAGCCAAAGCTCACCTTGTGTCCAGAGAGACACAGTGGTACAGTGGTGGGAGAGCAGAAGTAGAAAAACTTCATTTACCTACAGCAGTTTTCCATCAACTGGAATAATATAACAGACCTGATTCATTACTATGGGGAATGAGGACTAATAGAGAAAATTAAGCCTTGAATGATTTGAATAATGAGAACATTATAATTCAATATTATTCATCCCTGAGTGGCAATTATTGTACAACGGAACTAATTGATCACCAATATCTAGAAAAACAAACATTTTAAATCTTAGTTGGCCTTCTCTGGCCTAGTGGTGTCTTTGTGTGGGAGCTCTGGTGAGAAGAATGCAACAATGTTACAACAGTGGTGGTGAGGAAACACAATCTGCACTAACAACTGCTGGGAACAAATAAAACCACCCCATTTACAACTACGGCAATACTAGCAGCCAGGCAGAGAGAGCAGGAGGGAGGGAGTGCAAGAGAGGGGGCATGGTGTCACTAGGATGCTACCCTTACACACAGATCTAGGATCAGTTTACCCTCCCCAAATTATAACCATAACTGTTATGGAGAAAAAAAACACATGCCTTAGATCAGTGTCTTGAGTAACTTGAGTAACCCCACTAACAGACGGAACAGGGAAATACACAAAAAACTAAAGGAGATAGAAGTGACAGATGTAGAGAAAACCTATTGAAAGTAATCATATGATGTACAGTAGTACACACATCATTAGGCTACAACAGGTTTCCAAATGTCACATGATGTTCGCAGCAAGGCTCGACTGCATCTTGTCACGTGGGTGCTGCTGACCTAACTCTTCTGTTTCACCCTGCACCCGTCCCTCCCTTCATCTCCCCCTCTCCCTCCACCAACCAGACCAAAAGGTGAAATGTTTAGACTAGTTTCTACAGTATGTATGACATAGTGTTCTCAAGACCAACGGTATCTAGAGACTTCAGGGAAGCACAAAGCAGCAGCCTTGAAAACTAAAGCAAAGGGATCCAGAGTTCATCATGGCTACAGTAACCATCTGCCAGCATCTAACAATACAAGTGTTGATCACCCACATGTATTAAACTTGGATTGCCTTTACAATGAAACCATACTCAAGAGTCTCTCTCTCTCTCTCTCACACACACATTGATCTTCCACACAATAACTGAACTGAGGCCCCATCACCAACCATCCAGTCTCAATGACAAATGACATCCAAGGGGACATATCACTGATAACAGCCAAATGTTTCCATTCCATCGGTCTTCTTAAATTTTATATCCCCATCTACACCCCCCATCCCCCCACTCAAATGTACATACAACCCACCACCACATCACTGTTGCAGGACTCCAAAGACAGCTGCAGCTTATAAGGAATGTGAGGAGCCTCAGCCAAGAGAACAGGCAGGGAAACCATACCATATATGGCCTTGGAGGCAGAATCAAAAAATTTTTTTAACCAATGAGTGAATTAGTGACTTAACAACCCAAAGGTTGATCACCATCCTCAAGGTAGACAGCAAGTAACTGGCTTGTGAAAACATGAAATGAGCACATAGTGTATGGACCTCTTCAAAGGAGGTCCTCTTCAAAGGAGTGTACTTAAATCAAGTCAACAGCGGAGGAAATCCCGGTGGCTAGCACGTGACTATGTAAGCAACGGGATCCAGAGTGTTCCATTGGATAATGAAGCACATCTGACTATAAAGAACGTCCAAATGGCTTTAAAACATTGTAATCTCTTTCCACTGCACATCACAAAGCCTACTACCTTTTTAGAACAGTATCAGGTATATCACTGCACAATTAGAATAGCAATATTGAGTTTCTCATGAAAAACCCTTCTTCCACTAATACAGTGAGTAACTACAGTGAAGTGCTCATGCTGAATCAGCATGCAAAAAAACAAAAACTTTTATTCTAAAAGGTCAAAAAATATGTATTGTATTATAGACATTATAGGATGACATGAATAATCATACTGTAAAAAAAAAAAAACATCCATACATACATATACAACCGGCTGTACGCTTCTCATAATACAACCCCGACCTGCCTTGACCTACAGGTTTATAGTCAGGGGTTTGAGAGCTTTTCTGTGCCAAGTTCAGCGAGGTAGATTGAAGATGACTTCTAATCCATTCTGTTGAGTGGTTTCGTGTTCCACTACTTTGGTCTGTCTTTACACCCCTGCTTCCTGTCACAAAAGACGTAACCAGGCTGTTTGAGCCAATAAAAAAATATTTAGCAGATAATCAAACAAAACCACGAGCAACAAGCCAAAAGAGGTTGCCTTGAGTTTGACACAAAGGTTTAAAACCGGTGACAAACCACAGCTCATACTATACATACCAGTAAGCTCATTCTATACATACCAGTAAGAGTTTCTATAACTGAATGTGAATCTGATGAACTAGTCTAGTTCTCCTCTGCTGTGCTTGGCTATAAAATTCTGGGGGGATTTGACTGAGAATCTATTATAGTAACTCTCTGGTGCAATATCATTTTTAAATAAGTGGCTATGTTGACTGCAATTACTGAATTCCTTTAGCATTGAAATACAGACAACAGTTAACAAACAAAAAAATAGCACTGCCATTCTTTGTAAACACTTGGGAACCGGACAGCATGTACAGTACAGGTAAAGTGATGAGCAGAACATGCAGATGTGTTCTGTTTCTGTTCCAAAGCCAGTTTGTTCTGGGTCATTTTCATTAGGGCACTCTGTAGCAAAAAGTTTTGCAACGGAAAATGAAAATGAGCATTTTTTATTTGTCAAGTTCATGTACTCCCTCCTTGTTTCAGTCCATTTTTTTGTATGTTCGGTGCCTAATGAATACGACCCTGGTCCTTATGGTGAAGAGCAGCAGCAGAACTCACCTTGGTCTCCCCAAGGCTCTCCGACTCAGACACCTGGTAGGTAAGGTCCGTCTCCTCGAAGCCTGTGGCGCTCATACGCTGGTCAGTGGAGGGGTCGTTGCGGGGCGGGGAGTCCGGAGAGTTGAGGCACGTCTGGATGAGGGCCTTGCCTGTCTCGCTGGTGATCATGGGCTGGAGCTTCCGGGTGGCGAACGTGTAGACGTGGCCCGTCTCGCTGGCCACCAGTAGCAGGACCTGGGTTCCTGTCAACGTTGAGAGCTCATAAGCCTGTCATGGCAGGGAGGGAGAGAATCAGCATCAACATCCAATATCAGTTTCAACATCCATATCAGCTTCAGTTTTAGCATGAGCATCAACATCAGTCTGCATCATGTGCCAAAATAAACAAAGTAAGCTGACATCCCACCACGTTCTTAATAACTGAAACAAATTATTTAAAAAAACTTTCCTTACCAACACAGACAAGACTTAATTGTAATAGGAAAAAACATAGTTCTTGGTGGTGTTACCCACAGATAACTGGTTGAAATTGCAGCCAACTAGCCAAGAAACACACTGCAAGTCTAAAAATACCTCTCTGGTGAATTCTGGACATATAGCACAAATGTAGCTAAAATATCATGAGATAAAAGGTCCAAGAATAGAGTGTGATATTGTGAGAATAATTGCGTTCCTTATGATGGGTGTCTTGGTTGTAAGGGAGAGAAAGGAAAGGGGGAGTGGTAATAACCATGTACAGTGCCTTCGGAAAGTATTCACACCACTTGACATTTTCCACTTTGCTACGTTACAGCCTTATTCTAAAACAGATTTATTTTCAAATACATTTCAGCAATCTATACACAATATCCCATTTACTTAAGTATTCAGACCCTTTGCTATGAGACTCTAAATTGAGCTCAGGTGCATCCTGTTTCCATTGATCATCCTTGAGATGTTTATATGGCTTGATTGGGGTCCACCTGTGGTAAATTCAATTGATTGGACATGATTTGGGAAAAAAAACTAGCCATGAGGTCAAAGAAATTGTCCATAGAGCTCAGAGACAGGATTGTGTCGAGGCACAGATCTGGGGAAGGGTACCAAAAAATACAGTGGCCTCCATAATTCTTAAATGGAAATAGTTTGGAACCAGCAAGACTCTTCCTAGAGCTGGCCTCACGGCCAAACTGAGCAATTAGGATGAGAAGGGCCTTGGTCTGGGAGATGACCAATAACCCGATGGTCACTCTGACAGAGCTCCAAAGTTCCTCTGTGGAGATGGGAGAACCTTCCAGAAGGACAACCATCTCTGCAGCAGTCTACCAATCCAGCCTTTATGGTAGAGTGGCCAGACGGAAGCCAATCCTCAGTAAAAGGCGCATGACAACCCACTTGGAGTTTGCCAAAGGGCACCTAAAGGACTCAGACCATGAGAAACAAGATTCTCTGGTCTGATGAAACCAAGATTGAACTCTTTGGCCTGAATACCAAGTGTCACCTCTGGAGGAAACCTGGCACCATCCCTACGGTGAAGCATGGTGGTGGCAGCATCAAGCTGTGGGGATGTTTTTCAGCGGCAGGGACTGGGAGACTAATCAGGATCGAGGCAAAGATGAATGGAGCAAAGTACAGAGAGATTGTTGATGAAAACCTGCTCTGAGTGTTCAGGACATCATACTGGGTTGAAGTTTCACCTTCCAACAGGACAACAACCCTAAGCACACAGCCAAGACAATGCAGGAGTGGCTTCGGGACACGTCTCTGAATGTCCTTGAGTGGCCCAGCCAGAGCCCCTACTTGAACATCTCTGGAGAGACCTGAAAATAGACCTGATAATGCTCCCCATCCAACCTGACAGAGCTTGAAAGAGAAGAATGGGAGAAACTCCCCAAATACAGGTGTGCCAAGCTTGTTGCGTCCCAAGAAGACTATGCTGCAATCGCTGCCAAAAGCTGCTTCAAAGAATGACTGAGTAAAGGGTCTGAATACTTATGTAAACCTGATATTTCAGTTTTTTATTTTTTATAATTTAGCAAACCTGTTTTTGCTTTGTAATTATGAGGTATTGTGTATAGATTGATGAGGAAAATGTTTAGGCTGTAACGTAACAAAATGTGGAAAAAGCCAAGGGGTCTGAATATTTTTTCAAAGGCAACTGTAGATGTTAAATAGAGCACATGAGCAATGACTCCTCTCACAAGCTGTGAAACACTAGAACATGAGCTGTCCCGCCTTGTCATACATTACGCCAGACATCTCACACACACACACACACACACACACACCAGTGGTATAAGTAACTAACCTTGCACGAGCGAGCCGGAACAGCTCATAGGAGCAGGGGCCTATCTCCTGTTTCTGTGGCGTGAGGCATCTTAATGTGCAAGTACACTCCCTGGACAGGACACTAGTCTATCACAGGCCCTTTCCCCCAATCTGTCTCCTTAATATGGAGTGCCAATCAGGGACGCATCAGGCCCCATTTTTGGTCTTTGGTATGACTCGGTCAGAGATCGAACTCCCAACCATCCAAACTCAGGGTGGACACTCTAACCACAAAGCCAGTTGTGTAGTGTTCCACAAATACAGCACAGGTCTTGCATCAGATATGCAACCCACACCATGAGCTATTCTCACACAGACTTATTGTTGCACTTGGAGCGAACCTTGTGCACTCCCTAAGAGAGCCTTTTGATTTACTTGAGTGATCAGTGTAGGATGCTTCTGGTGGCACGTTTTTCAGAGAGAAAGGGAGAAAAGGAGAGAGATGTAGAGTAGGCAGACTACCATTACCATCACCTTAATGAATACAATTTCTGTTGGCTGATGAATGATTTCATTGCTAGCCACAGGGTATCATTCTGGCAGAAATGCAGAGTAGGAAGGAGGACTAGAGGATGGCTGTCATTCACACAACCAACAATCGCTTCTTTACCTTTATCAAATAGCCTATGCTAAATCATAGGATCTATACTGTTACTGGACTTTCAGACATCACAAGGTTTGGAAGTGTGGCAACGTGTTACTTTGTTCATTGTTAACCTGTCATCTCATTTTCAGATATGATGTACTGCATTCATTTAATGTAGCAATTGGACAATGCTGAAGCTACTCAGATTATTAGATAATCATCATTTGGCAGGAGAGAAATGCAACTCCACATGAAATAAAAGGTAGAAGGGCCTCCCGAGTGGCGCAGCGGTCTAAGGCACTGCATCGCGTCACTACAGACCCGGTTCTATTCTGGGCTGTATCACAACTGGATGTGTTCGGGACTCCCATAAGGCACAATTGGCCCAGCATAATCCGGGGGAGGGTTTGGTTGGGGGTGGGTCTTTACTTGGCTCATCGCGCTCTAGCGACTCCTTCTGGCGGGCCGGGCGCCTGCAGGCTGACTTTGGTCACCAGGTGAACAGTTTTTCCTCAGACACATTGGTGTGGCTGGCTTCCGGGTTAAGCAGGCGGGTGTTAAGAAGTTTGGTTTGGTGGGTCATGTTTCAGAGGATGCATGACTCGACCTTCGCCTCCGGATCCCATTGGGGAGTTGCAGGGATGAGACCAGATCAAAATTGGAGGGAAAAAGGGGAAAATAAATAGAGGGTCAATGAGCAATATGAGTATGAGCAACTTCCAACACTCTTTCTGTGGGTCTGTCATACTTGCTAGGCCAGCGGTGCAGGCTTCACTTCTAGAGCTGATGTGTCTAATGAACGAATCAAAGACAGCCAGCTTCTGGAAATATATGCATGCTCTGAAAAGCAGCGAAGATGAGACCTGTGGTTGGCTGGACTCACTTCACCATTTAATTATTCAGCTTCAGTGGGCCCTGCGGAAATATTCTTAGAAATGGAGTGCATAGAGTATGCAGCGCTCAGTAATACTTCCAATTGATTTTATCCATAATTCAATGAGAGGATGTCTTGCTGTACCAAGAACTGTGTGATCAGCTTGTCTCAGCCATACCAGGGCTATATGTTGTGTGTGTCAGGGTGGCTTGGCCAATACCCAAGTGCACGGCTTGATAACTACATAGTGTTGAAAATGGGAGTTTGTTCATTCCTATTTGTACCCTCTGTCATTCTAGCTTGTTTGCTTTATAGTCCAGGGCCTGAGCAAAAAAAAACATTACGTGGTGGACTAAAGCATGAAATTTAGTACAAACATTCTTCAGGCGATATGAAAACATCCCAGAAGTGCCCATTTCAAACTTCACCAGGAAACGTGTTATTGCAAAAATACCAAATGGTTGCCATAATAGCTGGTATTTGACCCGAAGAAAATGTATGCAAGTATGATGCAACAGATAAAATCATGACATTTAGTGACATATCAAATCGAGGTTTGTCACGTACACAGACTAGCAGATGTTAAAGCAGGTGCAGCGAAATGCGAGTGTTCCTAGCTCCAGCAGTGCAGTAAGTGTCTAACAGTACAATACAAAAAAAGCAGTACAAATACTAACACACAAATAATCCCCCCCCCCCCAAAAAAAAGAGTCAAAAACAAGAAATTAACAAGTATCAGAATGAGCAATATCAGAACAAGCAATGTCAGAGTCTGGAATACGTGGTGTGTATGGACAATATACAAGTAAGAAAAGGTATCTATGGCAGTGGTTATATAGGATGAGCTATGTTGAGAATGCAGTATGTACATATAAACTGTAATCAATTACCTTTATTTCTCAGAGTAAATAAAACAAAACAATATTTCACAAATGTTACTCTTATCTGTTTCCAACTACAGAAACAATTTCAGAACAACAATAATTAATAAGTGATCAGTGTTCAATGACTATATATACATAGGGCAGTAGACAAAAATACATGGTAGAGTACCGGGCAGTAGCCGGCTAGTGACAGTGTCTAACGTGCAGGGCAGGGAACCGGGTGGAGGCCGGCTAGTGATGACTCTTCAACAGTCTGATGGGCCCAGCTTTGATGCACCTGTACGGTCTCAGTCTGGTAGCAGGGTGTGACAAGCCGGGACTCGGGTGGCTGAGGTCCTTGATTATCTTTTTGGCCTTCCTGTATCACCAGGTGCTGTAGATGTCCTTAGGGTAGGCAGTGTGCCCCCGGTGATGTGTTGGGCTGACCTAACCACCCTCTGGAGAGCCCTGCAGCCCGACAGAATGTTATCGATGGTACATCTGTAGACGTTTTGGAGGGTCCTAGGAGCCCAGATGAATTTCTTCATCCTCTTGAGGTTGAAGAGGCGCTGTTGCGACTTCACCACGGTGCTGATGTGGAGGGAGCATTTCAGGTCCTCAGTGAGAAACTTTAAGCTTTTGACTCTCCCCGTTGGGCATGCTCACTGCAGCCTCCTCAGTTCCTTCGTTTTATTGACATTGAGGTTACACCTCCTCCCTGTAGGCTGTCTCGTTGTTGTTGGTAATCGGGCCTACCACTGTTGTGTTGTCAGCAAACTTAATGATGGTGTTGGAATCTTGTGCGGCCACGCAGCATTGGTGAACAGTGAGTACAGAAGGGGACTAAGCACATACCCCTTAGCGGCCTCCATTTTGAGGATAAGCATGGTGGAGCAGTTTTGTTGCCAACCTTCACCACCTGGGGTCGAGGTTCAGACCCAGGGCTCTGAGCTTAGTGATGAGCTTGGAGGGCACTATGGTGTTGAAGGCTGAGTTGTAGTCGATTAACAAAATTCTCACATATGTATTACTCTTGTCAAGGTGGGATAGGGCAGCGTGTAGTGCAATGGCGATTGTGATATGAAAACATCCTAGAAGCGGTGTTCATTGTAAACTTTAGGCAGGAAGCGGAATTCAGAATGGCTGCCAATGTAGATGTAATGAATCCAGTCATGTTTAAAATAGCTTAGTAAGTGTTATTTTCAGAAAAATAACATGAAATTAAGTGATAAAACATCAAATGTATTCCTTAGAGAGGCAATCAACAGTTGAAAAATTATAAAAAATGGGTGGGCTATTTACCGATAGACTATGTACAGCTGCAGCGATCGGTTAGCTGCTCAGATAGCAGATGTTTGAAGTTGGTGAGGGAGATAAGTCTCCAACTTCAGCGATTTTTGCAATTTGTTCCAGTCACAGGCAGCAGAGAACTGGAACAAAAGGCGGCCAAATGAGGTGTTGGCTTTAGGGATGATCAGTGAGATACACCTGCTGGAGCGCGTGCTACGGATGGGTGTTGCCATCGTGACCAGTGAACTGAGATAAGGCGGAGCTTTACCTAGCAAGGACTTGTAGATGACCTGGAGCCAGTGTCTGGCGACGAATATGTAGCGAGGGCCAGCCGACTAGAGCATACAAGTCGCAGTGGTGGGTGGTATAAGGTGCTTTAGTGACAAAACGGATGGCACTGTGATAAACTGCATCCAGTTTGCTGAGTAGAGTGTTGGAAGCAATTTTGTAGATGACATCGCCGAAGTCGAGGATCGGTAGGATAGTCAGTTTTACTAGGGTAAGTTTGGCGGCGTGAGTGAAGGAGGCTTTGTTGCGGAATAGAAAGCCGACTCTTGATTTGATTTTCGATTGGAGATGTTTGATATGAGTCTCGAAGGAGCGTTTACAGTCTAGCCAGACACCTAGGTACTTATAGATGTCCACATATTCAAGGTCGGAACCATCCAGGGTGGTGATGCTGGTCAGGCGTGCGGGTGCAGGCAGCGAACGGTTGAAAAGCATGCATTTGGTTTTACTAGCGTTTAAGAGCAGTTGGAGGCCACGGAAGGAGTGTTGTATGGCATTGAAGCTCTTTCGGAGGTTAGATAGCAGTGTCCAAGGACGGGCCGGAAGTATATAGAATGGTGTAATCTGGTAAGAGGTGGATCAGGGAATCGCCCGCAGCAAGAGCAACATCATTGATATATACAGAGAAAAGAGTCGGCCCGAGGTTGAACCCTGTGGCACTCCCATAGAGACTGCCAGAGGACCGGACAGCATGCCCTCCGATTTGACACACTGAACTCTGTCTGCAAAGTAATTGGTGAACCAGGCAAGGCAGTCATCCGAAAAACCGAGGCTACTGAGTCTGCTGATAAGAATATGGTGATTGACAGAGTCAAAAGCCTTGGCAAGGTCGATGAAGACGGCTGCACAGTACTGTCTTTTATCGATGGCGGTTATGATATCATTGAGTACCTTGAGCGTGGCTGAGGTGCACCCGTGTCCGGCTCGGAAACCAAACTGCACAGCGGAGAAGGTACGGTGGGATTCGAGATGGTCAGTGACCTGTTTGTTGACTTGGCTTTCGAAGACCTTAGATAGGCAGGGCAGGATGGATATAGGTCTGTAACAGTTTGGGTCCAGGGTGTCTCCCCCTTTGAAGAGGGGGATGACTGCGGCAGCTTTCCAATCCTTGGGGATCTCAGACGATATGAAAGAGAGGTTGAACAGGCTGGTAATAGGGGTTGCGACAATGGCGGCGGATAGTTTCAGAAATAGTGGGTCCAGATTGTCAAGCCCAGCTGATTTGTACGGGTCCAGGTTTTGCAGCTCTTTCAGAACATCTGCTATCTGGATTTGGGTAAAGGAGAACCTGGAGAGGCTTTGGGCGAGTAGCTGCGGGGGGGGCGGAGCTGTTGGCCGAGGTTGGAGTAGCCAGGCGGAAGGCATGGCCAGCTGTTGAGAAATGCTTGTTGAAGTTTTCGATAATCATGGATTTATCGGTGGTGACCGTGTTACCTAGCCTCAGTGCAGTGGGCAGCTGGGAGGAGGTGCTCTTGTTCTCCATGGACTTCAGTGTCCCAGAACTTTTTGGAGTTGGAGCTACAGGATGCAAACTTCTGCCTGAAGAAGCTGGCCTTAGCTTTCCTGACTGACTGCGTGTATTGGTTCCTGACTTCCCTGAACAGTTGCATATCGCGGGGACTATTCGATGCTATTGCAGTCCGCCACAGGATATTTTTGTGCTGGTCGAGGGCAGTCAGGTCTGGAGTGAACCAAGGGCTATATCTGTTCTTAGTTCTGCATTTTTGAACGGAGCATGCTTATCTAAAATGGTGAGGAAGTTACTTTTACGACACGATGAGGTCAATATCCTTCCAGGATACCCGGGCTAGGTCGATTAGAAAGTCCTGCTCACAGAAGTGTTTTAGGGAGTGCTTGACAGTGATGAGGGTTGGTCGTTTGACTGCGGCTCCGTAGCGGATACAGGCAATGAGGCAGTGATCGCTGAGATCCTGGTTGAAGACAGCGGAGGTGTATTTGGAGGGCCAGTTGGTCAGGATGACGTCTATGAGGGTGCCCTTGTTTACAGATTTAGGGTTGTACCTGGTGGGTTCCTTGATGATTTGTTTGAGATTGAGGGCATCTAGCTTAGATTGTAGGACTGCGGGGTGTTAAACATATCCCAGTTTAGGTCACCTAACAGAACAAACTCTGAAGCTAGATGGGGGCGATCAATTCACAAATGGTGTCCAGGGCACAGCTGGGAGCTGAGGGGGGTCGGTAGCAGGCGGCAACAGTGAGAGACTTATTTCTGGAGAGAGTAATTTTCAAAATTAGTAGTTCGAACTGTTTGGGTATGGACCTGGAAAGTATGACATTACTTTGCAGGCTAACTCCTCCCCCTTTGGCAGTTCTATCTTGATGGAAAATGTTATAGTTGGGTATGGAAATCTCAGAATTTTTGGTGGCCTTCCTGAGCCAGGATTCAGACACGGCAAGGACATCAGGGTTAGCAGAGTGTGCTAAAGCAGTGAGTAAAACAAACTTAGGGAGGAGGCTTCTGATGTTGACATGCATGAAACCAGCGTTGGGGACAGAGAATAAAAGGAGCAGATTTCTGGGCATGGTAGAATATATTCAGGGCATAATGCGCAGACAGGGGTATGGTAGGGTGCGGGTACAGCGGAGGTAAGCCCAGGCACTGGGTGATGATGAGAGAGGTTGTATCACTGGACATGCTGGTTGTAATGGGTGAGGTCACCGCATGTGTGGGAGGTGGGACAAAGGAGGTATCAGGGGTATGAAGAGTGGAACTAGGGTCTCCATTGTAAACTAAAACAATGATAACTAGCCTGAACAACAGTATACAAGGCATATTGACATTTGAGAGAGACATAGAGCGAGGCATACAGTAATCACAGGTGTTGAATTGGGAGAGCTAGCTAAAACAGTAGCTAAAACAGTAGGTGAGACAACAACAGCTAATCAGCTAGCACAACAACAGCAGGTAAAATGGCGTTGACTAGGCAGGGAGGGTCGGATTAACTACACACAGAGCCTGAGTGCGGCTGGGGCCGACAGATAAAACATAAACAAGCAGAATGGAGTACCGTGATTAATGGACAGTCCAGCATGCATCAGCTATGTAGCCAAGTGATCAGTGTCCAGGGGGCAGCGGTGGATGGGGCAGGGAGGCTGGACTGGCGAGTATTATCCAGGTTAAAAAACTGGCTGGCTGTGCAGAAGGTAAAAGGTAAAAGCCGCTAGCAGTGGCTAACAATGACTAAATAGCTTGTAGCTAGTTAGCTTCTGGAGGTTCTTGAGTGTGTTCTAAAAATTAAAAATAATAGCGATTCTGTATCACATTGGGTGAGGCAGGTTACCGGAAGGTATAAACAAATTAAAAATCGAAAAGAGATTGAAAGTAAATATGGGTCCAGTGAGTGTTTGGGACGCGGCGATTCAGACGGTTAGCAGGCCTGTGCTAACAAGCTAACAGTTAGTAGGCCGGGGCTAAACAAGGTAGCAGTTAGCGGACCGGGGCTAAACAAGGTAGCAGTTAGCGGACCGGGGCTAAACAAGCTAGCAGTTAGCAGGCCGAATTAGCAGGCAAGGAGATAGCAAGGGCTAGAAAGTTAGCCTTTGGGGGGGGCGTCGCGATGGGGTGAGTCTGTTTATGCCTCTTCATGCGGTGACATCGATAGACCGGTCGTGGGTCCGGATATTGTAGCCCAGGAGTATGCTTCGGTGGTAGCACAGGAGCTCTGGCCGGGCTAGCTTCAAGCTAAGTGGGTGGAAACGCTAGCCAGGAGTAATCATCCGGGGTTGCGGTTAGCTAGTTAGCTAGTTGTGAAGATCCAGCTGAAAATGTTCTGTTTGCGGTGGGAATCCGGTGGGAATCCGGGGATAAAAAAAAATAATAGGTCCGTTATGCTCTGGTTAGAGTCGCGTTGTTCGAACTGGCGAGAGCTTTCCGAGCTAAAGTTTAGCTGATGACCGGTTAGCTGAAGGTTAGCTGAAGACCGCTAGCAATGGTTTGCTGCCTGATAGCTGGTAGTTAGCTGGCTAGCTTCAGTTGAGGGGATCCGGATCCGAAGTGAATATAAATACTTTAGAAAAAATAGCTACATTGGGTGAGGCGGGTTGCAGTAGAGTATTTAGAAGTTGAGGTTTAGCAAAATGTTATAAAAGATATGCGAAGAAAAATATGTTTTAAAAAAACGATATATACGATATATACAAGGAACACGACACGACAAGACGTCCGACTGCTACGCCATCTTGGATGTTAGTAACAGTGACTAAGGTTCATTCACCTTATTAGCAGAGCCGTGGAGCCGTGGTCGGGTCTATCAGCTGTAGTTACATAGACCCGAGACCAAAGTTAGAATTTCAGAGCCAAAGCCAATCGAGCCCAGGTCGAGTCTTGGGTATATCAGTTCCACCCAGACCCATAATGACATCTAGTACCCTGGCCTGAACCTTAGTCACTGTTACTAGCCATCTACCACCCTGTACTCTACCCTGCACCTTAAAGACTTGCTGCCCTATGTACACTGGTCACGTTAATAAATGTTTACATACCGTTTTACCCACTTGATATGTTTTTCCACTTCTCAATTGACGAGTGTTGGTGATCGTGTGCCCACTGGCGCCACCTTTGTTTTTAGCTGACAGGAGTGGAACCCGGTGTGGTCGTCTGCTGCAATAGCCCATCTGTGACAAAGGTCGACTGGTTGTGCGTTCCGAGATGCAATTCAGCACACCACTGTTGTACTGAGCCATTATTTGTCCGTTTGTGGCCCGCCCGTTAGATTGCCATTCTCCTTCGACCTCTAATATCAACAAGCTGTTTTCACCCACAGGACTAACGCGGACTGGCAAATGTTTACTCCTGTCCTGCCTTGATTCTATTACTATTGATGATATCTGGAAATGTACATTTACACCCTGGCCCATCTACTGTTGCTAGCCCCAATTCTGACTTGTGCTTTGATATCTGCTTCACTGAATTCTGCTCTCGTAAAAGCCTGGGTTTTCTGCACGTTAAGCACTAGAAGCTTATTACCTAAAATGGATCAATTGAAAGTGTGGATTCACAGCTCCAATCCAGATGTGTTGGTCATTACGGAGACGTGGTTAAGAAAGAGTGCTTTGAATACCACCAAGTCTGTCCCCCAAAAAATGTATTTGCTGGTTTTAACAATTCAACTTTCAAATATCTCTTTGTTGACTGTTGCTTGGGTGCTATCGTCCTCCATCAGCACCAGCCTGAATTTGTCCTGCTTCGTGACCTAAACTGTGACACACTTAAACCACCTGACCAAGTCCTAAAGCAATGGGACTTCCTGAATCTTTATCAGATTATTACCAATCCCACAAAGTGTGACTTCAAACACCCAGGCAAGGCTACTCTCCTTGATGTTATCCTCACAAATAATCCTGATAGGTATCAGTCTGGTGTTTTCTGTAATGGCCATAGTGATCACTGTTTTACAGCCTGTATTCGTAATGGCTGCTCAGTGAAAAAAAAAACGGTCCTGATTTGTCATAGGACGTTTGCTAAAAAACTTTAATGAGCAAGCCTTCGTTCATGAACTGGCCTCTGTAAAATGGTATGAATCAGCTTGATACCCTCTGTCGAAGACACTTGGCCCTTCTTTTTTGATATTTCCAGTGGTATTGTTAACGCCCCCATAAAGAAAATGTTAAAAAATAGGTTCAGCCCCTGATTCGACCGTGATGTTGCATAGTTACTCCACCTCAAGAATTGCATTTGGCGAAAGGCTCGGCACACGCATACTCAGACTGACTGGCTATCCTTCAGGCAAATGAGAAATAAGTGCACTCAGGCTATCCGGAAGGCCAAAGTTAGTTACTTTAAGGGGCAGTTCTCCCTCTGTGCATCTAACCCCAAGAAGTTCTGGAAAACGGTTAAAGACCTGGAGAATAAACCCTCCTCTTCACAGCAGCCCATGTCCCTTAATGTTGATGATGTGGTTGTTACTGACAAGAAGCATATGGCTGAGCTCTGTTATAGGCCTATTTCTATTTCGCCCTGTTTATCAAAAGTGTTGGAAAAACTTGTCAATAATCAACTGACTGGCTTTCTTAATGTCTATAGTATTCTCTGGGGTATGCAATCTGGTTTCCTCTCAGGTTATGTATGTGTCACTGCAACCGTAAGGGTCCTCAATGATGTCACCATTGCCCTTGATTCTAAGCAATATTGTGCTGCCAGTATTATGGACTTCGTCAAAGTGCCACCAAAAGAAGCTCGTCAAAGGTAAGGCATGAATTATATTTTTATTTCTGCGTTTTGTGTCGCGCCTGCAGATAATAGCATTGTTTGCTTTCGCCGAAAAGCCTTTTTGAAATCTGACATGTTGGCTGGATTCACAACAAGAGTAGCTTTAATTTGCTATCTTGCATGTGTGATTTAATGAAAGTTTTATTTTTATAGTAATTTATTTGAATTTGGCACTCTGCATTTTCCCTGACTTTTGTCCCAGAGAGATTAAGGAGAAGTCTATCTTTAATTCTGTGAATAACACTTGTATCTTTTATCAATGTTTATTATGACTATTTCTGCAAAATCACCGGATGTTTTGGAATCAAAACATTACTGCACGTAACGAGCCAATGTAAACTGAGATTTTGGATATACATATGCACATTATCGAACAAAACATACAGTGCCTTGCGAAAGTATTCGGCCCCCTTGAACTTTGCGACCTTTTGCCACATTTCAGGCTTCAAACATGAAGATATAAAACTGTATTTTTTTGTGAAGAATCAACAACAAGTGGGACACAATCATGAAGTGGAACGACATTTATTGGCTATTTCAAACTTTTTTAACAAATCAAAAACTGAAAAATTGGGCGTGCAAAATTATTCAGCCCCCTTAAGTTAATACTTTGTAGCGCCACCTTTTGCTGCGATTACAGCTGTAAGTCGCTTGGGGTATGTCTCTATCAGTTTTGCACATCGAGAGACTGACATTTTTTCCCATTCCTCCTTGCAAAACAGCTCGAGCTCAGTGAGGTTGGATGGAGAGCATTTGTGAACAGCAGTTTTCAGTTCTTTCCACAGATTCTCGATTGGATTCAGGTCTGGACTTTGACTTGGCCATTCTAACACCTGGATATGTTTATTTTTGAACCATTCCATTGTAGATTTTGCTTTATGTTTTGGATCATTGTCTTGTTGGAAGACAAATCTCCGTCCCAGTCTCAGGTCTTTTGCAGACTCCATCAGGTTTTCTTCCAGAATGGTCCTGTATTTGGCTCCATCCATCTTCCCATCAATTTTAACCATCTTCCCTGTCCCTGCTGAAGAAAAGCAGGCCCAAACCATGATGCTGCCACCACCATGTTTGACAGTGGGGATGGTGTGTTCAGGGTGATGAGCTGTGTTGCGTTTACGCCAAACATAACGTTTTGCATTGTTGCCAAAAAGTTCAATTTTGGTTTCATCTGACCAGAGCACCTTCTTCCACATGTTTGGTGTGTCTCCCAGGTGGCTTGTGGCAAACTTTAAACAACACTTTTTATGGATATCTTTAAGAAATGGCTTTCTTCTTGCCACTCTTCCATAAAGGCCAGATTTGTGCAATATACGACTGATTGTTGTCCTATGGACAGAGTCTCCCACCTCAGCTGTAGATCTCTGCAGTTCATCCAGAGTGATCATGGGCCTCTTGGCTGCATCTTTGATCAGTCTTCTCCTTGTATGAGCTGAAAGTTTAGAGGGACGGCCAGGTCTTGGTAGATTTGCAGTGGTCTGATACTCCTTCCATTTCAATATTATCGCTTGCACAGTGCTCCTTGGGATGTTTAAAGCTTGGGAAATCTTTTTGTATCCAAATCCGGCTTTAAACTTCTTCACAACAGTATCTCGGACCTGCCTGGTGTGTTCCTTGTTCTTCATGAGTCTCTCTGCGCTTTTAACTGACCTCTGAGACTATCACAGTGCAGGTGCATTTATACGGAGACTTGATTACACACAGGTGGATTGTATTTATCATCATTAGTCATTTAGGTCAACATTGGATCATTCAGAGATCCTCACTGAACTTCTGGAGAGAGTTTGCTGCACTGAAAGTAAAGGGGCTGAATAATTTTGCACGCCCAATTTTTCAGTTTTTGATTTGTTAAAAAAGTTTGAAATATCCAATAAATGTCGTTCCACTTCATGATTGTGTCCCACTTGTTGTTGATTCTTCACAAAAAAATACAGTTTTATATCTTTATGTTTGAAGCCTGAAATGTGGCAAAAGGTCGCAAAGTTCAAGGGGGCCGAATACTTTCGCAAGGCACTGTATGTAATCAAACAAGCATTAAACAAATCAAAATACATTTTATATTTGAGAGTCTTCAAAGTAGCCACCCTTTGCATTGATGACAGCTTTACACACTCTTGGCATTCTCTCAACCAGCTTCATGAGGAATCGTTTTCAACAGTCTTGAAGGAGTTATCCCATATGCTGAGCACTTGTTGGCTGCTTTTCCATCACTCTGTGGTCAAACTCATCCCAAACCATCTCAATTGAGTTGAGGTCGGGTGATTGTGGAGGCCAGGTCATCTGATGCAGCACTCCATCACTCTCCTTCTTGGTCAAATAGCCCGGAGGTGTGTTTTGGGTCGTCGTCCAGTTGAAAAACAAATTATAGTCCCACAAAGTGCAAACCAGATGGGATGGCATATGGCTGCAGAATGCTGTGGTAGCCATGCTGTTTAAGTGTGCCTTGAAATCTAAATAAATCACAGACAGTATCACCAGCAAAGCACCCCCACACCATCACATCTCCTCCATGCTTCACGGTGGGAACCACACAAATATGGAGCTCATCCATTCACCTATTCCGCGTCTCACAAAAACACAGCTGTTGAAACCAAAAATCTCACATTTGGACTCAGACCAAAAGAACATATTTCCACCGGTCTAATGTCCATTGCTCGTGTTTCTTGGCCCAAAAGGTGCAGTTAACACGAATGAACTTATCCTCTGCAGCAGAAGTAACTCCGAGTCTTCCTTTCCTGTGGATGTCCTCATGAGAGACAGTTCATAGCGCTTGATGGTTTTTGCGACTGCACTTGAAGAAATGTTCAAAGTTCTTGAAATGTTCCGGATTGACTGACCTTCATGTCTTAAAGAAATGATGGACTGTCGTTTCTCTTTGCTTATTTGAAGCTGACCACGACTCCATTTTGTTGATCCCTGCCTACAGACAGAAACTAAAACAAGAAGCTCCCACGCTGAGGTCTGTCCAACGCTGGTCCGACCAAGCTGACTCCACACTCCAAGACTGCTTCCATCACGTGGACTGGGAGATGTTTCGTATTGCGTCAGACAACAACATTGACGAATACGCTGATACGGTGTGCGAGTTCATTAGAACGTGCGTTGAAGATGTCGTTCCCATAGCAACGATTAAAACATTCCCTAACCAGAAACCGTGGATTGATGGCAGCATTCGTGTGAAACTGAAGGCACGAACCACTGCTTTTAATCAGGGCAAGGTGTCTGGTAACATGACTGAATACAAACAGTGCAGCTATTCCCTCCGCAAGGCTATCAAACAAGCTAAGCGCCAGTACAGAGACAAAGTAGAATCTCAATTCAACGGCTCAGACAAAGAGGCATGTGGCAGGGTCTACAGTCAATCACGGACTACAGGAAGAAACCCAGCCCAGTCACGGACCAGGATGTCTTGCTCCCAGGCAGACTAAATAACTTTTTTGCCCGCTTTGAGGACAATACAGTGCCACTGACACGGCCTGCAACGGAAACATGCGGTCTCTCCTTCACTGCAGCCGAAGTGAGTAAGACATTTAAACGTGTTAACCCTCGCAAGGCTGCAGGCCCAGACGGCATCCCCAGCCGCGCCCTCAGAGCATGCGCAGACCAGCTGGCCGGTGTGTTTACGGACATATTCAATCAATCCCTATACCAGTCTGCTGTTCCCACATGCTTCAAGAGGGCCACCATTGTTCCTGTTCCCAAGAAAGCTAAGGTAAGCTAAGCTAAGAAAGCTAAGGTAACTGAGCTAAACGACTACTCACATCCGTCATCATGAAGTGCTTTGAGAGACTAGTCAAGGACCATCTCACCTCCACCCTACCTGACACCCTTGACCCACTCCAATTTGCTTACCGCCCAAATAGGTCCACAGACGATGCAATCTCAACCACACTGCACACTGCCCTATCCCATCTGGACAAGAGGAATACCTATGTGAGAATGCTGTTCATCGGCTACAGCTCGGCATTCAACACCATAGTACCCTCCAAGCTCGTCATCAAGCTCGAGACCCTGGGTCTCGACCCCGCCCTGTGCAACTGGGTACTGGACTTCCTGACGGGCCGCCCCCAGGTGGTGAGGGGAGGCAACAACATCTCCTCCCCGCTGATCCTCAACACTGGGGCCCCACAAGGGTGCGTTCTGAGCCCTCTCCTGTACTCCCTGTTCACCCACAACTGCGTGGCCATGCACGCCTCCAACTCAATCATCAAGTTTGCGGACGACACAACAATGGTAGGCTTGATTACCAACAACGACGAGACGGCCTACAGGGAGGAGCTGAGGGCCCTCGGAGTGTGGTGTCAGGAAAATAACCTCACACTCAACGTCAACAAAACTAAGGAGATGATTGTGGACTTCAGGAAACAGCAGAGGGAACACCCCCGTATCCACATCGATGGAACAGTAGTGGAGAGGGTAGCAAGTTAAGTTCCTCGGCATACACATCACAGACAAACTGAATTGGTCCACTCACACAGACAGCATCGTGAGGAAGGCGCAGCAGCGCCTCTTCAACCTCAGGAGGCTGAAGAAATTCGGCTTGTCACCAAAAGCACTCACAAACTTCTACAGATGCACAATCGAGAGCATCCTGGCGGGCTGTATCACCGCCTGGTATGGCAACTGCACCGCCCTCAACCGTAAGGCTCTCCAGAGGGTAGTGAGGTCTGCACAACGCATCACCGGGGGCAAACTACCTGCCCTCCAGGACACCTACACCACCCGATGCTACAGGAAGGCCATAAAGATCATCAAGGACATCAACCACCCGAGCCACTGCCTGTTCACCCCGCTGTCATCCAGAAGGCGAGGTCAGTACAGGTGCATCAAAGCTGGGACCGAGAGACTGAAAAACAGCTTCTATCTCAAGGCCATCAGACTGTTAAACAGCCACCACTAACATTGAGTGGCTACTGCCAACACACTGTCAATGACACTGACTCTACTCCAGCCACTTTAATCATGGGAACTGATGGGAAATGATGTAAATATATCACTAGCCACTTTAAACAATGCTACCTTATATAATGTTACTTACCCTACATTGTTCATCTCATATGCATACGTTGATACTGTACTCTATATCATCGACTGCATCCTTATGTAATACATGTATCACTAGCCACTTTAACTATGCCACTTGGTTTACATACTTATCTCATATGTATATACTGTACTCGATATCATCTACTGTATCTTGCCTATGCTGCTCTGTACCATCACTCATTCATATATCCTTATGTACATATTCTTTATCCCCTTACACTGTGTATAAGACAGTAGTTTTTTTGGAATTGTTAGTTAGATTACTTGCTCGTTATTACTGCATTGTCGGAACTAGAAGCACAAGCATTTCGCTACACTCGCATTAACATCTGCTAACCATGTGTATGTGACAAATAAAATTTGATTTGATTTGATTTGATTTGATTTGAAAAGTGTTCTTGCCATAATATGGAATTGGTATTTTACCAAATAGGGCTCTCTTCTGTATACCACCCTACCTTGTCACAACATAACTGATTGGCTCAAACGCATTAAGGAAAGAAATTCCACAAATGAACTTTTCACAAGGCACACCTGTTAATTGAAATGCAATTCCAGGTGACTACCTCATGTAACTGGTTGAGAGAATACCAAGAGTGTGCAAAGCTGTCATCAAGGCAAAGGGTGGCTACTTTGAAGGATCTCAAATATATTTGTTTAACACTTTTTTGGTTACTAAATTATTCCTTATGTGTTATTTCATAGTTGTCTTCACTATTATTCTACAATGTAGAAAACAGTAAAAAGAAAAGAAAACCCTGGAATTAGTAGGTGTGTCCAAACTATTGACTGGTACCGTATATGTGATTTGTTTAAATTACCTACTGTCACACATCACTACTTCACAGGAAAGGTGAACGTAAACAATTATTAAAATCTAAATGGATTTTTGGGCAGAAATGCCCTCTGGAACATGTGAACGTTCATGTGCCTTTATAGCAAACTTGTATTCCATCCTGTAAATAGAAATATAATTGTTAAAATTACGAGCCTAGTTGGTTTAGCCACGGAAAAAGTAAGGAACCTTCCCACTAGCCATGATTGGCTGAGACAATGGATGGGATGGACATTCCGGGAGTGTTTCCCAGAGACGGTGATATGACCTGTGTATTTTTACCTGGAGATTTTCCTTATTGTAGGCTACTACTTTCACCACTCTTAGTCTTGCAATCTTTGTTTACTAAACTAAATCACTCTGTTCAAATGGTCTCACCTGAATCCTAAAAGAGATGGGTGGGTCTAAGGCTTTAAAGGGTGTGAACGATGCTGAATGGGTATAGACAAAGAAGAGTTCCAAAACATTCAAGGGCCATTTTCTCAAAAGTGGGGTTACAAGTTTATCAACTTTCAAAGCAGAATTACTGTCCCAGTGTTCTTCCGCTGCAGTGTATGACATACAATTTCCTAGCTCGGAGTCTCTACTTTTAGCCAATGTAAAATATACAATTTAAATTTTTGCTGCACAAGACTGAATCGAGGCAGTCAGTCACATATGATATAGGCTATTGGACATTACGCACGACAGAAAATTATAAAAGCCCATAGATGTAGCTAGCTACAGTATTTATGATCTTTGGTAAATAAATTAAACTAGGTCCAGTAGGCTAATCGTTTTGAGTGTGTACCGTCTTACTGTACTGTATTATATGGACTGGATTTACACACATTGTTCAAACCATGATAAAGCAGAAGAGAACATGTTATTCTCCTGCAGCACATAAGGCCTACAAAGTTACAAATATAGGCAAGCAAATTTGATATATAATAGGGCCTATTTGTATAATTAGTAGGCTGTCTCATATATAGCCTTCATAATATTTCCCCTAATGTTAGCCTACCTCCCCTTTTGCTCTCGATTGTTGCTTCATTCCTTTCAACAGTTAAATTAAATAAGTTTCATTGTCCTCATCTTAATCATTCTAATGACATCCTTGAATAATATAGGACTAGAATTAGATGCAGAAGGCTTTCACTTCTCTTCACGAAGATTGAAAGGTTATGGGTTAACTGCTATAGCCTACCGCCATCACGCGTTCGCTCTTCTTTCAAACTACCGGTGAGTTCTATTGGCTGCTGTATTTAACATTCAGCAAAATAGAACTTGCCTCACTCCTCAAATATTGGTATAAGAAATGCTAAAACAAAAATAAATGTTCAGCAAGCTATTCTAGTCTAGCTTTTCTTGCATGGGACTCCAAGAGCTTCTCCAAGGTGCTTGCGTATTGCGCAAGAGACAGAAGCTATAACTTAAAAGCATATTATGTATAACCCATCATTAATTAGCTAAATATAAATGACTAATACTGCATTGAATATGTTACCGGAAAGAGGTAGTCTAGGATATCTAAATAAGGCAACATATCTACAAAAGGATGCACTATTTTAGATGCGATTTGAATGGAGTTGGAGAGAAAGACTGCGAGAGCACTCGTGCGTACACTGATTTAAAGCAACGACATTCGATAGTGATAGGCTGTTAACTTCTTGGATATAGGGGGCGCTCTTTTAATTTTTGGATAAAAAAAACGTTCCCGTTTTAAACAAGATATTTTGTCACGAAAAGATGCTCGACTATGTATATAATTGACAGCTTTGGAAAGAAAATACTCTGACTTTTCCAAAACTGCAAAGATATTGTCTGTGAGTGCCACAGAACTGATGCTACAGGCGAAACCAAGATGACATTTCAAACAGGAAGTGCCCCCAGATTTTGAAGGTGTTGTGTTCCAATGTCTCCTTTATATGGCTGTGAATGGGCCAGGAATGAGCTTACACTTTCTGTCGTTTCCCCAAGGTGTCTGCAGCATTGTGACGTAATTGTAGGCATATCATTGGAAGATTGACCATTTTACACTACATCTACCAGGTGCTCGCTTGGTGTCCTCCGACGCAATTATTGCATAATCTCCAACTGCGTGTATTTTTCCATTTGCTTCCGAGGAGAAACCCAACTGCCACGAATGATTTATCATCGAACAGATATGTGAAAAACACCTTGAGGATTGATTCTAAACAACGTTTGCCATGTTTCTGTCGATATTATGGAGTTAATTTGGAAAAAAGTTTGCGTTGTAATGACTGAATTTTCGGGGTTTTTTCTTAGCCAAACGCTCCGTGTTCTTCATCACGATATCTCCTACACAAATAATCTTTTTGGAAAAAATGAACATTTGCTATCTAACTGAGAGTCTCTTCATTGAAAACATCCGAAGTTCTTCAAAGGTAAATGATTTTATTTGAATTGCTTTTCTTGTTTTTGTGAAAATGTTGCCTGCTGAATGCTAGGCTTAATGCTATGCTAGCTATCAATACTCTTACACAAATGCTTGTGTAGCTATGGTTGAAAAGCATATTTTGAAAATCTGAGATGACAGTGTTGTTAACAAAAGGCTAAGCTTGTGAGTGAATATATTTCTTTCATTTCATTTGCGATTTTCATGAATAGTTAACGTTGTGTTATGGTAATGAGCGTAAGGCTATGATTACGCTCCCGGATACGGGATTGCTCGACACAAGAAGTTAAAACTTAAACTGCAATTAACAACGTATATATTTTTTTAAAACAAGGTGACCCCCGAAAGCCAGATGAAGATGGGTCAATTAGACGAACATTCTGTCTTTACTGTAGCATAGGCTAAGCTGCAGCAAATTTAGGCCTGCGACAAGATTTTTTTACCATGAGATGATAGGTCTACATGGATTGTGAAGTATGCTCCATACTGAGATAGGTCTGTTCCCACCCTGACCACACCGCTCATGTGTGGTCAGCATACGTGTTATTCAAACACTGCACCCACACTGCTCGTGAGCGTCTGCGTGGCCAAGTGCTAAAATAAACCTTGGTTCTATTTGTGACCCTGCAAGTCCTGCTTTTCAAATCTCCTCATTGTTTTTTAGAAGCATATAGCCACGTGGGTGATTGAAAGATCAACTGACTGGAGTGTGGACGTCAGTTCTAGTAATGCACCGTGAAGTTGGTTGCCAACCGCCATATAAAGTCCAAAGAAGATAAAGAAGCCTGTAGGAAGGAGGAGAGATGACAAGGAACGTATTCGTTTTATCTGTGGATTAATTGTCAGAGTAGAGGACCTTGTGCATGTCAGGTAAAATAACAATCCAATGTTTATATCCCAGGACAAATTACCTAGCCACAGCAAGCTAGCTAGCTAAATTGCCATAAATGTTTAACGCTCTCGACCTGTCCACAAATTATTATAATTGGTTCAGATTTTGTTTTGATATTTCAACCTGTGTGTTCTGAACAAAATCAACTTGCGCACGTCCGGTTTGGTCAGCATGTGAGTATTGATTCATCATGCAGAGGCCGTAGAAAAACCAGATTTAGACATCACATATAATTGAACAATTCCATTTCACGCCATTCTGTTCATAAACACTGAACAAAAACATAAATGCAAAAGATTTGACTGATTTATAAGGAAATTAGTCAGCTGAAATAAATTCATTTAGGCCCTCATCTATGGATTTCACATGACTGGGAATACCGATATGCATCAGTTGGTCACAAATCAATTTTTTTTTAAGTAGTGGCGTGGATCAGAAATCCAGTCAGTATCTTGTGACCACCATTTGCCTCATGCAGCGGAACATCTCCTTCATATAGAGTTAATCAGACTGTTGATTGTGGCCTGTGGAATGTTGTCCCAATCCTCTTCATTGTTGCTGGATATTGGCGGGAACTGGACACGCTGTCGTACACTTCGTTCCAGAGCATCCCAAACATGCTAAAATGGGTGACATGTCTGGTGAGTTTGCAGGCCATGGAAGAACTGGGACAATTTCAGCTACCAGGAATTATGTACAGATCCTTGCGACATAGCGTTGTTATGCTGAAACATGAAGCACGACAATGGGCCTCAGGATCTCGCCATGGTATCTCTGTGCATTCAAATTGCCACTGACAAAATGCAATTGTATTCGTTGTCCGTAGGTGACCATACCATAACCATTTGAGGCAGCATGCCAACTGCATGCTGCCTCAAAACTTGAGAGATATGTGGCATCGTGTTTAGAGTGGCCTTTTATTGTCCGCAGCACAAGGTTCACCTGTGTAATGATCATTCTGTTTAATCAGAATCAGCTTCATCATATGCCACACCTGTCAGGTGGATGCATTTTCAAATGTGCACAAAATGAAAGAAATAAAACTTTTGGAAATTTCTAGGAAATGTTATTTCAGCTCATGAAACATTAGGACCAACACTTTACATGTTGCGCTTATATTTTCGTTTGCTGTAGATTAAGATCACGCAGTAATTTCAGATTGAGTACAGTTAGACAGCAGGTCAGAATTTGCTAAGATAACATATGGAGGCCAAGGGAGGGCAATAAATTCCCATTAGCATTAGATAGGCATTTTTACCAAGTCCCACATTTAGGTCTAGACATTCAAATTGCTTTGAGACAGAGGTGGTGATGGATACAGAAACATTTCAAATGGCTCTTTATGTAATTTGCGACACCCCTTCCTCTGCCAACTCTATCAGATCTAAAAACATTAAAACCAGCCAGTCAGATACGCAAGAGTCCAGCATACTGCTTTAGCTAAGTTTCAGTTATAACAAGAATGTCCGTGTTGGTTTGAGATGTCAGACTAACAATAAAAAAATTAAAAATTGAAATCAAAACTTCTCGCATTTACATGAATCAGTCAAAGGTTGCAGCTAGGGCTGCTGTGGTGACCGTATTACCGTCACACCGGCGGTCAGGAGTCATGAAGGCAGTCAAATTCAACGTGACCGTTTAGTCAGTTACAACTAGAGTGGCCAAATAACTTATTAAAATGAAGCACATTAATCCACTTTACAAGGGGTGTAGAGCCTAACTGGGATACATAAGCAGCACATGAGTTTCAAGTTTGGGAAATATAATTTGCATGCATAATCACATTTATGGTCGCTTTTGAGAATGTTGTTTTCTGCTAATGAAACATTCGTGCTTATAGCCTGCTGCCGTGTGCGCATTTGCTGCGCTTATAATGTGAAGAAATAGCCTAATAGTTTAAAAACAGCTTAAGCTAAACGTTCTGATCGGCTGCGTCAGCCTCATTGCGTAAAAAAGTGTTTTGATGTTAGTGCTTGTACTCATTTGGGATCTATCGCATCTCACAACTGTCCCAGACTGTTTGGGAATATTTATTTCTCACACAGAACAGCACAACTTTTGTACTATGGTGGATAGTAGATTGACATAGGCTAGTGTCTCCTGACCCCTCCTGTCTCAGCCTCCAGTATTTATGCTGCAGTAGTTTATGTGTCGGGGGCTGGGGTCAGTTTGTTATATCTGGAGTACTTCTCCTGTCCTATTCGTGTCCTGTGTGAATCTAAGTGTGCGTTCTCTAATTCTCTCCTTCTCTCTTTCTTTCTCTCTCTCGGAGGACCTGAGCCCTAGGACCTGAGCTCCAGGACTACCTGACATGATGACTCCTTGCTGTCCCCAGTCCACCTGGCCATGCTGCTGTTCCAGTTTCAACTGACCTGAGCCCTAGGACCATGCCCCAGGACTACCTGACATGATGACTCCTTGCTGTCCCCAGTCCACCTGGCCATGCTGCTGCTCCAGTTTCAACTTCCACCTGACTGTGCTGCTGCTCCAGTTCAACTGTTCTGCCTTATTATTATTCGACCATGCTGGTCATTTATGAACATTTGAACATCTTGGCCATGTTCTGTTATTATCTCCACCCGGCACAGCCAGAAGAGGACTGGCCACCCCACATAGCCTGGTTCCTCACCTTCCTAGGTTTTGGCCTTTCTAGGGAGTTTTTCCTAGCCACCGTGCTTCTACACCTGCATTGCTTGCTGTTTGGGGTTTTAGGCTGGGTTTCTGAGCACTTTGAGATATCAGCTGATGTGCTATATAAATAAATTTGATTTGATTTGATTTGATTTAGTGCTTTGGTTGTTCGTTAGGCCTACTCATCTTGTTGGCTGACAAAACGTAAAATGTGGACAGTTCTTCCAATATCTTCAATATGCACCTTGGAATTGGATAAGGATGTGCGTAGTTGCGTCCCCGATGTGTCGGTCTTCACTTGTAGCCTGTGAGAAAGACCCGATCACTTGATGGAGAGCCGTGTGAGTGAGATGAGCTTTGGAGCAGGCTGAACTCAGGGAGCAGGGCTGCAAAAGGCATGGATTTTTTAGGGTGCATTATGGCCACACAAAGGGGATGCCCCCAGGATATTTGAGGCATTATCAAGTGCTTCTCAAATTGTGAATGAGAGACTGACGAAGTGTGTACAGCCTGCGCATTAAAACAAAGCAGAGCTCATGCCTTTCAAGCTACTTTTAAAAAATACTCATTTGTTGCATCATGCAACCTTACAATAGATGAAAAATCAAAACATACAGCCCAACGTTTGTAGAACAACTAAAGTTACAGTAATAACTCTAAATTAAGCATATTAGGAGTACCTATTTCTTTGTTACCCACTCAAATCGTTTGGAGAAAATATCCTTTTGATTTTATTCAGCTTTGTTCAATTTAATTCTTCATATTATAAAACAATGCCACGGAATTCTAAGCAAATCTTGTCTACTAAATGAACTTATGTAGCACACAGCAATATGGCATAGCCAGATCAGGACAACTAAGGGCACGCTATTCTGTTCTTCTGAAATAGACTACATTTTCTCCATATCATGGTGTTTCTTTAGATCTGTCTAAACTAAATCAGGGATTTATTGTGAAGGTGTAGACTACATTCCATGGATTTAGACGTTTAAAAATGTAGACACTCCAAAAAGTCTGCATCAGTGGCTTGTAGGCTGTGAGTGGAAGCCAGGAGATACTAAATGTGTTTATATTAATTAAAAATGGTCAATTACCGTGAGACCGACAGTGATTTGCTTGACAATCACCAGACAAAATTGTGACCGCCACAGCCCTAATTGCAGGATTTCAGATCAAATGGAGATTCTAATACAAACATGCCATGTTCAACAGATAACACCCCCCCCCCCCTAATAGAAAATGCCATTGTTGGCTTGAATTGTTGCAGACCTTCAATATGATGATAATACTAAGAATTTATAGTTGGGATTACCAAAGTGGGACTTAGGGTGTTGATAAGTCAACGTCTCAGCGCAACCTTAAAATGCAAGGACAGGGTCCAGGCACCAAGATGATTTGGATGGACCCCATCCTCTCTATAGAACATCTTCCATTTCCAAAAGGTGTCAAAGTTATCCACAAAAGTAACTCCAACAGAATTGCAGTATTGCAGAATTGCAGTAGCCAGTCATATAGTGCCAGCAACCTACTGAATCTTTCGCTGCCATGCTCAGTGATGGCACTGGGCCTGAAATAATTTGATTTTAATTAATTTATTTGAGTCTTTCAGAGTTCCAATCAGTTCTATAAAATCCAGATTCAGACATTCCGAGCTAGCCATCCTAATGTCATTAGATCGCACATGGATTACGACAGCGACAGCCTCCATATTCTGGCATAAAAAGGTAGGAAGAGATGGCAGAGGGGATCCGGCAGTTTTTTCACCTCGTGCCGGCCGCAAAACCCATTGTGGCTGACAGAGGAACCAGTGCATCAGACACCCTCAAGGTCCAGTGATCTGACTCCAGGGTAGAATCCGGGTCAGAATCTCCCTGGGAAGGAGTCAGGATAGGGGCCGATGGCGCTGGAACCTCCAAAGCCAAGAGGACGAAGCTGTTTGACAACTGGATTTGGGTCAGGCTCCCAACACCAAAGGCGGCACAATCGCCACAGGCTGCTTCCCTCCATTTGGCAGTATCACCCACTAAATCCATCAGAAGCGACAGTCCTGCTTCATTTTCCAGGGAAGTGGGAGATTTCTTCGGCGAGGGGTCCCTGGAAGGCATTGGCCATGTAGTCAATGAGTGTTGACATGGCGGTGATACTCTCAGCACATCGTCCAGACTGTGGAATAGAGGAGAAGGTAGCGAGGGTGCTTTCCCCAGTCGATTTTGCAAGCTCTTAAATCTATTTGTTAATAGTAGCAACTTCTTCTCTATAGTCCTCTGTGGGTAAACAATTGTTGCATTGGAACTCCAGTTGGTGCACATTGTCCTGGAAGAGCGCGTAGTGAATACAGCTCCTGCAGCGCACAAAATGCTAAATTTACATCTGAACAGGGAAGCCTCCATGAGAAGAGACATTGCAACACGGATTATGTTGCTGAGATAACGATTTACAGGTAGAGTAAAAAAAGACAGGTCATCGGTAAATACACCAAAAACGTTTAAAAAATGTAATGAAACAAATAGACTAGCCTGTTAACCATAACTTTCTGCAACAATTTGTGCACTCACTCTCCTTCCAGTGTGCCTAGAAATCAACAAATGTTACCAACCCTTAGTAAACTTCTGGGGGGAAAAAACCTGTTTGACCAGATACAATGCTACTTCACAGTAAACACATTGACAAACAGAATTTCAGTATTCTTATAGGGAAGGACACTCAACAAGCACAGCACTTACACAAATGACTGATGATTGGCTGAGAGAAATTGATGATAAATGATTGTGTGGGCTGTCTTGTTCGACTTCAATTCAGCTTTTGACATTATCAAGCATAGTCTGCTGCTGGAAAATCATGTGTTATGGCTTTATACCCCCTATAAATGCTATAATGTGGATAAAGAGTTACTTGTCTAACAGAACACAGACAGTGTTCTTTAATGGAAGCCTCTCAAATATAATCCAGTTAGAATCAGGAACTCCCCAGGGTAGCCATTTAGGCCCCTTGCATTTTTCAATTATTACTAAACATGCCACTGACTGAGTAAAGCCAGAGTGTCTATGTATGCAGATGACTCAACACTATACACGTCAGCTACTACAGCAAATGAAATGACAGCAACACTCAACAAAGAGTTGCAGTTAGTTTCAGAGTGGTTAGCAAGGAATAAGTTAGCCCTAAATATTTTTAAAACCAAAAGCATTGTAATTGGAACAAAAACACTCACTAAACCCTAAACCTCAACTAAAACTTGAAATAATGTGGAAATTGAGCAAGTTGACTAAACTGCTTGGAGTAACCCTAAATTGAAAACTGTAAATGTATTAATGCAGCTAAGATGGAGAGAAGTATGTCTATAATAAAGCCATGTTCTGCCTTAACAACACTATCAACAAGGCAGGTCTTCCTGGCCCCAGTTTTGTCGCACCTTGACTACTGTTCAGTTGTGTGGTCATGTGCCACAAAAAAGGAAAATTGCAATTGGCTCAGAACAGAGCAGCACGGCTGGCCCTTGGACGTACACAGAGAGCTAATATTAATAGTATGCATGTCCATCTCTCCTGGCTGAAAGTGGAGGAGAGATGGACTTCATCACTACTTTTATTTATGAGAGGTATTGACATGTTGAATAAACACCTTATGGAACAGCGGGGAATGTGAAGCAACACAAACATTGGCACAGACACATGCATACACACACGATAACATACACACACACATGGATTTAGTACTGTAGATATGTGGTAGTGGTGGAGTAGGGGCCTGAGGGCACACAGTGTGCTGTGAAATCTGTGAATGTATTGTAATGTTTTTAAAATTGCCTTAATTTTGCTGGACCCCAGGAAGTGTAACTGCTGCTTTGGTTCACACCCTTAAGCTAATGGGGATCCATAATAAATAGAAATAGCTACTTTAAAAGGTTGAATGAGAAACATTCAAACATACTGAGCACAAACTGCTCTTTGAAAATGTGTTACTGTAACTATACCTACCGGACACAGAGATGGTGACGTTGTGGTTAGAAATAGGAATGTCAGTTGCTCTAGTCTATTTAAAACACAAATCCAGACATGAATGTTGTGACTTCCAGTCACTCAGTGCCAGGACAGAGATGGCATGTCCCACTTGGTTCTTTACACATTATGTCTGCAAGTCTTAATACATCAGATTATGGCAAATTCTGTTGGATTTTGGGTTGAATTGGGTCCTCCACGGGTTAAATAATGTATAAGTCAAAGTGACACAAGGGAAGGATATTGTACAGGAAAGTTGAAATCTACCTCATGATGACATTCTTGGTCAGTGTAGCCTATAGGTCAGGGCTCCCCAACTGGCAGCGTCGGCACCCCCCAAAAATATATAATTTTAATTGTTGGACATAAGACTAAAAACAAGCGCCAAGTGATTATAATTGTTGAAATCTATTCCAAAGTATTTTCATGCATAATAGAGAGATGTGAATGTATACACATGGAAGCAAAGTTTGAAATGATTCAATTATATCCGTTTGGGCTTCTTGCGGTCAATTTGCAGCCTACAAATTATTTGTATTTATGTTCCAGCCCCCTAACCATCCGCTCTTGAATATTTTATTACATTTTTTAAATGTTTTTTTAATCTAGTTTCTTTTTTGAGGGTTTTTTGAGGGTTTTGAAGTTTTTTAAAATACATTTGAATATTTGTAGCTACTTTTAAATGAAATACCTGCAGTCAACTTCTGCAATACGTTAGGAAATAAAGCAGATCACGTTCTTTATTTCAAGTCACATTATGACGCTTAGAGATAGTCCCTAGTCACGTTTGTTTACATGCACACAACGACGAGAGACCGGAGCCTTGTGAGTAACTCACTCACTGTTGTGCACCACACACTGATCTAGTTACAGTATGGAATTCACAGCAAAATATTTGCCAGCTAGATGTCGTATTAGGCAGGGCAAACCAGTTTGGGTGATTTCAGGTAAATCAAAATAAAATCACAACATGTTTTTGAGCTCATTCAGCAGTTTTTACCTGATTAAGTACAATATCATTGTAAATTAAATGTTGAAAGTTCATGTTTAACTTAAGAATATACATTGATGCGGTCGCTGCTTCCTGTTGACAACAACCTACACGTGCAATAATAGTAATCATATTGCTTGGGGGTGTTAAAACTAAACACAGCTCAAAAACCAACGGAATCTGGCAGAGGTGGAAAAAGTGCCCAATTACCCAAAGATACCTTCATAGAAAATGACTCAAGCAAAAGTGAAAGTCACCCAGAAAAATACTACTTAAACTATCAAAAGTATATGTAATTGCAAAAATATACATAAGTATCAAAAAGCATTAATCATTTCAAATTGCTTATAATAATGCTAAATCAGACAGCACAATCTTATTATTTTTTATTTATATACGGATAGCCAAGGGAACACTACAACACGCAGACATAATTTAAAGTACTTCAAAGTATTTTTGTACATCACTGGTTAGGGGACAATTTGTATAAGACAGCAAGCTACATTTAGAAGTGTTGCATTTTGAATCAAGTGGGTCACCAATGTGGTAAGTGTAACAACACTTTTGTTAAATCACTTCCATCGATATTACGCAGAAATCAATAGTACAGTGGGCAAACATTTGGGGTGCAGCGCTGTTTAAACTAAAATTATTCAAAGGCCACACTGAAACTTGGAATAACCTATACATGGTTGGTTAGCTGAAAATTTGTAGAAGGCTTCCATCTATATTTTGGAATGGCGGACGTTGATTTCTGGAGGCTGCCATCATGGAAAAGGGAAGACAAATGTGTTGTTAGTCAACTTCAATGAATCCCGAACCGCCGCAGGATATTAACATTGACAACAGTTGGCTGCTATTTAAGTGATAGTTTGACGGTCAACTCCGTATTGATGTGTGGCCAACGACTTTTATAGAGAGACCTCCCCCAGAATTATCCAGTACCATTTGAGATAAAAAAAAATTTATAGCTGCGTTCTAAGTTCCAGCACGTTTGATCAACTCAACACTACAAAACCAAATACATTAAGCAATTGATTGTGTCACTATGTTGACTAAAACTCTTATACTAACATCACGAATCTGAGGTAAAAGGGTTAACCACTCCCCCAATTCGATGTGATCAAAACGTTCGCTTCTGTGCACATACAGCCCCATCAGGGAAAGAAGCGTAATATATAGGGGCTTCCAGAAAGTATTCATACCTCTTGACTAGGGTTGCACATTTTGGAGAATAGTCAGAGGTGGAAACTTTCCATGGGAATTAACAGAAACATATGCAAATTAATATTAATACCATTTAAAATGTAAATGTTTTTTGCATTGGATATATTTACAATATCATATGAAGACAGAAACATAAACCTTTTACCTTAGTGGACATAATTGCAAATGATTTAATCCTTCCAATAGAAATAAAACAATTTAATTGCGAATTTAACTTTAGTTAAATGCATGTACTCATCACATGGGATGATTTCACTGAACAACAAAAGGGAATATTGAATGATCCATCGCATCTCACAATAACATTTTCAACATACATCTGTAAAATGATAGTCTAGAATCTAAAGCTTTGGTTGTCTTCCTCTCAGGCTTACATGTCTTCTCCCTGGACCTCCTTAATTGTTCACCTCTTGAACATCAGACTGAGGCCTCACCTTCACTGTCACTTTCCAACCTTGTTGTGGATGGCTCGAATTTGCCCGGATAGCCACCAATTTTTCAACCCTTGTATTGGTCAGCCTGTTGCGTGCTTTGGTGTGTGTGTTCCCAAACAAGGACCAGTTGCGCTCTGAGGCGGCTGATGTTGGTGGGATTTGGAGGATGATGGAGGCAACAGGGGAAAGAGCCTCAGATCCACAAAGTCCCTTCTACCAGGTGGCTGATGAGATATGTTGGCATGACTGCCATATTGCATCTCCATCCCAAAGCCTTTGCTTGGATGTGTACTCCAGACTGTCAAGAACCTTGACCTTGGCATCCAGGCCAAGGTGGCAAGACACAGTATTGATGACACCATAGGCCTTGTTGATCTCTGCACCAGACAGGATTCTCTCGCCAGCATACTTGGGGTCCAACATGTACCCTGCAGCATGTATGGGCTTCAGGCAGAAGTCTTCACGCTTCTTGATGAATTTCAGAGCTGCAGATTCCTCTTCTTGGAGCAACAGTGAAGTGGGCAGGGAAGTACAGATTTCTTCTCTTACATCTGCAAGCAGAGTCTGAACATCAGACGGGGTGGCATTGTCTCCCTCAATCCGCGCAATGGCTACTGCTATAGGTTTCAGGATTTTCAGGCTGCTTACCACTCTCTCCCAAAATACATAATCTAGGAGGATCCTCTTGATGGGGCCGTCCATAATGGCCATTTATTGGAGACTCCTTCCCCTCCAGGAGACTGTCAAACATATTGACAACACCACCTCAACGGGTGTTGCTGGGCAGCTTCAATGTGGTGCTCTTATTCTTCTCACTTTGCTTGGTGAGGTAGATTGCTGCTATAACTTGATAACCCTGCTAAATGCTCTACAGTTGTGCATTTGGTTTGCTAACTTAGTAATTAGTTATCTAGCTAGCTAAGTGGTTAGCTTCTTGCAATCAAGCTCTTCTTGGTAACAGCAGAGAATCCCCCCAACTGGATCAAGAGACTTTTGGTCTAATATTTGTTTTGTGTGTGCAGCAAACTGTCAGTAGCATTTATAAGTCACTTTATGAGCTGGGATGTCTGCCCTGCAAACAGTTTGTCAGAGAGTGCTATGGGATTTTATATGTACTTATTGTGCCCCTTGTGTTCAGTGCCGGTATGACAGAATATCCCAGGATGGCACATGGTTGACATGACAATCTGGATACCGCCCAAGCCTAGTATACACACAGCTTGAAACTAAAGTCTGCAAAATCGTTTAAAATCAGTAGAGGCTGCTGAGGGGAGGACGGCTCATAATAATGTCTGGAACGGAGCGAATAGAATGGAAACCATGTCTTTGATACCATTCCACTCCAGCCATTACCACAAGCTATTCTCCCCAATTAAGGTGCCACCAACTAGAGGTCGACCGATTATGATTTTTCAATGCCGATACCGATTAATCAGACGATTTTTAAAAATGTATTTGTAATAATGACCATTTCAACAATACTGAATGAACACTTATTTTAACTTAATATAATACATCAATAAAATAAATTTAGCCTCAAGTAAATAATGAAACATGTTCAATTTGGTTTAAATAATGCAAAAACAAAATGTTGGAGAAGAAAGTAAAAGTGCAATATGTGCCATGTAAGAAAGCTAACATTTCAGTTCCTTGCTCAGAACATGAGAACATATGTTTATTTATTTTACCTTTATTTAACTAGGCAAGTCAGTTAAGAACAAATTCTTATTTTCAATGACGGCCTAGGAACAGTGGGTTAACTGCCTTGTTCAGGGGCAGAACGACAGATTTTTACCTTGTCAGCTCGGGGATATAACTTGCAACCTTTCTTTTCTTAACTGACTTGCCTAGTTAAATAAAAAGGTATATATAAAAAAAAAAATACGTTTAATTTTTTATTTATTTTTATTATAATTAAAATCAGCGCCCAAAAATACCTGTTTGTTATGAAAACTTGAAATCGGCCCTAATTAAATCGGCCATTCAGATTTATCGGTTGACCTCTTCCACCAACCTCCTGTGGTGAAAATGTTCCTTACAAGCCAGAATGTTTAATAATATTGCATTTTAACTTACTCTACCGGTTGAAGGTGTGGTTTGTCCTTCAGCTGCTTGAAATTAGATAAAATATCCACAGGAAAGTATTGTTTACTAGACTTTTTAGAGAGCCTGTAGATATGGTTCAGTTCAACAAGGTAAAATTAGTTTCATATTGGATAAATCGGTTCTCTCGATGGAACCAAGCATGCCATGACAATGAATATTTTATATTCTGAATCAGGGGAGGATGAAGAATAATTAACTTTTTTTACAACATTGAAATCCAAATTAAACATTTAAAATTCACATCAATTGTCACGTGTGATGAGATTGCAACAGCTGGAAATTTCACTGTGATTACTCACCTTCTTCATTATGCCTGTCTTCCTCTTGCTAAAAGTTGTGTATCGTCTCAACTTGTTGTCGATAAATTCCATTTTTATCTTTACACGCCCACGTGTCTTCTTCCCCGGTTTTGCGCCAGCAACACCTCCGGGGACTAAACCATAAGCCCCCGGTGGTACCCCAGTCCCCTGCCCTGTCACCGTAGCCTCCATCTCCAGTCTCTCCCGCTTTACACCTCTTCTGTTGTCTCTGATTGATCCCATCATGTCGTCATCATCCCCCGAGTCCGAATCAGCGTCTGACCCACTGCACCCCATGGGCGCACACTTTTTGTCTGGGTCGTACCGGCTCCCTCCGTGAACCCCAACTCCCGTATTCAGAATTCCGATGCCTCCCTGGCCTGCGGTCTGTAGAGTCGTCAGTCCCGTCCCGCTCACTGTTCTTGCCCCACCTCTTGGACCCACTTCTGGACCGTTGCCCCCCAACATCCCAACCGCACCGGTGCTGTCGCTGACCCCAGTTGTCGTCTGCACTGCTCTGACCAACACGGGGCGAATTCCACTCCCAATAACAACAGAACCGTGACCTGTGTTACCACTGACAGACGCTGATCCGTTTCCAGATGGTGCTGATCCAGCCTGGCTTGGTAACATTCTATTTAGAGGACCTGGTCTCTGAAATCGCCAGCCGACTGCTGGAGCGCGTGTGTTAGTAAAATTACGGCACAGCTCATGCAACCCAACCACCCAAAAGGTAAACAAGCAGCGAAAATGAGGACATTGCGAAATTGGCGTCTGTTTGAAACCACCAGCGTAAACTTCCAAAAGTGATGCTGCCCCTAGGACTCTTCAGCCCGGTCCAGCTTGGCTCAACCTCCTCTATTTCCAAAACTCCGAGCAATTTCTCTAAAAGGAAAAAGCTTAGAGCGCATTAGTTATTACTCCGCCATGTCATGTAGTTCACACCTTAAACGCTTTAAGTGTCATCGGTATCCGCCTTCAATGCACAAACGCTGCAAATATTTAATCGAATATCACGCAGTATTTTAGCCGTGCATTTGCACACAAACCTGATGCCTTTTGAAATAATGTATCAGATAGTGGACTAATATTACAACCCAAGAACTACTTTCCTCCTTATAAAGAGATACAATGTTTCCTTTTATGGAGTTGTCTCTCCTTATTTGGCGAGTCAAAGCGTCGTCTACGGATTGGCCGATGAGGATCTCAGTAGAGCTACCATTGGTCAATATAGCATGTTTATTAGAATAAATACCAAAATGGTTGCGCTGTACACGACGTCAATGTGGTCATGCGTTGAGATATTGAAATATCAAAACATGCATGCCCTCAAAGCAGCATAGTATTTAATTTGATTCAAGACAGTAAATTAAAGGGTATAATAAACGTGTTATAGACGATAATAAAAGTGTTGTGCCTAAGAACAGGATAGTGGGTTTTAGAATTTACTACATTTATCATAGCTAAATAAATGGTGGTACTATCTAAAATATCACATTTAGAAAATAATTCAAAAGCAGATTGAATCGGAACATTACATGTTCCAAATTTTGATAAATACTTTATCTGATGGTAATAGCCTAAATAATTTAGCTATAATTTTGTTAGAATGAGCAACATTGGATGTTGTTAAATACTTAGTAATAAAATGTTATAACTTTACATATTAGAGGTAATTAACACTCCTCCTTACACAAATCACCTTCAATCAAGGGCCATGGACAACAAGCCCAGTAGATCATTGTAGAATAAATCAGGCCAATCAAGGGTCAATGTCATCATTAATGATACGCAGTAGGCCTACATATCACAGGCAACACAATATTGGGAGCACAGTAGGATCACAGTATTACACCTAAATATCCTCAATACCTATGCAAATACTCAATGGAAAAAGTATTCGTAAGTATGAGTCCAACTAGCTCTCCCATATCAGTACCCCCCAGTTTTGTTTTCTATATTTTTTTAGGATAAAGTTTGGACACACCTACTCATTCAAGGGTTTTTCTTTATTTTTACTATTTTCCACATTGTAGAATAATAGGGTGGACTTCAAAACTATGAAATAACATATATGGAATCATGTAGTAACCAAAAAAAGTGTTAAACCTCCCGTTGTCCTCCTATTATGCCTACCACACAGTGTCCCCCTGGGTCACCCTGTCCCGTCTTGGCTAAAGGCCCAGTGGGCACAAGTGTGACAGTATGCGTGTGAACAGCCTTTGCAGATGTATTTCTTACACCTGCAGCACATGGTGTGTGTCTTGGCATCCTTCTTGGGTGGGCAGAGCTGACACCTCTTTCTCTTACTCGCCCCCAGGGCGGCTGGGGCGTCGGCCGGGCCAGTGGCTTGCTCCCGGGCTTGCGGTCGAGCCTCGGCGGTGGCACTCTGTAGGACTTTGACAAGTGCGGACGCGGCTTGGGTGCGGGGGAGACGCTGCATTCTTTGGATCAAGGCCTAAAGAGTGCCTTTCCGAGCTGCTCCAGGAACACCCTCCTCTTGTTCCGCTTCCCAGGCATCCAGTCGGGCTTGATCTCTCGCCATATGACAAAGGCGTTGTAGGAGGACACGTCGAGGATGTTGTGGAAGATGACCAGGGGCCAGCGGGCGGTCATCCGTCTGCAGCTGTAGGTCCCGACCACCTTGTCTAGGTTGTCCACGCCGCCCTTGTTGCAGTTGTAGTCTAGGATGAGGGCCGGCTTCCGGTCGCGGCGATCGCTAACGTCGGGCTCCGTGTGCAGCGTGCTCAGAAGTAGCACGTTCTTATTTATCTTTGCCAGGTAGGACACTAGAGTGGCGGTGGGCGTGAAGGCGAACTTGGAGGACGAGACCTGTCTGCCCTTTGACTGGAGCAACGCGGGAGGGAGCTCGGGCTTGTTCTTTCGCACCGTGCCGACCATGGTGAGGTTCCTCTCGAGGAGACGCTGCCCGAGTTCATAGGAGGTGAAGAAATTGTCACACGTGACGTTGTGACCGCCCGGCAGTCCCTCGGTCAGATCGAGGACGACGCGCGCGCCCTGGTTCTTCTCGGGGCCTCCGCCGGCCGCCTTGCCGGTGTAGACTTGCATCTTCCAAGCGTAGCTGGACTTGGCGTCGCAGGCCACCCACGACTTGATGCTGTATTTGGCCAGCTTGCTGGGAATGTACTGTCGGAAAGGACAGCATCCTTTCGGTGGGGAGAGGGGAGAGGAGATTAGCAGCGTCATCGTTACTGGCTCACCATCGGGGCGCACTACGTTTATGTTACACGCAGCCGCCGCCGCCGCTACTGTCGATGCTACTACTGCCGATTGCTATTACTGCCGATTGCTACTACTGGCCATGCTACTACTGCTACCTCTCTATGCTACACGTACATACACAGATACATAGACGGTACCTCTGAACGGGACCAGTTGTTCGTCCACCGTCACGTCGGGCCCCGGGTTGTAGAGGGCCGGCAGCCGCTCCTCCCACAGGTCCCATACCTCTCTTATGGCCACCAGTCTGTCGGTGGCGAGTCTCGCGGGTCTCGACTGGCGGTCGTCGAATCGCAGCAGCCTCGAGTACTTGTGAAACACCTTGAGCGGCATGGTGGCATGGAACACAGTCCTGCCGCTCTCGGCGTCCCACAGGCTGGCCGCAGCCTCGCCTCGGGACCTGTAGACGCCGGCTAGGATTAGCAGCCCTACGTAGGCGCGCAGGTCGGTGTCCATGGGTCACCAGCTGTCGCCGTATTTTCTCACCCCCTGCAGATTTGTCATGTCCACAATTATCCTTTCTATCGCCGGTGTGACAAACTGCCGGAAGGTGGACGCGATGTTGAGCGCTCGCGACACGGCGTAGGCCGTGGGGCCCGGCATCACGACGGGGCCAGGGCGGCGGATGGCGCGGGGCCGGTCCGGGCCGCAATAGGCCACGGAGGACCATTTGATTTTGCTGTTTTTTGACAGCAACGTCTCCCTTTGGGCTCGGGCGGCTGCCGCCGCGTCCTCTCTGTCTCGATCTGGCTCTCTGTCTCGCTCTGGCTCTCTGGCTCTGTCTCAATCTGGCTCTCTGTCTCGCTCTTACTCTCTGTCTGGCTCTCTGTCTCGCTCTCGGGCAGCGGCCGTGTCTCCCTCTCGCTCTTGCGCCCTCTCGCTCTTCATCCAAAGAGGAGCACGACCGCGAGTCCGAGTCCGAGTCGTCCGCATCACGCTCGGGGTTGTATTCCTCACCGTCTTCATCTTCCGAAACGTCCTCCTCTTCGGATTCACAGTAGTCTTCTTCGTCTTCTTGGTCGACACTGGAGGATATCTGTTCCAGGACCTGAGCCGCGCTGAAACAAGAACTGCGAGGCGTCGTAGGCGGAGGGCTCACACTCGGCGGGGTCATATTCCTCCTCGTCGTCCTCCTCGTCGTCGTCCTCATCATTGTCCTCATCTTCTTCTCCTTCTCCTTCTTCTTCTTCTTCCTGACAATATTAGTAGCCTCTCTACGGCCGGCTTACAGTGGCCACGTGAATGGGACGAGGCACGCGAATGGACGAGGAGCGTGGTCGGCCCTGTCTGCTCCTTCGGGCCCTTCGGCCCATCAAGGTACGCTTGGCTGGCCTCCCCGTGTGATTGCACCGAGTTCTTGGGGACAAGTGGTGACAGGGTCATTCTGACCCGGCCCAGACAGAGGGGAACAACTCGTAACACAGGGCCAGGGTCACTCTGACCCAGCCCAGACAGTGGTAGGAGGGTTACAACATACACCTTGCTAACGCTGCCAGGGTCACTCTGACCCCAGCCCCCGGGACAGAGGGGAACAACTCATAACACAGGGCCTACACAGGGCCCGGGTCACTATGACCCGGCCCAGGCAGGGGTAGGAGGATTACAACATACACCTTGCTAAGGCTGCCAGGGTCACTCTGACCCACACAGACAAGGGGAATCAACTCGTAACCCTGCTCGGGGTCACTCTGATCCGCCGAGACAAGGGGAGGGTTATGTAACAATAACCATACCCAAAAAGCACAATATCCACAACCAAGGGAAGGTAGTGTAGGAGGGGGGCGTTTTTAGAATCAATACCCAAACTCACACGGGGCCCAAGGGCCCGTACGGGGGGACAGCCTGCCGCTTCGCACACAGGGCCCTTGCCCGGAATGTGGCGCATGTCAATTCTGGGGCAGGACCTTCGACTAGTATCCAACAGGTGGTAGTGTGGGTGACTATGACCCGGCCCAGACAGGGGTAGGAGGGTTACAACATACACCTTGCTAACGCTGCCAGGGTCACTCTGATCCACACAGACAAGGGGGATCAACTCGTAACGCTGCCCGGGGTCACTCCGACGTCACTATGACCCGGCCCAGACAGGGGTAGGAGGGTTACAACATACACCTTGCTAACGCTGCCAGGGTCACTCTGACCCACACAGACAAGGGGGATCAACTCGTAACGCTGCCCGGGGTCACTCTGACCCGCCGAGACAACGGGAAGGTTAAACAAATCAAAATATATTTTAGATTCTTCAAAGTCGCCACCCTTTGCCTTGATGGCAGTTTGCACACTCTTGGTATTCTCTCAACCAGCTTACATGTGGTAGTCACATGAATGCATTTCAATTAACAGGTGGAAATGCATTTCTGAAAGTTAATTTGTGGAATTTCTTTCCTTGTAAATGCGTTTGAGCCAATCAGTTGTATTGTGACAAGGTAGGGGTGGTATACAGACGATACAGCTTTGCACACTCTTGGCATTCTCTCAACCAGCTTCATGAGGAATGCTTTTACAACAGTCTTGAAGGAGTTCCCACAATGCTGTGCACTTGTTGGCTGCTTTTCCTTCACTCTGCAGTCTAACTCATCGCAAACCATCTCAATTAGGTTGAGGTCATGTGATTGTGGTGGCCAGGTCATCTGATGCAGCACTCCATCACTCTCCTTCTTGGTCAAATAGCCCTTACACAGCCTGGAGGTGTGTTGGGTCATTGTCCTGTTGAAAAAAAAATGATAGTCCCATTAAGTGCAAACCAGATAGAATGGCATATCGCTGCAGAACGCTTTGTTAGCCATGCTGGTTAAGTGTGCCTTGAATTCTAAATAAATCACAGACAGTGTCACAAGCAAAGCACCCCCACACCATCACACCTCCTCCATGCTTCACGGTGGGAACCACACATGTGGAGATCATCCGATCACCTACTCTGCGTCTCACAAAGACACAGCGGTTGGAACCAAAAATCTCAAATTTGGACTCGTCAGACCAAGGACGGATTTCCAGCAGTCTAATGTCCATTGCTCGTGTTTCTTGGCCCAAGTAAGTCTCTTATTATTGGTGTCCTTTAGTAGTGTTTTTTTTTCCAGCAATTCGACCATGAAGGCCTGATTCACGCGGTCTCCTCTGAACAGTTGATGTTGAGATGTGTCTGTTACTTGAACTATGTGAAGCATTTATTTGGGCTGCAATGTAAGGTGCAGTTAACTCTAATGAACGTTTCCCCTGCAGCAGAGGTAACTCTGGGCCTTCCTTTCCTGTTGCGGTCCTCATGAGAGCCAGTTTCATCATAGCGCTTGATGGGTTTTGCGACTCCATTTGAAGAAACTAGAAGTTCTTGAAATGTTCCGGATTGACTGACCTTTATGTCATAAAGTAATGAGGGACTATCATTTCTCTTTGTTTATTTGAGCTGTTCTTGCCATAATATGGACTTGGTCTTTTACCAAATAGGGCTATCTTCTGTATACCACCCCTACCTTGTCACAATACAACTGATTGGCTCAAACGCAATAAGGAAATAAATTCCACAAATGAATGTTTACCAAGGCACACCTGTTAATTGAAATGCATTCCAGGTGACAACCTCATAAAGCTGGTTGACAGAATACCAAGAGTGTTCATAGCTGTCATCAAGGCAAAGGGTGGCTACTTTGAAGAATCTCAAATATAAGATATATTTTGATTTGTTTAACACTCCTTTGGTTACAACATGATTCCATATATGTTATTTCAAAGTTTTGATGTCTTCACTATTATTCTACAATGTAGAAAATAGCAAAAATAAAGAAAAACCCTTGAATGAGTAGGTGTGTCCAAACTTTTGACTGGTACTGTACATTAACAGCCTGGACCTTACACTGCTTAGGCTCTCATTACCTGTTTTTTCAAGCTCTGTCCTTCTAGGAAGAGGTAGCAACATCATGGGGCTGTGAAGTTCTGTGAAAAGTTCTGTGTCAGACCAAGATCCTGTTGCCTCCAGACTCGGTCCTGTGTGACCGTCCATTCATGTAAACACACATCAGAGACAACACAGCTCTTATAGACCAACAGAGTACAGGCCTACAATGACACGTCCCTAAAGCCTCAGAGGGGCATTTGTCAAACAATCTTTCTTTAACTTCTACAAAGTTCCTTACACTGCTGGCTCTTCAGTATCTCCAATCTCTCCAGTCTACATGGCCCTGTACACATACATTCATGTTGGTAAACTCATGGACAACACATTTGACACAATGGTTGTGGCACAACTGATATTTTTGTGACACAGTGGAGGGTTAGTCTGCACAAAATGTCTACACAGCCATTGTGTGGCATGTCCACAACACTAGTGTACTTATTTTTGTCCAGAAAAACACTCCATTGTATCACAACCATACACTACTAGAGAAAAGGGTTCCAGAAGGGTTCTTCGGCTGTCCCCATCGGAGAACCCTTTTTGGTTTCAGGTAGAAGAACCCTTTTGGGTTCCATGTAGAACCCTGTGTGGAAAGGGTTCTACACGAAACCCAAAAGGGTTATTCAAAGGGTTCTCCTATGGGGACAACCAAATAACCCTTTTAAGTTCTAGATTGCACCTGTACATGTACACCAGAGTGTACATGTAAAACGTGTTGCACATCAGTTTCACAACTTGAGTGTGTATGGGGCCAATCAGAGTGAGTTCTATGTAACACAGAAAATAGAAAGACGAAACACCTTGTTTAAAAACACATGAAACTTTATTGGTAGCAGCTTGTATACATCATGGTTACTGTGGCCATTAGCTGAAGCGGATTCAAAAACAGGCCTAAGTGTAAGCCTTCATAAAAAACAAACATTTGGGGATGCTTTGCTCCCTCAGGACCTGGACGATTAGTCTTAATAGAAGGAACCATGAATTATGCTCTGTATCAGAGAATTCTACAGGAGAATGACAGGCCATCCGTATGTGAGCAGAAGCTGAAGCTGAAGCACAGCTGGGACATTCAGGAAGACAATGATCCAAAATACAAAATCAAGTCTACATGAAAATGGCTAAAAAGCAACACATTTGACATTTTGGAATGGCTTAGTCAAAGTCCAGACCTAATCGCAATTGAGATGTTGTGGCAGGAATTGAAACAAGCAGTTCATGCTTGAAAACCCACAAATGTCGCTGAGTTCTGCATGGGAGAGAGGGCCAAAATTCCTCCACAGCGACGGGAAAGACTGATAAACAACTACACGAACAGTTTGTTTGGAGTCATTGCAGCTAAAGGTGGCAGAACCAGTTATTGAGTGTAAGGGGGAAATTACTTTTTTCACACAGGGGCATTGTGTGTTGCATAACCTTCTGTATGAAATAAATGAAATAAGTACTGTATGTCATTGTTGTGTTATCTGTTCACTCAGATTCCCTTTGTATAATATTTGGTTTTGGTTGAAAATCTGTTAACATTCAGTATCAAAAATATGCAAAAGTAGGGCCTCCCGAGTGGTGCAGCTGTCTAAGGCACTTGAGACATCACTACAGACCCGGGTTCCATCCCAGGCTGTGTCACAGCCGGCCTTGAATGGGAGACCCATGAGGTGGCGCACAATTGGCCTAGTGTTGTCTGCATTAGGGGAGGGTTTGGTCCGCCGGGATTTCCTTGTCCCATTGCACTCTAGCAACTCCTTGTGGCAGGCCGGGCACCTGCAAGCTGACCACAGTTGCCAGCTGGACGGTGTTTCCATCAACACATTGGTACGGCTGGCTTCCGTGTTAAGCGAGCAGTGTGTCAAGAAGCAGTGTCGCTTGGCAGGGTCGTGTTTCGGAGGACGCATGGCTCTCGACCTTCGCCTCTCCCGAGTCAGTGTTGCATCGATGGGAGAAGACTAACTACTACCTATCACGAAATTGGGGAGAAAAAGCGGTAAAAATACACATTTGTAAAAAAAAAAAAATCTAATAAATTAATATATATGCAAAAGTAGAGAAAATTAGAAAGGGGGCAAATACATTTTCACGGTACTGTACATACAGCATTCAGGTGGTGAGTCCAGCACATACACAATGTGCCCCCTGCTGGACAAAAGTAGTTTAAATTCTCCTCCTGGATTAGTTGGGGGGATTTAAGCGTTGGTAGATTGAGGTCCTGGTAGGCAAGGAGAGGCACTGTAGTTCCTATGGTTCCTGTGCTGCAGGGTCATAGAGGAGAGGGAGAGCATCTCTAGGACACACCCTGAGAGACCCATGCCAGGCATGGGTACAGTGAAACCACATGAGCAAAGAGGGACAGCGTCAGCGGGCATGCCTTCCATGCTGCAATTAAGGCAAATGTAAACTCCTGGCACTCCTCCTCACATGAAACCATCTACACACACACAAGGGTACACAAGGGCTTGTAGACTTGAGGGGCAGCCGTCGGGCATGGGCAGCTTAATCTTGCCTGCTTGCAGACCTGGGGAGAAAAGAGTGGAGCAGAGAGACAGGGGAGGTTAGACTTGGGAGACAGAATGTACAGGTCAATGTGATTTGACTCATTCACTCCATTCTTATAGAGCAATAAGTCAAATCATCATAAGAATAGAGTAAAACTGGTTCTGGTAGGGAATTCATAAGAATGATTGGGCAGACAGCCTGCACTCAGCTTGATAAAATAAAATTATGATACTGTATGTGCCACTTAGCAGACACTTTGTCAAGGTGACCTACAGTACAGTGTATCTCAATACAATGTCAAGCAAATACAAGTTTTTTTCCTAACAGAACCATAAAAATGATTCATCACAGTCCTGCGATTGACACTCGAGAATAGTTTGAAGTTACCCCAAGAATAGGAGAGTGGCCGTGTCCGAAATCTGTCTTGCTTACTACTTACTAAAACTGCATGCTGTGCACTAATTGTACTACATACTATTTAGAATGTACTGTATAGTAAAAACATAATTAACTACAGTTTACTTATGTAAAATATCAACATACCAGGCTCATCCATACTGAGATTGTGTAATCTAATGCACAATTGCGTTGCTTCCAGCCATCCGTTCATTTTGGTACAGCTCATCACCTTATCTGATTATTGGCTGTTGTCAAACGCACTTGGGTCTGGAAAGATGATTCTCATACTATATGAAAAGGCCAAATTAGTTTGACATCCTGGCATTTAACATTTTAGAAATTTCACATACTATAAGGAGGATAGGAAAGGATGAACTTTAATGTCCCTAGGGGAAAATTGTCAGACACACAGTACTACTGTACACAAAATAGACACTACATTACACACTCAATATAATACATACATTGCACGTTACCATTATCATCATACACTTCTCATATAGCCACATAAGTAATACTTTGCTTATTCCCTTATTCTGTCAGTCGCGTACTAACAGCTCAGCTTTACTTATTGTCGTTTAGGTATTTGAAGGACATGGGAAGGCTTACACCTGTTCAGCTTACATGTGGGGACCCTATAGCGTATGTCTGAGGGGAGGAGGTATCCTATAGCGTCTGCCTGAGGCGAGGAGAGACAGTGTCTGCCTGAGGGAAGGGGGGTCCCTATAGTGTCTGCCTGAAGGGAGGAGGGACCCTATAGCATCTGAGGTGATACTCAGAGTAAAGGACATGGGAAGGATCTGGTTTTATCTGATCTAAAAAAAAATCTGTGCTTGTCCGTTCAAAAATAGTCTGCAGGGAGGGATGTAGCCTCACACCCATAACCTTCATGGCAGTTTGTATCAGGCAGGTAATTTGGGATTTCAGTTGGACTGATAAATTGTCAAACTACACTGTGATGCCGTATCTCAAGATACTCTATGACCGCATAGTATAACAGGAGCATTATTTTCAGCATTGTGGACAACCATAGGCACGTGGTCGCTGACAGATTTGGGGACAAACACCATCTCCTGTTAACTCTAACCTGTTGAGTATGGCTAGTCAGGAATGAGTGGTAACACCTTATGGTATAGGAGTTAACACGCATCTGCTTTAACTGGCTGAGTAGGACATGTAGCAGTATTGTCTTAAATGCTGAACTGAAATCAATAAATAACAGTCTAGCTTAGGCCTAGGGGTTGTCCAGATGTTGATTGCATGATCCCACAATTTTTCTTATAGGCAAAATCGAACACAAAATCGAACACAGGGTTCACATCTGAACGGAGCTCCCACACCATGGTCTTTTCAAAACACTTCATTACAATGGGGGTCAGGGAAACAGGTCTAAAGTCATTATTTTCTTTTGGACAAGGCTTTTTGGGGACTGGAGTGATAATGGCCTTTTTCCAAATTGATGGGAGAGGATGGGAGTCTACAGACCACTGAAAGATATGGCACCAAGCCGGAGTCAGTTCCTCTGCATGTTTTTAGAATAAATATTGTCTGCTATTATCCTGTCATTTTCCATCCAAGTTGTCAGATCCTGGTGGCTTGTCATTGTTGATAGACAACAATCATTTTTTCACCTCTTCCACACTCACTTTACAGAATTCAAAATTTAAATTTTGGTCTTTCATATTTTTGCCAGATATACTTGGATGTGTAGTGTCAGTGTTTTTTGCTGGCGTGTCATGCCTAAGTTTGCTAATCTTTGAAGTAGTTGGCAATATCAGTCGGTTTTGTGATGAATGAGCCATCTGATTCAATGAATGGTGGAGCTGAGTTTGCCTTTTTTCCCAAAATTTCATTGAAGGTGCTCCGAAGCTTTTTACTATCATTCTTTATGTCATGTCATGTATCTTTGTTTCATAGTATAGTTTCTTCTTTTTATTCAGTTTAGTCACATGATCTCTCAATTTACAGTGCATTTGCCAATTGTTTGTGCAGCCAGACTTATTTGCCATTCCTTTTGCCTCATCCCAACCGTACAATTTTTTAATTCCTTATCAATCCACTGGGATTTAACAGTTTTTACGCGACAAAGAGGACGCGCACCTGCTAATATCATTTTCCTGTTGAACATACTTCTTTCTGTACGAAATATTATAGTTTAATTACATTTTAGGGTACCCAAGGATTAAATAGAAATGTATTTTGACTTGTTTTAGCAAAGTTTAGTGGTAGCTTTTTGGATTCCTTTCGCTGCATGTTGAACGAGTGGATTCCTCAAATCGATGGTGGCAACTAAATGTACTTTTTGGGATAGAAAGATGGATTTTATATTACAAAATGACATGTTGTAGCTGGGACCCTTTGGATGACAAATCAAATGAAGATTTTCAAAAAGTGAATATTTAATCGCTATTTGTGAATTTATGAAACCTGTGCTGGTGGAAAAAAATATTTTGATGTGGGCACCATCCTCAAACAATCACATGGCATGCTTTCGCTGTAAAGCCTATTGTAAATCGGACAGTGCAGTTAGATTAACAAGAATTTAAGCTTTTAACCAATATAAGACACTTGTATGTTCCTAAATGTTAAATATCCATAATCTTTATGATTATTTATTTGAATTGCATGCCCTCCAGTATCCCTGGAAGTTGTACTGCTAGTGGGACGCCTAGCCTTAGGGTGCATGCTTATTAGTAATTGGGATAAGCAAAGTTTATTTGCTCCTCATTACACACCACGGACCAACAAATATTCTTTACATCAACAACATAAGAATCACTACAAAACGTATTGTATGACCTCTTATACACTATATTAAACCCAGCCTTTGGAACGTTGGTTTTCCTAGATATGGCTACTATATTGTGATCACTACATCCGATAGATCTGGATAATGCTTTCAAGCACATTTCTGTAGCATTAGTAAACATGTGATCAATACATGATGATATCATTCCTGTGCTGTTTAATTACCCTGGTAGGTTGACTGATAACCTGAACCAGGTTGCAGGCACTGGTTACAGTTTGAAGCTTTTTCTTGAGTGGGCAGCTTGATGAAAGCCAGTCAATATTGAAATCACCCAGAAAATATACTTTCTATGAGCACAGTCATAAATAACAATGGAATCAATCACATTATCACACTCAACAGAGAAGTCATGTACATCAAATTTTGAATGAAATAAAAAACAATTAATTAATTGGCCTTGGTCTGCTCATCTGGTGTGTGCAATGATTTTTGCATGGTTCATGTTGGTGATTGTTGTCATCGACCCCATCAGTTTTTTGGAGTTCATGTTGGTGATTGTTGTCATCGACCCCAACAGTTTTTTTGGAGTTCATTGTAAAGAACTCTTTTTTAATTGATTCCATGTGTTGTTTCCTTGTCTCCCTGAGCTTTTGGCTGAGCTCCTTTTGCACACATTTCAGTTGTTGTGGGTCCTTATTTTTGAATGCTTGTCTCTTGCAGTTGATACAGTCCTTTACCTCCTTTGTGATGTACGGTTTGATGTTTGGATATGCCTTTGTTGTTTTTTTGGGTATCACAGAGTCAACAAAGAAATGTATGTAGTCTGTGACAAATCTGTATTGATTTTAACTCATAAAAAATATCCTGTACACAAAAAACATCCTTGAAGTGATTCTATGCTGTCCTCAGTCCACACATTCACAGATTTCACAAGGGGTTTACTGCTCGATCTGTACAGTAGGTGGGAATGAGCTGGAGAATGTTGTGATCAGAGTTAGACAGGGATGGTTTGGCTCGGCTCTAGCAGTATATGCATTTTTAACATTTCCGTAACATATTTCTATTTCTATTTCTATATCAGCTTTAAAATGCTAATTTCTAGTGACTAAGGCTGGATCCCTTCTTGAAATACAGGTTTTAACTAATTAAACAACAAAGAATATGATCTACATGATCAGTCTCTGTGTGTAAAATAAAAAGTGGTAAATGTGAACCTATCTCACTGCTAAAAAATGTAAGGAAAGCAAACCAATGTTATTTGTTGCCTAGACTTTACTGCAAATGACACAAGTCCAGAGAAAAAAAACAATACACGAATATTGCAGTTAACAATGATAGACTTTATTATAGAACGCATGTGACCACATACATCTAAATATTGCAATTGGGGGGACCATCTTATAGTAGAAATCAAATGAAACAGGCATTCTATTTTTGCTCTATTATAGTGGCAACTATAGTAGACATCGTGAAGTGCACCAACAAAAATAATGTTCACTGTGTAAAATGTTTTAGAATCCCCCCTCACTCACAAGTGTTACGCTATGTCAAGTTCAACAAGACAAAAGCAATGTCTTTGGGCTACACTGCACGTTATTACATTGTATACTTTCTGCCTGTGGACATGTGTTCTACAATGTGCTAGAAGCAGAACATGAGACCCGTTGTTGGCATAATTGATCTCTTTCAGGCAGAGAGTACACCTGGCATAGCCCTTTTTATCCACTGTATTGAAAAAGTGAGAAATAGGAAAAAGTGTGGTGTTCCTTTCACCTCTAAAGTGGGCATCCCGTTTAAGCCGAGCCCAGCTCCACTTCATCCCTGAATCCACTTGTTTAACAAGCAACGCCTCATTTTCACCTAATTCCCTCATTCTGAAATTAACCACATACTATAGAGGGAAAATATTAGTTCATAGATAGTTTGTACGTTGGCTAGTTAACATTTCACAGATTGCCAGGTTCCAGTAAGCAACAAACGTTATAACTTGAGGAACGGTAAGGAGTCGTATACCAGTTAATACTATAGCGAATTGGTTAGGTTACTAACGTTAGCTCATCTGTTGTTGTAACGTCAACTAGCTGTCTGACTTTATTAGCCAGCTAATTTTCACACCATAAACTTAATTATTTGATCAGCTAAATTGGCTAATGTTGGTCAACAGTTCTCTGGCTAACTAACGGATAATTTGATCCAGCTAGCAAGATACTTAACAATGCTAACAAAGTACATAGTCTATCGGTAAATAGCCCACCCAATTTACCTACCTCATCCCCATACTGTTTATATTTATTTACTTTTCTGCTCTTTTGCACACCAGTATCTCTACCTGTACATGACCATCTGGTAATTTATCACTCCAGTGTTAATCTGCAAAATTGTAATTATTTGCCTACCTCCTCATGCCTTTTGCACACAATGTATATAGACTCTCTTTTTTTCTTTTTTTCTACTGTGTTATTGACTTGTTAATTGTTTACTCCATGTGTAACTCTGTGTTGTCTGTTCACACTGCTATGCTTTATCTTGGCTAGGTCGCAGTTGTAAATGAGAACTTGTTCTCAACTAGCCTACCTGGTTAAATAAAGGTGAAATAAAATAAAAAAATAAAATATTGTTCCACCACACCTTGCTCCCTCACCTCAAACTTTCCAAATGCCAATTGTTTTTCGGTTACAGCTCATGAAGTAGCTTCATCACCATCTCACCCCCATTCGTCAGGGGTTTCACCTACCTCTTCATTATCGTTCAGGGGGCGCACTGCTGTAACTGGCAAACTCCCTTTCCACACTCTGCTGTCTTTCCAGAGCTGCTGTCTTTCCAGAGCGCACGCTGATGCTGTAACTAAAAAGTTGGTTGTCTCTTCTCTCCAGTCGCATGCTGCATTCTGTTGTTATGTGAATGATTGGCTGAGCCTTGGATACAGCTAGTATTGCTCAAAATGCACATTAGTCGTTTGCTTGCAGCCAGTAGTGATCCAAAGCCCCCCCCCCCTTCTGAACAGTGGTTGCTCAGCCATTGGATTACAAAGATTGGTGAGCACCTTGTAATCTGGTAAATTGCACTAGTCAAAGTACTTAATTTCAAAATGTATATTGATTTATACAAACCTTCCAGCACCTCATCACCACTGAGTTTGGTGTATGGCAGTTCCTCGTGGTTAAACACCTCCCACACGAGCACCACGAAGGCCCAGACCTCTGACTCGGTGGAGAAGTCATCCTCAAACACAGACTCGGCCGGGAGCCAGCACAGGGGGATCCACACCTGCTGGTAGTGGTAGTACTCACTGCAGACAGACCAACACATGTATAGAGGGTCAGACAAACAGACTAATGTTGAGAGTTTAATTATGTGCATGATGTTACTATTTTGTCTTGACTTTATGCTTAACCAAGGCTGCATACATTATCCTAGTACAAATGTGCTATACTTTTTCACATGATGGACCGTCACTACACGTGGCAGGCACTATCTCTTACTTGTTGTAAATGTTCTTGCTGAGGGTGAGAGCTGAGATTTTGACACTGCGTGGGCCGCTGATCAGGCAGTTACGAAGCGGTGATTGGACATATGCTCCATCCCATGAGCTACCTGGGCACAGATGGATACCTGGGTAGACAGAGCGAGAGAGAGCGAGAGAGACAGAGAAAGGGCATTGGCATATAATACAAAGCTGCTCAACTCAGATCCAGAATGGCATGAATCAGATAGGTTTTACATAGGGTTTTTAAAAGCTGTCTAAAGCCCCATTAGACAAAGCAATCCAATTATAGAGAAAAAAGGACTCATTTGCATCAAAATTGAGACACCCGTGTACCCTCCAGCTGGCACATAAGGTTTCCAACAGAGCATAATGATTGTGTTGTGTGCTTGTTTTTCAAATTAAATGAGCAAATTCCATCCAACATGTAGTGAATGCTACTTACTTTGGTCTTTGTGCTGATAGGTTGATACTAGATTTTCTCATCTTTGCTTTGTTAGATTCTCAAGAACTGTTTCAGATCTCCCTATTTCCAAAGAAACCGAAAACATTTTTTTTTTTTTAAATAGAGAATCAAATGTAAAAAATTTCAAAAACAGCAGCATAACAATAAATATAATACACTTGGAGGCATGTTTCAAGGTTAGTTACGTAATCTATTAGAGTACTCAAATGTAAACTGCATAACTTCCTAAACCTTGCATAGATAATTGATATAGTCTATATCAGTTGTGTCAAACAATTTTTGCCCCAGCAACTGCATTCAGTCTTCAACAAGGTCCAGAGGCCCGCACACAAAATTGATTGTTACCTCCCCGTCAAAATGTGCAAAAAACAGTCCTATCATTTTGGGAATTCTGGATGCTCCCTGACTTTCTACCTTTCATTTCGGGGATTATTAGTGAGCTGGACACAGTCAAGAATAATTTCTACATAGTGCCAATTTGGTTTTAGTCATTTTAAAGTATATTGAGACAATTCAAACCCCTCGCGGATCCGTGTATGTTTGACACTGCTGGTCTATATGAATGAGAGTCTGTTATACTATGTTATATGGGTATGTAATTGTTCAGCATCTATCATGTAGTGTGTGTGTTGTGCATGTACAGGGTTGGGCAGGTAATTTTTGTAAGCCATCACAGTTACTAGTTCCCTGTAAAATTGTAATTAGTAACGTAACTTTTGGATTAACTCAGTAATGTAATCTGATTACTTTCAGTTACTTTTGGATTACTTCACCCATAAACACATAAGAAAAAATGGATTATTACCAATTTAACATTTATTGCAGGATGCCACTAAGCAGAGCCACATTAGAACACATCACAAAACATTGTGACAAAAATGTATTTAAACCCTGTATACCTGCCTCTAATATGCGTCCTTCATCCTGATCTTTGCCATTTACACCTATAAGATCTCATCAAAGTCAGACCACAATGCATTTTTTAATCATGTACACCTGTCAAAAATGTGGGCACAAACACAATGAGCAGGACAAAGGATACATCTTAAAACCAGGAATAAGTACGGGCTTAACACAGCAACATATAGTTGAAGTCGGAAGTTTACATATACCTTAGCCAAATACATTTAAACTCAGTTTTTCACAATTCCTGACATTTAATCCATGGTGGTGACAGCATGCTGTGGGGATGTTTTTCAGCAGCAGGGACTGGGAGACTAGTACAGAGAAATCCTTGATGAAAAACTGCTCCAGAACACACAGAACCTCAGACTGGGGACGAAGGTTCACCATTCAACAGGACAACGACCCTAAGCATACAGTCAAGACAATGCAAGAGTGGCTTCGGAACAAGTCTATGAATGCCCTTGAGTGGTCCAGCCAGAGCCATAACTTGAACCCGATTGATCGTCTCTGGAGAAACCTGAACATAGCTGCTGTGCAGTAAAAAATACATCCAACCTGACAAAGCTTGAGAGGATCTGCAGAGAAGAATGAGAGAAACTCCCCAAATAGAGGTGTGCCAAGCTTGTAGTGTCATACCCAAGAAGACACGAGGCTGTAATCGCTGCCAAAGGTGCTTCAACAAAGTACTGAGTAAAGGGTCTGAGTACTTATGTAAATGTGAAATTTCAGTTTTTTTTGTAATACATTTGCAAACATTTCTATAACCTGTTTTGCGTGTAGATTGATAAGGGGGGGAAACTACTTAATTTTAAAATAAGGCTGTAAATGAAGAAAATGTGGTCAAGGGGTCTGAATACTTTCAGAATAAATACATACATACATACATACATACACCTTAGCCAAATACATTTAAACTCAGTTTTGCACAATTCCTGACATTTAATCCTAGTAAAATGTCCCTGTCTTAGGTCAGTTAGGATCACCACTTTATTTTAAGAATGTGAAATGTCAGAATAATTGTAGAGAGAGTGATTTATTTCAGCTTTAATTTCTTTCATCACATTCGCAGTGGGTCAGAAGTTTACATACACTCAATTAGTATTTGGTAACATTGCCTTTAAAATATTTAACTTGGGTCAAACGTTTCGGGTAGCCGTCCACAAGCTTTCCACAATAATCCAAGATGGCGTAGCAGTGCAGATGTGTTTTGTTTGTCCTCTCATGTACTTTTGTATTTTTTCTTATTTTTTTGTTTATATTTCAATTTTATTTTAAATCTCTTCTCCATTTTAGTTCAATTATACCTTCCGGTAACCTGCCTCACACAATGTGATACGGAACCGCTATTATTTTTAAACCTCATAGCAAGAACCTCCTAGCCATCAGAAGCTAACCAGCTAATTAGCTACAAGCTATTTAGCCACTGCTAGCGGCCTTTACCTTCTGCACAGGTACCAGCCCTTTTTTTAGCTTGGATAATACTCGCCAACCTACCAGTAACGGACTGTCTCTCCACTACAACGCCGGATTCCTGCCGTAATTCCTGGACCATTCTCCTGATCTTCACAGCTAGCCAGCACCCACCGAGTTACCCAGTACCAAAGCTATCCCTGAGACCCACCTCCCGGCCTACTCAGTTGTTCACCCGGACTCCACCCAAACACGGCTAGAACACACTACTCCACCGGATCCTTGCTGTAAGCTCTGGACCTTGGCACCGGATCACCGCTGGTAATGAGTGGCTATAGTGGCTAACGCCCCTGCCCCGAAACTAGCACCAGTTAGCCATGAGCCAGGCGCATCTCCCGGATAGAAAACTAAGTTACTACAACACATCTTTCACCATCGGGCTTGGATCCTTAGTCGACACCAGATCTACCGACGAATACTCCATCCGCTGTGCCTTCAACCGGCCTCCGTCGGAGCAGACGCTTCTACTAGCCCCGGGCAACTAACTTTAAACGCTGCGTAGCCCGCGTGAAAGCGTGGTAGCGACTACTCTGTGGCTCCCCTGTTCCTTCTATTGCTGCCCCCTGGAACCTATGATCACTTGGCTACATAGCTGATGCCCGCTGGACTGTCCATTAATAACGGTACTCCATTCTGTTTATTTATTTGTAAAAAAAAATTTTTTTGACATTTGTCGGCCCCTGCCGCGAATTCAGGCTCTGTGTGTAGTTAACCGACCCTCTATGCCCAGTCATCGCCATTTTACCTGTTGTTTGTTTTAGCTGATTAGCTGTTGTTGTCTCACCCGTTGTTGTCTGAGTTAGCTCTCCAAATCAACACCTGTGATTACTTTATGCCTCTCTGTGTGTGGTATCCGAGGGCCCTCACCAATTCCGGCGCCGACAGAGATGGCCGCCTCGCTTCGCGTTCCTAGGAAACTATGCAGTTTTTTTTTTACGTGTTATTTCTTACATTAGTACCCCAGGTCATCTTAGGTTTCATTACATACAGTCGAGAAGAACTACTGAATATAAGATCAGCGTCAACTTACCATCAGTACGACCAAGAATATGATTTTCATGAAGCGGATCCTGTGTTCTGCCTTTCAAACAGGACAACGGAATGGATCCCAGCCGGTGACCCAAAAAAAAGACTCCGTAAAAGAGGGAAACGAGGCGGTCTTCTGGTCAGACTCCGGAGACGGGCACATCGTGCACCACTCCCTAGCATTCTTCTCGCCAATGTCCAGTCTCTTGACAACAAGGTTGATGAAATCCGAGCAAGGGTAGCATTCCAGAGGGACATCAGAGACTGTAACGTTCTTTGCTTCACGGAAACATGGCTCACTGGAGAGACGCTATCGGAGGCGGTGCAGCCAGCGAGTTTCTCCACAAACATCTTTCTGGTAAGAAGAGGGGCGGGGGCGTATGCCTTATGGCTAACGAGACGTGGTGTGATCACAGAAACATACAGGAAGTCAAATCCTTCTGTTCACCTGATTTAGAATTCCTCACAATCAAATGTCGACCGCATTATCTACCAAGAGAATTCTCTTCGATTATAATCACAGCCGTATACATTCCCCCCCAAGCAGACACATCGATGGCTCTGAATGAACTTTATTTGACTCTTTGCAAACTGGAATCCATACATCCTGAGGCTGCATTCATTGTAGCTGGGGATTTTAACAAGGCTAATCTGAAAACAAGACTCCCTAAATTGTATCAGCATATCGATTGCGCAACCAGGGCTGAAAAAACCTTGGATCATTGTTACTCTAACTTCGGAAAAGCTGACCACGACTCCATTTTGCCGATCCCTGCCTACAGACAGAAACTAAAACAAGAAGCTCCCACGCTGAGGTCTGTCCAACGCTGGTCCGACCAAGCTGATTCCACACTCCCAAGACTGCTTCCATCACGTGGACTGGGATATGTTTCGTATTGCGTCAGATAACAACATTGACGAATACGCTGATTCGGTGTGCGAGTTCATTAGAACGTGCGTTGAAGATGTCGTTCCCATAGCAACGATTAAAACATTCCCTAACCAGAAACCGTGGATTGATGGCAGCATTCGCATGAAACTGAAAGCGCGAACCACTGCTTTTAATCAGGGCAAGGTGACTGGTAACATGACCGAATACAAACAGTGCAGCTATTCCCTCCGCAAGGCTATCAAACAAGCTAAGCGTCAGTATAGAGACAAAGTAGAATCTCAATTCAACGGCTCAGACACAAGAGGTATGTGGCAGGGTCTACAGTCAATCACGGACTACAAGAAGAAAACCAGCCCAGTCACGGACCAGGATGTCTTGCTCCCAGGCAGACTAAATAACTTTTTTGCCCGCTTTTGCCCGCATCCCCAGCCGCGCCCTCAGAGCATGCGCAGACCAGCTGGCTGGTGTGTTCACGGACATATTCAATCAATCCCTATACCAGTCTGCTGTTCCCACATGCTTCAAGAGGGCCACCATTGTTCCTGTTCCCAGGAAAGCTAAGGTAACTACCGCCCCGTAGCACTCACTTCCGTCATCATGAAGTGCTTTGAGAGACTAGTCAAGGACCATATCACCTCCACCCTACCTAACACCCTAGACCCACTCCAATTTGCTTACCGCCCAAATAGGTCCACAGACGATGCAATCTCAACCACACTGCACACTGCCCTAACCCATCTGGACAAGAGGAATACCTATTTGAGAATGCTGTTCATCGACTACAGCTTGGCATTCAACACCATAGTACCCTCCAAGCTCGTCATCAAGCTCGAGACCCTGGGTCTCGACCCCGCCCTGTGCAACTGGGTACTGGGACTTCCTGACGGACCGCCCGCAGGTGATGAGGGTAGGCAACAACATCTCCACCCCGCTGATCCTCAACACTGGGGCCCCACAAGGGTGCGTTCTGAGCCCTCTCCTGTACTCCCTGTTCACCCACGACTGCGTGGCCACGCACGCCTCCAACTCAATCATCAAGTTTGCGGACGACACAACAGTGGTAGGCTTGATTACCAACAACGACGAGACAGCCTACAGGGAGGAGGTGAGGGCCCTCGGAGTGTGGTGTCAGGAAAATAACCTCACACTCAACGTCAACAAAACTAAGGAGATGATTGTGGACTTCAGGAAACAGCAGAGGGAACACCCCCCTATCCACATCGATGGAACAGTAGTGGAGAGGGTAGTAAGTTTTAAGTTCCTCGGCATACACATCACAGACAAACTGAATTGGTCCACTCACACAGACAGCATTGTGAAGAAGGCGCAGCAGCGCCTCTTCAACCTCAGGAGGCTGAAGAAATTCGGCTTGTCACCAAAAGCACTCACAAACTTCTACAGATGCACAATCGAGAGCATCCTGGCGGGCTGTATCACCGCCTGGTACGGCAACTGCTCCGCCCACAACCGTAAGGCTCTCCAGAGGGTAGTGTGGTCTGCACAACGCATCACCGGGGGCAAACTACCTGCCCTCCAGGACACCTACACCACCCGATGTTACAGGAAGGCCATAAAGATCATCAAGGACAACAACCACCCGAGCCACTGCCTGTTCACCCCACTATCATCCAGAAGGCGAGGTCAGTACAGGTGCATCAAAGCTGGGACCGAGAGACTGAAAAACAGCTTCTATGTCAAGGCCATCAGACTGTTAAACAGCCACCACTAACATTGAGTCTATATCATCTACTGCATCCTTATGTAATACATGTATCACGAGCCACTTTAACTATGCCACTTTGTTTACATACTCATCTCATATGTATATACTGTACTTGATACCATCTACTGTATCTTGCCTATGCTGCTCTGTACCATCACTCATTCATATATCTTTATGTACATATTCTTTATCCCCTTACACTGTGTATAAGACAGTAGTTTTTTTTTGAATTGTTAGTTACATTACTTGTTGGATTATTACTGCATTGTCGGAACTAGAAGCACAAGCATTTCGCTACACTCGCATTAACATCTGCTAACCATGTGTATGTGACAAATAAAATTTGATTTGATTTTGATTTGATTTGATATGCCTTGTATACTGTTGTTTAGGTTAGTTATCATTGTTTTAGTTTACTGCGGAGCCCCTAGTTCCCCTCATTATACCTCTGATACCTCCTTTGTCCCACCTCCCACACATGCGGTGACCTCACCCATTATAACCAGCTTATCTAGAGACACAACCTCTCTTATCATCACTCAGTGCCTGGGCTTACCTCCTCTGTACCCACCCAGTAGCGTGCTGTGGTTCTGGGGCCTGGGCCTTCAGTGAAGGCCTACACAGTCCCACCCGAATTAATCCACCTCTTATTACCATCATTATGATGCCATGGCTCTAGACACTATACATTTAGATAGAAACGCAGTATAACCAGGCGTTGCGTCACCTTGAAATTGACATTTTTATTCAGAGAATTGCAGGGGAAGTGTACAATACCTTTTCATTGTGCTTGTTCATTGAGCTGTAGATCCACTCGGGTGTCCCCAAAGGTTTTCAAAAGCACCATTGCTTGTAAGTGCCCAGCCGTACTTTGGTGTCTCGTTGCTGCCTTGATTAGACAACTCAGGTTTGCAAAGCCAGTGTGGCTCCAAACACCAAATCGATCACTTGCAAATAATAGGCATTCCCAGCAGTACAGTTTGCAGTGCTTCTCGGAGCCTGTGAGTCATTGATAGCGCCCATAGTTGAAAGTGGCGAACAAACCCCTTTCCCGCCTGTGACAGGCTTTGTAGCGTCGGCGTCTACCTCTCCTGACAATGTCTAACTTTTCTTGAAAAGTTTGTCTTGAGAATGGCGTTATAATTATATCCTCGACCAAATCGATATCCTCTCCTTCCGCCATTGTGGGTTGAAAAAACAGCTTAGTAGTACGCAAATTAATTCGTTGATCAATTTCAGTTTCCTAGTTCTGAGACCTGCCCATATAGGACCTGCCTCTCAATATTGGTAATCCAATGAAAAGACGTGCACGCACTACGCCTGCTAGCTGGCTCCTGTGTAACACTGGAGCCAGCCAGCAGGCGTACAATAGCCAACTCTAAAGCTGATTGGTTGACACTAAATTTTAATTTCCATTCACTTTAAGCTACAAGCGCCCGCACTGTTGATTCTGAAGGCCCGAGGGCAGATTTTAGACCCCTGGCAACACATGATGGCTGAATATGATTGGATAAAAGATCTAACATAAAGACCAGCCCTCCAAATCTCAACCTGGGGCTGGAAGCAGTGCAACCAAGAGGAACGCTATGAAATGAAGAGTGTAACTCTTACTCTGGGGAATAATGTAATACATATTTGTGGGAAAATATATTTAAAAAAAATTATATTCTGATGATGTTTAGGCCAGCAGAGAAGGCCTTGCTGGCCCTGACGGCCCACCACTGTACCCACCCCATACCCATCTGCACATTATGCCCTGAATCTATTCTACCACGCCCAGAAATCTGCTCCTTTTACTCTTTGTCCACAACGCTCTAGGCGACCAGTTTTGATAGCCTTTAGCCGTACCCTCGTCCTACTCCTCCTCTGTTCCTCGGGTGATGTGGAGGTAAACCCAGGCCCTGCATGTCCCCAGGCACCCTCATTTGTTGACTTCTGTGATGGAAAAAGCCCTGGTTTCATGCATATCAACATCAGAAGCCTCCTCCCTAAGTTTGTTTTACTCACTGCTTTAGCACACTCCGCCAACCCTGATGTCCTTGCCGTGACTGAATCCTGGCTTAGGAAGGCCACCAACAATTCTGAGATTTCCATACCCAGCTACAACATTTTCCGTCAAGATAGAACTGCCAAAGGGGGAGGAGTTGCAATCTACTGCAAAGATAGCCTGCAAAGTTCTGTCATACTTTCCAGGTCTATACCCAAACAGTTTGAACTTCTAATTTTAAAAATGAACCTCTCCAGAAATAGGTATCTCACTGTTGCCGCCTGCTATCGATCCCCCTCCGCTCCCAGCTGTGCCCTGGACACCATTTGTGAATTGATCGCCCCCCATCTAGCTTCAGAGTTCGTTCTGTTAGGTGACCTAAACTGGGATATGCTTAACACCCCGGAAGTCCTACCATCTAAGCTAGATGCCCTCAATCTCACACAAATCATCAAGGAACCCACCAAGTACAACCCTAAATCTGTTAACATGGGCGGACCCATAGCGGATACAGGCAATGAGGCAGTGATCGATGAGATCCTGATTGAAAACAGCGGAGGTGTATTTGGAGGGCAAGTTGGTCAGTTGCCCTCCAAATACACCTCTGCTGTTTTCAATCAGGATCTCATCGATCACTGCCTCATTGCCTGTATCCGCTATGGGTCCGCGTTCCCCTCATCACTGCTCCCTAAAACACTTCTGCAAGCAGGCCTTTCTAATCGACCTGGCCCGGGTATCCTGGAAGGATATTGACCTCATCCCATCAGTCGAGGATGTCTGGTCATTCTTCAAAAGTCATTTCCTCGCCATCTTAGATAAGCATGCCCCGTTCAAAAAATGCAGAACTAAGAACAGATATAGCCCTTGGTTCACTCCAGACCTGACTGCCCTTGACCAGCACAAAAATATCCTTTGGCGGACTGCAATAGCATCGAATAGTCCCCACGATATACAACTGTTCAGGGAAGTCAGGAACCAATACACGCAGTCAGTCAGGAAAGTAAAGGCTAGCTTATTCAAGCAGAAATTTGCATCCTGTAGCTCTAACTCCAAAAAGTTTTGGGACACTGTAATGTCCATGGAGAACAAGAGCACCTCCTCCCAGCTGCCCACTGCACTGAGGCTAGGTAACACGGTCACCACTGATAAATAATAACATTTCAATAAGCATTTCTCAACGGCTGGCCATGCCTTCCTCCTGGCTACTCCAACCTCGGCCAACAGCCCCCCACACCCCGCAGCTACTCGCCCAAGCCTCCCCAGCTTTTCCTTCACCCAAATCCAGATGTTCTGAAAGAGCTGCAAAACCTGGACCCGTACAAATCAGCTGGGCTAGATAATCTGGACCCTCTCTTTCCAAAACTATCTGCCGCCATTGTTGCAACCCCTATTACCAGCCTGGTCAACCTCTCTTTCGTATCGTCCGAGATCCCTAAAGATCGGAAAGCTGCCGCGGTCATCCCCTCTTCAAAGGTGGTGACACCCTAGACCCAAACTGTTACAGACCTATATCCATCCTGCCCTGCCTATCTAAAGTCTTTGAAAGCCAAGTTAATAAACAGATCACTGACCATTTCGACTCCCACCGTACCTTCTCCGCTGTGCAATCCGGCTTCCGAGCCGGTCACGAGTGCACCTCAGGCACGCTCAAGGTACTAAACGATATCATAACCGCCATGGATAAAAGACAGTACTGTGCAGCCGTCTTCATCGACCTGGCCAAGGCTTTCGACTGTCAATCACAGTATTCTTATTGGCAGACTCAATAGCCTTTGTTTTTCTAACGACTGCCTCGCCTGGTTCACCAACTACTTTGCAGACAGAGTTCAGTGTCAAATCGGAGGGCATGTTGTCCAGACCTCTGGCAGTCTCTATAAGGGTACCACAGGGTTCAATTCTCGGGCCGACTCTTTTCTCTGTATATATCAATGATGTCGCTGTTGCTGCGGGCGATTCCCTGATCCACCTCTACGCAGACGACACCATTCGGTATACTTCTGGCCCTTCCTTGGACACTGTGTTAACTAACCTCCAAACGAGTTTCAATGCCATACAACACCCCTTCTGTGGCCTCCAACTGCTCTTAAATGCTAGTAAAACCAAATGCATGCTTTTCAATCGTTCGCTGCCCGCACCTGCCCGCCCCACTAACATCACCACCCTGGATGGTTCCGACCTAGAATATGTGGACAACTATAAATACCTAGGTGTCTGGCTAGACTGTAAACGCTCCTTCCAGACTCATATTAAACATCTCCAATCCAAAATCAAATCTAGAATCGGCTTCCTATTTCGCAACAAAGCCTCCTTCACTCACACCGCCAAACTTACCCTAGTAAAACTGACTATACTACCGATCCTCGACTTTGGCGATGTCATCTACAAAATAGCTTCCAACACTCTACTCAGCAAACTGGATGCAATCTATCACACTGCCATCCGTTTTCTTACCAAATCACCTTATACCACCCACCACTGCGACCTGTATGCTCTAGTCAGCTGGCCCTCGCTACATATATGTCGCCAGTCCCACTGGCTCCAGGTCATCTACAAATCCATGCTAGGTAAAGCTTATCTCAGTTCACTGGTCACGATAACAACACCCACCCGTAGCACACGTTCCAGCAGGTATATCTCACTGATCATCCCCAAAGCCAACACCTCATTTGGCCGCCTTTCCTTCCAGTTCTCTGCTGCCAGTGACTGGAACGAATTGCAAACATCGCTGAAGTTGGAGACTTTTATTTCCCTCACCAACTTTAAACATCAACTATCTGAGCAGCTAACCGATTGCTGCAGCTGTACATACACTGTAGTCCATCTGTAAATAGCCCACCCAATCTACCTACCTCATCCCCATATAGTTTTTATTTTATTTACTTTTCTGCTCTTTTGCACATCAGCATCTCTACTTGCACATCATCATCTGCTCATTTATCACTCCAGTGTTAATCTGTTAAATTGTAACTTCGCTCCTATGGCCTATTTATTGCCTACCTCCTCCTTTTGCACACACTGTATATAGACTTTCTTTTTTCCACTGTGTCATTGATTTGTTTATTGTTTACTCCATGTGTAACACTGCTTTGCTTTATCTTGACCAGGTCGCAGTTTCAAATGAGAACTTGTTCTCAACTAGCCTACCTGGTTAAATAAAGGTGAAATAAATACAATTAAAATGTTAAAAATAAGTTGGGTGAATTTTGGCCCTTTCCTCCTGACAGAGCTGGTGTAACTGAGTCAGGTTTGTAGGCCCCCTTGCTCGCACACGACTTTTCAGTTCTGCCCACAAATTTTCTATAGGATTGAGGTTAGGGCTTTGTGATGGCCACCCCAAAACCTTGACATAGTTGTCCTTAAACCATTTTGCCAAAACTTTGGGAGTATGCTTGGGGTCATTGTCCATTTGGAAGACGCATTTGCGACCAAGCTTTAACTTTCTGATTGATGTCTTGAGATGTTGCTTCAATATATCCACATCATTTTCCTCCTCATGATGCCATCTATTTTGTGAAGTGCACCAGTCCGTCTTGCAGCAAAGCACCCCAGAACATGATGCTGCCACCCCCGCACTTCGCGGTTGGGATGGTTTTCTATCAGAAGCTTCTAAAGCCATGACATCTTTTTCTGGAATTTTCCAAGCTGTTTAAAGGCAGTCAACTTAGTGTATGTAAACTTCTGACCCAATGGAATTGTGATACAGTGAATTATGAGTGAAATAATCTGTCTGTAAACAATTGTTGGTAAAAGTACTTGTGTCATGCGCAAAGTAGATGTCCTAACCGACTTGCCAAAACTATAGTTTGTTAAACAAGAAATTTGTGGAGTGGTTGAAAAATGAGTTTCAATGACTCCAACCTAAGTGTATGTAAACTTTCAACTTCAACTGTAAATGGTGCTAAACACTTATCCCACCGGACACCAGTACAAAAAAGTATCAAAATGTATGCACTCATGCAAGTCGCTCTGTATAAGAATGTCTGCTAAATGACTAAAATGAGAAATAGAAATATCAAGAATAAAACATTTTTTACCACATGCACTGTGTAATCAGACATTTAGTCCACCAAGTCGTTTTTTTAACGTTTAAGCAAAAAGTGCAGCTAGGTGCAATAAACCCACATATCACACAGTAGGCCTATTCTGAAGCTAGCCTACTCAGATTATTGACGGCAGAAATTACTGTTGAATCGCACCAAGAGGACATACCCTACATCAGACATCCTGTTTCGCTGAGGGGTAAAACAGGTTTCCAACATAAGACGCTCAACTGAGGCAATGGAGGGCAGTGTAGTGTTGTACTTCAGTTCTGGACTATGGGGAACAATTTCAAGGAGTCCAAAGACTCGTCTTTGTCTTGGAGGTACTTCCTCACCTCATCCTCTGCAGTGCCACTGGCCCTTGTTGTTGCACCTTCGAACACAAAAAAAATGACTCCTCGGACTCGTTCTGTGCTCCCTCATCGACCTCTTCGGAGTGTATGTTCTCCATGGAAGCTGCTTCTTGAACTAATGTGCTCCGCATCTCCTCTCTCTTTCCAGGGTTGAGCCAACACAGTCTAAACTTTGGCACGGTAGCAGATGTCATTTTTGCTTCATGGGTGCAAACCGGCAGTCTACAGCCTCAATGACCGCAGTGATGATATTGTGCAGTGAATGTCGCAATAGGTATTTTCTCTGAGAGCATAGACTTCAAGCTTAGGATTGTTGGGATAAGAAAGCCAAGAAAACACTTCTCTCCCTAAAGAAGATCAATAGAGAATGTGAGTGGCTGTAGAACTGTACTGTACTCCTTGAGAAAAGCAATTTCACGAGGATGTAGTTTGCTGCTCACACCCGGGTCTTCACAAATTTGCCCCAGCTGGTCATCTGTGAGGGCTATGAGTTTGGAGATAGCTCTATCTTGTCACACATGGAACAGTTATTTTCATGTTTGCAATGTCCTCTATTGCCTCTGAAGCTAATGTGGACCTGTGTGCATTGACATTGCACTTCTGTACAATTTTCGTGATGGACCTTGGGATGTAGCTTTGTCCAGGAGGTTGAGGGTGTGTGCCACACAATGTTCAAGAATCACACCCACATCAAACCTCACTCCATCATCCGTCTCATCTTGTTCCTCTTCATTTTCACTGAACGCCTTATCAAACTTGGCAGCAATCACATCGTAGGTATGACATCCTCTGTCTCACACAAGCCAAAGCAGCTGACTTCCTCTCCAAGGTGCCCTCCTCGATCCAGTGGCATGTCATGCCGAAGAAGCTTATGTTATGGACAGACCAGATGTCTGTTGTGGTGCAGACTGACTTTATGCTCTGGTGGAGAGAGCATATTTCATGGACTCAAATTCCCTTCAATTCGTTGCATTAGTCTTTCGACACATGACCTTTCTCCCACCACTGTTTCCTCTTCTACTAGCTACTAGCTTGTGGAATGAAGGCACCTCTACTAGTGAAAAGGGTTGCAAGTCCTCTATGATGATGTCAAATACCAGGTGATTAACCCGGCTTTGTGAGGTGTGTGGACCTCCTGGTTGTAGTTTTGCTTGTTTCAATGGTGTACAAGATAAATAGACTTCATTAGCTCAATTGTTAGCATAGCAAGTATTCTAGTGTGCTAATTTGTTATCTTTCTAACTACAGTAGCAACCGACAGAGCAACTTTAAGTGAGCAGCATACCCCATAGTGTAGGAGAGTTGGCAAGCAAATTAGCAAACTAAACAGGCTAGCTAGAAATCTGACTAACTAGTTAGCTAGTACTCTGACCTATGCTGGAACATTGGTAACATTGTGAAGACAACCTGTCTGCCTCTAGAGACTAGATCCTTACCTCCAAGTGTTTCTTCAGGTTCGCAGTCAAGTCGATGGATGTTGACAGCAGCTTTACAGTGGGCAAACATAGTTTGCATTGAACTGTTACATTCCTGCCCTTTTCTTCTTTGAACACAAATTGTTATTTGAAGCACCATCCAAAAAATGCATTGCTTTGGCACGCCATACCATTTTCTTTTGTGACCGTGTATGTTGCTCAGGCAGGAAGATCAAGTAGTACTTTTTCAGTTAATGATTGACGTCAATATAAAAGGTCATTATGAAAACAGGCAATTGTTTCATGGACATTTTTTTTCTGCAAACATCCCTTCTAAATTTGAAAGTAATCCTAGAAGTAATTATCTATTTTTTTTTTAAAGTATTGGTAATCTGATTACAATATTTGTGCTGGTAATGTAACAGATTACATGTAAACATGCTGTATCTATGTGTGTGTGTGTGTCTTTGTGTGTGTGTGTTTACCAGCTCATAGTACTCCAGAATCATATAGTGGGGCTCGGCCTCCCTTACACAACCCCAGCAGTCGCACCATGTTGCCGTGGCTCAGCTTGGAGAAAATGTTGGCCTGGCGACTGAAGACTAACTGCAGCTGCTCGTCTCTGCAGGCTCTTCACCAGCACCACTGTATCCTCCTCGCCCTCCTCGATGGCCTTCGTCTTGGCCAGCAGCACCTCGCCAAACTTCCCTTTCCCTACTGTAACGGTTTTGACTTGAGGTTATTATTTATAGGGGTGCAATCTCAGTGAGATTGGTCTGTGGGTGATAGGCCGTGGTCAACTTCGGTCTCAGGTTCCATCTTTGGCAGGTCTCCTCAAAGAGATCAGAGACAAATTGGGAACCTCGATCAGACAGTATGTAATCAGGCACTCCCCAGCGAGTCAGTATCTCTTTCGTAAGGATGTTAGAGACGGTCCTTGCTGTGGCCTGACGCAGGGAAAAGAGCTCCACCCACTTTGAATAGCATGTACACATTCTGATTGGAGCTAAATGGACCCATCAAATCCACTCCTAACATTTCCCAAGGTCGGGTAACCACCGTTTGCTGCAACTTGCCAGCAGGCTTTCTACCTTCTGGTTTGTACATTTGACAAACCTGACAGTTTCGGATGTGTGACTTCATGTGGCCAGTACAGTAACGCTTGCAACCACTTGTAGGTTTTGAACATGCCCAAATGACCAGCTAATGGGTCTTCATGGAAATGTTGAAGCAGTTGAAGGCGTAGAGTTTCAGGTATGTACATTTGGTAGAGTGTTCTGTGAGGTAGTTGTACAACTAGGTAGACTTTGTCTTCAATGATGGTCAGCTTTGTGGTAGGATTGACCATCTTTTCTCTATCTTCCAGGATAGTCTGGTACTTCTGGATCATCCTGTTGGGCTTTTCATATGGCCTCATCAGAGATGGGAAAGTCCGTTTTGGGCGAGTCTCGCCTGCTTGACAGGACAGTAGCACATGTAAGATGAGGGCCACCGTTATCACAATCAGGAGCTCTGGATAAGGCATCTGGAACAGTGTTGTATTTTCCTTTCCTGTATTCTACTCAATCATGTCATCTGGTTGTGATGGAGACGTGAATGAGGATGTGTTCAACCCTCAGTTCCGAAGCTTCTCTATTCCGTTTGTTTTGTTGCCGTTAAACGTGTGTTTTGTAGCCTAATAGAGTTTACCCAGGATCGGATCCACTCTTTGCGTCTGTGGACTACACCTCTCACTATTGGCGGATTGGATTGTCTGACCGACTGACTGACTACCACCTTTTTGTATACGGTATTTCATTTGTTTTGATGTGATGTATACGGTGATGATTTATGTAGTTGTAGTTGAGGACTTAGTAAGAGTGGATACGCTTTAAAGTTCTGTGGTAAAATAATTGTTATATTGATTGTATGATTAATACTGGGTTTACGCTACACAGACAAACATTGTGTGACAAAAGTCACTTGAGTTCACTGAACTCCTTTCCCGGGCTGGACTCTTTTTAGGCCCGAGGTACAGGACATTTCTGGAGGAACCAGAACTCATTATGATATTATTATATGTGTGTGTAATCATTGATGTTGCTAATACAACCCACACAAAAGAATATAGTTGTTTTGGACGTTTTTTCAATGTTTTAAGGGTTTATGAAAAGTTTATTTTCATCCTGACTTTTACATAAGTCCTTTCTATTGGTGTAGACTTGACGGACCAGATGGGACTCATTCCCTCCCAAACGAAAAGGAGAAACCAATGTTTTCTCTGGTAGGCACAACCTACCTGGCACCCCTATAAATAATAACCTCAAGTTACATAAAAAATCACGTTCTCAGCTATGGTGTGGCTATTCTCCCCTTGAATTGCGTTCCCATGCAAAACTAGACAGATAGCTAACAACTAAGTCTTCATTAAAACTCCCAAGGTGTGACTTTTCTTGAATGAATTTATTGAAAACGTTTATGTTGTAAAACTGTAAAATACAGAAAAGAATATACTTTAGTATTCAATTCAAATTGACATATTGTTGCTGTACATTATACATTTCAAGTTGAAGTTGCATAAAAATACAAAGCAAGTGCCAATGTATCATGCATCTGGCATGACGCCAAACCATATAGCTAATTGTTACTCATATAGTAATTGGCTAACTGCTTTCATTACTTTGATAATATACAACCATCTCTGTAGAATAACAAAGCATATTACACTAGAAACAGTAACAAAACTACAGTATTGTATATTTTACAATTCGTTTGCATGACGAACGAGCAAGGTAATACAGCTGCAATGCAATTTGTGTGAGTAAATGCAACCAACATTGATATGTAAGCAATTATAACAATAACAAGATTATCATCACTAGCTAAATGCTTGAATCGAACTTACAAACAAATATTTTGAAGCGTGACAAAAGACCTTCCCTGTAGCGTTCTTTTTAGCTGCTTCTCGGCGTTTCTTTCTGTTTTCCTTACAGTCTAAGTACCAGAAAGCTCCACTAGGGGGCGAATAACACCATGGAACACAATGAAAATCCATCTTAACCATTGTCATAAAATTAATGATTCGTTATCTTCTAACAGGATGGCAGCACAGTGGCCATTCTGCTGCACAGCTCTTCCTGGTGGACAGCAACCACATTACACAATTTGCATGTTTGAGATTGACTATATTGCATTCGGACTGCAAATTACAAATCACCTTGCATCCCAAATAACTACTCATTATGTGATCAAGATAAGCGATACTGCTCGCCTTGGCCAAAATGATCCCCCGAAACACTGTGTCATGTGATTTGAAATCCACAAGAACTAAGCATAGTAAAAAGTGCAGACAGTAACATGGGCAGATATTGCCCACTACAAAATAAACATACTCAGGCCTTTATGATTGGAAACATGATAATGATCATATTTTCAAAAAGTTTCTTGAGTGCACAACCCCCACTTTAAGAGCTGAGCACTTTAAGGGCAGAAACTGAGATTAGTGCTGGGTTGTACAGATGAGAGGGAACAAGTGGAGACATTATAGGTGGATTAACTTCACAAACAAATGCTTTTAGTTTTTAAAGAGAGCACCCCAGTTTACTTTCCTTAATCTTTAAGACTCTCACCAAACTACAAGACTATGTAACACTCCAAACTCAGGTTTGTGACTATGGTGACTATTGCATTTTCCTTGCAATGCTCTTGGTAGCCACAAGGTGGTGGCATGTCAACTGGATATGAGTGAGTACAAAATGTTCAACATAGGGGCAGAGTATGATGTAGGTAGGAGCATACAGACACACATCAGACTAATAAATACATGTTTATTCTGTGACTCACATGGACACAACTACTTGCCAGACACGTAGCCTACACAAGATGATAGCAAACAGTGCATTTACTCAGAAACCCACTGTCAATTGACGCTCCCTTTCTCCCTATCCATACTATTAAACACACACACACACACACCTATCCACCCACCCAGCACCATGTTACCCAACACACTCCACACCTACCAACCCCCCACTTAATTGGCAGCTTAATTGGGGAGGAGGGGCTCATGGTAATGGCTGGAGTGGAATAGGTGGAATGGTATCAAAAATACATCAAACACATGGCTTCCATGTGTTTAGTGCCATACCATTTGCTCCGTTCCAGACATTATTATGAGCAGTCCTCCCCTCAGCAGCCTCCACTGCCACACACACACACACACAGCCATTTAAATAGTGCTCTTTTCCAGTCATTTGGGATTGAGATGCCATATACACAACAGATGACATGAGACATGGTTGGACAGAGCTCAGCTTGGAATGTTTTTTAATCAGGTACCTACTGCTTGAGAAAATAGTGTTGAAACACAGCATATGGTTCATTCAAGTTCAGAACTGTTAGTTCTGTACTTTCTTTTATGTCTATCTTATTTTAGTTAACTAGGCAAGTCAGTTAAGAACAAATTCTTATTTTCAATGACAGCCTAGGAACAGTGCCTGTTCAGCAGCAGAACAACAGATTTGTACCTTGTCAGCGCGAGGATTTGAACTTTTGAACCGAGGATTTGAACCATTCCAGTTACTAGTCCAACGCTCTAACCACTAGGCTACCCTGCCACCCATTCATGTGTGGGGTTGCTTCTCAGCCTAGGGAGTGGTTTCATTCACTTTTCCCTAAGAACACAGCCATGAATAAAGAATGGTTCAGCAAACTGGCCCAGAAAAAAAAGATCCAAAGATTTCACACACATCATCGATTCAGAACCAGAGCTTTAAAAACTAGAACAAAATGCTAAATGAATTGTCTCTCCTACAATGAACTACTTCTGCAAAATAAATTGTTTGCTTACCTTAACTCCTCAAAGGGAGAGGTTTGGATGATAAAATACCCTTATCAACCTATTTTAAGCTACAAGCCAAGCACAAGAAGGCGTCACAGTGTGTGAGAGTGGGTTGATTAAATCTAGGGTCTGTCCAGTCCATGTCACCTCACTGATGGCCCTGGCATCACAGGTTATTAGAATGCTCAGATGGCTGAGTGGTTAATTACAGTCCTCATCCAGTCTTCGTGATTACTGCACACACACACACACACACACAGTAACATGGTGTTGGTGGCATCCCGTTACAGCTGTGTGTTTGTGTGTGCGCGTGTGAGGGAGAGAGACTCACCCACTACATATACTCGTGGCCAAAAGTTTTGAGAATGACACAAATATTAATTTCCACAAAGTTTGCTGCTTCAGTGTCTTTAGATATTTTTGTCAGATGTTACTACAGAAGCTTTGTAGTCATTTATTGACAAAGGCTTTTATTGACAATTACATGACATTTGTACAAAAGAGTGTGCAGTGTTATATGCAGTGTTGACCCTTCTTTTTCAAGACCTCTGCAATCCGCCCTGGAATGCTGCAAATTAACTTCTGGGCCACATCCTGACTGATGGCAGCCCATTCTTGCATTATCAATGCTTGGTGTTTGTCAGAATTTGTGGGTTTTTGTTTGTCCACCCACCTTTTGAGGATTGACCACAAGTTCTCAATGGGATTAAGGTCTTGGGAGTTTCCTGGCCATGGACCCAACATATCGATGTTTTGTTCCCAGAGACACTTAGTTATCACCTTTGCCTTTATGGCAAGGTGCTCCATCATGCTGGAAACGGCATTGTTCATCACCAAACTGTTCCTGGATGGTTGGGAGAAGTTGCTCTCTGAGGATGTGTTGATACCATTCTTTATTCATGGCTGTGTTCTTAGGGAAATTGTGAGTGAGCCCACTCCCTTGGCTGAGAAGCAACCCCTCACATGAACAGTCTCAGGTTGCTTTACTGTTGGACCAAGCCTGGCCTGTTGAGGAGTGACGGACTCCATCCTAGCTGGAGGGGTGCTCTCATCTTATATACGAACACAGACAGGGCTCTAACTCCTCTAGCTCCACAATGAAATAGAGTGCAGGCCAGGCAGTTGTTAGCCAGCCTGCCAGCTTAGTGGAGTCTGCCACTAGCACGGTCAGTGTAGTCAGCTCAGCTATCCCCATTGAGACCGTGTCTGTGCCTCGACCTAGGTTGGGCCAAATTAAACATTGCGGGGTTCGCCTTAGTAATCTCACTAGAATAAAGACCTCCTCCATTCCTGCCATTATTGAAAGAGATCGTGATACCTCACATCTCAAAATAGGGCTACTTAATGTTAGATCCCTCACTACAAAGAAAGTTATAGTCAGTGATCATAATCTTGATATGATTGGCATGACTGAAACATGGCTTAAGCCTGATGAATTGACTGTGTTAAATGAGGCCTCACCTCCTGGTTACACTAGTGACCATATCCCCTGTGCATCCCGCAAAGGCGGAGGTGTTGCTAATATTTACGATAGCAACTTACAATTTACAACAACAAAAAAACTATGTTTTCGTCTTTTGAGCTACTAGTCATGAAATCTATGCAGCCTACCCAATCACTTTTTATAGCTACTGTTTACAGGCCTTCTGGGCCATATACAGCTTTCCTCACTGAGTTCCCTGAATTCCTATCGGGCCTTGTAGTCATAGCAGATAATATTCAAATTTTTGGTGACTTTAATATTCACATGGAAAAGTCCACAGACCCACTCCAAAAGGCTTTCGGAGCCATCATCGACTCAGTGGGTTTTGTCCAATATGTCTCTGGACCTACTCACTGCCACGGTCATACTCTGGACCTATGGAATAAATGTTGTGGATTTGAATGTTTTTCATCATAATCCAGGACTATCGGACCACCATTTTATTATGTTTGCAATTGCAACAAATAATCTGCTCAGACCCCAACCAAGGAGCATCAAAAGACGTGATATACATTTTCAGACAACCCAAAGATTCCTTGATGCCCTTACAGACTCCCTCTGCCTACCCAAGGACATCAGAGGACAGAAATCAGTTAACCACCTAACTGAGGAACTCAATTTAACCTTGCACAATACCCTAGATGCAGTTGCACCCCTAAAAACGAAAAACATTTCTCATAAGAAACTAGCTCCCTGGTATACAGAAAAAACCCGAGCTCTGAAGCAAGCTTCCAGAAAATTGGAACGGAAATGGCGTCACACCAAACTGGAAATCTTCCGACTAGCTTGGAAAGACAGTACCGTGCAGTATCCAACTTAATTGAGGAAAATAAGAACAATCCGAAATGTATTTTTGATACTGTCGCAAAGCTAACTAAAAAGCAGCATTCCCCAAGAGAGGATGGCTTTCACTTCAGTAGTAATAAATTCATGAACTTCTTTGAGGAAAAGATCATGATCATTAGAAAGCAAATTACAGACTCCTCTTTAAATCTGCGTATTCCTCCAAAGCTCAGTTATCCTGAGTCTGCACAACTCTGCCAGGACCTAGGATCAAGGGAGAGACTCAAGTGTTTAAATACTATATCTCTTGACACATTGATGAAAATAATCATGGCCTCTAAACCTTCAAGGTGCATACCGGACCCTATTCCAACTAAACTACTGAAAGAAAGAGCTGCTTCCTGTGCTTGGCCCTCCTATGTTGAACATAATAAATGGCTCTCAATCCACCGGATGTGTACCAAACTCACTAAAAGTGGCAGTAATAAAGCCTTTCTTGAAAAAGCCAAACCTTGACCCAGAAAATCTAAAAAACTATTGGCTTATATCGAATCTTCCATTCCTCTCAAAACATTTTGAAAAAGCTGTTGCGCAGCGACTCACTGCCTTCCTGAAGACAAACAATGTATACGAAATGCTTCAGTCTGGTTTTAGACCCCATCATAGCACTGAGACTGCACTTGTGAAGGTGGTAAATTACCTTTTAATGGCATCAGACCGAGGCTCTGCATCAGTCCTCGTGCTCCTAGACCTTAGTGCTGCTTTTGATACCATCGATCACCACATTCTTTTGGAGAGATTGGAAACCCAAATTGGTCTACACGGACAAGTTCTGGCCTGGTTTAGATCTTATCTGCCGGAAAGATATCAGTTTGTCTCTGTGAATGGTTTGTCCTCTGACAAATCAAATGTAAATGTTTGGTGTTCCTCAAGGTTCCGTTATAGGATGTAGTGGAAATTTCCTGTATTTACCAAATCATGAGAGCAAACCACCACACAAGTCAGAGTTATCATAAAGTCCATCGTTAATTATTATGAGCTCCATCACAACCCTGTGACTCTCAGATCAATTCAGTGTCTATAAATTAATTTTCTGAGAGTGCTTACACATTGCAACTGAGATCCTTTATAGCAAAGACACACATAGCCAGACAGCATTGGCTATAAATTATCATTCAGCTTTGGTCTCCTAAACTATGTTCTTATCTCACTCTTGGTACCACCACCAGAGACAGTGACTGGCACACAGACATTGTGGAGCCAAGAGATAATTGGTTCCCCCTCAAACATCCCTTCACATGGTTTAAAAGATACATTTACACATGACACATTCACAGATAAGACTAACCAGACCTCTCCCCTCTCTGGGCCCACATAAGCATGCTATAAAATGAATAAAACATCTTATTCATAAATGTTACCTAAAGAATTCTGATTCTGCCACGATAAGGACCACTATTGTTTTCACTATATATTTTACCTCTTTGGGATGTAATTCGAAAACATAATGTTAACTTTCACTGCTATGCGGATGACACACAGCTGTACATTTCAATGAAACATGGTGAATCCCCAAAATTGCCCTTGCTAGAAGCCTGTGTTTCAGACATAAGGAAGTGGATTGCTGCAAACTTTCTACTTTTAAAACCTCTTACAGCTACCCCCTACTTTGTGCAATTTCCTCCTGAAGACATACCCAAATCTAACAGCCGTAGCTCAGGCACAGAACCAAGGATATGCATATTCTTGGTACCATTTGAAAGAAAACACTCTGAAGTTTGTGTAAATGTGAATTGAATGTAGGAGAATATAACACAATAGATCTGGTTGAGATAAAACAATGAAAAAAAACATGTTTTTTATTTTTATATCATCATCTTTAAAATGAACAAGATAAAACAAACATTCAGATAGGATGATGGGGAAAATTTCAGTGGAAAATATAAGAGGGCAACAGTACTTGTGCAAAGTTTCAGAATGATAACTTCCAAAATGAGTGTGCTACATGACGTTTATCATGAAGGCACCCAGGTGTCCCACACAAGTAGCCCAAATGTACCCAAGTGGCCAAATTGGTGAAGGTACACATTTTGAAACAAATAACTATGTACAAAATACCAAAATGGTATTCTAACACACCCCCCCCCCAAAAAAAAATTTTTTTGAGAAAAATGAATGAAAAAAATCATTCTTGATTAAAAAAATATATGAAAAATATATATATATACATTTACAAAATTACATTGGGTAACTATTTACACACTTTCAATATTTGCAAGACCCTCAGTCCTCTATCAAATCAAAACTATTTATATAGCCCCAGCCTAAAACCCCAAACAGCAAGTAATGCAGGTGTAGTAGAACAGTGGCAAGGAAAAACTCCCTAGAAAGGCAAAAACCTAGGAAGAAACCTAGAGAGGAACCAGGCTATGAGGGGTGGCCAGTCCTCTTCTGGCTGTGCCGGGTGGAGATCACAGTGGTTCTAGAGGGTGCAACAGGACAGCACCTCAAGAGTAAAAACGAACAGTTTAGGGTTCCATAGCCGCAGGCAGAACAGCTAAAACTGGAACAGCAGCAAGGCCAGGTGGACTGGGGACAGCAAGAAGTCCTCATGCCAGGTAGTCCTGACGCATGGTCCTAGAGCTCAGGTCCTCCGAGAGAGAGAAAGAGAGAATTAGAGAGAGCATACTTAAATTCACACAGGACACCTGATAAGACTCCCATTCGGAGTCAGTGTCACTGTGAAAGAAAATGTTCAGTTAGAAAACTTTCACATATGAGCCCTGTATCAACAGGTATAATAAACAGTTATATAGTGGGGAGTATTTGATACACTGCCGATTTTGCAGGTTTTCCTACTTACAAACCATGTAGAGGTCTGTAATTTCTATCATAGGTACACTTCAACTATGAGAGACGGAATCTATAACAAAATCCAGAAAATCACATTGTATGATTTTTAAGTAATTAATTTGCATTTTATTGCATGACATAAGTATTTGATCACCTACCAACCAGTAAGAATTCCGGCTCTCACAGACCTGTCAGTTTTTCTTTAAGAAGCCCTCCTGTTCTCCACTCATTACCTGTATTAACTGCACCTGTTTGAACTCGTTACCTGTATAAAGGACACCTGTCCTCACACTCAATCAAACAGAATCCAACCTCTCCACAATGGCCAAGACCAGAGAGCTGTGTAAGGACATCAGGGATAGAATTGTACACCTGCACAAGGCTGGGATGGGCTACAGGACAATAGGCAAGCAGCTTGGTGAGAAGGCAACAACTGTTGGCGCAATTATTAGAAAATGGAAGAAGTTCAAGATGATGGTCAGTCACCCTCGGTCTGGGGCTCCATGCAAGATCTCACCTCGTGGGGCATCAATGATCATGAGGAAGGTGAGGGATCAGCCCATAACTACATGGCAGGACCTGGTCAATGACCTGAAGAAAGCTTGGACCACAGTCTCAAAGAAAATCATTAGTAACACACTACGCCGTCATTAAAATCCTGCAGCGCACGCAAGATCCCCCTGCTCAAGCCAGCGCATGTCCAAGCCCGTCTGAAGTTTGCCAATGACCATCTGGATGATCCAGAGGAGGAATGGGAGAAGGTCATGTGGTCTGTTGAGACAAAAATAGAGCTTCTTGGTCTAAACTCCACTTGCTGTGTTTGGAGGAAGAAGAAGGATGAGTACAACCCCAAGAACACCATCCCAACCGTGAAGCATGGAGGTGGAAACATCATTCTTTGGGAATGCTTTTCTGCAAAGGGGACAGGATGACTGCACCGTATTGAGGGGAGGATGGATGGGGCCATGTATCGTGAGATCTTGGCCAACAACCTCCTTCCCTCAGTAAGAGCATTGAAGATGGGTCGTGGCTGGGTCTTCCAGCATGACAACGACCCGAAACACACAGCCAGGGCAACTAAGGAGTGGCTCCGTAAGTAACATCACAAGGTCCTGGAGTGGCCTAGCCAGTCTCCAGACCTGAAATCAATAGAAAATCTTTGGAGAGAGCTGAAAGTCCGTATTGCCCAGCGACAGCCCCGAAACCTGAAGGATCTGGAGAAGGTCTGTATGGGGGAGTGGGCCAAAATCCCTGCTGCAGTGTGTGCAAACCTGGTCAAGAACTACAGGAAACGTATGATCTCTGTAATTGCAAGTAGGAAAGTAGGAAAACAGTACAGGGAACATAAGGTTGAATATATTATTATGACCTGCTAGATCTACTGTCTCTTTTATATTATGACATTTCAGCTAGATCTACTGTCTCTATTATATTATGACAGACCAGCTAGATCTACTGTCTTTATTATATTACAACAGACCAGCTGTATCTACTGTCTCCATTTCCCTTTGGCCATTGATGTGGGCCTGCCCTCCCCTCAACAGCCTCAAATAGGCTATTTCATGTCGGTTGGGGTGGGGCGACAGACACACGCATCTCACATTTCATGACATTACATGTTTATACAGTGGGGCAAAAAATTATTTAGTCAGCCACCAATTGTGCAAGTACTCCCACTTAAAAAGATGAGAGAGGCCTGTAATTTACATCATAGGTACACTTCATCTATGACAGACAAAATGAGAAAAAAAATCCAGAAAATCACATTGTAGGATTTTTAATGAATTTATTTGCAAATGATGGTGGAAAATAAGTATTTGGTCAATAACAAAAGTTTCTCAGTACTTTGTTATATACCCTTTGTTGGCAATGACAGAGGTCAAACGTTTTCTGTAAGTCTTCACAAGGTTTTCACACACTGTTGCTGGTATTTTGGCTCATTCCTCCATGCAGATCTCCTCTAGAGCAGTAATGTTTTGGGGCTGTTGCTGGGCAGCACGGACTTTCAACTCCCTCCAAAGATTTTCTATGGGGTTGAGATCTGGAGACTGGCTAGGCCACTCCAGGACCTTGAAATGCTTCTTACGAAGCCACTCCTTCATTGCTCAGGTGATGTGTTTGTGATCATTGTCATGCTGAAAGACCCAGCCACGTTTCATCTTCAATGCCCTTGCTGATGGAAGGAGGTTTTCACTCAAAATCTCATGATACATGGCCCCATTCATTCTTTCCTTTACACGGATCAGTCGTCCTGGTCCCTTTGCAGAAAAACAGCCCCAAAGCATGATGTTTCTACCCCCATGCTTCACAGTAGGTATGGTGTACTTTGGATGCAACTCAGCATTCTTTGTCCTCCAAACACGACGAGTTGAGTTTTTACCAAAAAGTTTTATTTTGGTTTCATCTGACCATATGACATTCTCCCAATCTTGTTCTGGATCATACAAATGTTCTCTAGCAAACTTCAGACGGGCCTGGACATGTACTGGCTTAAGCAGGGGGACACGTCTGGCACTGCAGGATTTGAGTACCTGGCGGCGTAGTGTGTTACTGATGGTAGGCGTTGTTACTTTGGTCCCAGCTCTCTGCAGGTCATTCACTAGCTCCCCCCGTGTGGTTCTGGGATTTTTGCTCACCGTTCTTGTGATCATTTTGACCCCCGGGGTGAGATCTTGCGTGGAGCCCCAGATCGAGGGAGATTATCAGTGGTCTTCCATTTCCTAATAATTGCTCCCACAGTTGATTTATTCAAACCAAGCTACTTACCTATTGCAGATTCAGTCTTCCCAGCCTGGTGCAGGTCTACAATTTTGTTTCTGGTGTCCTTTGACAGCTCTTCTGATGAAAATTACAGGCCTCTCTCATCTTTTTAAGTGGGAGAACTTGCACAATTGGTGGCTGACTAAATACTTTTTTGCCCCACTGTGCATGTATAAACAACTTTTTCTTCTCAATACAGCCCCCCTTTGTCCCTATTTTCCTGTCATGAGTGGCCTGGTAAAGAAATATCAGTATCTCAATGCATTCTTAGTCTAAATAGTTAGTAGGGCGTATACCACTACCCCCCTTTCCTTCACCTGGCACTTATCATTTTAGCGTGTCTTCTTCAGATATCGTTTACCCAATGTCACATGTAACTTTTGCCTGTCACATTTCGTGTCCCTTGATAATGTCCCAATTTTAATATCCAAGTAGATACTTCCGTTTCTCCCATGTACACGAGTCTCTCACCTGAGCTTGTTCTCTGTCTCCACTCTCACTCCACATGCGCTCTCAGCACTCTCAGCACCCTGGTTTATGGCTCTGACTCAGATAGGAGTGGTAAAAGTCTCATTACACGCCTTTGTCGCTCTTTCTTCAGTCGGTTAGGGAGGGTTTTGAGGTTTACACACTGTCTATGGTCAAATTATTCCTACCATGCATTAAGACACAATCTGACGTCACCTTCCATGATAACCTCAAAAAAGCACAGACCATAACAACAGTTAAGGTCATTACATTTCTGTTTAACTTCTTGCGACTAGGGGGCGATATTTGAATTTTTGGATGAAAAACGTTCCCATTTTAAACAAGATATTTTGTCACGAGATGATGCTCGACTATGCATATCATTGACAGCTTTGGAAAGAAAACACTCTGACGTTTCCAAAACTGCAAAGATATTGTCTGTGAGTGCCACAGAACTGATGTTACAGGCGAAACCCAGATAAAAATCCAACCAGGAAGCGCCACATTTTTGAAACCGCCTCATGCCAATGGCTCTATATGGCTGTGAATGAGCTACGAATGAGCTTACGTTTTCCACGTATTCCCCAAGGTGTCTACAGCATTGTGACGTCTTTTTACGCATTTCCATTGAAGAATGGCCGTAAGGGACCATGTGGTCCCATGCAAGTGGTCACATGGTGTCTCCCGCAGAAAATCTTGCGTAAAATACTGAGGTAGCCATTTTTCCAATCGCTTCTTATGAGAAACCAATTGCCTCGATGGATATATTATCGAATATATATGTTAAAAACACCTTGAGGATGGATCCTAAACAATGTTTGCCGTGTTTCTGTCGATATTATGGAGCAAATTTTGAAAAAAGTTTGGCGTTATAGTTGTAGCATTTTCCGGTCGATTTCTCAGCCAAGCATGATGAAGAAACGGGAGCTATTTCGCCTACAAAAATGATCTTTTTGGAAAAAAGGAGCATTTGTATCTAACTGGGAGTCTCCTGAGTGAAAGCGTCTGAAGTTCTTCAAAAGTAAATTATTTAATTTGGTTGCTTTTCTTATTCTCGTGAAAATGTTGCCTGCTGCCAGCAGAGCCTAGCATAGCATTATGCCATGATAAACTTACACAAATGCTTGTCTAGCGTTGGCTGTAACGCATATTTTGAAAATCTGAGATGACAGTGTTGTTAACAAAAGGCTAAGCTTGTGTTTGAATATATTTATTTCATTTCATTTGCGATTTTCGATGAATAGAAAAAGTTTCTAGGGGTATTTATGTCCGCTGCGTTATGCTAATTCGTTTGAGGCTATGATTACGCTCCCGGATCCGGGATTGCTCGTCGCAAAAGGTTAAGGAAACTAGACAAACATTGACTATATGACAAATTATGACATTAACCTTTTCTTAATAACATCTCTAAGACAAATGTCAAAAAGCATAACATACTGTTACTGCTAAAACCATTTCCTAAATTAGTCCATACTCTCTTATTCTACTGTCAACCTCTAGGAAGAGTTACCAGATCATGAAGATAACATCCTAACCCCTCGCAGAATTTCCACTCCAGGATCCCAATCTGGTCATATTTGTATCAGGTTTGGTTTGCACTTTTGGGACTTTTCAATGTGTTACATAAACTTCAGTTAGTGCTAAATACGGCTGCTTAGAATCCTGACTAGAACCCAAAAAATTGATCATATTACTCCAGTGCTAGCCTCCCTACACTGGCTTCCTGTCAAGGCAAGGGCTGATTTCAAGGTTTTACTGCTAACCTACAAAGCATTACATGGGCTTGCTCCTACCTATCTCTCTGATTTGGTCCTGCCGTACATACCTACACGTACGCTACGGTCACAAGACGCAGGCCTCCTAATTGTCCCTAGAATTTCTAAGCAAACAGCTGGAGGCAGGGCTTTCTCCTATAGAGCTCCATTTTTATGGAATGGTCTGCCTACCCATGTGAGAGACGCAAACTCGGTCTCAACCTTTAAGTCTTTACTGAAGACTCATCTCTTCAGTGGGTCATATGATTGAGTGTAGTCTGACGCAGGAGTGTGAAGGTGAACGGAAAGGCTCTGGAGCAACGAACAGGCCCTTGCTGTCTCTGCCTGGCCGGTTCCCCTCCTTCCACTGGGATTCTCTGCCTCTAACCCTATTACAGGGGCTGAGTCACTGGCTTACTAGGGCTCTTTCATACCGTCCCTAGGAGGGGTGCGTCACTTGAGTGGGTTGAGTCACTGATGTGATCTTCCTGTCTGGGTTGGCGCCCCCCCTTGGGTTGTGCCGTGGCGGAGATCTTTGTGGGCTATACTCGGCCTTGTCTCAGGATGGTAAGTTGGTGGTGGAAGATATCCCTCTAGCGGTGTGGGGGCTGTGCTTTGGCAAAGTGGGTGGGGTTATATCCTTCCTGTTTGGCCCTGTCCGGGGGTGTCATCGCATGGGGCCACGGTGTCTCCTGACCCCTCCTGTGTCAGCCTCCAGTATTTATGCTGCAGTAGTTTGTGTCAGGGGGCTAGGGTCAGTTTATTATCTGGAGTACTTCTCCTGTCCTATCCGGTGTCCTGTGTGAATTTAAGTATGCTCTCTCTCTTTCTCTCTTTCTTTCTCTCTCAGAGGACCTGAGCCCTAGGACCATGCCTCAGGACTACCTGACATCACTCCTTGCTGTCCTCAGTCCACCTGGCTGTGCTGCTGCTCCAGTTTCAACTGTTCTGCCTGTGATTATTATTATTTGACCATGCTGGTCATTTATGAACATTTGAACATCTTGGCCATGTTCTGTTATAATCTCCACCCGGCACAGCCAGAAGAGGACTGGCCACCCCACATAGCCTGGTTCCTCTCTAGGTTTCTTCCTAGGTTTTGGCCTTTCTAGGGAGTTTTTCCTAGCCACCGTGCTTCTACACCTGCATTGCTTGCTGTTTGGGGTTTTAGGCTGGGTTTCTGTACAGCACTTTGAGATATCAGCTGATGTACGAAGGGCTATATAAATACATTTGATTTGATTTGATTTACCATGATTCAACGATCATGTGAAATTTTACTGTGGTCATGACTCATGACTGCCAGTGTGGCGGTAATATGGTCACCACAACAGCCCTACTCATTGTGTATTTATTATTACGTGTTTTACTTTCTATTATTTCTTTATGTTCTTTGTCTCTGCATTGGGTGGCAGGTAGCCTAGTGTGGTTAGAGCATTGGACTAGTAACCGAAAGGTTGCAAGATCGAATCCCCGAGCTGGCAAGGTAAAAATCTGTCGTCCTGCCCCTGAACAAGGCAGTTAACCCACTGTTCCTAGCCGTCATTTAAAATAAGAATTTGTTCTTAACTGACCTGCCTAGTTAAATAAAGGTTAAAAATAAATAAATAAATAAAAACATTAGTAACACACTACCCTGTCATGGATTCAAATCCTGCAGCGTACGCAAAGTCCCCCTGCTCAAGCCAGCGCATGTCCAGGCCCGTATGAAGTTTGCCAATGACCATCTGGATGATCCAGAGGAGGAATGGTCGGAGATTGTTTGTTTGTATGTTAGTGTATTATGTATTGGTTCTTGTACCCACTTTTATTTATCTTGTAATTTTGGTTTTGGAGTTTTGTTAAGTCTATTAAATGACTCCATTTATAACAAGTTCGATTCTCCTGCGCCTGACTTCCCTGCCACCTACACACACGCTATTACAGAATCTCCGACCAGGACATGATGGGAAACGGAGGGTTAAATACACAACATGTAATTGATGGGATTGGAACCAGGTGTGAAGGAAGACAAAACAACACAAATGGAAAATGAAAAATGGATCAGTGATGGCCAGAAGATCGGTGACGTCGACCGCCGAACACCACCCGAACAAGGAGAGGGACTGACTTCGGCGGAAGTCGTGACAGTACCCCCCCCTTCCCTGACGCGCGGCTCCAGCTGCGTGTCGGCACCGACCTCGGGGACGACCCGGAGGGCGAGGTGCATGGCAATCCGGATGGAGACAGTGGAAATCTCGCAACATGGAAGGATCCAACAAGTCCTCCACCGGAACACAGCATCTCTCCTGACCATACCCCTCCCAGTCCACGAGGTACTGAAGGCCCCTCGGCAGACGTCTCGAATCCAGTATGGAACGAACAGAGTACGCCGGGGCCACCTCGATGTCCAGAGGGGGTGGAGGAACGTCCCGCACCTCAGACTCCTGGAGTGGGCCAGCCACCACCGACCTGAGGAGAGACACATGGAACGAGGGGTTAATGCGGTAATCGGGGGGAAGCTGTAACCTATCTCGTTCACTCTCCTCAGTCCTTTAAATGGCCCCACAAACCGCGGACCCAGCTTCCGACAGGGCAGGCGGAGGGGCAGGTTTTGGATTGAGAGCCAGACTCTGTCCCCCGGTGCGAACACCGGGGCCTCACTGCGGTGACAGTCTGCGCCAACTTTCTGGCACAGTACGGCGCGCTGAAGGTGGACATGGGCCTCGGTCTGACCCTGATGCCAAGGAGCCAGACCAGCTGATACCCCAATACACACTGAAAGGGAGAAAGGTCAGTGGAGGAGTGGCGGACCAAGTTATGGGCCATCTCTGCCCAGGGCACGAACGCTGCCCACTCCCCCGGCCGGTCCTGGCAATAAGACCCCAGATTCCTTCCCACATCCTGGTTAACTCTCTCCACCTGCCCGTTACTCTCGGGGTGAAAACCTGATGTAAGGCTGACCGAGACCCCCAGACGTTCCATGAATGCCTTCCAGACCCTTGACGTGAACTGAGTACCCCAATCAGCCACTATATCCTCAGGCACCCCATAGTGCCGGAAGACGTGTGTAAACAGGGCCTCCACAGTCTGTAGGGCCGTAGGGAGACCGGGCAGAGGGAGGAGACTACAGGACTTAGAAAAACGATCCACAACGACCAGGATCGTAGTGTTACCCTGTGAAGGTGGAAGATCGGTTAGGAAATCCACCGACAGGTGCGACCATGGCCGTTGTGGAACGGGTAAGGGTTGTAAAACTTGCACTGGGCACAAACCGAGCAGGAGGAAACTTAAACCCTCACATCCTTAGCTAAAGTGGGCCAGCAGTACTTTGCACTAAGACAGTGCACCGTCCGACCGATCCCAGGATGACCAGAGGAGGGTGACGTGTGGGCCCAATAGATCAGCGGACAGCAGACGGAACGTACAGATGCCCAGCCGAACACTGATGGGGAGCGGGCTCAGCACGTGACGCCCGCTCAATGTCCGCGTCCAGCTCCCACACTACCGGCGCCACCAAACAAGATGGGAGTGGGATCCATGGGCCGCTCCTCTTTTTTTCATACAGCCAGGACAATGAGTCTGCCTTAACGTTCTGGGAGCCTGGTCTGTAAGAAAGGGTAAACACAAAACGGGTAAAAACATGGCCCACCTTGCCTGGTGAGTGTTCAGTCTCCTCGCCGCCCGGATGTACTCCGGATTGCGGTGGTCAGTCCAGATGAGAAAAGGCTGTCTAGCCCCCTCAAGCCAATGTCTCCACGCCTTCAGGGCCTTGACGATAGCCAACAACTCCCGGTCCCCCATGTCATAGTTTCACTCCGCCGGGCTGAGCTTCTTTGAGAAGAAGGCACAAGGGTGGAGCGTCGGTGGCGTACCCGAGCGCTGAGAGAGCACAGCTCCTATCCCAGCCTCGGACACGTCCATCTCCACTATGAACGCCAAAGAGGGATCCGGACAGGCCAGCATGTGAGCCGAGGTAAACAAAGCCCTCATGTGACAGAAAGCCCCGTCCGCCTCAGCTGTCCACTGCAAGCGTACTGGGCCCCCCTTCAGTAGTGAAGTAATGGGAGCCGCTACCTGACCAAAACCCCAGATAAACCTCCGGTAGTAGTTGGCAAACCCTAAGAATCGCTGAACCTCCTTTACCGTGGTGGGAGTCGGCCAATTACGCACGGCTGCAATGCCGGCACTCTCCATCTCCACCCCTGACGTGGAAATGCGATACCCTAGGAAGGAGATGGACTGATGGAAAAGCAGGCATTTCTCAGCCTTGACGTACAGGTCATGCTCCAACAGGCGACCAAGCACTTTGTGCACCAGGGACACATGCTCGCCGCGTGTAGCGGAGTATATCACAATGTCATCAATATACACCACTACACCGTGCCTGTGCATGTCCCTGAAAATCTCGTCTACAAAAGTTTGGAAGACTGATGGCGCATTCATCAACCCGTACGGCATGACGAGGTACTCATAGTGCCCAGAGGTGGTACTGAAGCCGTCTTCCACTCGTCTCCCTCTTGGATGCGCTCCTGAGATCTAGTTTGGTGAAGAAGCGTGCCCCGTGCATTGACTCTATCGCTATGGCTATGAGCGGTAGTGGGAAACTATACCTCACCGTGATCTGATTTAGACGCCGGTAGTCAATACACGGATGCAGAACTCCCTCCTTCTTCACAAAAAATAAACTTGAGGAGACAGGTAAAGTGGAGGACCGAATGTACCCCTGACGCAGGGATTCGGAGACATATGTTTCCATAGCCTCCGTCTCCCCCTGTGAGAGGGGATACACATGACTCCTGGGAAGTGCCGCGTCTACCAGGAGATCTATTGCACAATCGCCCTGTCAATGAGGTGGTAATTGAGTCGCCTTCTTTTTAGAGTTGTCGAGAGCCAAATCTGCATATTCAGGGGGAATGCGCATGGTGGAGACCTGTTCTGGACTCTCCACCGTAGTAGCACCAACGGAAACCCCTAAACACCTACCTGAGCACTCTCGTGACCACCCCGTGAGAGTCCTCTGTGGCCAAGAAACAGTGGGGTTATGACAAGCTAACCAGGGTAGGCCCAGTACCATGGGAAACGCAGGAGAGTCAATAAGGAAAATACTCATTTTCTCCATGTGACCCCCCTGAGTCACCAAAATCAAAAGAAATCAGCCAAGACCTCTGAAAAAAATGTAGACCTCCACAAACCTGGTTCATCCTTGGGAGCAATTTCCAAATGCCTGAAGGTACCACGTTCATCTGTACAAACAATAATACGCAAGTATAAACACCATGGGACCACGCAGCCATCAAATCGCTCAGGAAGTAGACGCGTTCTGTGTCCTAGAGATGAACGTACCTTGGTGCGAAATGTGCAAATCAATCCCAGAACAACAGCAAAAGACCTTGTGAAGATGCTGGAGGAAACAGGTACAAAAGTATCTATATCCACAATAAAACGAGACCTATATTGACATAACCTGAAAGGCCGCTCAGCAAGGAAGAAGCCAGTTTGCAACTGCACATGGGGACAAAGATCATACCCTTTGGAGAAAAATCCTCTGGTCTGATGAAACAAAAATAGAACTGTTTGGCCATAATGAACATCATTATGTTTGGAGGAAAAAGAGAGAGACTTGCAAGCCGAAGAACACCATCCCAAACATGAAGCACGGGGGTGGCAGCATCATGTTCTGGGGTGCTTTGCTGCAGGAGAGACTGGTGCACTTCACAAAATAGATGGCATTATGAGGAAGTAAAATGATGTGGATATATTGAAGCAACATCTCAAGAAATCAGTCAGGAAGTTAAAGCTTGGTTGCAAATGGGTTGTCCAAATGGACAATGACCCCAAGCATACTTCCAAAGTTGCGGCAAAATGGCTTTAGGACAACAATTTCAAGGTATTGGAGTGACCATCACAAAGCCCTGACTTCAATCCCATAGAACAGTAGTGGGCAGAACTGAAAAAGTGTGTGCGAGCAAGGAGGCCTACAAACCTGACTCAGTTACACCAGCTCTGTCAGTAGGAATGGGCCACAATTCACCCAATTTATTGTGAGAAGCTTCCCAAAATGTTTGACCCAAGTTAAACAATTTAAAGGCAATGCTACCAAAGACTAATTGAGTGTATGTAAACTTCTGACCCACTGGGAATGTGATGAAAGAAATAAAAGCTGAAATGAATAATTCTCTCTACTATTATTGTGACATTTCACATTCTTAAAATAAAGTGTTGATCATAAGTGACTTAAAACTGGGAATTTTTACTTGTATTAAATGTCAGGAATTGTGAAAAACTGAGTTTAAATGTATTTGGTTTAGGTGTATTTAGACTTCCGACTAAATACACCTATACACCTGTTCTGAAAGGCCCCAGAGTCTGCAACACCACTAAGCAAGGGGCACCATCAAGCAAGTGGCACCATGAAGACCAAGGAGCTCTCCAAACAGGTCCGGGACAAAGGTGTGGAGAAGTACAGATCAAGGTTGGGAATGAAAAATATCAGAAACTTTGAACATGCCACAGAGCACCATTAAATCCATTGTTAAAAAATGGAAATAATTTGGCACCACAACAAACCTGCCAAGAGAGGGCTGCCCACCAAAACTCACGGACCATGCAAGGAGGGCATTAATCAGATAGGCAACAAAGAGACCAAAGATAACCCCGAAGGAGCTGTAAGCTCCACAGCGGAGACTGGAGTATCTGTCTACAGAACCACTTTAAGCTCTCCACTCCACAGAGCTGGGCTTTACGGAAGAGTGGGCAGAAAAAAAGCCATTGCTCTAAGAAAAAATTAAGCAAACACGTTTGGTGCTTTCCAAAAGTCATGTTGGAGACTCCCCAAACATATGGAAGAAGGTACTCTGGTCAGATGAATCTAAAATGAGATATTTGGCCATCAAGGAAAATGCTATGTCTGGCAAAAACCCAACACCTCCCATCACCCCAAGAATACCATCCCCACAGTGAAGCAAGGTGGTGGCAGCATTATGCTGTGGGGAAATTTTTCATCGTCAGGGACTGGGAAACTGGTCAGAATTGAAGGAATGATGGACGGCGGTAAGTACAGGGAAATTGTTGAGGGAAACCTGTTTCAGTCTTCCAGAGATTTGAGACTGGGACGGGGGATCACCTTCCAGCAAGACAATGACCCTAAGCATACTGCTAAAGCAACACTCACATGGTTTAAGGGGCAACATTTAAATGTCTTGGAATGTCCTAGTCAAAGCACAGACCTCAATCCAATTGAGAATCTGTGGTATGACTTAAAGATTGCTGTACACCAGCGGAACCCATCCAACTTGAAGGCACTGGAGCAGTTTTGCCTTGAAGAATGGGCGAAAATCACATTGACTAGATGTGCCAAGCTTAGAGACATACCCCAAGAGACTTGCAGCTGTAATTGCGGCAAAAGGAGGCTCTACAAAGTATTGACTTTGGGAAGGGGTGAATAGTTATGCACGCTTAAGTTCAGTTTTTTTCTTATTTCTTGCTTGTTTCAAAATAAAATAAAAATTGCATCTTCAAAGTGGTAGGCATGTTGTGTAAATCAAATGATACAACCCCCCAAAAAATCTATTTTAATTCCAGGTTGTAAGGCAACAAAATAGGAAAAATGCCAAGGGGGTGAATACTTTTGCAAGCCATTGTAGATGGGGTTCACTCAGAATGTCTTAAATTCAAAAAGGTGTTCCTCAGGGTTTGATTTTGGGTCCGTTATTGTTCACTTTGTATATTAATGACATAGGAAAAACTGTTAACTTTTGTAGCATTCATCTCTATGCAGATGACACAGTTTTGTATTCCTGTGCCACCTCAGTGCAGCAGGCCATTCGTGAACTTCAGCATGACTTCGATTCAATTCAGAAATCACTTACAGATCTTAAATTAGTGTTAAATACAAGTAAAACCAAGCTCATGCTGTTCTCCAATTCCTGAAATGTTGATCTTGAGGACCTGCACATTTGCGCAATAAATGTAGCCCAAATTGAGCTTGTTTCTCAATATAACTACCTGGGTGTCTGGATTAATGACAAGTTATCCTTCATAACGCATATTAAAAAATCTAAGAAGCTAAGATAGTTTTTTAAATATCGAAATAAATCATACTTTAGTGTTAAAAATAAGAGAAAGATTGTTCAAGCAACGCTTCTCCCTGTATTGGATTTTGGTGATATTGTTTACATGCATGCGGCAACCTCTGTCTTAAAACCCTTGGACGCAGTGTACCATTCCGCAATACGTTTTATCACAAGGGACAATTTTAGGACTCATCATTGTAGTCTGTATAAAAATGTGGGATGGACATCTGTCTGTAAAAAGAGAGCTGCATTCTTATTTGTTTACAAAGCAATATTACAGAAACTCCCTCCATATGTAAGCTCATTAATTAAGATAAGATTAATAAGTTACTAAAACCGTCAACAGTAATGGATGACACTAGAGATCCCTTCAGTCTCCACAGAAAAAAAAAATCCACATTTAGTTTTTTTTTGCTTCTAATTTGTCGAACAATATGCAGAGTTCACTGCAGCTAGATGTACTTGTCCCCCTCGGGCAGTTTAAATTATTGATTGAGGACCTCTATGTAGTTGAATGTGATTGCTTTTATTGAATGTTTATTTTTATTAATTGTGTGCTGAATTATATTGTTTTATACACGTATGTTTTAATATTCTGTTATTATTGTAATGTGTACAGAGCTCTCTTGTGAAAGAGATTTTTCATCTCAATGTGACTCCCTGTTCAAATAAAAGTTAAATAAATATTTGAAAGCAAGTTGAATAAGCAGTAGCTCTTTTCTATGTGCGCTAGACATTTTTGTGTTTTCCATTTTTAAGTTTTGTTTTTGTGTCTTTTACTTTCGGTTTTGTAAACAAGATACAATATTTTTGGTTATGGAAAATATATTTCACAGCGGTTTAAATGGTACAATGATTCTCTACACTATACTTGCTTGTTTTGTCACATAAACTGAAATTAAGCAAACATTCAAATTCCTTTGTGTTATGTATGATATGAGTAGTCACCCAATTATTATACCCAAAGGCAATGGCCAAACTGGTTAATGTAAGGTTATTGTCTCATTGATCTAGGTATTGTAACTGATACCTAAATTCTCAGACTATTTGTGACCCTATTTACACTTCACAATATTCACTTCTCATTTCTGCTAGTGTTCTGTTCACGTCACATTCCTAGATATGACAATAAGTATTTTCTGTACCCGGGGTATAACAACCTGTTATGGTCTAGAGCGGCTCCACATGTCGATCCATCCATACATCACTTCCATCTGTCCTACATAATAGGCCCATCTGGAGCCTAATCGGATGCTCATGTAAACACAAGTCATGCCATTATACATGATGTTCAATTAAATTACATTTAAATGTAATATTCAAAAATCCACAGACCCACTCCAAAAGGTTTTCTAAGCCATCATCGACTCAGTGGGGTTTGTCCATCATGTCACCGGACCTTCGCATTGCCAGTCATACCCTGGATCTAATTTTGTGGAATATATTCCACGGGACAAAATTAGATTTTGTTGTGGACAAAAATGTTTTTCCTAATAACCCGGGACAATTGGACAACCTCTAAAAACCAAAAACATTTGTTACAAGAAATTAGCTCCCTGGTATACAGAAAATACCCGAGCCCTGAAGCAAGCTTCCAGAAAATTGGAAAGGAAATGGAGCAACACCAAACTGGAAGTCTTCCGACTAGCTTGGAAAGACGGCACCGGCACTTTGACGAAAAGATCATGATCATTAGAAATCAAATTACGGACTCCTCTTTGAATCTGCGTATTTATCCAAAGCTCAGTTGTCCTGAGTCTGCACAAAACTGCCAGGACCTAGTATCAATGGACACTAAAGTTTTTGAATCCTGTATCTCTCGACACATTCACAAAAAAACAGTAGTCATGACCTCTAACCCTTCCAGCTGCCTACTGGACTCTATTACAACTAAACTACTGAAAGAGCTACTCATTATGCTTGGTCCGCCTATGTTGAACATAATAAACGGCTCCCTATCTTCTGGATGTGTACCCAACTCAAAAGTGCCAGTAATAAAGCCTAATCCTGAAAAAGACAAACCTTGACCCAGAAAATGTATATAAAATAAATACAAATACATTTTAAAAACTAAATAAATTACCTACCCTGGAAGCCTGTGTTTCAGACATAAGGATGGCGGCAATAAAAATAAATAAATGTTTTACTCGAACAAATCAGAGTTCTAGGTTCTAGGTCCCAAGAAACAAAGAGATGTGCTGTGACAATTAATCTTGGTTGTACAGTCATCTCAAATACAAATACTGTGAAGGACCTCAGCATTACTCTGGACCCTGATCTTTCTTTTGACAAACAAATGAAGAATATTTCAGGGGCAGCTTTTTTTCCATCTTCGTAACATTGCAGAAACCATTAACTTTTTGTCCAAAAAGGATGCAGAAAAGCTAATCCATGCTTTTGTCACTTCTAGATTAGACTACTGCAATGCTCTACTCTCCAGATAAAGCACTAAATAAACTTCAGTTAGCGCTAAATACGGCTGCTAGAATCTTGATTAGAACCCCCAAAAAGTATTATATGTGACCTACCACCTTGATTCAGTCTTATGTAGCAAAATTTGAAATTGTGTTTTTTACATTGGATAAAAGCAGAGACACAGAGATACAAAATGGTACACTGTATTTGAGGAACAATGGGAAAGTAATTATGCTTTGAAAGTTGATACATTTGGAACCTCCCTTTTGAGAAAATGGTCTTTGAGTATTTCAGTACCTACTGGAGAGCTCTTCTTTGTTTACACCCATTCAGCATCGTTCACACCCTCTTAATATTTAGCTCCACCAATCTCTTTAAGGGTTGATCCGAGCATTCTGTCCTAACAGCAGCAGCCAAGCACCCAAAAGCTAACTGGCCGACAGTTGTCTCAGAGACATTCAATTAATGGATACTTGCATAGTGGAGTCTTTTGTTAAGACATGTAGTTAGCTAGCTAGCAAAAACAATTATCCATAATCCCAACTCATGACGGTACTACCCTGCATGAATCTGCAGGTAACTAACCAACCAGGTTCAATGTTCCTGAAGGCATTTCTGCCAAAATTCGCATTTTGAATACAAAAATAAAAATACTTCAAATGGCTCTCATGTGAAGTAGTGACCTGCGACATATGCCTAGTTTTCTGAAACGGGTCACATATTACTCCAGTGCTAGCCTCTCTACACTGGCTCCCTGTTAAGGCTAGTGCTGACTTCAAGGTTTTACTGCTAACCTACAAAGCATTACATGGACTTGCTCCTACCTATCTCTTCATTGTGGTCCTGCCGTACACACCTACACGTACACTAAAATCACATCTCTTCAGTAGGTCCTATGATTGACTGTAATTTGGCTCAGGGGTGCGAAGGTGAACGTCAAGGCACTGGCGTGACGTAACGCCCTTGCTGTCTCTGCCTGGCCGGCTCCCCTCTCTCCACTAGGATTTTCTGCCTCTGACCCTATTATGGGGGCTGAGTCACTTGCTCTTGCTCTTCCATGCCGTCCTGAGGGGTGCGTCACGTTGTGCCAGGCTTTTTCACTATACTCGACTTGAGCGGGTTGAGTCACTGATGTGATCTTCCTGTCCGGTCTTGCGCCCCATCAGGCTGGTGGAGGAGATATTTGTTGCTATCCTCAGCCTTATCTAAAGGTAGTAAGTTGGTGTATCGCTCAAGTGGCCAGGGATTTTTTATGTGTGTCTTTCAGATGGTTGGGTTAGAAGCAGAAGTCAATTTCAGTTGGACCTTGTGTGCAAATGACCAATAAAGAGATCTTAATCTTATAATGTTGAGCAGTACCAGACCCTGTGAGTTAGGAGCTAGAGAAAAGCCAGTGCGTGAGAATACAGACCAAATATTTAGAGAAAAACAAAACTGCATCCAATTCCCAACCCCCCTCACTCACACTCACTCTTTTTCACAATAACGCTTCCTGTGGATGTGTCTAATTATGTGTATGGCGTACAGAATGGACAATGAGATGGGCATCAGCAGTGTGTGTGGTGTGTGTGTGTGTGTGCGCGCGCGTCTCCTTTCACTGGCTGTCAGCTCCATGAGATTGATGGTATAAAATGTTTCAGAGCCAGAAGGTCTTGGGTGTGTGTGTGTGTGAGCATGATTTTTTTAAATGTTGAGTTTTTGTAAGAGCCCAGGACATCGGGAGATGACGTCAAATCTGCCCACTATGGCCAACATTTAAAAAGTGTTGTGGTGAACCCGGGTCTATAAAAGAGCAGTCAGCTGCTTAGACCACCGGTACATCCATCCATAAGAACTTTGCAAGGCCAGTCTTAATTAATGGCTAAACTAAACAATGGAGTTGTTTTTCTGAACATAAACAATCAGAATGAATGCCTGAATAAAATTAACCCTATCCCAAACCTTAACCCTAACCAAATGGAATTAATGCCTGACTGTTAACCAATCGGAATTAATGCCTTTCTGTTTTACTTAAAGCTGCAATATGGTGACCAGACCAAATTCACATAGAAATGTGAGTTATAGATCTGTCATTGAAAGCAAGTCTAAGAAGCGGTAGATCTGGTCTATGAGCACAATTTCTATGCTGCCCATAATTAAGTTTAATTTTTGCGTCTTTTACTTTCGGTCAGTTTTGTACACCCACTTCAAACAGCTGAAAATACAATATTTTTGGTTATGGAAAATTTATTTCACAGCTGTTAAGATGGTACAATTATTCTCCACACAATGATTGCTTTTTTTGTCACATAAACTGAAAGGAGGCTTCCTGTTAGAATTTTAGCAACCAGGAAATGGCTTAGCAATTTCTGCATGTTTCATCTTTAACCAAGTCAGAATCAATGCCTAAATCATTGGTCACAATGGGACTCCCCTGTTGAAATAAAGATAAAACCAAATAAGTCAAAACCGGCCACTAGGGGCAACGGTGAGCACTACTATCATGAAGTAGGCTTGGCTTTTGCTAGGGTGTTGTGGTTGGCAGATGGGCGGATGCCGGATTCAAAGGTCATGTGTTCAATCCCAGTGATAGGCACTGCGGTATCAATAAACACCTCAAATGTTGATGTTTGGTGCAATTTCGAAATGTGACGTTTGGAGAAATGTCTATTTTGCAGTGAGACTCTGAAAGCTTGTTGTTCTGTGATCGTGTCCGTCCGTACATGTGTGTGTTGGGGAGGTACTCACATCACTTGGAAGGGGCAGTTGGGTGTGTGCAGGAACTTCAGTTCTCGGATGTTGCGCTGGGGGACGGTGTTAACTGTAGAACGACACCAACACCTCTCCACCAGACTGATGGGTTTAGCTGAGGAGGGGGTTGAACAGAGAATATGAATGTAATGTACAGTAACATGAATATAATATCCTTCAACTACACATTTTGCCATGGCGAGTAGAGAAATTGTTGCAGTTTTAAAGCAAACTTTCTGCAATTCTACACATTTTTGTCACAGGACAGAGAGAAGTTAATTAGTTTTAAAGCTAATTTCTTGCAATTCTACTACCCGTTTTGTCAAGACTTATGCCATGTTAATGATATCTGGGTGAGAACAATTAACCAAATCAAGGGGGGCCTCCTGGAGGTCAGGGCCCCTGGGCACATGCCCAGCATGCTCGTTTAGATAACTGGCTAGACTAACTTACGAATCCCAAAAATTATAGCTGGCATGGCTAATTGAGTGACAGTCAGTGACTGACATAACAAGAGACAAACTGCTAATGCCAAACCAAATTTGAAACTTGCACCTTGCGTATTCTACTATTCTAACACGCAACACGCAACCTCGACTCATTTGAGATGGTTTGGGATGAGTTGGACTGCAGAGTAAAGGAAAAGCAGCCAACAAGTGCTCAGCATATGTGAGAACTCCTTCAAGACTGTTGGAAAAGCATTCCATGTGAAGCTGGTTGAGAGAATTCCAAGAGTGTGCAAAGCTGTCATCAAGGTAAATGGTGGCTACTTTAACAAATCTCAAATATGAAATATATTTTGATTTGTTTAACACTTTTTAATTACTACATGATTCCACATATGTTATTTCATAGTTTTAATGTCTTCAATATTATTCTACAATGTAGAAAATAGTAAAAATAAATAAATACCCTGGAAAAAGTAGGTGTCTCCAAACTTTTGACTGGTACTATATATGATGCATGGAACTCGCAAATGAACACTCATGGGGATCCAAAATCTCATTTGCATCTAATCTAAAATAGCGTTCGTAGGAAGCAGATGACCAACGCCCCATGATCTTCAGTGTGGATGCAGGGACAGATAAAGAAGCTGTTGAAGCAGCGCCGATGCGAAATGAATGGGTTGCATAGCTTTATTACGATAACCACCAAAGCAATGCTATTGACTTTGGCCTGAACACCGACATATATATAATGCAAGGAAGTCGCAGATTAACTCACTTTTGGGCATCCAAAATCTCCTTTGCATGTGTTATTTCATAGTTTTGATGTCTTCAATATTATTCTACAATGTAGAAAATAGTAAAAATAAAGAAAAACCCTGGAATGAGCAGGTGTGTCCAAACTTTTGACTGGTACTGTACATATATATATATATTTGTCAGGGGGTCCCTAGCAGCTGGGGGCCCTAAGCAACTGCTTAAGTCAATGAGAAACATCTACAGTAAGAGATAAGTGGAGAATATGAATACAACCACTCATTGTCTCAGACAACAGGAGAGAATAAGTAGTAAATAGTCAATAAATAGTCAAATAATACTGTCAGAAATGAGCAAGGCAACATGACTGTCAAGTTGAACATGGAGAATGTTAATATTACTTAATATTACCACATTAAGCTCAGTGTTTAGGGTGTTCACTGCTCTAGAATGTAGAGAAAAACGGGGTAATTCAATAGGGATATTATGAAAGTAATGTCAAAACATTGTTTTCTTATGCCCTATGTCATTATAAATCACATTGAATTAATCATTAGATTAGTTCTCTACAATATTATAACCATAATATACATGTACTTGACAGTTGTTGATGAAATAAGAATGTTAATTTGCTTTCCATGGCATTGATTTGCTTGAAGTGTATTCTAGAGCGTGCATTATTTCCCTGTAATGAACAGTACATCAGCATGGTAGCAAATGGCTGTAGTTAATTCTTACATGGTTTGTTTGAGCTGCTTTTTAAAGCTAAAGTCGAATTAAAAACATGATTGGCATTGTTGAATTCGATTTTCATAATAGCAAACTAGGACTGCATTCCAACCACTTAAAAGACACACCCTCTCCCGTCAACCCTCAAATTAAATGGACACTTCTGATGACATCATGACATCTGACGGGTTAAAAAACAAATTATAATATTTAAAAAAATTTAAGCAAATTACAAAACATCTTTTTATATTCTTACATCATACAAAACAGAACCCAGGTATTAACGATGTAAATACTGGAAATAAACAAACAAAAAGATACATAAAATAAAAAAACAATTCTAATGCAATTGTAATCATTCTGAAAAAATCTTATTGTAATGATTTAGGAAAATGTTATTCTTTTTGTTATTCACTAGGGTTAATATCATAGAATTACATGGATATATCTTATGTAAAATTTTGCAGTGCACTTCCTTAACTTTTGTTTGGTATACAGTATTTGTAAGGCCTTGACCATGCATTTTTCCAGACTATGTCAGGAATAAGCATGTTCCAGAAAAACTTTCCTCTCGGTGTAAATTTGGTTTGTGAATGAATAATTTGTCTTATATATTTATTACAACAAGATCTCACGCCTTCCAATCTGAGTTCTGGATAAACTTTGTGATCATTCCCAAAATTAAGATGAGTTTTCATAAGTGTAGTTAGACCACTGGGAATGGCTTTGATCACAGAAATAAACTCTCTGAAAGGTATTGGAAACTCTTTCAATGTTATAAATGGTTCATATGTGAGAATATTACCCTTGTTGTCGAAAATATCAAGAACAAAGTCAATATTCCTCTCATGCCAGCTGGGGTAGAACAATGACTTATTCCTTACAGTTATGTCTGAATTATTCCACAAAAGAGCTTTATGTGGGGAAAAAATGTGCAGGAAACATTTTCCAGTCCATTAAAGCTTGTTAGTGAAACCTAGCCAATTTAGCAGGTAATCTTTTGGGAATATAATTACATTTCGGTAAAAATTGAAGACCTCCCAATTTATTAAACACATTATTTGGAATGAAATACCATATTGAATCTCTATTGATAAAACATTTTTCCAACCAGTTTATCTTAAAAGTGTTATTTATGTCAACAACATCCAACACTTCTAGACCACCTTCAGCTCTTTCATTAGAAAGGACAGATTTTTTTAGTTTGTGAGACTTATTTTTCCAGATGAAGTCAAGAAAGGTCTTATTAATCTCTTTACAAGTAGCTGGATTTACACATAACGATAATGAGGGATACACAAAACGAGACAGAAGTACTCTCCCAAGTATAGAAAGATATCTTTGTAGCCAATTATTAAATATATTTTAGTTCTCTTAATTTTAGGAGAGAAATTCAAATGTTGTCTGACTAAGTGGTTTTTTGATAGATGTATTCCTAAATATTTAACACAGTCCTTTACAGGAATATTTTCTATTTCTTTATCATCAGAGTCAAATAAACATAAGATTTCACATTTAGAAACATTCAGCATTAATCCTGATGCAATAGAAAATGCAGTTATAGCATTAAGGGCATGGGCGACCTGGTCTTTGTCTCTTAAGAAAAGAGTAGTATCATCAGCTAGTTGGGAGATTTTGATTTCTTCGTTAAAAATGGTTAAGCCATACATATTTGCATTATTCAGAATATCTATAGATAGAAGTTCCACAACCAAAATGAATAAAAATGAAATGGCGAAATTGGGCATCCCTGTCGTACACTTCTGATGATACTGAATCTTTTGGAAATATTAAGGTTTAGTAGCACAGAACTATTTATATCTTTGTAAAAACATGCAAAATACTTTAATTAAATTTTCACCAAATCCCAAAAGTTTAAGAGACCTAAAGAGAAAGTCATGTTCAATTGTGTCAAAGGCTTTACAGAAGTACAAAAATAAGTACAACCGCATCTGAGTCAATTGCATCTGAATAATCTATAAGGTCCAAGACTAAACAAATGTTAGAGCTTATGGGATGGCCCTTCATAAATCCTGTTTGAGTCTCATTTATAATGGTATCTATTCCTTTCTTTAATATTTTGGTATAAACCAGAGCAATCAATTTGTAATCAACATTTAATAAAGTAATTAGTCTCCAATTGTCAATGAGAGAAGGGTCTTTATCGGGCTTCGGAATCAATGAAATAAGGTCCTGTTTCATAGTGGAGACCATTTCCCCATTTTTAACGCAATCTTGAATCATATTGAAAATCGAGTCTTCTAGTAACTCCCAAAACTGTCTATAGAATTCAACTGACAGGCCATCAGGGCCAGGTGATTTCCCTTTTTTCAGTGAATTCAGAGGCTCTCTAATTTCTTCAATTGGCACAGGTGAATCGCAAACTGAGTGGAAATCATCCTCAATTACAGGGACATAATTCAGAATGTGGCAAATGTAGCTTTCACAACCTTCTTCCTGAAATTGAGAGCTGTAATGAAACAGCAAGTCTCGAACCCTCGACCTTCGAGCCCGAGGTCCGGCGCGCTATCGACTGTGCCAAAAGCAAAAAAGCATGCAAAAGCATGCTCGTGCGGCAGGGACGTTTTCCGCGCTTAAAAACCCAGGGTCGTTACACTACTCCCTCCTTTCAAAGAGCGCGTCCTCGCGCTAGCTTGCGGCTCTACGTCTTACAGGAACGCGCTCACCGGCCAAGCACACGCACTGTCTTGGATGCGAGGTCCGATCACTTCTGACACCAATGTAATGAAACAGCAGGGGAGCGCTATCGATCTTCTAGCCCAAAGGTCCGGCGCCCTATCGACTGTGCCGCAAAAGCATGCTCGTGCATGATTTCCGCGCTTATAAACCCAGGGTCGTTACACTATTACGATGATAATATATGACGTCTGATGAATTTACACTTACAGTGCAAGGGGATGAGAGAGGAAGGAATTAATTTTAAATGGCCCGCCCTTGGCAGGAAATTTGTCACACGTTCATCCTGCAACGATTGTGTTTTCAGCCACTGGTAGCATGTGGTTTCTTTATTTGCGCTACATTCAATTATAATGTCGAATTAAATTAACTATATAATTATTAATATATGCCTACTGTATGATAGCTAGCAAATTAGTTAGCTAACTAACATTAGCCTGCCTAACCGGAACTTCTGAAAAAGGAACATGTTTTATTTTTACAATTTACAAAAGTTAACCGAACAAAAACAGCATTACTTTAATGATAAGTGTTTGAGCCATCATGTGCGTGAGTAGCACAATTTTAAACTTACATTTGTTTTTATATACACTTGTATGTTGACTTCTCCATATTAATGTTAGTTTTAAGTTTTGGCTGACTTTTCTGAGCGGATGTACCATCATCGCTAATTGAAATATGGGGCGTTTCAGGTCTGAAGTGAACATAATTGTATACTCGCAAACTCCATTAAAAATGAGGGCTGGGGGGCTTACGTTGAAAACTTCTCTTACTTGGCTAATCAATTGGACCAACGACAAATATGGCCGCGGGGATTCCCCCAATGGCATAAGGCAAGGTTAAGTGGTTGAGGGTATGTCTTCTATGAATTTGAACGGGCTAAACTAGTATGTCTGTTTGGTTACCATGGCAACTACTGTAGCTATCTACTAAACTTGCTAGCTACTTCAGTGGATGTTCAACACATTTCTACCAGCAAATGAACACATTTCTAGTGGCAAATGTTTTCAATTATAACCATTGTATAAAGAGAATCAACTCGGGGCTCTATGCGTTCTCTGGAAAATAATGCAACTCCGTGGAAGGTCAGTTCCACGTCGTTCATTATTTTCCATAGAACGCATAGCCCCTTGTTGATTATCCCTTACGTGACCAATGCTAGTTTAGACCGTGCCGCTATTTGTTGGATCTCTTCTATATTTGTGGTTGGGAGATGGTACCATTTGGAGGTATTTCCGCAGGATGGACAAATCCAAATTAACTTAATAACCTCATCATTTTGATCTCCAGATCATTGTCTTTCATTGGCTATATTGGCAATCAATATACGCCGAGAGGGGCCATTTCTGTGGCGATTTAAAGGGAAAGACTCAGAAATACACAATGAAAACAGGAACATATCGTCTTTGCGGAGGTTGGATATTGAAATTCAGTCTGTTGCTTTGTAAATAAAGATATTTAGTCCCTATGTTCGTATTCTGCAGATTTCATTTTGAAAACAGGATTTTTCTATCAAAAACCTGCAGCCAATAGCTTGTCTGTTGACATTCGAAGGGCTCCCAAGTGGCGCAGCTGTCTAATTTGCCTACTTAAATAAAGGTTCAATAAAAAAAACATTTTAAAAGTTAGCAGCGTTCTGCCGTGGAGCAGCGCCACAGAGTTCTATAGAGATCATGTCCGTGATGGACATTCCATTCACTCCAAACATGCTAAATTCTCAGAGTATATCGTCTGAAACTTTTGAACCATTCACTGAGTATACCACACATTAGGAACACCTTCCTAATATTAACAAGCACCCCCACCCCCCCCCCCTTCCCATGGAGGACCGAACCTGCCTTAATTAGAATGAAATGAAGAAATGCACACATAAATAGATAACTAAAACAATGCTTCTTTGCAGTATCTAATTATTCAAACTTTTATTCATTTAAGCTTTCTTGCTCCAATATGATAAGGAGGGGGTGTCAATCAAACGTCTGTGGGTGGTATCTAACTCACCATTGGTTGAACAATGTAATGGCGCGTTGCTTCGATCGCTTTTGCACCCGCTATGTGAAGCTAGCCACAATAACGAATAGCCACGATAGTATAATTTGTGGTTCGCCTTCAAATAAAAGTCCCTCATTGACACTGATACAAATAGTGGAATCATGCTACATTTGGACTAGATAATGGGGGTGTATTGCATGCATTGTACAACCTTGCCAATAGATCTTGGATCCATTAAATATTCACAACTGTGAAGAGTTTACACAAATATTAGCATCGTAGTGCTTATTTTAGGACTTTAACTGTGGGAAATCACCTCACTATTCAGCCTATTTACCTATGGATCCATGAAAAGGGTTATCAGCCTACTCAGTGACACCCAGAGAACACAACTGTGAAGAGTACAAATATTACATTGTAGCTCATATTGCAGGACTTTGACTATGGGAAATCACCTCACCTGTCAGTCTTTTGTGCACATTGGACATTGCAATATGAATGTACAGCCTTACCTATGGATCTTGGGACCATGAAATCGGGTATCAGCCAACTCAATTACGCCCACAGAACACAACTGTTAAGATTACAAAATATTAAGTTCATAACTCTTATTGCAGGACTTTGTTGAGTGCATTTGCTGTTTGTGTCGGTTGTGTTTCAGATTATTTTGTGAGTAATATAAATTAATGGTAAATAATGTATTGTCATGAGTCAATTTTATTGTAAATAAGAATATAATATGTTTCTAATGTAGATGCTACCATAATTATGGATAATCCAGACTGCATCGTGAATAATGACTAGTGAGAATGTGCTGTTGGCTAGAGAGCACATGCCAATTCCAGAGTGGTCACACTCATTATGTAACACAACATTTTTTGTGAGAAAACTATCAGTAGAGTTGAAAATGTGATGGAAACTCATTTAACTAGTGTTTTTTTTCCCTCGGCATATGAGAATTTAAACACAATGTATTTTTATGTGCACTACATCATCATGCACAGCCATTTATCTGCAACAAGTCAATTTGATGGAAACATCTCTGGTGGGAAAATGCACATATTGTTTTTATGCAGATTTTAGAATATTTGGATGAAAATGTGTCACCAATTGGATGGAAACCAAGCAAATGACACTAACAAAAGTGTTGAATTGTTCAGCAACATGTGCAGTAAATTCTAAAATGACTTTTGTGTTGAAAGGTATATAATACACTTATTGTCATCTCCCTGTCACTACATGCTGTGACGTGGGCCTGGAGGCCTGTTGTAAGGCAGGTCCTCACCAGACATCACCGGCAACAACATCGCCCATGGATACAAACCCACCGTCGCTGGACCAGACAGGACTGGCAAAAAGTGCTCTTCACTGACGAGTCGCAGTTTTGTCTCATCAGGGGTGATGGTTGGATTCGCGTTTATCGTTGAAGGAATGAGCGTTATGCTGAGGCCTGTACTCTGGAGCGGGACTGGAGGTGGCGGATCCGTCATGGTCTGGGGCGGTGTGTCACAGCATCATCGGACTGAGCTTGTTGTCATTGCAGGCAATCTCAACACTGTGTGTTACAGGGAAGACTCCTACTCCCTCATGTGGTACCCTTCCTGCAGGCTCATCCAGACATGACCCTCCAGCATGACAATGCCACCAGCCATACTGCTCATTCTGTGCGTGACTTCCTGCAAGACAGGAATATATATGACAGTGTTCTGCCTTGGCCAACAAAGAGCCTGGATCCTCAATCCCATTGAGCACGTCTGGGACCTGTTGGATCGGAGGGTGGGGGCTAGGGCCATTCCCCCCAGAAATGTCTGGAACTTGCAGGTGCCTTGGTAGAAGAGTGGGGTAACATCTCACAGCAAGAACTGGCAAATCTGATGCAGTGCATGAGGAGGAGATGCACTGTAGTACTTAATTCAGCTGGTGGCCACACCAGATTCTGACTTATTTTTGATTTTGATCCCCCTTTGTTCAGGGACACACTCGATTTCTGTTCGCCACATGTCTGTGGTACTTGTTCAGTTTCTCTCAGTTGTTGACTCTTATGTTCATACAAATATTTACACATGTTCAGTTTTCTGGTCTGGGGCGGTGTGTCACAGCATCATCGGACTGAGCTTGTTGTCATTGCAGGCAATCTCAACACTGTGTGTTACAGGGAAGTCATCCTACTCCCTCATGTGGTACCCTTCCTGCAGGGTCATCCTGACATGACCCTCCAGCATGACAATGCCACCAGCCATACTGCTCATTCTGTGTGTGACTTCCTGCAAGAAAAAAAAATATTTACACGTTCCATTTTCTGAAAATAAACGCAATTGACAGCGAGAGGACGTTTTCTTTTTTGCTGAGTTTATTATATGTAGCCACTCAAATTCATATGAACTGCTACGGACACAATCACTGACTTCTATTCACTTTGTCTACTTTCCCCATTCTTCAATCTGCGATATATATTTTAGTTGACACACCTGTGTGATGTATCTGATGTGAATTTCGAAAGTATTCAGACTGCTTGAATTTATTCACCTTTTGTTACTTTAGTCTTATTCTAAAATTGATTAGATATTTTTGTCCCTTATCAATCAACACAGTACCAAATAATGGCAAAATGAAAACAGGTTTTTAAAAATGTTTGCAAATGTATTAAAAAATTAAAAAACGAAATACCTTATATTCATAGATATTCGAACCATTTGCTATGAGACTCGAAATTGAGCTCAGGTGCATCCTGTTTCCATTGATCAACCTTGAGATGTTTCTACATCTTGATTGGAGTCCACCTGTGGTAAATGCAATTGATTGGACATGATTTGGAAAGGCACACACATGTCCAACAGTTGACAGTGCTTGTCATAGCAAAAACAAAGCCATGTGGTCAAAAGAATTGTCAGAGCTCGAAGACAGGATTGTATCGAAGTATAGATCTGGGGAAGGGTACCAAAAATGTCTGTAGAATTGAAGGTCCCCCAGAACACAATGGCCTCCATCATATTTAAATGGAAGAAGTTTGGAACCACCAATACTCTTCCTAAAGCTGGCCAAACTGTGCAACCGAGGGAAAGGGTCTTGGTCAAGGAAATTCCTCTATGGAGATGGAAGAACCTTCCAGAAGAACAACCAGCACTCCACCTGCAGCACTCCACCAATCAGACGTTTATGGTAGAGCGGCCAGGCGTAAGCCACTCCTCAGTAAAAGGCACGACTGTCCACTTGGAGTTTGCCAAAAGGCACCTAAAGGACTGAGAAACAAGATTCTCTGGTCTGATGAAACCAATATTGAATGCTTTGGCCTGAATGCCAAGCGTCACGTCTGGATGAAACCTTGCACCATCTTTACAGTGAAGCATGGTGGTGGCAGCATCATGCTGTGGGTATGTTTTTCAGCAGCAGGGACTGGGAGACTAGTCAGGATCGAGGGAAAGATGAACGGCGCAAACTACAGAGAAATCCTTGATGAAAACCTGCCCCAGAGCGTTCAGGACCTCAGACTGGGGCGAAGGTCTTACCTTCCAACAGGACAAGGACCCTAAACACACAGCCAAGACAACACAGAAGTGGCTTCGGGAGTTTCTGTATGCCCTTGAGAGGCCCAGACTTGAACCTGATTGAACATATCTGGAGATTCCTGAAAATAGCTGTGCAGCGACAGTCACCATCCAACCTGACAGAGCTTGAGAGAATCTGCAGAGAAGAATGGGAGAGAAAGTCCCCAAATACAGGTCGTTGTGTCATACCCAAGAAGACAAGACGGTAATCACTGCCAAAAACACAGTACTGAGTAAAGGGTCTGAATGCTTATGTAAACGTGATATTTAAGTTTGTTAGAAATTTGCTTTGTCATTATGGGGTGTTGTTTTGATGATTAAAAAAAATGTAATCAATTTTAGAATAAGGCTGTAACGTAACAAAATGTGGAAAAAGGCAAGGGATCTGATTACCTTCCGAATGCACTGTACATGAATAAAAATGTATTCACCCTGGACTTGCGTTGCATTTACTTTAGACTTTTTGAATCACAAGCTCCAAGTGTCTTTGTGTTTAAGTTACAACAGAAGTTAGTCAAAGGTAGTGTGAAGACCCAACATTACAAACATGTTATAAAAAGTAGTATTGTAATCTAACAACAATAAAATGAGTTTTACAAAACTCATCCCCAAAATGTATCCTTTGAAAGCCTTGATATTGTAGATAGCTGACAACAGGGTGGCAGGTCTTTTGATGTGCTGCTCTAAAGTTCCATAGCCTAGCAGACTCATCTGGGGATAGGGGGATGGACACATGTTAGTTTTGACAAATGTCTGGGAGCTTTTTACAGAGAGGGGAGAGCAAGAGTTTTGGCGTGAGTACAGTAAATCCAATCCAACCAGTGGCCCTTGATAATATGCTATGTTATCACACAGGCAGAACTACCATAGTGAAGTAGGTTTACATAGTGCATCGAGTATACTAATATGAGTGTAGACTACTTCTCTGTGTTCTGGAGAGATCGCAGTTAATTGTTCAGAAGGCTTTGGAGGTCCTTGGACCATTCTGTCTCAGTAGCACCTGGAGAGAGATGGATAAGGGTGAGTGCTAGAAAGGTGAGTGCTAGAAAGAGAGACAGCCCTCAACCCTGACCTCCCACTGGCCCAGGGCCTCCTCCCTAGTTTCATGCAATATAAAGGAAAACAATATCATGACACACTGACACAGAATGCTCCATGTTCCTGCTGGTAGCAAGCCTCAACCTGGATGCAGAGGAATGTCCTGCTGGTAGGTTTGCATCTATCTCCACCAGGGTCCAATAAATCAGTTGACAACCCTGCCATGATTAACAAACTAACATTTTATCTGTATTTAGGATTCATTCATCAGTTTGCCTACTTGACATTCATGTCTCTAAATGACAACATTAGATCTGATTAAAATTATACATGCCGTTTGTGATAACAGCTATGACAAATAACATGGTGTACATGTGAATTTATAGCTAACGTAAACTCACTCACTTTTGTACATCGCCTTGGTCTGTACAATTGACCTTATTTTAGCGCCCCAAAAACGTAATACTTCCAGATCAACTGTAATGTCAATTACCACCGTAAAGCACAATTTCTCCCCTTTCCAACAAAATCAATTACATGACCCCCATCCTGCCCATTTCTGCATAATTCAAGAAGACAATGAGCCCCGTCGGGTCTTTTTAAAAATGGCGGGTGGGGAAGCGAAACGAATGCGTGATAGTGAGAAGGAGAGATGTGTGGGAAAATTGTTTTTTTTTCACTCGATCTGTCCAACTTATCACCTTAATTGCCTCTAAAATGTAAATAAAACACTATAAAGAGTTTATATAATGTGTCATTACATACCTATTTGAAGGTTTGTGTCGAATTTGAATCGTGTTTTTAGGGCGGTGCTAAAGTGATCTTAGAAGTAGACAGTGGCTTTGAGAATGATGATCGCACTCACACTGCATTGGTCTTGGTATAAATGTTCTGACTCTGTATTTTTGAGTAGGGAGAGACTCCATATCAAAAAACTAAAGAACAGATAGACTCTTCACTTTTTCACCATTCACCACACGATTCATCCAGCGTGCATCAATCACTCCAGGAATATTTTTCATCTCTTCAAAATCAACTTCCCTCGAAACGCCAGATATAAGGGGTGCTTTGTTCCGAAGAGACACATGACACTTATCAAATTGGGTGAGACGCAACGTACGTTCCTTCTGATCAGCAGAAGCACCAAAAATCTAAACAAGCCTGATCCTGAAACCCTTGACTTCACCCAGCACTCTCTCCACCAGTTTGGATATCTCAAACGGTTTCTTCAAGATTGGTAATCTGCTCAGCTGCTCCTCATTAACAAACCCTAACTCCCTCTAGATACAAAGGGACATTCTCATCACTGTACACAAATTTGCTCCGTCATCCATTCTTTTGGACAACATTCCAATTCTCCTTGATTCTACCGCCATTGGATTCAGAATCCACTTCAGCCACCTTTTTTTGCCTCCACACGAGTAGGCCACCACTCCCATCTCTTGATCTTCTTCTATGTTTAAAACGATATGGCTGTAGTCCGGTGCCTTGTTGTCAAAAGCAGCCCACTCGTAACACAGCCACCTAGTGCAGGCAGGCAGTCAATGGCTCAGTGTTCCAAAACTGTTGATCTGTTTCTACATCAAGCAAGGACAATGTTCCATTTGTTGTTTTTGTGTGTTTTTATTGTGCACAGCAACATACAGATTTTATCTGCTATCCCCCCCCCAAAAAAGGGATATATCATATTGAGACATAGCTATACGCTACACATTATTGTTTGGCGGGATGGAGAGGGGGTGCTAATGTGAAACATGGCCTTTAAACTTTGAACACCATTCTGTAATACTGAACGCAGCCCAGGCAAATGCAATCGAGTAACGTGCCGTAGCATTGATCAACCAATGGTGTGTTAGATTCCATCCACATACATTTGCTTGACACCCCCTCTTTCAAAGACACTAAAATATTTTGTCTTCCCCATTTACCCTCTGAATGGTACATAAACTCAATCCATAATCTCAATTGTCTCAAGGCTTAAAAAATGCATCTACACTGATTGAAGTGGATTTTAAGAGGTGACATCTGGATTCACCTGGTCTGTCTGTATCATGGAAAGAGCAGGTGCTGTTAATTTGTTGTATTCTCAGTGTATATGGTAGAGACATGGGGTTTGGACCATTGTTTTTCTGACTCTTATTGAATTGACATTTGACATAAATTAAAAAATAATTTTGTGGGTGATCACCTTATGCAGCCCTGGCAAATGACAGCCTTCAGACATTTTTTGAAAAGGGTTTAGTAGGCTATATCCTGTCCCTAAATCTCACACATATTTTCCGTGAAATTGTGCAAAACGCAGCATTTGCAGCATTTCGTGCATGTTGGTTGTTTGAGGCGCATTGTGTCTTCTCGTTTCATTTGTATCTTTGCCATGAATGAGATCTCACAAAAATGCACAATATTATGCATTCTTGCACGATTTTACTCGAAATCGGTGAGATCACGTTGCCTGTCCAGATACAATCTCTGGTTATTTGCATATTTGCAGCCTGTTTAATAGATTATCTTTATTAAAAGAGACGCAACGAATTTTATAGAGCAGCTCCGGGGAAAGATAGCCAAATACAATTAAATAATGTTTTATGTAGTTCTGCTATTGCACAATTTAAAAACGTTTCAAGTTTCAGTTTCAACCCTCTTCATCGGCAAATTCTCACTATAGCCCCGGTGCTTAACGGTCATCAGGTGAGGTGATAACAACCTGGATAACCCTCTCCGTCCACAAAAGAAGTACCCTGAGGTCATTGTAATGACGCGACACCTGAACCAGCCGCATTACCAAGAGAAAGAGGCCGCAGTAGAGAGCCATCTACCCGGCTGAGTGATGTCGCCAGCACCGCTATCGCACTGGCTTTGTGTTGGAGGCTAATTTGAGGGTAATTAAATGGTAACAAAAGGGAGGACAATTACACATATTAATCAGCAATTCGACTGAGGTCTGCTGCGCTACAGACAGCCTATATGCACACACTGCTCTAGTGCCCTGGTGGGGTTGCTTTACGCACGATGGGTAGGCTATACATGCGCTATGCCACTTGTTATTGCTGCTCATGGGGAATATAGCTGGAAATATATGATATTCCGAGGGGAAATTCAAAGAGCCATTCATCGAAGGGTTTAGTTGAAAATACAATTATGTGCATAGGCTATAGCAAAGTGAACATAGGAACTAGACTTTCAATAATCAAATAAAGCATGTTGGTTGTTGGTGATCCCACTCTTTCAATTATTCAAAACAGAAGTAATACATTCTATAAAATAGTTTACACTATATTTAATTGCACCGCGATCAGACAATTGTTTAGGCTAGGGCCAATACAAATCAAACAGCCTAGATTATTTTAATTACGAGTGACTAATGTATATCTGATAGTGGCATAAACAGTAGAATGACAAAAATGATCAGGTGCATCTCACTAGAACAACCTTTTAACATGCAGCGCCTCGGGCAAACACCGAACCACCCCACGGGGGCATAAAACATATCCAGACAATTACATGAATGCTTTATGTTAATAACGAATAACAAATAATAGCTAAACTGATGCACCGTAGCCTACCTTGTGAGAAAGGAGCGTATGTCGCCACAGCGAGCACAGCCATAACCGCCAAGTATTTCAAATCCATGATTAACGATACCGGTCCGATAATCTGTTCAATGTAGAGTCCAGATCGCACTGTGAAAGTGTGTGTCGGAGTGTTGAAGTTATGCACGGTGCATACAAGGCACGCTGCAGAGGAGGAAAGGGAAAGTGGGAGTGTCTGAGGATGAACAAATTACCCCTCCCCCACACACGCGCGAACGCACACACGCACGCGGACTCATACACCCACGTTCTCAAAAGATGGAAGTGTGTGTGTGTGGATTTCATTTATGACTCCCTGGCAAGGCGAGTTTCCTCTATCAGAAATCTCTGGACCTGAATCAAAGTGTTACGAAAATCTTTGCAAACTTCCCATGCTTTACCTCAAATAAAATGTTATTGGTCACATACACGTGATTAGCAGATGTTATTGTGGATGTAGCGAAAAGCTTGTGCTTCTAGCTCTGACCGTGCATGGGGAATATAACTGGAAGTATATAAAAATATAAACAAAAATAAGACTCACAGTTGAATTCGGAAGTTTACATACACTTAGGTTGGAGTCATTTAAAACGCTCCACAAATTTCTTGTGAACAATCTATAGTTTTGGCAAGTCAGTTAGGACATCTACTATGTGTATGACACAAGCAATCTTTCCAACAATTGTTTACAGACAGATTATTTCACTTATAATTCACTGTATCACAATTCCAGTGGGTCAGAAGTTTACATACACTAAATTGACTGTGCCTTTCAAAAGCTTGGAAAATTCCAGAAAATGATGTCATGGCTTTAGAAGCTTCTGATAGGCTAATTGACATCATTTGAATCAATTGGAGGTGTACCTGTGGATGTATTTCAAGGCCTACCTTCAAACTCAGTGCCTATTTGCTTGACATCATGGGAAAATCAAAAGAAATAAGCCAAAATTGTAGACCTCCACAAGTCTGGTTCATCCTTGGGAGCAATTTCCAAACGCCTGAAGGTACCACGTTCATCTGTACAAACAATAGTACGCAAATATAAACACCACGGGACCACGCAGCCGTCATACCACTCAGGAAGGAGACGCGTTCTGTCTCCTAGAGATGAACGTACTTTGGTGCGAAAAGTGCAAATCAATCCCAGAACAACAGAAAAGGACCTTGTGAAGATGCTGGAGGAAACCGGTACAAAGTATCTATATCCATAGTAAAACAAGTCCTATATCGACATAACCTGAAAGGTCGCTCAGCAAGGAAGAAGCCACTGCTCCAAAAATATGAAATAAATCATTCCCTCTACTATTATTCTGACATGTTACATTCTTAAAATAAAGATCCTAACTGACCTAAAACAGGGAATGTTTACCAGGATTAAATGTCAGGAATTGTGAAAAACTGAGTTTAAATGTATTTTGGCTAAGGTGTATGTAAACTTCCGACTTCAACTGTAAATATTAAAAAGAAGTAACAAAGATAAATAGAAACAAATTGTAGTATATAAATACAAATAAAAAAAGAGAATCAAATTATTACCCTATTGCTAACAAAAACATACAAATAAAACTCATTTGCACAACTCCTATATCACACAAATAAGAATAACACACTTATAAAGAAGATAACCTGATTTATTACACTATTGCACTTCAAACAAGAAACACACAAACTAAATTGCACAACTTTTTTCATTACTAATTGCATTAGTACTGTACAAAGTTAAAGGTGCGCTATCTGATAGATTCCCCTGCTCCCCCACCTCAGCCTTCCAGTGGGTAGACCTGAGGTAAAAACCTACCCCCGCTCCCTCCCCATCTCGTACTTGTGGGAGACCTTCCCAGGCAGTAGCCTGGTTAGCTCACAAACTAGAATCAGGGCGCCCACTCTACTCTGTCCCATATGGTGACATGTTATCATTGGCGTGACGTGCAAATGAGCGATAGAAAATAGATTGCACATATGTCACCATTCGGAATATTATTATTTTTATTTTTAAAATGTTTTGTGTGTGGCACCCCCACCCTGGGCGGCTGCCCATGCCGCCTATGCCTAAATCTGCCACTATACCCAATACACATAAACCTAAGTAGGAATGAATTAAGACTATATACATATGGACGAGCGATGTCAGAACGGAATGGACTAAGATACAGTAGAATAGTATAGAAAAACAATGTATACATATGATATGAGTAATGCCAGATATGTAAACATTATTAAAGTGACTAGTGATTCCTAGTCTATGCCTATAGGCAGCAGCTTCTAATGTGCTACTGATGGCTGTTTAACAGTCTATTGGCCTTGATATAGAGGCTGTTTTTCAGTCTCTCTGTCCCAGCTTTGATGCACCTGTACTGACCTCTCCTTCTGGATCATAGTGGGGTGAACAAGCAGTGGCTCTGGTGGTTGACCTCCTTGATCTTTTTGGCCTTCCTTTGACATCGGGTCCTGTAAGTGTCCTGGAGGGCAGGTAGTTTTCCCCCGGAGAGCTTTGCAGTTGAGGGCGGTGCAATTGTCGTACCAGTCGGTGATACAGCCCGACAGGATGCTTTCAATTGTGCATCTGTAAAATTTGTGAGGGTTTTAGGTGACAAGCCAAATTTCTTCAGCCTCCTGAGGTTGAAGAGGCTCTGTTTGCGCCTTCTTCACCACACTGTCTTTGTGGGTGGTCCATTTCAGTTTGTCAGTGAAGTGTACGCCAAGGAACTTGAAGATTTCCACCTTCTCCACTGCGGTCCTGTCGATGTAGATAGTGGTGTGCACCCTCTGCTGTTTCCTGAAGTCACGATCATCTCATTTGTTTTGTTGACCTTGAGTGTGAGATTGTTTTCCAGGCACCACACTCCCAGAGTCGGTGCCATTATGGTGGCATAATGGCACATTTTGTATATTTGGCTTTGGGGAATGGAATTGCCAGTGTTTAATGGGGCTGTGTATTTGATACAGTATGATACAGAGAAGAAAGCACATTACTCATAAATTAGCTATGCATTCTGCTCTGTTTTACAGTATATGGTCTTCATGCTGCATTCAGAGAAATGTCAGGATACATTTAACACATGTTTATATTAAGTTCTGGTGTGTTAATTTTTGCCATTAGCCTGCAACACCCCAAATTAACTATCTAACAGCCAAAACATCGAATTTACATTTGAGTAAAAACACACCAAGCTACAGACTTACTTTATATTACAACACGTATGCTAATGAATATAGGAGAAACAGTAACCACAGGAAGAACATATGGTCCTGTTAGAAAGGAATGATCTGTGCTATTCTCAATTTAAGTGAATCTCTAAACAATTGTCTTTAGCTCAGGCTGGAACTTTCCAGTTTGGGTTGGGGGGAGAATGTGTGTCCAGTGTTGTGTTTGGAGGGGGTTAATAGTGAGTTTAACAGGATGCAGATGTGAAGTCCACTTCCAGACATTTGGCTCTAGCCCATCAGCGCAAATGTGTGTGTGTGTGTGTGTGTAGAGGTTTGTGGGCAGTGAAATTAATTGAACCAGGGAGGCCGATGAGCACTGTTTACACTGAGATCTGAATACAGAGAGAGGAATATCACACAGACACATGTTGACTTATCTCACACAGATGGATACTGGGCGAGAGAGGGAGAGAGAGTGTGTTTAATGTGGGCTGTCTGTGAGTTTTTGGTGGAGAAGAAAAGTAAAGAGCTGAGCAAGAGGGACTGTGATACGCGTGTGAAAGCTGAGTGGGTGCAGTGTGTGAGTGAGGTGTATAGTGTGCAATGACACATTAAAAATGCCGTGTGTGCAGTCATTGTGATGTCTGTGAGGTCTTTGTGCCTTGACCGCTTTTTGCTTTTCATGTTTGACTAATGATGAAACAGTCATTGAAGGAGCAATAGAGAGCTTCTAACTACACCTGAACACTTCTGTGATGTGTCAGATAGGGGCCAGCCATTATCTGTATTGAGTCCATGGGCTGTTGTTGTGTCTCTTTGGGGTGATGGTGGTGTTTTAACATATAACGACTAGTGTCTGTAAGTGACCTAACAGCCCTGAATCAACAAGCTCTTACAGTCTCACTGCAGAGTTAGACGTTTTTGCACTTTTCTCGAAACATCACATTTCAAAGTGTTTTTGACACCCTGGGTTGCTCCTTCTACCACTGGGATTGAACACATGACCTTCGGAGCTGGAGTCATGGGATTATGTTATGCCAATCCACCACCCCTGTTCACAGTGCCCTAGCGAAAATCCAAGCCTACTTGATGCTAATAGCGCTCACTGTTGCCCCTTGTGGCCGGTTTCCAAGGCATTTCATGGAAGTCCTCATGACATGGACATCTGGCTGCTCTGAATATATGAACATGTCTTGTCTAAGCAAACACACACAATCTAAGCTAACACTTGCCACTCAAACCAATGCAGCTGGTTCTAAACTCTAAAACATAGACACATTAATTAAATTATGAAGAGAATACATTTCAACATCTCTCTCTCTCTCTCTCTCTCTCTCTCTTTCTCAAAGAGAGTGCTGAAAGCTTGAATAGTCTAAAGGTACAATGAAGCCATTTTTATCTCAATATTAAATATTTGATGGGTAATAAAGTACTACTGTGATTGTTTTCAATTCAAATGGTCAAAAAGAAACAAAAATAGCTTCTTAACAAAAAGCAATTTCACAAGCAATAATTTTGCTGTGTGGTTTGAGTGGTTTGATTGGGCAGGGGAAAACCAGCTGTTATTGGAAGAGTTTTAAAAAATGTAACTAGGCAAATTCACATTTACAATGAAGGCCTACCCCGGCAAAACCCAACTCGGGCGATGCTGGGCCAATTGTGCGCCGCTCAATGGGACTCCCAATCACGGCCAGTTGTGATACAGCCTGGAATTGAACCAGGGTCTGTAGTGATGCCTTTAGCACTGAGATGCAGTGCCTTAGGCTCCAGAGTGACGCAGCGGTCTATCTTTTTGGTCTGTAAACTAATTTAGCACCTGGTGATGTCACCAGGCAGGCCAAAACTCCACCCCACCATGACTTGCTGATATTTCAGGTGGTCTTTTCAAACAGGTCTTACACTAGAAGAACATTATCATAATTTTCACAATTTCGCAGTATTATTCCAACCTCATAGTGTGGAAATACATATAAAACACAGGATAATCTAGGGTTTGACTGCGCTGGACCTTTAAAATAACGTTCCAGGTTTTCCATATTGTTTAAAAGCAGCTTTTCTATGTTTGAATAGTGTAATCAATGATTTTCTGAATGCCTATTCCCTATAACGTTTTTACTGAATCGTAGACTTAGTTGTGAAAGTCGTCATAAAACTTGATGAAACACACAGAGTGTTTGGTTCAACCGGTGGTGTGGGCACATGCCAGTCATTAAAAATATTCATGACAAGTGAAACAGCTGACTGGCTTTTTATAGGGGACAGAATGAGGTCGGACCATCAAATAATTGGCATATACATTACTCTTACAGAATTTCCATGTCGGTGAGGATATTGGAAATGTAATCGAAGCTTATTGGATGATAACTTGTTTTTAACTAGGACAGAATAATTCATTATTGACATTTTCCGACATAACATAGGAACAGCAGATCCCATTATTGTATAGGACACTTTTAAATGTGCCTTTACAGGCCATGCAATTCACGACTCATCTTTAAATATAGAGGCACAGAATAAGTTATGGAAAAAACTAAAATAAATGGAAACTTATCCAATATGATCAGGTCTAATGGGGCGGCAGGGTAGCCTAGTGGTTAGAGCGTTGGATTAGTAACCGAAAGGTTGCAAGTTAAAATCCCTGAGCTGACAAGGTATAAATCTGTCATTCTGCCCCTGAACAGGCAGTTAACCCACTGTTCCTAGGCTATCATTTAAAATAAGAATTAGTTCTTAACTGACTTGCCTAGTTAAATAAAGGTAAAACATTAATTATAAAATACACTGAACTGGATTGAATATGGGGGGAAATGCAGCAAATTATTTTTTTAATCTTCAACATAGAAATGCTACCAAAAATAATTTACTGAAACTTGTTACAAATGACATTCCCCCATGATTCACCCAAAAATATTTTGAAAGAGAAAGCACAGTACTTTAAGTGTATGTTTTCATTTCAGTCTCCTCCATCTCCACTAACCAAAGTTAATTGTATGAATTTTTTCCAATTAATAATCTAAACTTAACAGCTAAGCAGACTCATGTGAAGGCCAAATTACAGAGGGGGGACTTCTTGATGCAATTAAAGCCTTTAAAAGCCTCTAACTCTAGGGTTAGATGGCATACCAGTTGAGGTACAGTACCTTGCAAAAGTATTCATCTCCCTGGGCGTTTTTCCTATTTTGTTGCATTACAACCTGTAATTTAAATTAATTTTTATTTGGATTTCATGTAATGGACAAACACAAAATAGTCAAAATTGGTGAAGTGAAATAAAAAAAACTTGTTTCAAACAATAAAAAACAGAAAAGTGGTGCGTGCATATGTATTCACCCCCCTTTCTATGAAGCCCCTAAATAAGATCTGGTGCAACCAATTACCTTCAGAAGTCACATAATTAGTTAAATAAAGTCCTCCTGTGTGCAATCTAAGTGTCACATGATCTCAGTATATATACACCTGTTCTGAAAGGCATGCAATACAACTAAACAAGGGCCACCACCAAGCAAGCGGCACCATGATGTCCAAGGACCTCTCCAAACAGGCCAGGGACAAAGTTGTGGAGAAGTACAGATCAGAGTTGGGTTATAAAAAATATCAGAAACTTTGAACATCCCACGGAGCACCATTAAATCTTTTATACATTTTTTAAAGAATATGGCATCACAACAAATCTGCCAAGAGAGGGCCGCCCACCAAACTCACAGAACAGGCAAGGAGGGCATTAATCAGAGAGGCAACTGCAAATCTCCACGTCGGAGATTGGAGTATCTGTCCATAGGACCACTTTAAGCCGTACACTCCACAGAGCTGGGCTTTACAGAAGAGTGTCCAGAAAAAATAAGCAAACATGATTAGTGTTTGCCAAAAGGCCTGTGGGAGACTCACCAAAAATATGGAAGGAGGTAATCTGGTCAGATGAGACTAAAATGGAGCTTTTTGGCCATCAAGGTAAATGCTATATCTGGCGCAAACCCAACACCTCCCATCACCATGAGAACACCATCCCCACAGTAAAGCATGGTGGTGGCAGTATCATGCTGTGTGGATGTTTTCCATCGGCAGGGACTGGGAAACGGATCAAAATTGAAGTAATGATGGATGGCGCTAAATACAGGGAAATTCTTGAGGGAAATCTGTTTCAGTCTTCCAGAAATGTGAGACTGGGACAGAGGTTCACCTTCAAGCAGGACAATGATCCTAAGCATACTGCTAAAGCAACACTCAAGTGGTTTAATGGGAATCATTTAAATGTCTTGGAATGGCCTAGTCAAAGCCCAGACCTCAGTCCAATTGAGAATCTGTAGTATGACTTAAATATTGCTGTACACCAGCAGAACCCATTCAACTTGAAGAAGTTGGAGCAGTTTTGCCTTGAAGAAGGTGCAAAAATCCCAGTGGCTAGATGTGCCAAGCTTATGTGCCCCAAGAGACTAGCAGCTGTAATTGCTGTGAAAGGTGGCTCTACAAAGTATTGACTTTATTTTGCATCTTCAAAGTGGTGGGCATGTTGTGTAAGTCAAGAGATACAACCCCCCCCAAAATCCATTTTAATTCCAGATTGTAAGGCAACAAAATAGGAAAAATTCCAAGGGTGGTGAATACTTTCGCAAGCCACTGTATTCCAAACCTTTTTTGATATACTCAGAGGACCGTTATTAGCATGTTTTAACCACTCCTATAAAATTGTAGATAATTAGATACTCAACAAGTATACAGGTTTTCTACATGGATGATACATTGGAGATAATATAAGACAAACACTGTAAACAATAGAACACTATTACAAATCTGGGATTTAATAGCTGACATTGAAAAGGCTTTTGATAAAGTACGACTGGAATTCATATACAGTGTGGCAAAAAAGTATTTAGTCAGCCACCAATTGTGCAAGTTCTCCCACTTAAAAATATGAGAGAGGCCTGTAATTTTCATCATAGGTACACTTCAACTATGACAGACAAAATGAGATTTTTTCCCCCAGAAAATCACATTGTAGGACTTTTAATGAATTTATTAGCAAAATATGGTGGAAAATAAGCATTTGGTCAATAACAAAAGTTTATCTCAATACTTTGTTATATACCCTTTGTTGGCAATGACAGAGGTCAAACGTTTTCTGTAAGTCTTCACAAGGTTTTCACACACTGTTGCTGGTATTTTGGCCGATTCCTCTATGCAGATCTCCTCTAGAGCAGTGATGTTTTGGGGCTGTTGCTGGGCAACACAGACTTTCAACTCCCTCTAAAGATTTTCTATGGGGTTGAGATCTGGAGACTGGCTAGGCCACTCCAGGACCTTGAAATGCTTCTTACGAAGCCACTCCTTCATTGCCCGGGCGGTGTGTTTGGGATCATTGTCATGCTGAAAGACCCAGCCACGTTTCATCTTCAATGCCCTTGCTGATGGAAGGAGGTTTTCACTCAAAATCTCACGATACATGGCCCCATTCATTCTTTCCTTTACACGGATCAGTAGTCCTGGTCCCTTTGCAGAAAAACAGCCCCAAAGCATGATGTTTCCACCCCCTTGCTTCCCAGTAGGTATGGTGTTCTTTGGACGCAACTCAGCATTCTTTGTCCTCCAAATACGACGAGTTGAATTTTTACCAAAAAGTTATATTTTGGTTTCATCTGACCACATGACATTCTTCCAATCTCCTTCTGGATCATCCAAATGCTCTCTAGCAAACTTCAGACGGGCCTGGACATGTACTGGCTTAAGCAGGGGGACACGTCTGGCACTGCAGGATTTGAGTCCCTGGCGACGTAGTGTGTTACTGATGGTAGGCTTTGTTACTTTGGTCCCAGCTCTCTGCAGGTCATTCAGCAGGTCCCCCCGTGTGGTTCTGGGATTTTTGCTCTCCGTCCTTGTGATCATTTTGACCCCACGGGGTGAGATCTTACGTGGAGCCCCAGATCGAGGGAGATTATCAGTGTCTTCCATTTCCTAATATTTGCTCCCACAGTTGATTTCTTCAAACCAAGCTGCTTACCTATTGCAGATTCAGTCTTCCCAGCCTGGTGCAGGTACCTCTCACCTACCTCTACCTCAACCTCTCTCCCTCCTACCTCTACCTCTCTCTCTCTCCTACCTCTACCTCTCTCTCTCTACTACCTCTACCTCTCTCTACCTCTATCCTACCTCTACCTCTCTCCTACCTCTCCCTCTCCTACCTCTCCCTCTCTTACCTCTCCCTCTCCTACCTCTACCTCTACCTCTCCTACCTCTACCTCTCCTACCTCTCCCTCTCTCTCTCCTACCTCTACCTCTCACCTACCTCTCTCTCTCACCTACCTCTACCTCTCTCTCTCTCCTACCTCTACCTCTCTCTCTCCTCTACCTCTCTCTCTCCTACCTCTACCTCTCTCTCCTACCTCTACACCTCTCTCTCCTCTCTACCTCTCCTACCTCTACCTCTACACCTCTCCTACCTCTACCTCTCTCCTACCTCTACCTCTCCTAACTCCACCTCTCTCCCTCCTAACTCGACCTAACTCTACCTCTCTCCCACCTAACTCTACCTCTCTCCCTCCTAACTCTACCTCTCTCTCTCTTAACTCTACCTCTCTCTCTCCTACCTCTCTCTCTCTCTCTCCTACCTCTCTCTCTCCTACCTCTACCTCTCTCTCTCTCCTACCTCTACCTCTCTCTCTCCTACCTCTACCTCTCTCTCTCCTACCTCTCTCTCTCTCCTACCTCTACCTCTCTCCTACCTCGACCTCTCTCCTACCTCGACCTCTCTCTCTTTCCTACCTCTACCTCTCTCGCTCCTACCTCTACCTCTCCTAGCTCTACCTCTCTCTCCTACCTCTACCTCTCTCTCCTACCTCTACCTCTCTCCTACCTCTACCTCTCTCCTACCTCTACCTCTCTCCTACCTCTCCCTCTCTTACCTCTACCTCTCCTACCTCTACCTCTACCTCTCCTACCTCTACCTCTCCTACCTCTCCCTCTCCTACCTCTCCTCTCTCTCTCCTACCTCTACCTCTCACCTACCTCTACCTCTCACCTACCTCTACCTCTCTCTCTCTCCTACCTCTACCTCTCTCTCTCTCCTACCTCTACCTCTCTCTCTCCTACCTCTACCTCTCTCTCCTACCTCTACCTCTCTCTCCTACCTCTACACCTCTCCTACCTCTACACCTCTCCTACCTCTACACCTCTCCTACCTCTACACCTCTCCTACCTCTACCTCTCTCCTACCTCTACCTCTCCTAACTCCACCTCTCTCCCTCCTAACTCTACCTAACTCTACCTCTCTCCCTCCTAACTCTACCTCTCTCCCTCCTAACTCTACCTAACTCTACCTCTCTCTCTCCTAACTCTACCTCTCTCTCTCCTAACTCTACCTCTCTCCCTCCTAACTCTACCTCTCTCTCTCCTAACTCTACCTCTCTCCCTCCTAACTCTACCTCTCTCTCTCTTAACTCTACCTCTCTCTCCCTAACTCTACCTCTCTCTCTCTCTCTACCTCTCTCTCTCCTACCTCTACCTCTCTCTCTCCTCTACCTCTCCTCTCTCTCCTACCTCTACCTCTCTCTCCTACCTCTACCTCTACCTCTCTCTCTCCTACTCTCTCTACCTAACCTACCTCTACCTCTCTCCTACCTCGACCTCTCTCCTACTCTCGACCTCTCTCTCTTTCCTACCTCTACCTCTCTCGCTCCTACCTCTACCTCTCCTAGCTCTACCTCTCTCTCTCCTACCTCTACCTCTCTCTCCTACCTCTACCTCTCTCCTACCTCTACCTCTCTCCTACCTCTACCTCTCTCCTACCTCTACCTCTCTCCTACCTCTCCCTCTCTTACCTCTCCCTCTCCTACCTCTACCTCTACCTCTCCTACCTCTACCTCTCCTACCTCTCCCTCTCCTACCTCTCCCTCTCTCTCTCCTACCTCTACCTCTCACCTACCTCTACCTCTCACCTACCTCTACCTCTCTCTCTCCTACCTCTACCTCTCTCTCTCTACCTCTACCTCTCTCTCCTACCTCTACCTCTCTCTCCTACCTCTACACCTCCCTACCTCTACACCTCTCCTACCTCTACACCTCTCCTACCTCTACACCTCTCCTACCTCACCTCTCCTACCTCTACCTCTCCTAACTCCACCTCTCTCCCTCCTAACTCTACCTAACTCTACCTCTCTCCCTCCTAACTCTACCTCTCTCCCTCCTAACTCTACCTAACTCTACCTCTCTCTCTCTCCTAACTCTACCTCTCTCTCTCCTAACTCTACCTCTCTCCCTCCTAACTCTACCTCTCTCTCTCTTAACTCTACCTCTCTCTCTCCTACCTCTACCTCTCACCTACCTCTACCTCTCACCTACCTCTACCTCCTCTCTCCCTACCTCTACCTCTCTCTCTCTCCTACCTCTACCTCTCTCTCTCCTACCTCTACTCTACCTCTCTCTCCTACCTCTACCTCTCTCTCTCCTACCTCTACCTCTCTCTCCTACCTCTACCTCTCTCTCCTACCTCTACACCTCTCCTACCTCTACACCTCTCCTACCTCTACACCTCTCCTACCTCTACCTCTCTAACTCCCTCTCTCCCTCCTAACTCTACCTAACTCTACCTCTCTCCCTCCTAACTCTACCTCTCTCCCTCTAACTCTACCTAACTCTACTCTCTCTCTCCTAACTCTACCTCTCTCCCTCCTAACTCTACCTCTCTCTCTCTTAACTCTACCTCTCTCCTCCCTACCTCCTCTCTCTCTCCTACCTCTACCTCTCTCTCTCTCCTACCTCTACCTCTCTCTCCTACCTCTACCTCTCTCTCTCCCTACCTCTACCTCTCTCTCTCCTACCTCGACCTCTCTCCTACCTCGACCTCTCTCCTACCTCGACCTCTCTCCTACCTCTACCTCTCTCTCCTCCTACCTCTACCTCTCTCTCTCTCCTACCTCTACCTCTCTCTCTCCTACCTCTACCTCTCCTAGCTCTACCTCTCTCTCCTACCTCTACCTCTCTCTCTCCTACCCCTCTCTCTCTCCTACCTCTACCTCTCTCCTACCTCTACCTCTCTCTCCTACCTCTACCTCTCTCCTACCTCTACCTCTCTCTCCTACCTCTACCTCTCCTCCTGACTTTCTCCTACCCCTACCCCTCTCTCTCCTACCTCGCTCTCTCTCCTACCTCTACTACCTCTACCTCTCCTACCTCTCTCCTCCTAACTCCACCTCTCTCCCTCCTAACTCTACCTAACTCTACCTCTCTCTCTCCTAACTCTACCTCTCTCTCTCTCCTAACTCTACCTCTCTCCCTCCTAACTCTACCTCTCTCCCTCCTAACTCTACCTCTCTCTCTCCTAACTCTACCTCTCTCTCTCCTAACTCTACCTCTCTCTCTCCTAACTCTACCTCTCTCTCTCCTCTCTCTCCTAACTCTACCTCTCTCCCTCTCCTCTCTCTCTCCTCTCCCTAACTCTACCTCTCTCCTCCTCCTCCTGACTCTACCTCTCTCCCTCCTAACTCTACCTCTCTCTCTACCTCGCTCTCTCTCCTACCTCGCTCTCTCTCCTACCTCTCCTACCTCTCTCCCTCCTAACTCTACCTCTGTCCCTCCTAACTCTACCTCTCTCCCTCCTAACTCTACCTCTCTCCCTCCTAACTCGCTCTCTCTCCCTCCTAACTCGCTCTCTCTCCTACCTCGCTCTCTCTCCTACCTCTCCTACCTCTCTCCCTCCTAACTCTACGTCTGTCCCTCCTAACTCTACCTCTCTCTCTCCTAACTCTACCTCTCTCTCTCCTAACTCTACCTCTCTCTCTCCTGACTCTACCTCTCTCTCTCCTGACTCTACCTCTCTCCCTCCTGACTCTACCTCTCTCCCTCCTAACTCGCTCTCTCTCCTACCTCGCTCTCTCTCCTACCTCGCTCTCTCTCCTACCTCTCCTACCTCTCTCCCTCCTAACTCTACGTCTGTCCCTCCTAACTCTACCTCTCTCCCTCCTAACTCTACCTCTCTCCCTCCTAACTCTACCTCTCTCCCTCCTAACTCTCCCTCTCTCTCTCCTAACTCTACCTCTCTCTCTCCTAACTCTACCTCTCTCTCTCCTAACTCTACCTCTCTCCCTCCTAACTCCACCTCTCTCCCTCCTAACTCTACCTCTCTCCCTCCTAACTCTACCTCTCTCCCTCCTAACTCTCCCTCTCTCTCTCCTAACTCTACCTCTCTCTCTCCTAACTCTACCTCTCTCTCTCCTAACTCTACCTCTCTCCCTCCTAACTCCACCTCTCTCCCTCCTAACTCTACCTCTCTCTCTCCTAACTCTACCTCTCTCCCTCCTAACTCCACCTCTCTCCCTCCTAACTCTACCTCTCTCTCTCCTAACTCTACCTCTCTCTCTCCTCTCTCTCCTAACTCTACCTCTCTCCCTCCTGACTACCTTTCTCCCTCATAACTCGCTCTCTCTCCTACCTCGCTCTCTCTCCTACCTCGCTCTCTCTCCTACCTCTACTACCTCTACCGCTCCTACCTCTCTCCCTCCTGACTCTACCTCTCTCCCTCCTGACTCGCTCTCTCTCCTACCTCGCTCTCTCTCCTACCTCTCCTACCTCTCTCCCTCCTAACTCTACCTCTGTCCCTCCTAACTCTACCTCTCTCCCTCCTAACTCTACCTCTCTCCCTCCTAACTCTACCTCTCTCCTTCCTAACTCTACCTCTCTCCCTCCGAACTCTACCTCTCTCTCTCCTAACTCTACCTCTCTCCTCCTAACTCTTCCTCTCTCTCTCCTAACTCTACCTCTCTCCCTCCTAACTCTACCTCTCTCCCTCCTAACTCTACCTCTCTCCTCCTAACTCTACCTCTCTCCCTCCTAACTCTACCTCTCTCCCTCCTAACTCTACCTCTCTCCCTCCTAACTCTACCTCCTCTCTCTCCTAACTCTACCTCTCTCTCTCCTAACTCTTCCTCTCTCTCTCCTAACTCTTCCTCCCTCTCTCTACCTCTAACTCTACCTCTCTCTCTCCTAACTCTACCTCTCTCTCTCCTAACTCTACCTCTCTCTCTCCTAACTCTTCCTCTCTCTCTCTAACTCTACCTCTCTCCCTCCTAACTCTACCTCTCTTCCTCCTAACTCTACCTCTCTCCCTCCTAACTCTACCTCTCTCCCTCCTAACTCTACCTCTCTCCCTCCTAACTCTACCTCTCTCCTCCTAACTCTACCTCTCTATCCTAACTCTACCTCTCTCTCTCCTAACTCTACCTCTCTCCTCCCTAACTCTACCTCTCTCTCTCCTAACTCTACCTCTCTCTCTCCTAACTCTACCTCTCTCTCCCTAACTCTACCTCTCTCTCCTAACTCTACCTCTCTCCCTCCTAACTCCACCTCTCTCCCTCCTAACTCTACCTCTCTCCCTCCTAACTCTACCTCTCTCCCTCCTAACTCTACCTCTCTCCTAACTCTACCTCTCTCCCTCCTAACTCTACCTCTCTCTCTCCTAACTCTACCTCTCTCTCTCCTAACTCTACCTCTCTCTCTCCTAACTCTTCCTCTCTCCCTCCTAACTCTACCTCTCTCTCTCCTAACTCTACCTCTCTCTCTCCTAACTCTACCTCTCTCCCTCCTGACTCTACCTTTCTCCCTCATAACTCGCTCTCTCTCCTACCTCGCTCTCTCTCCTACCTCTACTACCTCTACCGCTCCTACCTCTCTCCCTCCTGACTCTACCTCTCTCCCTCCTAACTCGCTCTCTCTCCTACCTCGCTCTCTCTCCTACCTCTCTCCCTCCTAACTCTACCTCTGTCCCTCCTAACTCTACCTCTCTCCCTCCTAACTCTACCTCTCTCCCTCCTAACTCTACCTCTCTCCTAACTCTACCTCTCTCCCTCCTAACTCTACCTCTCTCTCCTAACTCTACCTCTCTCTCTCTAACTCTACCTCTCTCTCTCTAACTCTTCCTCTCTCCCTCCTAACTCTACCTCTCTCCCTCCTAACTCTACCTCTCTCCCTCCTAACTCTACCTCTCTCCCTCCTAACTCTACCTCTCTCCCTCCTAACTCTACCTCTCTCCCTCCTAACTCTACCTCTCTCCCTCCTAACTCTACCTCTCTCTCTCCTAACTCTTCCTCTCTCTCTTCTAACTCTACCTCTCTCTCTCCTAACTCTACCTCTCTCTCTCCTAACTCTTCCTCTCTCTCTTCTAACTCTACCTCTCTCTCTCCTAACTCTACCTCTCTCTCTCCTAACTCTACCTCTCTCCCTCCTAACTCTACCTAACTCTACCTCTCTCTCTCCTAACTCTACCTCTCTGTCTCCTAACTCTACCTCTCTCTCTCCTAACTCTACCTCTCTCCCTCCTGACTCTACCTTTCTCCCTCATAACTCGCTCTCTCCTACCTCGCTCTCTCTCCTACCTCTACTACCTCTACCGCTCCTACCTCTCTCCCTCCTAACTCTCCCTCTCTCTCTCCTAACTCTACCTCTCACTCTCCTAACTCTACCTCTCACTCTCCTAACTCTACCTCTCTCCCTCCTAACTCTACCTCTCTCCCTCCTAACTCTACCTCTCTCCTACCTCTACTACCTCTACCTCTCTCCCTCCTTCCTCGCACTCTCCTACCTCGCACTGTCCTACCTCGCACTCTCCTACCTCGCATTCTCCTACCTCGCACTCTCCTACCTCGCACTCTCCTACCTCGCACTCTCCTACCTCGCACTCTCCTACCTCGCACTCTCTCCTACCTCGCACTCTCTCCTACCTCTACCTTACCTCTACCTCTCTCTCTCCTAACTCTACCTCTCTCTCTCAACCTCTCTCTCTCCTACCCCTCTCTCTCTCCTACCTCTAACTCAATCTCTTTCCTATCTCTCGCTCATTCTCCTACCTCTCTCCTACCTCGACCTCTCCTTCCTCTACCTCTCTCTTCTACCTCGACCTCTCTTTCTCCTACCTCGACCTCTCTCTCTCCTACCTCTCTCCTAACTACCTCCTACCTACCTCACTCCTACCTACCTCACTCCTACCTCCCTCTCCTCTCTCTCTTCCCTCCCGCTCCTCTCTCCTCCCTCCCGCTCGATCTCTCTCCTACCTCTCTCGCTCGCTCTCTCTCTCCTCTCTCGCTCGCTCTCTCTCTCTCCTCTCTCGCTCGCTCTCTCTCTCCTACCTGTCTCGCTCACTCTCTCTCACCGAAGTCAAGGGGCAGCAGGTAACCTAGTAGTTAGAGCATTGGACTAGTAACCGAAAGGTTGCTGGATTGAATCCCCGAGCTGACAAGGTGAAAATCTATTATTCTACTCCTGAGCAAGGCACTGTTCCCCAGGCGCCGACGACTTAGATGTTGATTAAAGAGGGGTTGGTTAAATGCAGAAGACATTTCAGTTGAAGGTATTCAGTTGTACAACTGACTAGGTATCCCCCAATGCACCCAGAGGAGGACGGAAGCTAGCTGTTTGGCCCTACCCTACAGAGTGCTACAGTAGACCTTCTTTGCAAAATAGTGTATTTTTAAAGATTATTTGGTCACATGATTATATTTAGTATAGTTTTATTGAAACAGGTTAACTTTTAAAATGTTTTACCATTTTAAATTATGAAATACATTGAGGATGGTCCTCCCCTTCCTCCTCTGAAGAGCCTCCACCGGTGAACACACATTTCGTATTCGCATTACTAAACAATTCCAACCCTAATGACTATATTGTATTTTTATTGGGCATTTGGGAATCTACTACTTAATAGCTACGTAAAAGTGTCATGCTTCCGACTGGCAGCTTTAATGTCACCGGTCAGGAGAAGGTAGAGCAGGCTGTGTGAGGAAAACGGCACGTGAACGGCAGGAGCACGGCTGCCGCTTGATAAAGCAGAATATCGAGGGCGCCCTTTGAATGGGGCAAAAAAGCTCTGTAAAGAAAAAGCTTTTTAATGTAGAACTGGTGCAAGCTGAGGATGCAGCGTTGTCTTTCCCCCTTCAGGGCCGATTCACCCATTAAAATCTGATGCATCTTTTACACCTTACGCTGTATGGGTTGGTTGAGCCCAGTGATGTAGTGGTAAAAAAAATAAAAGTGAGTAAAGTACACTGAACAAAAATATAAAAACAACATGTAAAGTGTTGGTCCCAAGTTTCATGAGTTGAAGTAAAAGATCACAGAAATTTTCCAGATGCACAAAAGGCAGGTTTGAATATACATTTGCTCTGCATTTTAGCTATTGATGTGATGTTTGGCGGTGCCTAATTAGTCAGTTCTGTACCTGCTTGGCTGAGTGGCAGTGTGGGTGGAATGAGCGGGCTCACCTGGCAACCAGAGCGTGAAACACGTGAGGAATTAAAACTCAGCAGTCTGACTGGAAATTAAATCGTAAGACCAATACATTATTTATACTAATATTTTTCAGAGTAACATATTTGATCATTTTCTGTTCCTCGCATTTCAAATTCAAGTACTTTTTATTGTACCAACTTGAGAAAATGTCTTATTTTCAAATTATTCCAGTACATCAGAGTGCCAAATTCAAGTACTTCAAGCACCTCATTCCAACCCTGTCTGAGGAACGTAGTAATGATGTCAGTGGTATCAGTCTTACTACCTTGGCCTTGCTACTCTTCATCGTTGGGGAAGAGATAATCCAGAGAGTCCTTGGGGGGCTCGCCATCCTTCTCCTCCTGTTGATAGACCTCATCACATCACCCATCATTTACCAAATCAACACAAAAACAGGATGTCAGTTGTGAAGCGTGTGTGAGCAGCTGTTGGGGGCAGTTTCATTAAATCGGCCATGTTGGAGAATTCAAAGCTTTGAGAATGCATAACTCTTCAACATATACTGAAACGTTACAATGAATGTGGCAGATATTATGAAAAACAGAGCAATTTTTATTCTAATCGTCTCAAGATGGGTGGACAAAAACCTAAACCATTGTTATTTTTCAGTTACGTTTTCAACTAATAACAAGAACACTTGGGGATAATGTAACACCCATATACAGTTGAAGTCGGAAGTTTACATACACCTTAACCAAATACATTTAAACTCAGTTTCACAATTTCTCACATTTAATCCTGGTAAAAATTCCCTGTCTTAGGTCAGTTAGGATCACCACTTTATTTTAAGAATGTGAAATGTCAGAATAATTAGAGAGAATGACTTACTTCAGCAAAAATTGTAATTGTTTAGGGTCAAACATTTTGGGTAGCCTTCAACAAGCTTCCCACAACAAGTTGGGTGAATTTTGGCCCATTCCTACTGACAGAGCTGGTATAACCGAGTCAGGTTTGTTGGCCTCCTTGCTTACACTTGCTTTTTCAGTTCTGCCCACAAATTTTCTATGGGATTGAGGTAAAGACTTTGTGATGGCCACTCAAATACATTGACATTGTTGTCCTTCAGCAATTTTGCCACAACTTCAGAAGTATGCTTGGGGTCATTGTCCATTTAGAAGACCCATTTGAGACCCAAGCTTTAACTTCTTGACTAACGTCTTGAGATGTTGCTTCAATATATCCACATAATTTTCCTACCTTATGATGACATCTATATGTGAAGTGCACCAGTCCCTCCTGCAGCAAAGCACCCCACAACATGATGCTGCCACCCCGTGCTTCACGGTTGGGATGGTGTTCTTCAGCTTGCAAGCCTCCCCCTTTATCCTCCAAACATAACAATGGTCATTATGACCAAACAGTTCCATTGCTGTTTCATCAGACCAGAGGACATTTCTCCAAAAAGTACAATCTTTGTCCCAATGTGCAGTTGCAAACCGTAGTCTGGCTTTTTTTATGGCAGTTTTGGAGCAGTGGCTTCTTCCTTGCTGAGTGGCCTTTCAGGTTATGTTGATATAGGACTCGTTTTACTGTGGATATCGATACCTTTGTACCCGTTTCCTCCAGCATCTTCACAAGGTCTTTTGCTGTTGATCTGGGATTGATTTGCACTTTTCGCACCAAAGTTCGTTCATCTCTAGGAGACAGAACGCATCTCCTTCCTGAGCGGTCTGACGGCTGCATGGTCCCATGGTGTTTATACTTGCGTGCTATTGTTTGTACAGATGAACGTGGTACCTTCAGGCATTTGGAAATTGCTCCCAAGGATGAACCAGACTTGTGGAGGTCTGCAATTTTTTTTCTGAGGTCTTGGCTTTCTTTTGATTTTCCCATGATGTCAAGCAAAGAGGCACTGAGTTTGAAGGTAAGCCTTGACATACATCCACAGGTACACTCCAATTGACTCGAATTATGTCAATTAGCCTATCAGAAGCCTCTAAAGCCATGACATAATTTTCTGGAATTGTCCAAGCTGTTTAAAGGCATAGTCAACTTATTGTATGTAAACTTCTGACGCACTGGAATTGTGATTCAGTGAATTATAAGTGAGAATCATTCTGTAAACAATTGTTGGAAATATTACTTATGTCATACTCAAAGTAGATGTCCTAACCGACTTGCCAAAACTATAGTTTGTTAAGAAGAAATGTGTGGAGTGGTTGAAAAACAAGTTTTAATGACTCCAACCTAAGTGTATGTAAACTTCCAACTTCAACTCTATATTAAAAATATATATTTGCCAGGTAACCTCTTCATAGACCTTAAAATGGAAAAGATGATAGCCGGGCGAAGGCTGTGGTCCCAGAAAGGTATAATCTGGAAAGGTTCCTGCCGAGTTAAGCAGCAGCCTTGCGTGGGCTTTTACAGCTTCAGTGAGTGACTCAGGAGAAAGTCAATGATTAATTTAATGTGATGAAATGTTCAGAATCTTGCAGATATACATTACGGCCTATTCTATAGATTTAAATATATATCGGTTCTGGAAAATGCACTTCTATCTGGACGTTTTAACAGAATGCATAAATGCAGGGTTGTTTTCATTTGGCATCGAATGGAAGAAAACGGACTGAAACGGGGAGGGACTACAGCTCATTTTCCCTTGCAAAGCGTTTTAAAATGCTTTAAAAATGTTCTGTGACCTAATGAACGTGACCCAGGGGGATTCATTCCAACCACTGGATCAATGAGGCCCTGACCAGTCCCTTTCCAGGGGACTGACGTGACAGCTGAGTTAATCTCACTAATTTCAGATTTCCTCTCTGGTCAGTACGCTGCTCTTCAGAGAAAAGCTATTGCATACAGAATCAGATTTAAAAAAGTTGCGTGTGTTCTATTATTCATGATAATCTAATTTGAAACTGATCTGATGTTATAGATAAAATGCAGACAAAAGTCACAAGAAAATCACAGAGACCAAATCAATGAGTGACCCATTTGGCCCTAAAGCATTGCTTTACTGTAGGCAGGGTGAGAAAAATTACATTTTAAAGCACCCCGTTACAGTGGAGATCTGCGATATAGGCATTTAGAAAAGCAGTACATGCTTGCTTAAACAAAAAATACCCAATCTTTATGGTGAAAAGATTCATAAGCAGATTGAGGGGAGAAAACAGAAAAGCTAGTTCACCATAACCTGTGATGAAATGTGATAAAGGTTACACTTCAAACCCCCAATAGCGTGGGTGTATGTGTGTGTATATATGTGTAAACGTTTGTACGTGCATCTACGCATTTCTTAGACACTTACGATTAGACACGATGTGAGAGGATTTCTCGTCGTACTTCTTGAGCTGGTTCATGAACTCCAGGTGCTTCTTCTCCTCCTCCAGCTGAGCCACGCTTCAATCGCACTTCTGCAGTTTCTGATGGGTGTTGGCCAGCTCGTCCCTGAGCCACTGGTTCTCCTGGCATAGCCGACGCACCTGGGTTCGCAACTTCTGCTTCTCAGACTCCACTGCGTTCAGATGGTTGGACAGAACCATCATCACCTGAGAAGAGGGAATTATATTTTAAAATCAAACCACTGCCCAATAGTAGCTGTCCATGGTTATCTTTAGTCCTAGTTCTTCCTGGTTCTTCAGATGGAGAAGTAGCATAAGAGGAGTAAGAGAACAAGGGAATGGCAGAGAGGTAGGTGGTAAGGGAGAGAGAGAGCCTTGTGAAACAGAGACACTAAGACAACTAGCTGTGGTTAGGGTGAATTGTCGGGATTGTTTTCCTAAGCTTGATCTAATTTAAAATAAGAAAGTTGCTGTAAAATATAAATACCCTCAGAAGTGGAAGACTCATATTAGCAACTAGTTTTCAGAGAACCTTGTCCAAGATCTGTTATACAGTGTTGCCAACAGTCATTGTCACACCAAACAAAGTTCGCAAGACAGCACTAAACAGATCTGGAACCAAGCTACTCAGACACTCCCACAGGCTTTACGTACAGTGCCTTGCGAAAGTATTCGGCCCCATTTAACTTTGCGACCTTTTGCCACATTTCAGGCATCAAACATAAAGATATAAAACTGTATTTTTTTATGAAGAATCAACAACAAGTGGGACACAATCATGAAGAGGAACGACATTTATTGGATATTTCAAACTTTTTTAACAAATCAAAAACTGAAAAATTGGGCGTGCAAAATGATTCAGCCCCTTTACTTTCAGTGCAGCAAACTCTCTCCAGAAGTTCAGTGAGGATCTCTGAATGATCCAATGTTGACCTAAATGACTAATGATGATAAATACAATCCACCTGTGTGTAATCAAGTCTCCGTATAAATGCACCTGCACTGTGATAGTCTCAGAGGTCCGTTAAAAGCGCAGAGAGCATCATGAAGAACAAGGAACACACCAGGCAGGTCCGAGATACTGTTGTGAAGAAGTTTAAAGCCGGATTTGGATACAAAAAGATTTCCCAAGCTTTAAACATCCCAAGGAGCACTGTGCAAGCGATAATATTGAAATGGAAGGAGTATCAGACCACTGCAAATCTACCAAGACCTGGCCGTCCCTCTAAGCTTTCAGCTCATACAAGGAGAAGACTGATCAGAGATGCAGCCAAGAGGCCCATGATCACTCTGGATGAACTGCAGAGATATACAGCTGAGGTGGGAGACTCTGTCCATAGGACAACAATCAGTCGTATATTGCACAAATCTGGCCTTTATGGAAGAGTGGCAAGAAGAAAGCCATTTCTTAAAGATATCCATAAAAAGTGTCGTTTAAAGTTTGCCCCAAGCCACCTGGGAGACACACCAAACATGTGGAAGAAGGTGCTCTGGTCAGATGAAACCAAAATTGAACTTTTTGGCAACAATGCAAAACGTTATGTTTGGCGTAAACGCAACACAGCTCATCACCCTGAACACACCATCCCCACTGTCAAACATGGTGGTGGCAGCATCATGGTTTGGGCCTGCTTTTCTTCAGCAGGGACAGGGAAGATGGTTAAAATTGATGGGAAGATGGATGGAGCCAAATACAGGACCATTCTGGAAGAAAACCTGATGGAGTCTGCAAAAGACCTGAGACTGGGACGGAGATTTGTCTTCCAACAAGACAATGATCCAAAACATAAAGCAAAATCTACAATGGAATGGTTCAAAAATAAACATATCCAGGTGTTAGAATGGCCAAGTCAAAGTCCAGACCTGAATCCAATCGAGAATCTGTGGAAAGAACTGAAAACTGCTGTTCACAAATGCTCTCCATCCAACCTCACTGAGCTCGAGCTGTTTTGCAAGGAGGAATGGGAAAAAATTTCAGTCTCTCGATGTGCAAAACTGATAGAGACATACCCCAAGCGACTTACAGCTGTAATCGCAGCAAAAGGTGGCGCTACAAAGTATTAACTTAAGGGGGCTGAATAATTTTGCACGCCCAATTTTTCAGTTTTTGATTTGTTAAAAAAGTTTGAAATAGCCAATAAATGTCGTTCCACTTCATGATTGTGTCCCACTTGTTGTTGATTCTTCACAAAAAAATACCGTTTTATATCTTTATGTTTGAAGCCTGAAATGTGGCAAAAGGTTGCAAAGTTCAAGGGGGCCGAATACTTTCGCAAGGCACTGTACCTGTGCTTCTCCCAGGCCCAGCTCAGTCATCTCCACAGACTTGCGCAGCAGGCTGGACTTCGCTTGCACCAGGTTGGCCTCCTCATCTTTCTTCAGGCACTTGATGGTCTCCAGCAGGCTATGCAGGAATGAGTTGTGCTCATTCTTCAGCGCCTCCAGGCCCTGGATCACCAGCTTGGTGTTGGAGATGATCTCTTCCTGGGACAGCTTCTCCAGCTTCTCTTCCCTCGGGTACACCATCATGGACATTGTCAAGTCTACCTTAGGCAGACCTGAGGGGAAAGGAAGGTGGAAACAGAGGAGGACAAGGGTGGGTTAATGTCTTGGAACAGAGATGTAAAGATAGGGTTGCAAAGATCCCAGGTAGAGGCCCAATCAATGTCATATGAAATGACATTTCAATGAAAAACTATTCATCCTAGAGGGGCAAGTATTGCATGGAATATTAGAAGACATGGAACAATATTTCTAACAAAACAGTCGTGGCCAAAAGCTTTGAGAATGACACAAATATACATTTTTACAAAGTCTGCTGACTCAGTTTGTATGATGGCAATTTGCATATACTCCAGAATGTTATGAATTGCAATTAATTGCAAAGTCCCTCTTTGCCATGCAAATGAACTGAATCCCCCCAAAAAACATTTCCACCGCATTTCAGCCCTGCCACAAAAGGACCAGCTGACATCATGTCAGTGATTCTCTCGTTAACACAGGTGTGCGCGTGTAGACGAGGACAAGGCTGGAGATCACCCTGTTATGCTGATTGAGTTTGAATAACAGACTGGAAGCTTCAAAAGGAGGGTGGTGCTTGGAATCATTGTTCTTCCTCTGTCAACCATGGTTACCTGGAAGGAAACATGTGCCATCATCATTGCTTTGCACAAAAAGGGCTTCACAGGCAAGGATATTGCTGCCAATAAGATTGGCCGAAATCTTAAATCTAACCTAAATCAACCATTTATCGGATCATCAAGAACTTCAAGGAGAGCGGTTCAATTGTTGTGAAGAAGGCTTCAGGGTGCCCAAGAAAGTCCAGCAAGCGCCAGGACCATCTCCTAAAGTTGGGGCACCACCAGTACAGAGTTTGCTCAGGAATGGCAGCAGGCAGGTGTGAGTGCATCTGCATGCACAGTGAGGCGAAGACTTTTGGAGGATGACCTGGTGTCAAGAAGGGTAGCAAAGAAGCCACTTTCCTCCAGGAAAAACATCAGGGAAAGACTGATATTCTGCAAAAGGTACAGGGATTGGACTGCTGAGGACTGTGGAAAAGTCATTTTCTCTGATGAATCCCCTTCCCGATTGTTTGGGGCATCCGGAAAAAAACCTTGTCCGGAGAAGACAAGGTGAGTGCTACCATCAGTCCTGTGTTATGCCAACAGTAAAGCATCCTGAGATCATTCGTGTGTGGGGTTGTTTCTCAGCCAAGGGAGTGGGCTCACTCACAATTTTGCCTAAGAACACTGCCATGAATAAAGGATGGTACCAACACATCCTCAGAGAGCAACTTCTCCCAACCATCCAGGAACAGTTTGGTGATGAACATGATGGAGCATGATGGAGCACCTTGCCATAAGGCAAAAGTGATAACTAAGTGGCTCGGGGAACAAAACATCAATATTTTGGGTCCATGGCCAGGAAACTCCCCAGTCCTTAATCCCATTGAGAACTTGTGGTCAATCCACAAGAGGCGGGTGGAGAAACAAAAACCTACAATTTCTGATGAACTACAAGCATTGATTATGCAAGAATGGGCTGCCATCAGTCAGGATGTGGCCCAGAAGTTAATTGACAGCATGCCAGAGCGGATTGCAGAGGTCTCTGCAAAATCACCGGACGTTTTGGAAGCAAAACATTACTGAACATAACGTGCCAAGGTAAACTGAGATTTTTGTATATAAATATGAACTTTATCGAACAAAACATACATGTATTGTGTAACATGAAGTCCTATGAGTGTCATCTGATGAAGATCATCAAAGGTTAGTGATTGCTTTTTGTGATTCCTCTCTTTGGCTGAGAAAATGGCTAGGTTTTTCTGTGACTAGGTGCTGACCTAACATAATCGTTTGGTGTGCTTTCGTCGTAAAGCCTTTTTGAAATTGGACACTGTGGTGGGATTAACAACAAGTTTAACTTTGAAATGGTGTAAAATACTTGTATGTTTGAGGAATTTTAATTATGAGATTTCTGTTTGAATTTGGCGCCCTGTACTTTCACTGGCTGTTGCCATATTGAGCCGGTTAGCGGGATTTCAGCCATAATAAGTTTTAAGAAGAACAAAATTGAAATAAACTATCGCGTCTATAAAATTGTTGCAAAGGCTTGTGTGTAGCCTACTGGTTAAATTTGTGTCTTTTCTCACGAATTAAGCTGCACAAAAATGCATGAAATGCATTATGTAAATATGCACAAATTGAATGTGAGACTGTGTTGCCTGGTTACACTAGTGACCATATTCCCCGCACATCCCACAAAGGCGGAGGTGTTGCTCACATCTACAATAGCAAATTTCAATTTACAATTTTTATTTTAACCTCTTGAACCTCTAGGGGCAGTATGTCATTATTGGATAAAAAAAACGTGCCCGTTTTAAGCGCAATATTTTGTCATGAAAAGATGCTCGACTATGCATATAATTGGTAGCTTTGGAAAGAAAACACTCTAAGGTTTCCAGAACTGCTAAGATATTATCTGTGGGTGCCATAGAACTCATGTTAAAGTTCGACGTTTAGATGACTGAATTTTCGGGTTTTTTTGGTAGCCAAACGTGACGCACCAAACGGAGCGATTTCTCCTAAACAAATATTATTTTTGGAAAAACTGAACATTTGCTATCTAACAGAGTCTCCTCATTGAAAACATCTGAAGTTCTTCAAAGGTAAATTATTTTATTTGAATGCTTTTCTGGTTTTTGTGGAAATGTTTCCTGCTGAATTGCTAACTAAATGCTATGCTAGCAATGAATAGCTATGAATACTGTTACACAAATGCTTGTTTTCCTATGGTTGAGAAGCATATTTTGAAAATCTGAGATGACAGTGTTGTTAACAAAAGGCTAAGCTTGAGAGCTAGCATATTCATTTCATTTCATTTGCGATTTACATGAATAGTTAATGTTGTGTTATGCTAATGAGCTGCGGGGATAATTACTCTCCTGGATACAGGTTTTTTTTCGTAGCTAAAAATGACGCACCAAACGGAGGGATTTCTCCTAAACAAATAATCTTTCAGGAAAAACTGAGCATTTGCTATCTAACTGAGAGTCTCCTCATTGAAAACATCTGAAGTTCTTCAAAGGTAATGATTTTATTTGAATGATTTTCTGGTTTTTGTAAAAATGTTGCCTGCTAATGCTAACGCTAAATGCTACGCTAGCTGCGCTAGCTGTTACACAAATGCTTATTTTGCAATGGTTGAGAAGCATATTTTGAAAATCTGAGATGACAGTGTTGTTAACAAAAGGCTAAGCTTGAGAGCTAGCATATTCAATTCATTTCATTTGCGATTTTCATGAATAGTTAACGTTGCATTATGGTAATGAGGTTGAGGCTGTATTCACGATCCCGGATCCAGGATGGCTCGACGCAACAGGTTAAAAAACTGCATTTTCATTTGAGCTTCTGGTCATAATCTATGCAGCCTACTCAATCACTTTTTATAGCTACTGTTTACAGATCTCCTGGGCCGTATACAGCGTTCCTCACCGAGCTCCCTGAATTCCTATCGGACCTTGTAGTCATGGTAGACAATATTCAAATTTTTGGTGACTAATATTCACATAGAAAAGTCCACAGACCCACTCCAAAAGTATTTCGGAGCCATCATCGACTCAGTGGGTTTTGTACAACATGTCTCAAGACCTACTCACAGTCACACTCGGGAGCTAGTTTTGTCCCGTGGAATAAATATTGTGGATCGTAATGGTTTTTCCTCATAATCCTGGACAATCGGACAATGAATTTGCTCATCAAAAGCCGTGCTATAAATTCCTGGACAACCTAAAGATCCCCTTCCAGACTGTCCAACTACCCAAGGACGTCAGAGTAAAAAAATCGGTTAACCACCCAAATGTAACTTTGCATAATACCCTAGAAGCAGTCGCACCCCTAAAAACAAAAAACATTTGTCATAAGAAACTACCTACCTGGTATACAGAAAACACCCAAGCTCTGAAGCAAGCTTCCAGAAAATTGGAACGGAAATGGCGCTCCACCAAACTGGAAGTCTTCCGACTATCTTGGAAAGACAGTACCGTACAATATCGAAGAGCCCTCACTGCTGCTCGATCATCCTATTTTTCCAACTTAATTGAGAACAATCCAACATTTATTTTTGATACGGTCGCAAAGCTAACTAAAAAAACATTCCCTAAGTGAGGATGGCTTTCACTTCAGCAGTGATAAAAAGATAATGATCATTAGAAAGCAAATTAAGGAGTCCTCTTTGAATCTGCACAACACTGCAGGGACCTAGGATCAAGGGAGAAACAAGTTTTTTAAATCCTATATCTCTTGACACGTTCATGAAAATAGTAATGGCCTCTAAACCTTCAAGCTACATATTGGACCCTATTCCAACTAAACTATGTTGAACATAATAAATGGCTCCCTATGCACCAGATGTGTACCAAAAATCACAAAAAGAGTTGCATTAATAAAGCCTCTTGAAAAAGCAAAACCTTGACCCAGAAAATATTTTTAAAACTATATTGAATCTCCCATTCCTCTCAAATTTTAGAAAAAGCTGTTGCGCAGCAACTCACTGCCTTGCTGAAGACAATATATTTGAAATGCTTCAGTCTGGTTTTAGACCCCATCATAGCACAGAGACTGCACTCGTGAAGGCGGTAAATTACCTTTTAATGGCGTCAGACCAAGGCTCTGCATCTGTCCTCATGCTCCTTGACCTTAGTGCTGCTTTTGACACCATCGATCATGACATTCTTTTGGAGAGATTAGAAACCCAAATTGATCTACACCAGGGCTGCCCAACCCTCTTCCTGGAGATCTACTGTCCTGTAGGTTTTCAGTCCAACCCTAATTTAGCATATTTGATTCAGCTAGTTAAGGTCTTGTTGAGCAACTAATTAGTCAAATCAGGGCTGGACTGAACCCACAGAATGGTAGATCTCCAGGAAAAGGGTTGGGCAGGTCTGGTCTACACGGAGAAGTTCTGGCCTTTAGATCTTATCTGTCGGAAAGACATCAGTTTGTCCTCTGACAAAACAACTGTAAGTTTCAGTGTTCCTCAAGGTTCCGTTTTCACTATATATAAACTCAGCAAAAAAAGAAACATCCTCTTACTGTCAACTGCATTTATTTTCAGCAAACTTAACATGAGTAAATATTTGTATGAACATAAAATTAAACAACTGAGACAAACTGAACGTTCCACAGACATGTGACAAACATAAATGGAATAATGTGTTACTGAATAGGGGGGGGTGTCAAAATCAAAAGTAACGGTCAGTATCTGGTGTGGCCACCAGCTGCATTAAGTACTGCAGTGAATCTCCTCCTCATGGACTGCACCAGATTTGCCAGTTCTTGCTGTGAGATGTTCCCGGACATTTCTAGGGGGAATGGCCCTAGCCCTCACCCTCCGATCCCACAGGTCCCAGACTTGCTCAATGGGATTGAGATCCGGGCTCTTCACTGGCTATGACAGAACACTGTCACGCATTCCTGTCTTGCAGGAAATCACGCACAGAACAAGCAGTATGGCTGGTGGCATTGTCATGCTGGAGGGTCATGTCAGGATGAGCCTGCAGGAAGGGTACCACATGAGGAAGGAGGATGTCTTCGCTGTAACGCACAGCATTGAGATTGCAGGCAATGACAACAAGCTCAGTCTAATGAAGCTGTGACACACGGCCCCAGACCATGACGGACCCTCCACCTCAAATCCGTCCCACTCCAGAGTACAGGCCTCGGTGAAACGCTCATTCCTTCGACAATAAACGCAAATCCGACCCCTGGTGAGACACAACTGCGACTTGTCAGTGAAGAGCACTTTTTGCCAGTCCTGTCTGGTCCAGCGACGGTGAGTTTGTGCCCATCACGTTGTTTCCGGTGATGTCTGGTGAGGACCTGCCTTACAACAGGCCTACAAGCCCTCAGTCCAGCCTCTATCAGCCTATTGCGGACAGTCTGAGCACTGATGGAGGGATTGTGCATTCCTGGTGTGACTCGTGCAGTTGTTGCCATCATGTGCCTGTACCGCAGGTGTGATGGTCGGATGTACCGATCCTGTGCAGGTGTTGTTATATGTGGTCTGCCACTGCGAGGACAATCAGACGTCCATCCTGTCTCCCTGTAGCGCTGTCTTCGGCATCTCACAGTACAGATATTACAATTTATTGCCCTGGCCACATCTGCAGTCCTCATGCCTCCTTGCAGCATGCCTAAGGCCCTTTCACACAGATGAGCAGGGACCCTGGGCATCTTTCTTCTGGTGTTTTTCAGAGTCAGTAGAAAGGCCTCTTTAGTGTCCTAAGTTTTTATAACAGTGACCTTAATTGCCTACCGTATGAAAGCTGTTAGTGTCTTAACGACTGTTCCACAGGTGCATGTTCATTAATTGTTTATGGTTCTTTTTGGTCCTACCGTACGTACACACGGTCACAAGATACAAACCTCCTTATTGTCCCTAGAATTTACAAGCAAACAGCTGGAGGCAGGGCTATCTCCTGTAGAGCTCAATTTTTAAGGAAGGGTCTGCCTATCCATGTGAGAGACGCAGACTCGGTCTCAACCTTTTAGTCTTTTTTTCACTGACTTGATCTTCCTGTCCGGGTTGGCGCCCCCCTCGTGTTCGTGCAGTGGGGGAGATCTTCGATCTTGGTTTGAAGATATCCCTGTAGTGGTGTGAGGGTGTGCTTTGGCAAAGTGGGTGAGGTTATATCCTGCCTGGTTGGCACTGTCCAGGGGTATCGTCGGATGGGGCCAGTGTCTCCCGACCCCTCCTGTCTCAGCCTCCAGTATTTATGCTGCAATAGTTTGTGTCGGGGGCTAGGGGGTCTGTTTGGAGTATTTCTCCTGTTTTATACAGTGTCCTGTGTGAATTTAAGTATGCTGCCACTAATTCTCCCTACCCCTGGAGGACCTGGGACCATGCCTCAGGACTACCTGGCCTGATAACTCCTTGCGGTCCCCAGTCCACCTGGCCGTGCTGCTGCTCCAGTTTCAACTGTTCTGCCTGCAGCTATGGAACCCTGACCTGTTCACCGGACGTGCAACCTTGTCCCGGACCTGCTGTTTTCGACTCTCTCTTATTATTATTAGACCCTGCTGATCATCTATGAACATATTGGCCATGTACTGTTATAACCTGTTATCACCCGGCACAGTCAGAAGAGGACTGGCCACCCGTCATAGCATGGTTCCTCTCTAGGTTTCTTTTTAGGTTCCTGCCTTTCTAGGCAGTTTTTCCTAGCCACCGTGCTTCCACATCTGCATTGCCTGCTTTTTGGAGTTTTAGGCTGGGTTTCTGTATAGCACTTTGTGACATCGGCTGATGTAAAAAGGGGCTTTATAAATACATTTGATTATTGTTCAGCAGTCTTATGGATTGGGGGTAGAAGCTGTTAATAAGGAGCCTTTTGGACCTAGACTTGGCGCTCCAGTAACACTTGCCATGCGGTAGCTGAGAGAACTATGAATTTGGGTGACTGGAGTCTTTGAAAAAATGTTGGGACTTCATCTCACACAGCCTAGTATAGAGGTCCTGGATGGCAGGAAGTTTGGCCCCACTGATGTACTGGGCTGTACGCCCTACCCTCAGTAGCGCGTTACAGTCGGATGCCGAGCAGTTGCCATACCAGGCGGTGATGCAACCGGTCAGGATGCTCTCGACTTGAGACTTAAACCTTGACTTGAGAGTTACAGCACGAATAATAGTGACTTGGTAACATCCCCTTCATTTCAAATTGACAGTGTGATAGGCAGGCTTAAAGGGTGCCCATTTCAACCAAAGACCTTGGTCTTTCTTTCAAAATGTTGAAGAGCGTCTCAGAGAAATAAACAAAATGTTTCAGAGAAATCAAGTTATGATATCATGTGCAATTTCATTAAATGCTTGCGGCAAAACAACCAATAACACTGTGACCTCTGGTTCTTTTCCTGTGTTTGGTCTACGCTGCATTCTCACCTCCATGGTATGAATGGAATCAGACACTTTGAGAAAACCACGGTGCACATAGTGTTCATACCTGTCCAAACGAACTAGACGTGAAAGCCACCTAAGCCCCTCCCCCTAGTGACTCACTTCTCCAGGAAGTCCTTGTCCACCACAGTCCAGAAGGGGGTTCCCAGCCGAACACAGATTTAAGGCTGCAAAACACACAATATAAATCACAACATTAGTTTTGTATTTTTACAAACCATCAGAAAATATATGCACATTGAGGAATAACATACATAGGCTATGCTTTCCATTGACCGTTCACAAGTGTACCATTCACACTAGAGGTCGACCGATTATGATTTTTCAACGCAGATATTGGAGGACCAAAAAAGGCCAATACCGATTAATCGGCCAATTTAAACATTTTTTAAAATTGTAATAATGACAATTACAACAATACTGAATGAACACTTATTTTAACTTAATATAATACATCTAAATCAATTTAGCCTCAAATAAATAATGAAACATGTTCAATTTGGTTTAAATAATGCAAAAACAAAGCATTGAAGAAGAAAGTGCAATATGTGCCATGTAAAAAAGCTAACGTTTAAGTTCCTTGCTCAGAAAATGAGAACATATGAAAGCTGGTAGTTCCTTTTAACATGAGTCTTCAATATTCCCAGGTAAGAAGTTTTAGGTTGTAGTTATTATAGGACTATTTCTCTCTATACCTTTGACTATTGGATGTTCTTATAGGCACTTTAGTATTGCCAATGTAACAGTATAGCTTCCGTCCCTCTCCTCGCCCATACCTGGGCTCGAACCAGGGGCACTTCGACAACAGCCACCCTCGAAACATCGTTACACATCGCTCCACAAAAGCCTTGCAGAGTAAGGGGAACAAGTACTCCAAGTCTCAGAGCGAGTGACATTTGAAACATAGCGTGCACCCCACTAACTAGCTAGCCATTTCACTTCGGTTACACCAGCCTACTCTCGGGAGTTGATAGGCTTGAAGTCATAAACAGCTCAATGCTTGAAGCACAGAGAAGAGCTGCTGGCAAACGCACGAAAGTGCTGTTTGAATGAATGCTGCCTGCTGCTGCCTACCATAGAGCAGTCTGACTGAGCAATCAAATATCAAATCATAGACTTAATTATAACATAACACAGAAATGCAAGCCTTTTGTTCATTAATATGGTCGAATCTGGAAACGATAATTTCGAAAACAAAACGTTTATTCTTTCAGTGAAATACGGAACCTTTCCATATTTTATCTACCGGATGGCATCCCTAAGCCTAAATATTGCTGTTACATTGTACAACCTTCAATGTTATGTCATGATTAATTACGGTCTTTGATAGGAATAAATGTACTTCACACAGTTCGCAATGAGCCAGGCGGCCCAAGCTGCTTGCACGGAATGCAAGAGAAGTGACACAATATTCCTAGTTATAAGAAATGAATGTTAGCAGGCAATATTAAATAAATATGCAGGTGTAAAAATATATACTTGTGTATTGATTTTAAAGAAAGGCATTGATGTTTATGGTTAGGTACACATTGGTGCGACGACAGTGCTTTTTTCGCAAATGCGCTTGTTAAATCATCACCCATTTGGCGAAATAGACTGTGATTCGATGAGAAATTAACAGGCACCGTATCGATTATATGCAACGCAGGACATGCTAGATATACTAGTAATATCATCAACCATCTGTAGTTAACTAGTGATTATGTTAAGATTGATTGTTTTTTTATAAGATAAGTTTAATGCTAGCTGGCTTCTTGCTGCCCTCGCGTAACATGTAGTCAGCCTGCCACGCAGGCTCCTCGTGGAGTGCAATGTAAGGCAGGTGGTTAGTAACCGGAAGGTTACCGGAAGGCAAAAACAAATCCCCAAGCTGACAAGGTAAAAAATCTGTCGTTCTGCCCCTGAACAAGGCAGTTAACTCACAGATTACCGGTTGTTATGAAAACTTGAAATCAGCCCTAATTAAATCGGCCATTCCGATTAATCGGTCGACCTCTAATTCACACGGCCCTAGGATAATAAGTAGGCTTAGGCTCAAACGGTCTCACGCTCTACCTATCTAACATTAATAGGTGAGAATATGGACTGTGATGTGTGAGCATATTTAATAGAAGTCCGAAATTCATTCATGCATCATCACATGACATGTTTCACAAAAAGGCAACATCAGGAGGACAGCAGAGTGTTTCTTCCAGGGATGAGTTTAACACAGCTTGATTTTGTAACAGTTGTAGAGTCTTTAGAAGCCTCTTGAACCTAGACTTGGAGCTCGGGTACCGCTTGCCGTGCGGTAGCAGAGAGAACAGTCTATGACTAGGGTGGCTGGAGACTTTGACCATTTTTAGGGCCTTCCTCTGACACCACCTGGTATAGAGGTCCTCAATGGCAGGAAGTTTGGCAGCATACACTACCCTCTGTAGTGTCTTGCGGTTGGAGGCCGAGCAGTTGCCATGGCAAGCAATGCTCTCGATTGTACAGCTGTTGAACCGTTTGAGGATCTGAGGACCCATGCCAAATCTTTTCAGTCTCCTGGAGGGGGAATAGGCTTTGTCATGCCCTCCTCACCACTGCCTTGGTGTGCTTGGACCATGTTAGTTTGTTGGTGACGTGGACGCCAAGGAACTCGTCTCTCAACCTGCTCCACTACAGCCCCGTCGATGAGAATGGGGGCGTGCTCGGTCCTCCTTTTCCTGTAATCCACAATCATCTCCTGGGGGCAGCATGTGAGGAAGTCTGGGATCCAGTTTCAGAGGGAGGTGTTTAGTCCCAGGGTCCTTAGCTTAGTGATGAGCTTGGAGGGCACTACAGTGTTGAACGCTGAGCTGTAGTCAATGAATAGCATTCTCACATAGGTGTTCCATTTGTCCAGATGTGAAAGGGCAGTGTGGAGTGCAATTGAGATTGCATCATCTGTGGGGCTGTTGGGGCGGTATGCAAATTGAGTGGGTCTAGAGTTTCACAGATGTGAGTGCTATGGGTCAGTAGTCATTTAGGCAGGTTACCTTAGTATTCTTGGGCACAGGGACTATGGTGGTCTGCTTGAAACATGTTGGTAAGACAGACAGACAGACAGACAGACAGACAGACAGACAGACAGACAGACAGACAGACAGACAGACAGACAGACAGACGTCAAAAATGTCAGTGAAGACAAATGCCAGTTGGTCAGCGCATGCTTGCAGTACACGTCCTGGTAATCCTTCTGGCCCTGGGATGTTGACCTGTTTAAAGGGCTTACTTAGATTGGCTACGGAGAGCGTCCGGACGACTGTGATGAACAGTTAATGCTCTCATGCATGTTTCAGTGTTACTTGCCTCGACGCGAGCATAGAAGTAATTTAGCTTGTCTGGTAAGCTCATGTCACTGGGCAGCTCTCAGCTGTATTTCCCTTTGTAGTCTAATAGTTTGCAGCTGGTGCTGGTGTAGAACGATTCGATCTTAGTCCTGTATTGACGCTTTGCTTGTTTGATGGTTGTTTGAGGGCATAGCAGGATTTCTTTTAAGCTTCCGGGTTAGAGTCTCGCTCCATGTAAGCTCAGTGATGATGTTTCCTGTAATCCACTGCTTCTGGTTGAGGTATTACGTACGGTCACTCTGGGGACGACACCATCTATGCACTTATTGATGAAGCCAGTGACTGATGTGGTGTACTCCTCAATGCCATTGGAAGAATCCTGAAACATATTCCAGTCTGTACTAGCAAAACAGTCCTGTAGTTTAGCATCGGCTTCATCTGACCAATTTTTTTTAAATTAACCGAGTCACTGGTGCTTCCTGCTTTTAATTTTATCTTCTAAGCAGTAATCAGGAGGATGTAATTATGGTCTCTGTGTGGAATGGAGGTGGTCCAGAGTTTTTTCCCTCTGATTGCACATTTAACATGCTCGTAGAAATGAGGTAGGACTGATTTAAGTTTCCCTGCATTAAAGTCCCCGGCCACTAGGAGTGCCGCCTCTGAATGAGTGTTTTCCTGTTTGCTTATGACCGTATACAGCTCATTGAGTGCCGTCTTAGTGCCAGCATCGGTTTGTGGTGGCAAATAGACAGCTACGAAGAATATAGATGGGTCCTCTCTTGGTAGAGTGTGGTAGCGTCAGTTTGTTTTGCTCCTGTATTGAACACAGATCATCCCGTCTTCGATTTGATCTAATATATACATTTAGAAATACCTAAAGTTGTATTACAAAAGCAGTTTGAAATGTTTTGGCAAAGTATTACAGGTAACTTTTGAGATATTTCGTAGCGACGTTGCGTAAGTTGGAAGCAGTGTTTTTCTGGATCAAACGCGCAAAAATAAATGGACATTTTGGATATATATCGACGGAATTAATCGAACAAAAGGACCATTTGTGATGTTTATGGGACATATAGGAGTGCCAGCAAAAGAAGCTCGTCAAAGGTAAGGCATGATTTATATTTTATTTCTGCGTTTTGTGTCGCGCCTGCAGAGTTTAAATATGCTACTCTCATTGTTGTTGTGATATCATCAGATAATAGCATCTTATGCTTTCTCGAAAAGCCTTTTTGAAATCTGACATGTTGGCTGGATTCACAACGAGTGTAGCTTTAATTTGCTATCTTGCATGTGTAATTTAATGAAAGTTAGTTTTTTATAGAAATGTATTTGAATTTGGCGCTCCGCATTTTCCCTGGCTATTGGCCATGTGGGACGCAAGCGTCCCGCCTACCCCAGAGAGGTTAACTTGGGTCAAACGTTTCAGGTAGCCTTTCACAAGCTTCCCACATTAAGATGGGTGAATTTTAGCCCATTCCTCCTGACAGAGCTGGTGTAACTGAGTCAGGTTTGTAGGCCTCCTTGCTCGCACACGCTTTTTCAGTTCTACCCACAAATGTTCTATAGGATTGAGGTAAAGACTTTGTGATGGCCACTCCAATACCTTGACTTTGTTGTCCTTAAGACATTTTGCCACAACTTCGGAAGTATGCTTGGGGTCATTGTCCAGAAGACCCATTTGCGACCAAGATTTAATTAACTTCCTGACTGATGTCTTGATGTTGCTTCAATATATCCACATAATTTTCCTACCTCACGAAGCCATCGATTTTGTGAAGAGCACCAGTCCCTCCTGCAGCAAAGCACCCCCACAACATGATGCTGCCACCCTCGTGCTTCACCGTTGGGATGGTGTTCTTCGACTTGCAAGCCTACCCCTTTTTTCTCCAAACATAACAATGGTCATTATGGCCAAACAGTTCTATATTTGTTTCATCAGACCAGAGGACATTTCTGCAAAAAGTACGATCTTTGTCCCCATGTGCAGTTGCAAACCGTAGTCTGGCTTTTTTATGGTGGTTTTCCCATGAGGTCAAGCAAAGAGGCACTGAGTTTGAAGGTAGGCCATGAAATACATCCACAGGTACAGCTCCAATTAACTCATTGTCAATTAGCCATCAGAAGCTTCTAAAGCCATGACATCATTTTCTAGAATTTTCCAAGCTGTTTAAAGGCACAGTCAACGTAGTGTATGTAAACTTCTGACCCACTGGAATTGTTAGGGGGATTTTCACATCTACAGTAGCTGGGCTATTAAACTACCATTTTGTAAATAAAATGATATATGAAGAGTCTATTGTCCTGCTAATAGCCCATCAGGGAAACATTGTTTGCATGATGGGCTACACCTGCTACAGTCCACTTGTGAAAAAAAATAAATCTAAATGCCTCCAGCTGTCTATCACTACTGTAAATAAAAACACAGCATCTAGCATCGATTTTTTTTTAAAGAAGCTTGTTACATTCTTCATTGCAACCACAATGTCACAAATAATTGAACACACACACACACGAGCAGATTAACATGGTAAAAACATTCAAAGCATTTTTCGTTTAGGGCAAATCTGGTCTGTGAGAATCTAAGGGGCTTTAACATAATTAAATGCAGGGTTAATAATAGTTGGATAACAGATCAGCTCTCGTGAACTCATTAAAAGGCGGCCTCTATCTTCAATATAATCACTAATTCAAAAGGTTAAACCCATAGGTTTTAGGCCTGCAGCAGGTTATGGGAAAATGCGTTTCAATTCATAAACCATCGGTATACTGAAAATCTCTTACCAACTATTTTGGGAAGGCCATTCTTGAACATGGGGTGAGACATTCTTATTGATTCGTAAATAAAGCCAGTTTGTTATTTAGAATGATTAACTTCTGTTTTTAGTGGGAGAGAAACCAAAAGCCCACTGTGCCTATTTTTCAAAAATCGTCAGTCCACATGTCAAGTGAAATTCCCCCATTGTATTTAGTTCTCTCCAGAACCACCGACAGATTTTTTTGTTGCCTGACGCATGATTCTAGTGCCAGAGAACAGACTCTCAGACTGAAAATTCCTTCATTAATTGCAACAGTTTAGACTACCGATAGATCAGCGTTCTAACTCCCCATTGTGTTAGTGGTAGCATTCTGTCATTACTCCACACTAACGGTTGCGACATAAACTCATAAACTTCCTTTTAAAGGAAGAACCACTAATGTTTTAATTGACTGATTTCCTTATATGAACCATAACTCAATCTTTAACATTGTTGCGTTTATTTTTGTATTTTCGGTGATACGGTAATAAAGTTTTATATCTTCCTAAGTCGGAGGGTGGTTTTAACCATCCAAACTTAATTGTATTAACTCGCTAACCAAGGCTTTTACTTGTGACATATGGTTAAATGCACTAAAGAGGAACAATGGCTACACAATGAAGATGCGCATGCTCATCCCCCAGAATCTCTTCACTCGTCTATTTTCAAAGGATAAAGCTAACTAGAGGTCGACCGATTAATCTGAATGGCCGATTTCAAGTTTTCATAACATTCGGAAATCTGTAATTTTGGACCCCAATTTGGCCATTTAAAAAAACATTTTTTTACACCTTTATTTAATCTTTATTTAACTTCCTAGGCAAGTCATTTAAGAACACATTCTTATTTTCAATGACGGCCTAGGAACAGTGAGTTAACTGCCTTGTTCAGGGGCAGAGCGACAGATTTTCACCTTGTCAGCTCAGGTGATTCAATCTTGCAACCTTACGGTTAACTAGTCCAAAGCTCTTAACCACCTGCCTCACGAGGAGCCTGCCTGTTGCGTGAATGCAGTAAGAAGCCAAGGTAAAGTTGCTAGCTAGCATTAAACTTAATCAATCATAATCACTAGTTATAACTACACATGGTTGATGATATTACTAGTTTATCTAGCGTGTCCTGCATTGCATATAATCGATCCAGTGCGCATTCGCGAAAAAGGACTGTCCTTGCTCCAACGTGTACCTAACCATAAACACCCATGCCTTTCTTAAAATCAATACACATAAGTATATATTTTTTAAACCTGCATATTTAGCTAAAAGAAATCCAGGTTAGCAGGCAATATTAACCAGGTGAAATTGTGTCACACATAGCTACATAAAGACATATGGGCTGCACTAGCTGGGTCATTCCTACTAAGTGGTGCCTTTTCTGTCCCCAGGTGTTAATCATAAACTTCCACAAGAAATAGAAGCCATAAAAGTCATAAAATATTCAAAGCATTTTGTAGTCCTAGTTAAATTCCCTCTCATCAATAAAATGTTTTCACAATTTTTGTATTGATTATTGATTTAAGATTTTCTGTGTGTCCCTGATATCACTTTCCATCTTGCTAGTTTGTTGTAATTCTCCATTTAAGAAAACAACCCACTTCCTACAATGACACCACACTCAGAAAGTGACAATTTCTTTGGTGGAAAAAACTATGGTGCAAAGCTAAATAAATTGAAACACTCAAAGTTGTATAAATGTTTAATGTTATTAGTCTGTATGTCCCCCTCAAATGTCCACCCTATTGGCCTAAATTACAGAGAAAAAAATCCAAATTCCAAGAAATTGCCAAGAAATTGAAGATCTCGTACAAAGCTGTGTACTACTCCCTTCACAGAGCAACACAAACTGGCCCTAACCAGAATATAAAGAGGAATGGGAGGCCCCAGTGCACAACTATGCAAGAGGACAAGTACATTGGAGTGTCTAGTTTGAATGAGAAACAGACGCCTCACAAGTCCTCAACTGGCAGCTTCATTAAATAGTATCTGCAAAATACCAGTCTCAAAGTCAACAGTTGGGATGCTGGCCTTCTTGTGGTTCATTTAACAAAACCTATGGGGAAATGTAGTTTTTTTGTAGGGTGTTTCGATAAATGCAGAAAATAAGGTCTGTGGTAAACAAACACAGGCTTAAGAGATTTTAGCTATACGTTTTGTTCTAACATCACCTTTTGTGAATTTTGAAGTATTTATGTAATAAAAAAACACAAAGGCTAAATAATTCATAATGATTTCCGTGTGTAGCAGTGTGCACACATTTCCGAACTGAATAAGTTAGATACATTCAGAGTTCACCGACTAGCCCCTCGCTTCGAGGTTTTGGCAAACAGACATATACAGTAGCTGCATGCTAGCGAAACTCTTGAAGCCAGACTAGTGTGACTAGCCAGACTAGCCATGCCCAGCAGAGCTGCATTCAACTAGCTACTATAGCTATTAGCTACCTGGGTTTTCCTCTTTCCTCTTTCTCCTCTTTTTTTCCCTCTTTCCTCTTTGGAGCTTTCTCTGAAGTTTTTTTAATTTTCTGATGCGTTATCCTTTTTCTCCTCGAACGGTCGGAGTTTCTTTGCACTAGGTTCGCCTGACACCATGAATGATTACGCCGAGACCTCCTTGAGTAAAGATGAGAATATCAAAATGAATCTAGACAGGGGAAACGGCTTTAAAATAATCACTGACAATACAACGGCTACCACATCCACAAAGTCAAACTTCATGACACGTGTTTTTATTTTTGGACTTAATTTAAGGTTAGGTTTACAATCACACTTTAAAAAGATACGTTTTAGAAATAGGCGGGGTTTCTGACTTTGTGGCTATGGTAACTAGTGAGTCGCTAAAGCGTGATGAGCCAATCCGGATAACGCTGTGCCAATTATGGGACTTCCGATCACGGCCGGTTGTGACATTACACAACCCTGGTCTGTTGTGACGCCTCTTAGCGCTGCAGTGCCTTAGACTGCTGCGGAGTCGGAGATTTCCGAGATTCCAGTTGTTTTGAACGCGATATTAGCTGCCTGCAGACGATTGTGCCTGACTAGAAATACAGGAACTTTGGTAAGAAGTTGATGTTGTGCTTTTCGGTCAGTGCATGTTTACACACAGATATTCACAAATGTCGAGGTTGAATGTTCAAAGGTTTTATGTAATGTTTAAAGGTTGTATATTGTGCTGATAAGAGTAGAAATGTGCATATTAAATCAGGCTTCTGTGTATAGTGGCCAGACTACTCTGACAGTGCAACACAGTTTTATTCCTGCCACTAGCACTGGAACAAAGCAGGTAACGATACTTTTTGATACACTTTAACTAATTTAACCGCTATATCAACCGATTTAACAAGACTCATCTTGCTGAATGTCACAAGCTAGAATAAGATTGCTGGCTACAATGTTGCAGACAGTTCGATCACTGTGCTCGAGGCTGCAAGGCTAGGCTAACTTCGTTGAGTCCATATCGGTGCAGACAGAGTTTATGAGCTACTTAATAACCAGATTGAACTATTTAGCCAGTGGACTACTAGGCTTTGATTTTAACATCTGACAGTGGATGATATTTATCATGATGGATCAACTTTATGCTGTACAGCCCTTCTAGACATCTGGAGTTTGTCTCTGCATCTTGGATGCAACGTGGCACATACCAAACTAAAGTGAAAGACAGTGATTTCATTGTGCATTGTACACAACCCTGGCCTGTCTATCCCACTGATCTGATCCATGGGGTAGATAATATATCTCTAGCCATGTAATGTAGGACACGTGTTACACCTTTGGCTTAGGGCTGTGGACCCGTGAGCACACAAACAAACCTTTATATTTATTTATTTTTAGCCCTTCCAATTGGTAGTTAGTATTGTCTCATTGCTGCAACTCCCGTATGGACTCGGGAGACGTGAAGGTCGGGAGATGTGCGTACTCCAAAACACAATCAAACCAAGCCGCACTGCTTCTTGACACAATGCCCACTTTACCCTGAAGCCAGCCGCACCAATGTGTCGGAGGAAACAAGTACCCTGCTCCAGTGTCAGCGTGCACTGCACCCGGCCTGCCACAGGAGTCGCTAGTGCGCGATGGGACAAGGACATCCCTGCCGGACAAAACCTCCCCTAACCCGGACAACGCTGTGCCAATTGTGCGCCGCCCCATGGGTCTCCCGGTCACGACAGAGCCTGGACTCGAACCCAGAATCTCTTTAGACCACTGCGCCACTCGGTAGGCCACACACAAACAAACCTACCCGTGTAACACCTGTCCCTCTCTACCAGCAGAGATGATCAACAGCCTGTTCTTGATCAACCCTTCGGGGGAGATGTTCCTGGAGAAGCACTGGAAAAGTGTGGTCAGTCGGTCGGTGTGTGACTACTTCCTGGAAGCCAAAGAGAAGGCTCTGGAACCTGAGGACGTTCCACCTGTCATACACACCCCTCATCACTACCTCATCAGCATCTACAGGTCATGCATGCAGTGTATTAGGAATGTATTCAGACCCCTTGATTTTTGTCCACATTTTGTTACATTACAGGCTTATGAAAAAAATTGATTCAATAGTTTTTTCCCCTTAATCAATCTACACACAATACCCCATAATGAACTAGTGAAAAACGTTTTTTTCGATATTTTTGCAAATGTATGAAACAGAAATCACATTTACATAAGTATTCAGACCCTTTACTCAGTACTTTGTTAATGCACCTTTGTCAGCAATTACAGCCTCAAGTCTTCTATGGTAGGATGCTAAAAGCTTGAAACACCTGTCTTTGGGGAGTTTCTCCCATTCTTCTCTACAGATCTTCTCATGCTCTGTCAGGTTGATGGGGAGCGTCGCTACACAGATATTTTCAGGTCTCTCCAGAAATGTTCAATCCGGTTCAAGTCCGGGTTCTTGCAGTGCCACTCAAGGACATTCAGAGATGTGACCCAAAGCCACTCCTGCGTTGCCTTGGCTGTGTGCTTAGGGTCCTGTTGGAAGGTGAATCTTCTCCCCAGTCTGATAACCTGCTCCAGAGCGCTCAGGACTTCATCAAGGATCTCACTGTACATCTTTCCCTCGATCCTGACTAGTTTCCCAGTCCCTGCCGCTGAAAAACATCCCCACGGTATGCTTCATCGTAGGGATGGTGCCAGGTTTCCTCTAGATGTGACGCTTGGCAATTCAGGCCAAAGAGTTCAATCTTGGTTTTATCAGACTCGAGAATCTTGTTCCTCATGGTCTGAGAAGTCCTTTAGGTGCCTTTTGGCAAACTCCAAGCGGGCTGTTATGTGCCTTTTTCTGAGGAGTGGCTTCCGTCTGGCCTGATTGGTGGAGTGCTGCAGAGATGGTTGTTCTTCTGTGGAGATGGGAGCCCTGGAGTTCTGTCAGTGACAATCAGGTTCTTGGTCACCTCCCTGACCAAGACCCTTCTCCCCCGAATGCTCAGTTTGTCCAGGCAACCAACTCTAAGAAGAGACTTGGTGGTTCCAAACGTCTTCCATTTAAGAATGACGAGGCCACTGTGTTCTTGGCAACCTTCAATGCTGCAGAAATGTTTTCTACCCTTCCCCAGATCTGTGCCTTGACACAATCCTGTCTTGGAGCTCTATGACAATTCCTTCAACCTCATGGCTTGATTTTTGCTCTGACATGCATTGTCAATTGTGGGATCTTATATAGACAGGTGTGTGCCTTTCCAAATCATGTCCAATCAATTGAATTTACCACAGGTGGACTCCAAGTTGTAGACACATCTCAAGGATGATCAATGGAAACAGGATGCACCAGAGTTCAATTTTGAGTCTCATATCTAAGGGTCTGAATATTTGCGTATATAAGGTCATTTCTAAAAACCTGTTTTCGCTTTGTCATTGTGGGGTATTGTGTGTAGATTTGAGGGGAAACAAATCATTTAATCAATTTTAGAAAAAGGCTAACACAATGTGGGAAAAGTCAAGGGGTCTGAATACTTTCTGAATGCACTGTATGTATGCATAGAAAGACACACACACACACACACACACACTTCAACAGCTACAGGACGCACACTCACACCTCATCTACAAGTTATTTTATTGGAATTTATATCACTATTTAAGAAACCGTCATATATCCAAAGCCAATGTAAAAACCTGCTCACTCAAGACAGACAGTTTTAAGGTCTGTCTTTATTTGTGTGTTTTTTTATAACATTTGTTTTGTATACAATGTATGAACGTTGCTTCACACATTTTATTATTACAGGGACAAGCTGTTCTTCCTCTCTGTCATCCAGACTGAGGTTCCTCCGCTGTTTGTCATTGAGTTCCTGCACCGCGTCGCAGAGATGATCCAGGTCTGACACAACTCTAAGCCTGACAGATTGCCAGAATTAGTTCAACCTGACTAGTTCAACCTGGATTAGTTAACTATTTTATAACCAGTAATGTTTAAGTGTGTGTGTGTGTGTGTGTGTGTGTGTGTTCGTTTTTTTTCTGCAGGACTACTTTGGGGAGTGTTCGGAGACAGTAGTCAAGGACCACATGGTGATGGTGTATGAGCTGTTGGAGGAGATGCTTGACAACGGGTTTCCCCTGGCAACCGAATCTAACGTCCTCAAAGAGATGATCAGACCACCCACCATCCTCCGATCTGTTGTCAACACACTGACAGGTCGGAAGTTTACATACACTTAGGTTGGAGTCATTAAAACTCGTTTTTCAACAACTCCACAAATTTCTTGTTAACGAACTATAGTTTTGACAAGTCGGTTAGCAACTTTTTTCAGTGGGCATTGCGTATACTCACTTCTTAATCCCTACTGATATCAAAGTAGTGTAGTGGAGGTATATGACTGATCAATTATGTAGTACAATAGAGAAATAATGCACAAAGTAGACTACACAATTTTTAACATTTTACCTTTATTTAACTAGGCAAGTCAGTTAAGAACAAATTCTTATTTTCAATGACGGCCTACCCTGGCCAAACCCTTCCCTAATCCGGACGACGCTGGACCAATTGTGCGCAACCCTATGGGACTCCTGATCACGGCCGGTTGTGATACAGCCTGGGATCGAACCAGGGTCTGTAGTGACGCCTCTAGTACTGAGATGCAGTGCCTAAGACCGATACGCTGGCCTATTAGCCACATTATGACTGACTTGTGATCATTGACAGACAAAGTACTGTCAGTTCCACTTTAAACTCTAGGTCCCCGTTACTTTGTGTGCTAAATGTGAAATGTTTTTTGCAATGTGAAGTAAGAGTAATAGATTTATCTTGGGAAATGCTTAACGGTTGTGTTTTTGTATTGTTATGATTGGAACCTACTGGCTTTTTATGTCCCAGTGTATGGACTGCTTATCCTTTAACATAATGCAGTGTGTAACTGCTGTCTTTTCCCTCAGCCCTGTGCAGTGGTGTAGTGGTGCCTGGAGAAGTGGGTATAAGCTAATTTTGTCAAAAGGTTCCCAAACGGCCCACCCCGCGAAGGAAATGCACCGGTCTGAAAAATCCTATTTTTCAATTTAAAAAAAATGTTTTCCTATATATTTTTCAGATTTTCACTCAAAATTACGTATTTTTTTAATAGAAATAACTAAAGTTTGATCCAAGTCCACAACAATGCTTAAACCACATCAATCTGATTGTGTGGGCCTGTCAGGACCTGGCTCCCCAGTGGGTGGGTCTTTGTCCACCCAGGAGCATCCATGTCTATGCCCCTGATGCAAATGGCGCATGACGACAATTGCAGCAACACAAATAACGCTTCGGACTAAACTGTTTCAATATCTGGTTTGCATAACCATTGTTGCCTAAGTTAGCAAATGCTAACTTAGGATCTCAGTACTAGAGGCGTCACTACAGACCCTGGTTCGATCCCAGGCTGTATCACAACCGGCCGTGATCAGGAGTCCCATAGGGTTGCGCACAATTGGTCCAGCGTTGTCCGGATTAGGGAAGGGTTTGGCCAGGGTAGGCCGTCATTGTAAATAAGAATTTGTTCTTAACTGACTTGTCGAGTTAAAGGTTAAATCAAATCAAAAATACAATTATTTAGCAAGCTAAAAACCCTGAGTCTATCGTTAGCTAGGTAGGATAATTTCATGTCATGCCATTGGAGGAGTGGGTGACTGACTGACTTTTCTCCTCATATTGTCTTTTGGTGGTTATACACAGCTACAGATGCAGGTTTCATTTCGTCAAGTTCTTGCAGGCTAACCAACTGTTATCCAGTTAGCGTATCTCTTGCATTTGCAAATTCACTCTGGTTATCTACTCCGATTTCAGAGCACTCCATCTGAATGTGGCAGAGCGCAGAACAACTGATACATTTACAAATGCTCAACAACCGCTGAATATGACTGGTGTCAGTAAACGTAGGCAACAAAAAGTAATAGTTAGTCAATGCTTTAGATAACAACATGTAAACAGCCTAACCAGTTCTGCTTCTGCGAGTAAAATGGTCAGAGTGAGGTGTTTTCTCATTTCTGTTTGGAAGTAGCAATCTAGCCAACTTTTGTCAGTTAGCTTGGGTACTTGGTAGTGACAAGCATGCATTGGCAGGCAAGTTTGCAGAAGGACGAGGAGACTACAATTCCCCATTGTTTATCAGTGCAATTTTTACGGCCATCTAGCTGAAAAAGTTATTTGGCAGTAAAAATTGCACTGATAAACCTCAATCAATCTAATTTAATTATAAAGCCTTTCTTACATCAGCTGCTGTCACAAAGTGCTGTACAGAAACCCAGCCTAAACCCCAAACAGCAAGCAATGCAGGTGTAGAAGCATGGTGGCTAGGAAAAACTCCCTAGAAAGGCCAGAACCTAGAAAGAAACCTAGAGAGGAACCAGGCTATGAGGAGTGGCCAGTCCTCTTCTGGCTGTGCCAGGTGGAGATTATAACAGAACATGGCCAATGGTTCACAAAGAAGGGCACCTACCTATTGGGTAAAAACAAAAAGCAGACATTGAGTTTCCCTTTGAGCATGGCTGTTATTAATTATACTTTGGATGGTGTATCAATACACCCAGTCACTACAAAGATACAGGCGCCCTTCCTAACTCAGTTGCCGGAGAAGAAGGAAATCGCTCAGGGATTTCACCATAAGGTCAATGGTGATTTTAAAAGAGTTTAATGGCTGGGATGGGAGATAACTGAGGATGGATTAAAAACATTGTAGTTACTCTACAATATTAACATAAATGACAGAGTGAAATGGATGAAGCCTGTACAGATTACAAATATTCCAAAACATGCATCCTGTTTGCAAAACAGGGCACTTAAGTACATATTGCAAAAAAAGAGGCAAGGAAATGCACTTTTTTATCCTGAATACAAAGTGTGATGTTTGGGGCAAATCCAACACTTCACTGAGTACCACTCTTCATATTTTCAAGCATGGTGGTGGCTTGTCATCGGCAAGGACTAAGGAGTTTTTTTAGGATAAAAAGAAATGGAAAAGAGCTTAGCACAGGCAAAATTATAGAGGAAACTTGGTTTAGTCTGCTTATCAAGGCAACATTGAATGTTCCTGAGTAAACTTAGTTACAGTTTTGACTTAAATCGGCTTCTAAATTTATGGCAAGACTTGAAAATGACTGTTTTGCAATGATCAACATCCAACTTGACAGTGCTTGAATCATTTTTTAAATAATGGGCAAATATCATACAATCCAGCTGTGCAAAAGCTCTTACAGCTATAATCGCTGCTAAACGTGACTCTAACATGTATTGACTCAGGGGGCTGAATACTTATCTAATGAAGAAATATTAGTGTTTTATTTTCCATTAAATTGTTTTAAATATTCTTCCACTTTGACATTAGAGTATTTTGTGTAGGTCGTTGACAAAAAATTACAAATCCATTTTAATCCCACTTTGTAACACAACAAAATGTGGAAAAAGTCAAGGGGTGTGAACTTTCTAAAAGCACTGTAGGTCGAGATAAAGTGACTAGGCAACAGGATAGATAATAAACTGTAGCAGCAGCGTATGTTATGAGTTAGTTTAAAAAGTGTGTGTGTGTGTGTGTGTGTGTTCCAGGGACCAGTAACGTTGGAGACACGTTGCTAACTGGTCAGCTGTCGACCATCCCGTGGAGGCGGGCCGGAGTGAGGTACACCAATAATGAAGCTTACTTTGACGTGGTGGAGGAGATTGACGCTATCCTGGACCAATCAGGTAGGAGCAGTACTGACTTGTCCACCGGCACCATGGTGCAGATATCCCGGAAGTCAGATCCAGAGGTTAAAGGTCAGGCATCAGGAGTTTGTGTGTGTCTGTGTCGTCTGTAAGCTGTGTTATGATTGGTTAACAGGTACAACAGTGTTTGCAGAGATCCAGGGCGTGGTCGAGGCGTGTGTCAAGCTGTCTGGTATGCCCGACCTCACACTCTCCTTCATGGTGGGCCCCCACACACACACTATATCAGGGTTGGGGTCCATTCGAATTGAAGGTAGTCATTTCAGGAAGTGATTTAACTTTTTAATAAAAAAATGGAAATAATAAATAACTTTTGAAAGTTACTTCTTGAATTGATTTCCTTCAATTCAAATTGACCACACACATACACACACGGGTGGCAGGTAGCCTAGCGGTTAAGAGCGCTGGGCCAGTAACCAAAAGGTTGCTGGTTCGAATCACCGAGCCAGGAAAGTGGAAAAATATTGCCGCTCTGCCCTTGAGCAATGCAGTAAACTCCCAACAACAACTGCTCCCCGGGTGCTGTGGACATTGATTAAGGCAGCCTGACACATTTCTGCTGAATGCATTCAGTTGTGCAACTAACTAGGCATTTCCCTTCCCACACACAGAGAGAGAGCCCCAGTGTATTTATTGGTCTATTCATACTGCATTTTATCGTTGCAGAATCCTCGTCTCCTTGACGATGTGAGTTTCCACCCATGTGTTCGCTATAAACTCTGGGAATCTGAGCGCGTCCTCTCCTTCATTCCCCCCGATGGGAACTTCACCCTAATGACCTATCACGTCAATGCACAGAAGTAAGGCTTTAAACTCTGACCCCTAATCCTAACACTACCATGTCTATTATTTTCAGTCTGGTAGCCATCCCAGTTTAATAATAGTATTGGTAATATTCTATTTATTCTGTTATATTCTATGCAGTCTTGTAGCCATCCCAGTGTATGTGAAGCAGAGCATCAGTTTCTTTGAGTGTGGTTCTGATGGCCGTCTGGACGTGACCGTTGGACCGAAGCAGACCATGGGGAAGACGGTCGAAGGGGTGATGGTCACGGTCCACTTGCCCAAAACTATCCTCAGCATCAATCTGACTGCCACACAGGGCAGTTACACATATGACAATGGTACAAAGGTAACTACACACCTACTACCCTGTTACCTTGTAACCTCTAACCCCTGAGCCTAACCACTACACACCTATTTCCAAGTTAGACCAGGTAAACAGCAAATCAGCAGACATTACTATTAACAAACTTCTCCATCTCACAAGTACCCCTGAACCTAACCCCCCTTCTCTCTCTTTCTTTCTCTCTCTCTCTCCCCGCGCTCTCTTCTCTCTAGTTGTTGGTGTGGGACATTGGAAAGTTGAACCCACAGAAGCTTCCTAACTTGCGAGGTAGTCTGAGTCTGCAGGCTGGAGCCCCCAAACCAGAGGAGAACCCCAGTCTGAACATCGACCTGAAGATACAGCAACTTGCAATATCAGGTACCCCTGACCTGTAACTTTTGTCCCTTTCAGCCTCTCCCAATTGTTGGGTTATTCCAAATCGGTTCCTACTACCTATCCCCCTTGTAGATCTGGAGGAATTGGATAAGTAGAAGTCTTATGGTAATTGTTTAGTCTTGCCTCCTTATTGACTGTTGAAATGGGACCATATTGCTTCCCATTGATCCAATTTTCATAGATCTATGAGTGGCTCAGTAATAGGTGCTAGGGGTACATTTGGAATTAAGCTAATCTTTCTCTGTGTCTTGGCAGTAAAGTTTATGGTGTTGGGGCTAGTAACATGCTCTGTAAAAGGTTGTATTGCCATAGTAATACTGCATGCTAAATATCAATGTATACTCAGTTTATTAGGTACACCACCCCGTTCACGAAAATGGTTCACTCCTACAGACAGTGAGCCTTGGCTGTGGCTTGCTATATAAATAAAGCAGTCAGACAGGCATCAAGGCATTCAGTTACTGTTCAATTGGACGTTTAGAATGGGCAAAACGAGTGACCTAAGCGACTTTGAGCGTGGTATGATCGTCGGTGCCAGGCATGGCAGTTATATATAGTATCTCAGAAACGGCCGACCCCTTGGACTTTTCATGCACGACAGTGTCTAGGGTTTACCGAGAATGGTAAGACAAAATAAAAACATCCAGGCAGTGGCAGTCCTGTGGGCGAAAACAGCTCGTTGATGAGAGGTCAAAGGATAAATGCAAGCTAACATGCAAGTCACAAATAAGCTAATAACGGTGTAGTACAAATTCTGAGAACGGCATCTCAGAATGCACAACTCGTCAGTCCTTGTCACAGATGGGCAGATAAGCAGATAACCACACCGGGTTCCACTCCTATCAGCTAAAAACAAGAAGAAGCAGCTGCAGTGGGCACTTGATCACCAACACTGGACAATTGAATAGTGGAAAAACATTGCCTCCTCTGACGAATCCCAGCTCCTGATGAGTCATGCTGATGGCAGTCCGGATTTGGTGTAAGTATCATAAGTCCATGGCCACATCCTGCCTTGTTACAGGCTGGTGGTGTAATGGTGTGGGGAATATTTTCCTGGCACATGTTAGGTCCTCTTGTTACCAATTGCGCAGCACTTCCGTTCCCCGTAAAATTCAGGTTGTTCTGGAGACATAGGGGCATCCTACACTGTACTACACTGAAAAATATATATAAATGCAACATGCAACAATTTCAAAGATTTTATTGTTACAATGGTTCATCTTTTAAAAGTTGCAGTGCAGCTTGCATGGTGCCACAGAATTTTATGGCACGTTTTTTAAGTGTGAACCACTGGTACCATTAATGCTCATTAGTGCTAGTTTTTCCCCGTTGGCGAATTGAACCCCTGTCTCCCGCGTGCCCGCAATCTCTAGTACAGGCCTTATTGAAGGCTACCAAATGCTTCTCAAAGATGCCCTCTGGGGGTCAAACTAGAACTAACTAGCATTGTAAATAAGAATTTGTACCTTAACTGATTCCATATGTGTTATTTCATAGTTGTGATGTCTTCACTTCTACATTGTAGAATAATAGTAAAAAAATAAAGAAAACCCCTGGATTGAGTAGGTTTGTCCAAACTTTTGACTGGTACCTGCTTAATTCATTTGATTTAATATTATGGTGGTTCTATTCCAAGGAAAACGAAAAACCCTCTGGGTTTCCGTTAGGAGGGGGATGGGAAATATTACTGGTCTATTTCTATTTATTTAATATTACTGGTCTATTTAGCTAAAGAATGTAGTGTCCTGCGGGTGCGCAGGATACCGGGGTTCAATTCCCCGACGAGGCGGAAGGAGTAGGCTGTTCTTGTAAATAACAATTTGTTCTTAACTGACTTGCCTAGTTAAATAAATCTTCTATAAGACCTACACCACTTTTAACATCACATTACTCAATACTAGTGAGACTCTTGTCGCCTACAGTATATCTAAAAAATATGATGTGACTCTCCGCCAATAATTACATATAAAGAGGATTGGAGGATATTTCTGTAATTCAGTGATATTTATTCCCGTAGTAATTCGTTATGGATCCATAACTAAATAAGCATCAGCATTTTGAAAGAGTATTTTTATTATTTTATGAATGAAAGCATAAAGATGCCATTTATTAGTTACATTGTTTTAGTTTGAACCTGCAGACTGGCACTAAGAACAGAACAGCGGGAACGTTTCACTAGTGCGCGCCATTATTAGTGCAATGCCCCTTAAAGTGTTGGCAGGGTGGGTGTCCATCCCCTTCCTCCTCCCTTCCCCATGGGCTAGGTCGGTCTTCTGTGCGCGGCTCTGCGGCCCATCCCCTGCCCCTGTGCCTTGAATCTCGCGCGCTTTCAGTGGATACAGCTGGAAAACTGCAATGCAGTCCCATTGTGCGCCACTCGGGAGCTGTGACCAATATATATTGTCCTGCTAATAACGGGGTTAATAATATATATGTGAGAATATCCAACGGGCTTTTATATAATTCTAAATTAATAATAATAGTCACTTTGTTTAAAAATAACAATATTTTGGAGATTTCGTTTTCAAATAACATAAAATGAGCGAGGAAAAAGGACATTCTTGAACATGGAGTGAGTGAGACATTGTTACTAATTTGTAAATCAAGCCAGTTTGTTATTTAGGAAGATTTATTTCTGTTTTTAGAGGGAGAAAAATCAAAAACCTACAGTCATCTCATGGGTCTCTCAGTTGAGCCCACCACAGGTATTGAAGCAGCATCTGTGCAGTGTCTTAGACCATTGCGCCACTCAAGAACTGTACAATGTGACCGGTTGGGAGTGGCATACAGTACTTCAGTAAGAGCAAAATAATCCTAAACAATAAAAGAATAAAAACCTTTGTGTAACAACAGTTTTAGGAAGTAATACTGAAGTTGTGCACAATTATCAGTTTCTATTTAGGTTTGTCGCCCATTCATTGTCAGTTAGAGACACAGTAGGGCCCAAAAGCATAATCAGTTCTCTTAACTCCCCATTGCGCTGGTCTGGAGCAATAAAGTGGTGAAGCAGGGTACCGTACTAAACCACAAATTACCTCTAAGTCCCGCGGCGTAAGCTCACACTGTACAGTTCATATAAGTAAAGTAGGCCCCAATCTATGGATTTCACATGACTGGGACTACAGATATGCATCTGTTGGTCACAGATACCTTTTAAAAAAAGGGGTGTGCATCAGAAAACCAGTCAGTATCAAGTGTGACCACCATTTTCCTCATGCAGCGTGACACGTCTCATTTGCATAGAGTTGATCAGGCTGTTGATTGTTGCCTGTGGAATGTTCACTTCTCTTCAATGGCTGTGCGAAGTTTCTGGATATTGGCGGGAACTGGAACACGCTGTCGTACACGTCGATCCAGAACATCCCAAACATGCTCAATAGGTGACATGCCTGGTGAGTATGCAGGGCATGGAAGAACTAGGACATTTTCAGCTTCCAGGAATTGTGTAAGATCCTTGCTACATGGGGATGTGCATTATCATGCTGAATCAAGGTAATGGCAGCGGATGTTTGGCACGACAATGAGCCTCAGGATCTCGCCATGGTATCTCTTGCATTTTATCGATGCCAATTGGAATGCACATTGTGTTTGTTTTCCGTAGCTTATGCCTGCCCATACCATAACACCACCGCCATCATGGGGCACTCTGTTCACATCTTCACGGTACAGTTGAAACCGGGATTAATTTGTGAAGAGCACACTTTTGCTTCTTGATATGCCACACCTGTCAGGTGGATGGATATTCTTGGCAAAGGAGAAATGCTCACTAACAGGGATTTGTACAAATTTGTGCATAAAATTTGAGAGAAGCTTTTTGTGCATTTGAAAAATTTCTATGATCCGTTATTTCAGCTCATGAAACATGGGACCAACACTTTACATACATTTTTGTTCAGTATAAATGGGTGTACCTAATAAACCTCAGACTCAATGGAGAATATGTGTGTCGATAAATGTTACAGTATAGGCATTTTGATAAATGTGTAAATATATGGTAACTAAAGTTTATGGTAAATCCATGATATAGTTAACCCAAAAACAATCTTTTAGTATTTTGTTTATTTGTCCACTGTTAATACATTCCCCAAAAATAGTGCATGTTAGCGGTCAAAATGTCAAGATAAAGAAAATTCAGTACAGAGCAAAACAAATGGTGATGTGTTTATTGCTAACTGTGTTTTAGGACTGAAGGTGAACAGGCTGGATATGTTTGGTGAGAAGTACAAGCCTTTTAAAGGGGTTAAATACATCACCAAGGCTGGGAAGTTCCAGGTGCGGACTTGAAGAGTGAAACCTAAAGGTCATAGGACAACTAGCCAACGTGCCTAATGCTCTGGGTCAAAGGTCAACTCTTAGACACGCTGGCTGTCAACTATTATGCTCTCTATTTGTAGTTCAGAGCCATGATCGGTCCATTATGACAAATGTCTGAAACTTGTAAAAAGGTTCACGTCACAGCAGACTGTTGTGGCTCTGCAACAGCAAACTGAATTGAGCTTTTTACATGCCCAGTGTCAACCCTTCTACCTTATGCCTTTTTATACCCCTATACTCCTTCTATATTAGGGACAGAGCCTGTATTAAATAACTTTGTTTATTTAAATGTTTATTATTTGGATGGAATGAAGTTGTTGGTCTGCGAAGGGAATTGTTTTGGACAATCAACCTATTATTTCTCCTGTATCTGGAATTAAATAACCTCTATGGAATCTCACTGTGTTCCGGCACAGCCCACCTCTCGCTCTCTCTCTCTTGCTCACTCATCTCCCCTCTTTCTTTCTATCTTCTATTTCTCTGCTTTAGCAGGTAAAGATATAATATCTAGTTTTATATAAAGCATATTTTTTGACCATTTTTATGACTAATAACCCTCTAATGCTGAGTAACTGCAACCAAGAGTGTAATCTCATTTGGTCATACATGGTGTTAATTAATATACAGGCTAACAATTACTGCAAGTATTAATAAATATACATAAAGTCACTACTGCATTTTATTTGCCGTTCTCACCAGGGCCTTTTGGTTGTCCTAATGTTATTTTGCCTACAACCTTCCCACAACCTTCTGGGAATGGTGCAGGGTAGTTGCTTGGCTTTGGAACATTGTCAGCACAGTTAAAGAACTTGACAAAAAAGCATTATTTTCTTTGTATTTCATTACTTTAACACAACGTTTCCTAAAAGTTCAAACATGGTTACATTTCATTTCAATTTTGGTAATGTTCTAGGAACATTCTCCAACTTGTTTGACATTGGGAATGTTCTCAAAGTTCAGAGAACATTAAGAATCAATGTTCTTCTGTGGAAATTTCAGTACTTCAGCATAATGTTTTCTGCAGGTTTCCTCATGGTTCTATTTAAAGTCATGTTCTCAGAACATTAAGAAAACTTGCCATAAAAACTAAAAGTAAATATTTTGTAACGTTCTAATAATGTTATTTAAAAACATTAATTCTCATCGTCAACAAAACTCTCTATCCTCTATCTTGTTAAGTGTGTTCAGGTGTGTTGGCCTGAACTTGTTTTCTTTGAAATGGGTTCTGTTTGAATAGACTAAAATGAACAGCTTTGTATGAGTTAAAAACCATGGCATGCTAGCTCCTTCCTGGTGGTGCAGTGGACGAAATGCACGGATGAAGTCAAGAAGATCATAGGTTAGAATGTCACTGACGGGACGGCATGCCACAATAAAACATTTATGTTTGCATGATTTAATGCTTAAATTAGTTTCCATGAGCCGGGTGCTTGGATTTCAGAACAGTCAGAACAGTTATCCCAAATGTAAGCTAGCAGTGTAATTAAAAGTCTTAGTGAAAGTTTGGGGTCACATCATTTTAGAATGTTCTCAAACTTATTTTATTACCAAATTATTTTATTATTCAAATAATGTTTTTAAAACCTCCCTGCAAACTAAAATGTACATTCACAGAACAGGCAAAATGTTCACTTGGACCAATTGGATACCAAATGCTTACGTTCCCACGTAAGTTCCAAGGAATGAAATGTGCTATCTGGAATTTGTCATGCCTGATACACAATAGACATTTTCCCATAGAGAGTTAGAGTAATGTGGTTAATGTGGATGCTACCATGATTATGCATAATAATGAATTAATCGTGAATACTGATGAGTGAGAAAGTTAGAGGCACAATGATCATCATGGCATTTTTCAGGATTAATTTAGAAGTGTTCAGAAACATCTTATCTACACTGAACAAAAAATATAAAGATAAGCACAACATCTCCTTTGCATAGAGTTGATCAGGCTGTTGACCCACTCCTCTTCAATGGCTGTACGAAGTTGCTGGATAATTGGCGGGAACTGGAACACGCTGTTGTTCACATCGATCCAGAGCATCCCAAACATCTGAATGGGTGATATGTCTGTAGAGGATGCAAGTCATGGAAGAACTGGGACATTTTCATCTTCCAGGAATTGTGTACAGATCCTTGCTACATGGGGCCGTGCATTATCATGCTGAATCAAGGTGATGGCAGCGGATGTTTAGCACGAAAATGAGCCTCAGGATTGCGTCTCGGTATTTGTATTTATTTATTATGGATCCACATTAGCTGCTGCCAAAGCAGCAGCTTCTCTTCCTGGGGTCCAGCAAAATTTAAGGCAGTTTATACAATTTTTTTTTAAAAATATTACAATACATTCACAGATTTCACAATACACTGTGTGCCCTCAGGCCCCTACTCCACCACTACCACATATCTACAATACTAAATCCATCTGAATGTATAGTATCGTGTGTCTGTGCCAATGTTTGTGATGGAATCTCTGTGCGTTCAAATTGCTATTGATAAAATGCAAGCTTACGCCTGCCCATACCATAACCTCACCGCCACCAAGGGACACTCTGTTCACAACTTCGACATCAGCAAACCGCTGACCCACATGAAGTTATCTGCCCGGTACAGTTGAAGCCGGGATTAATCAGTGAAGAGCACACTTTTCTAGCAATCAATCAGGTCAAGACCCTGGTGAGGACAACGAGCACACAGATTAGTTTACCTGAGACAGTTACTGACCGTTTGCAGACATTCTTCGGTTGTGAAAACCCACAGTTTCATCAGCTGTCTGGCTTTCTGGTCTCAGACAATCCCGCAAGTGAAGAAGCTGGATGTGGAGGTCGTGGACTGGCGTGGTAACACGTGGTCTGCAGCTGTGAGGCCGGTTGGACGTACTGCCAAATTCTCTAAAACAATGTTGGAGGTGGCTTATGGTAGAGAAATGTATATTAAATTATCTGGCAAAAGCTCTGTTGGACATTCCTGCACTCAGAATGTATATTGCACTCTCCCTTAACTTGAGACATCTTTGGCATTGCATTGTGACAAAATGCACATTTTAGAGTGGCATTTTATTGTCCCCAGCACAAGGTCCACCTGTGTAATGATCATGTTTAATCACGAACAAGGTTGTAAACAAATTTGTGCACAACATTTGAGAGAAATATGCGCTTTATGCGTATGGAACATTTCTGGGATCTTTTGTTTCAGCTCATGAAATATGGGACCAACACATGTTGCGTTTTATATTTTTCTTTAGTGTACTCACTTAGAAAGAAAATTACTCCAGTCAGTTCATATTGGGCAAAACACAACCTGAAGCAAATGCATACAAATAAAATTGTATTGGTCACATACACGTGTTTAGCAGATGTTATTTTAGGTGTAGCGAAATGCTTGTTTCTAGCTCTGACAGTGCAGTAATAGCTAAAAATGTCACAACATATACCCAATACACACAAATCTAAGTAAAGGAATAGAATTAAGAATATATAAATATATGGACGAGCAATGTCAGAGTGGCATAGACTAAGATACAGTAGAATAGAATACAGTATATACATATGAGATGAGTAATGCAAAATATGTAAACATTATTGAAGTGACTAGTGTTCCATTTATTAAAGTGTCCAGGGATTTCAAGTCTATGTACACTACTGTTCAAAAGCTTGGGATCACTTAGAAATGTCCTTGTTTTTGAAGAGCCACAGATGATGCACTCTCTATTGCACTCCACATTGTCCTTTCCCACCTGGACAAAATGAACACCTATGTGAGAATGCTATTCATTGACTACAGCTCAGTGTTCACCATAGTGCCCTCAAAGCTCATCACTAAGCTAAGGACCCTCGGACTAAACTGGATCCTGGACTTCCTGACAGGCCGCCCCCAGGTGGTAAGGGTAACAACACACACGCCACACTGATCCTCAACACAGGGGCCCCTTAGGGGTGCGTGCTCAAGCCCCTCCTGTACTACCTGTTCACTCATGACTGCATAGCCAGGCACGACTCCAACAGCATCATTAAGTTTGCCGATGACACAACAGTAGGCCTGATCACCGACGAGACAGCCTTAAGGGAGGTCAAAGACCTGGCCATGATCAAGACAAAGGAAATGATTGTGGACTACAGGAAAAGGAGGACCGAGCATGCCTCCATTCTCATTGACCGGGCTGTAGTGGAGCAGGTTGAGAGCTTCAAGTTCCTTGGTGTCCACATCACCAACAAACTCATGGTCCAAACACACCAGACAGTCAAGAAGAGGGCACGACAAAGCCTATTCCCCCTCAGGAGACCCAAAAGATTTGGCATGGGTCCTCAGACCCTCAAAGTTCTACAGCTGCACCATCGAGAGCATTTTGATTGGTTGTATCACTGCCTGGTATGGCAATTGCTTGGCGTCCGACCTATAGAGGGTAGTTCGTACGGCCCAGTACATCACTGGGGCCAAGCTTCCTGTCAAGCAGGACCTCTATACCAGGCGGTGTCAGAGAAAGGCCATAAAAATTGTCAAAGACTTCAGCCACCCTAGTCATAGACTGTTCTCTCTGCTTCTGCACGGCAAGTGGTACCGGAGCTAGTCTAGGTCCAAAAGGCTTCTTAACAGCTTCTACCCCCAAACTATAAGTCTCCTGAACAGCTAATCAAATGTCTACCCAGACTATTTGCATTGACCCCCCCACCCCCGTACGTTGCTGCTACTCTGTTTATTATCTATGCATAGTCACTTTTTTTTACCTACATGTACAAGAATTTCAATAAGGTGTTGTTGTATTCGGCGCATGTGACAAATAAAATGTGATTTGATTTATAAGGAAGTCAGTCAATTGAAGTAAATGCATTAGTCCCTAATCTATGGATTTCACGACTGGGACTACACATATGTATCTCTTGGTCACAGATACCTTTAAAAAATTGTTGGATCAGAAAACCAGTCCGTATCTGTTGTGATCCCCATTTGTCTCATGCAGCGTGACAAATCTCCTTAGCATAGAGTTGATCAGACTGTTAATTGTGGCCTGTGGAATGTTTTCCCACTCCTCTTCAATGGCTGTGCGAAGTTGCTGGATATTGGCGGGACTGGCACACACTGTCTTACACGTCAAGCCAGAGCATCTCAAACATGCTCAATGGGTGACATGTCTAGTGAGTGTGCAGGCCATGGAAGAACTGGGACTGGGATTTTCAGCTTCCAAGAATTGTGTACAGATCCTTGCTACATGGGGCATTGCATTATTATGCTGAAACGAGGTGATTGCGGTGGATGAATGGCACATTTTAGTGTCCTTTTATTGTCCCCCAGCACAAGGTGCACCTGTGTAATGATCATGCTGTTTAATCAGTTTCTTGATACGCCACACCTGTCAGGTGGATGGATTATCCTGGCTAAGGTGAAATGCTCACTAACAGGGAAATAAACTAATTTGTGCACACAATTTGAGAGAAATAAGCTTTTTGTGTGTATGGAAAATTTCACTACATGTTGCATTTATATTTTTTTCAGTACACTTAACTTTTTACTACTTTAATACATAATTTAATTTGTTCCAATACTTTTGGTCCCCTAAAATTAGGGGACAATGTACAGAAGTGCTGTATTTTGTAAGCGGTTTATCTGATATGGATGAAAATACCCTTAAATTAAATGGTCTGCACCTTAACCTCCTTAGTCATTGTATCATTTCAAATCCAAAGTACTGGAGTACTTGATCTCACTCTAATTCCATTTTGACATTATGCAGTATTGTGTCTAGGCCAGTGACAAAATGTATTTTAGCAATTTTAAATTCAGGCTGTAACAACAATAAGGAAAAAGTCAAGGGATGTGAATACTTTCTGGAGGCACTGTCGATGTAATATATAAATAAAAGACAAAATATATTTTAATGTTGTTTTCTTTATTATTCCAAGGCACAATACAATGTATGTGTTGGCAGGCTGTCTGACAGTGTTTTATACGTACATTCACAGAATACACACCCTAACCCTTTGCACACAACACACCTATACATGGACAGGGGGCTCAGTGACTACATGCTCAATATGTAACCATAATAACATAAATAAAGCTTGTTAACAAGTGGGGTATTCCAGATATCAGGACTATCAAGTTAGCCACCAAACTTTAATAAACAGTCACATTTCTCAAAAACATTAAGTTATTTCAAGCAATTTTGGAAAGTTAGCTAGCTAAAAATAAAATTCTACATTTTTAGAACTGCCACCTGTACTGTACCAGCATAAACCACAGTATTGACAGCCTTAAACCCAGCTTGTAGGCTGCTTTACCCTAAGCAGTACTGTGGTGCTTTACCGGCCTTAACCATTACAGCTTAATACCAATACTTGCATGCGCACACACATAAACATATATCACAGACAAACACATTCACACTGATAGAGCAGGTGGACGGGATGTGTAACTGTAAAGATTGGCTTTAGTGTTCACTCATGAAAAAGTACCAAACTAACAGTTCAACTGTTACATGGAACATACAGAAAATAATAATCTAATCAGTGTCACAATCACACTGCAAAACAATCTTATTTAATTGTCTTTTTGAACTCCAGAAAACAAGGTTCTAATAAACTTGAGTACATTCAGTGTTTTTTAACTTGATCTTTACATCTGCATTAATTGTGCTTTTAAGGTTGTCAGAAAGTCCTATCATATACTACATGACCAAAAGTATATGACACCTGCTCATCAAACATCTCATTCCAAAATCATGGGCATTAAAATGGAGTTGGTCCCTCCTTTGATGCTATAACACCCACCACTCTTCTGGGAAGGCTTTCCTCTAGATGTTGGAACATTGCTGCAGGGACTTGCTTCCATTCAGCCACAAGAGCATGCATGAGTGAGGTCGGGCACTGATGTTGGGTGATTAGGCCTGGCTCGCAGTTGGCGTTCCAATTCATGCCAAAGGTGTCCGATGGGGTCAAGTTCTTCCACACCGATCTCGACAAACCATTTCTGTATAGACCTTGCTTTGTGCATGGGAGCATTGTCATGCTGAAACAGGAAAGGGCCTTCTATAAACTTTTGCCACAAAGTTGGAAGCACAGAATCGTCTAGAATGTCATTGAATACTGTAGCGTTAAGACTTCCCTTCACTGGAATTAAGGGGCCTAGCCCGAACTTTGAAAAACTTCCCCATACCATGATTCCTCCTCCACCAATCTTTACAGTTGATACTATGCATTGGGGCATGTAGCTCTTTCTTGGGAAACAGCAAACCCAGATTCGGCCATCAAGACTGCCAGATGGTGAAGCGAGATTCATCACTCCAGAGAACGCGTTTCCACTGCTCCAGAGTCCAATGACGGAAAGCTTTACACCACTCCAGCCGACACTTGGCATTGCACATGGTGATCTTAGGCTTGTGCTGCTCGGCCATGGAAACCCATTTCATGAAGCTCCCGACGAACAGTTCTTGTGCTGACGATGCTTCCAGAGGAAGTTTAGAACTCGGTAGTGAGTGTTGCAACCGAGGACACACAATTTTTACGCGCCTCTGCACTCTGTGTTACCGTTCTGTGAGCTTGTGTGGCCTACCATTGAACCTTTGTTGCTCCTATACGTTTCCACTTCACAATAGCAGCACTTACTGTTGACCGTGGCAGCTCTAGCAGGGCAAAAATTTGATGAACTGACTTGTTGGAAAGGTGGCATCCTATGACGGTGCCACGTTGAAAATCACTGATCTCTTCAGTAAGGCCATTCTACTGCCATTGTTTGTCTCTGGAGATTGCATGATTGTGTGCTCGATTTTATACACCTGCCAGCAACGGGTGTGGCTGAAATAACCAAACCCACTAATTTGAAGGGGTGTCCACATACTTTTGTATAAACACTATTGTTCAAAAGTTTGGAGTCACTTAGAAATGTCCTCGTTTTTGAAAGAAAAGCACATTTTTTGTCCATTTAAAAATAACATCAAATGGATCAGAAATACAGTTTAGACACGTTGTAAACGACTATTGTAGCTGGAAACGGCAGATTTTTTTGTGGAATATCTACATAGGCGTTCAGCGTCCATTATCAGCAACCATCACTCCCGTGTTCCAATGGCACATTGTGTTAGCTAAAAGGCTAATTGATCATTAGAAAACCCTTTTGCAATTATGTTAGCACAGCTGAAAACTGTTGTGCTGATTAAGAAAGCAATAAAACTGGCCTTAAGTCTGGCCTTAAGCAATAAGACTGACGAGTTTCAGAAGAAAGTTTTGAGACTGTAATCAAACTCACACATGCTGATACTCCAGATACTCAACTAGTCTAATGAAGGCCAGTTTCCTTGCTTCTTTAAATCAGCACAACCGTTTTCAGCTGTGCTTACATAATTGCAAAAGGGTTTTCTAATAATCAATTAGCATTTTTAAAATGATAAACTTGGATTAGCTAACAATGTGCCATTGGAACACAGGAGTGATGGTTTCTGATAATGGGCCTCTGTACGCCTATGTAGATATTCCATTTAAAAAATCTGCCGTTTTTTAGCTACAATAGTCATTTAAAACATTAACAATGTCTACATTGTATTTCTGATCAATTTCAATGTTATTTTAATTGCCAAAATTTCTAAGTGACTCCAAACTTTCCAACGGTAGTGTATAGTGTATGTTCATATACAGTGGTGTAAAACAAAGTCTTTGGTGATGTTTGTGACATGTCAAATAAAATTCAGTAAAAACACAGGAAGCATCTCTTGAGCACCAACCAACACGCCAGCCTGACAGCTTCCAGAAGTTAATAAATAGCATATTACTCACTTCATATCATATTAACATCATACAAACAAAGCTGTCACTGTATGTCACATGCTATTCCCTATGTAGTGCTCTACTTTTGATCAGGACCCATAGGGCTGTATTCAAAAGTAGTGCGATATATAGGGAATAGGGTGGCATTTAGTACCCATTCATTGTGTACCAGTGGTTGAAGTGGGCCGGTGACATTCATTTAGAATGGGACAGGTAAAAGTCACCATGTTTAGAAAATATAAAAACTCTTCATGCTAAAAAAACTCTTGAAACCCAACATACAAAAAATATATATTGAAGCTGTTGTCCTACATAATAACATGGTAACGGATAAATTGAACTTTGGAGCTAACAACTCAAACTTATTTCAACAGGGATGTCGTTAAGTGTACTCTACTAACTACACATACAGAGTATGCCATAAAACTACACCTGTTTGTTTGTATGTGTGTGTTACTGGTACCAGGGGGTCTTGCGGACCCAGCGCAGGGTGAAGCCTGCATCGGTGCGGATCTTGATTGAAGCAGCCTCGGCCTCTCTCACGGTCTCCTTGACTGACAGCATCAGGTTCTGGGCATTATGGACCAGCATCTCTGTAGCCTGGATATTGGAGGGAGAGAGTGAGAGAGAGAGGTGTTAAACACTGTGGCCATTGGGGGAGCAAGGGAGTTGAAACAGGTTTGAAAATATATAGAGTGCCTTCAAGAAAGTATTCAGACCCTTGACTTTTTCCACATTTTGTTAGGTTACAGCCTTATTCTAATATCGATTAAATTGTTTTTATCCTCTACACACAATACCCCATAATTACATAGCAAAAATAGGTTTTTAGACATTTTTGCTCATTTATATATAGATATATATATATATATATATATATATATTATATATATATATTATATCACAGTTATATAAGTATTCAGACCCTTTACTCAATACTTTGTTGAAGCAGCAAATACAGCCTCGAGTCTTGGGTATGTATTTGGGGAGATCTCTGCAGATGTTCAATCGGTGTTCAAGTCCGGGCTCTGGCTGGGCCACTCAAGGACATTCAGGGACTTGTCCCGAAGCCAGTCCTACATTGTCTCGTTGTCCTGTTGGAAGGTGAACTTTCCTCCCCAGTCTGACATCATGAACTCTCTGGAGCAGGTTTTCATCAAGGATCTCTCAGTACATTGCTCTGTTCATATTTCCTTCGATCCTGACTAGTCTCCCAGTCCCTGCTGCTGAAAAACATCCCCACAGCATGATGCTGCCACCACCATGCTTCACCGTAGGGATGGTGCCAGGTTTCCTCCAGACATAATGCTTGGCATTCAGGCCAAAGAGTTGAATCTTGGTTACATCAGACCAGATAATCTTGTTTCTCATGGTCTGAGAGTCTTTAGGTTCCATTTGGCAAACTCCAAGCGGGCTGTCATTTGCCTTTTACTGAGGAGTGGCTTCCGGCCTGATTGGTGGAGTGCTCCAGAGATAGTTGTCCTTCTGGAAGGTTCTCCCATCTCCACAGAGGAACTCTAGAGCTCTGTCAGAGTGACCATCGGGTTCTTGGTCACTTCCCTGACTAAGGTCCTTCTCCCCCGATTGCTCAGTTTGGCCGGGTGGCCAGCTCTAGGAAGAGTCTTTGTGGTTCCAAACTTCTTCCATTTAAGAATGATGGAGGGCATTGTGTTTTTGGGGACCTTCGAGGCTGCATACATTTGTTGGTACTCTTCCCCAGATCTGTGCCTCGACACAATCCTGTCTTGGAGCTCTACGGACAATTCCTTCATGGCTTGGTTTTTGCTCTGACATATACTGTCAACTGTGGAACCTTATATAGACAGAGTGTGTGCCTTTCCAAATCATATCCAATAAATTGAATATTCCACAGGTGGACTTCAATTAAGTTGTAGAAACATCAAAGGATGATCAATGGAAACAGGATGCACCTGAGCTCAATTTCAAGTTTCATAGCAAGCTGTCTGAATACTTATGTAAATAAGGTATCTGTTTTTTTACTTTTAATTTAAAAAAAAATTAAATTGAAAAACCTGTTTTCGTTTTGTCAGTATGAGGTATTGTGTGTAGATTTGCTGAGGATTTTTTTTCTTAATTTTCTCTCTCACTTGTTCAGACTCCTCCTCGCTGATGTTGGTTCGTCCCAGCATGGTGGCTTTGACTGTTGACAGGATCTTCAGCTGAGTACTGATGGTGGGGATACGCTCACACACCTGGATACAAACAGCATGTTACAGTACACCCCCTGAGTGAGTGTGCGTGCAGGTGCGTGTTTGTATGTGCGTGCTTGAGTACCTGCAGCAGGTTGGTTCTGATGCGTCGGTCAGTACACTGCTTGGCCACCTCTTTGGCCAACCTGGTGACCTCATCCGAGGCTTTGGCAATGTCTTTAGCACACTGGATCATAGCTCGCTTATTACCGCTGCCGCCACGTACCAACCGGGACATCTCAGCCATCAGCAACGCCATCCTCTTGGCTGCCGCAATGATGTCATTTCCCTGTGGAGGAAGGGGAAAGGGTGAAGGGTGTGATGGGGAGATTGGGGGAGGGACAATGGGAAAGAGGGAGTTAGTATTGTGGATGGGTGGGGTACTCCTGAATGCATCTGACGTGTTTCACGTTCCACATCTCCATGCCTCTGTGTTAGTCTTTCATACATGTATGTTCTCAGACATTGATCTTCAATGGTTGACGATCATGTGTAATGAAAATGTGTAGTCCAAAAGTTAGTTTTCTTGAGCTTGATTTAGAATGTTTTACAACACTCAGACATGCACGTTCACACACACTCACATACATCGCTGATAGCTTATACCATGTGATGATGGTCAGGTGGAGGTTAATATTTATCATCAGGCAAAGCAGGAAGTGTCATCCTACCAACAGCAGGCAGCTAGGAACACTACATCACCCAGAAAGTATTGAGAAACTGTCATCCTTGGCCTCACAGGTTGGACAAAGGTAGAGTCAGAGCGTCTGGCTCCTCCTCTAAACCACTTAGTTACCCAAGGGAGGGACTTGAGAAGCCAGTATCAGTTTATCCAGCAGGTGCAACAAAGGTGCCATTCCAACAACAATCCTCACAGGCAACCTTAACCCCAACAACGCAATGTAAACACAACTGTGTGTCAACTAAGTGTCCAGGAGTAATGCAGCAGCCATAGCTGATTGGATGTCCCCATGGTTACAGCAGGATGCAGAGCCGAGAGTTTCCATAGTAGCAGTGCAGATGGGATGCAGTCAGGACGTAGTCTACACCTTTCTGAAAACGCAATCCTAGTAAATTACAAGTTCCCATAGTAACAGTAAATTACTTGTTCCCATAGTAACAGTAAGTTACTTTTTCAACAGCAGGATGCAGAGGGGATGCAGTGGCCAGTACCTTGCTGGACCACTTGCGCGCCTCCTGATGAAGCGATTGTGCGGCAGCTAGGATGGGTTGATTTACTGCATTGCCGTTAGACGGCATCATTAACAGCTCTGGCTCATAGTCATCCTCACCGTCAGTAAACTCGTCTTCATCATCTACCTCTACACCCTCCTCTTCCTCAGGCTGGGGGTGGGTGAGGAGAGGAGGGGAGTGGAGTGGAGTAGGAGGGATAGGGGTGAGGAGAGAGGCGGAGGGACGAGGAGAGTGATAAGATGGGAGGCAGCATGTAGAAAGTAGAGCATTAGTATGACAGGCACTGAATGGAGAGAAGGACAAGAGGAAGTCTACAGTCGGGAGGAAGAGGAATGAGAGAATGGAGGGGAAAAAGCGATACTACCACTGGGGGAGAACGGAAAGAAGAGAGGAGAAGAGGCAGACAGTTCTATCAGGGAGGAGAGAGGAGGGGAAGGAGGAGTTGGGCTAGGCACGTAGCAATGAGGAGAGCTGTGGTAGGGGGAGAGGGAGTCAGCCTGGGCTACAGTGTTCATTTAGATACAGGTACAAAATTATTCTATAATTGTTTCAATGTTGTGTAGCAGACAGAAACCAAACCCATATTGACTCTGACAGAGAGAGAATTGTGTTTTTGTCCATACACTGTAAGACTGTTCTGTTCTAGTCCTCTTGTTTAGGGTTAAACAATTCCCGTAACTTTCCCAAAATTCCCAGGTTTTCCGGAAATCCTGGTTGGAAGATTCCCGGAATCAGAAAGGAATAAGCAAGAAATACGGAATCCTACAATTTCTGGAAAATCTGAGAATTTTTGGAATTTTTAGTAAAGTTAAGGGAATTTTGCAACAGACACCTTTCTCAGATGACAGTTTCCAGTTTTCGTCTGAAATTGGAATCAGCTTCCAGATCTTCATATTTCAGCAACACAGTTGTGTTGGAGAAATCCCTTTATTGCACAACTCAGAGTAGAGACACACAGGACATCAGAGAACCGCATCTGTCATACCCAACCACTCCACATGTCTCCTATATCATAACCATAACCCCTCCATAACTCTCCTATTTGTCATAACCAATCCTTCCTCTGTAGATATTAATACAGTAGCTGAAGTAAAACTCTGCACTAAACCCAATAGATTACATTACCACTGGAACTAAGCCTGCATTACCACAGTAATACCACTGGTAGGGCCTACTATAGCACAGCTAAACCGTATACAGTAGGTCTACTCCTGTCTGAGAAATGCATGAACACCTGCACTAACACACATACACACTAGCACATCCTTACAGCTGCACTAAAGCTAATGGCTAGCACCCTAACACCAGAGCAGTGTATGTATAGTGTGTGTGTGTTTTTGCTGACCTTGCTGGACCACTTGCGTGCCTCATCGTGTAGTTGCCTAGCAGCCACCATCATGGGCTCACTGAGCAGCTCTCCTGCCTTCTGCTCTGGAAAGTCTTCATCTTTGTCTCTCTCTTTCTCCTCTGGAGGTGGGGGGCGGGGTGGGGGCACCTCTCCCTCTGGTAGGGGGGGCTTAGGCGGGGCCTGCTCCTGATCACTCACCTGGAGGGGACAGACAAACAGACGGACGGACAGAAAGACGGTTGGACGGACGGAGAGATGTAGGCCACCTCTAAGCCCCAGATAGCATTGTTTTTCTTGTTTTAATTAACAATGCCTGACGCTGAAACAGTTCAAGAGTTTGTGTAACACTGCGTGTGTGTGTGTTTGTACTCACGTGTAGCTTGTCTAGGTCTGGGGGTGGAGGGGGGAAGTCTGGTTCCGGGAGGCTGAAGGCTTCTCTGACCTTCCCAACAGCAGCCAGAATTCTGAGGCAAGAATCTAAAAAGGCCTTCTGAAGGGCTGAGTGGGAGAGTATGGGCATGAATTACAGTCAAATTCTGTACATACAAGTGGCAGAAACAAGGCATATATGTGTGCGTGCGTGTAAGTACCTGGATACTGTATATTTCCTGCCACAGCCTTAGCGTCTATAACCATAGGTGATATAGTGTGGCTAAGTATATCTGATGCACGTTTCACTGCTTCTCTGAACCATGGGTCCTCTGAGTTCTCCACCTCTCTCTTCGCTACCAGAAGTACGCGATTGGCTCGCCGAGCTATGCTGGTCGCCCCGGCAACTAGCATCTGTGGCTGTACATTCGCTATGGCGACACGACACTTATCGATGTCCTTCTTTATCGCCTCCTCAGACGCATCCAGCAGAGACTTGGTGTCTATGGCTTCATCCACCAGACCTGCACACACACGCATGCAAGCACACAGACACACAAAGAGACATGAGGAAGAGTGAAACATACAGTATACAGCCTTCAGAAATCTTTGGGTGTGTGTCCACGAGTGTGTGTGTATGTGTGTGTGGTTGCGGTTGCATATGCATGCGAGTGTGTGTGTGTGTTACCAGTGAGTTTCTCTACATTGTCGATCCACTGGTTCTTCATGGTGTCAAAGTGTTCGTAGGCCGCCTGGTTACCTGGATTCTTCAACAGGATACGAGCTGCGGAGGTCACCTGAACACACACTCATAATCAACATCATTGTTGTGTCTATCTAAAGACTAAGTCCGTGGACACACACATGTACCTGTGGAGTGAGTTCTCTGGTGTGTTTAACGGTAGCCTGTATTCCCTCAACTGTGTTTTTATTAGCTGATCCCACGGCCGCCGCCTTCTCCGCTGTTGCGCCCAGGCGACCCGCATGGGCCTCAAAGTTACCAGCACGCTCATCAAACACCTGCAACACACACAAATTAGCCTCTACAAACACTGACCGTATGCAACACAACGTTGTAGAAAGGAAATATACATATATAGACATACACACAGACAGTACCTCCTCTCTGTGTGGGGCCTCTGGGGGGGCAGTCGCAGACACAGCCAGTAGTTTAATGGGGGTGGTGGTGTCACTGAACACATCGGATACTTCCTGGGTCATGACTTCCTGCATACGACCCTTCAAGTCCTGACAGCATGGATATTTATATCAGTACATGTTTTTACATTATGTCTAATGTACAGTCGTGGCCAAAAGTTTTGAGAATGACACAAATATACATTTTCACAAAGTTTGCTGCTTTAGTGTCTTTAGATATTTTTGTCCGATGTTACTACGGAATACTGAAGTATAATTACAAGCATTTCATAAGTGTCAAAGGCTTTAATAGAGTCAATATTTGCAGTGTTGACCCTTATTTTTTAAGACCTCTGCAATCTGCCCTGGCATGCTGTCAATTAACTTCTGGGCCACATCCTGACTGATGGCAGCCCATTCTTGCATAATCAATGCTTGGAGTTCGTCAGAATTTGTGGGTTTTTGTTTGTCCACCCGTCTCTTGACGATTGACCACAAGTTCTCAATGGGATTAAGATCTGGGGAGTTTCCTGGCCATGGACCCAAAATATCAATGTTTTATTCCCTGAGCAACTTGGTTATCAATTTTGCCTTATGGCAAGGTGCTCCATCATGCTGGAAAAGGCATTGTTTGTCACCAAACTGTTCCTGGATGGTTGGGAGAAGTTGCTCTCGGAGGATGTGTTGGTACCATTCTTTATTCATGGCTGTGTTCTTATGCAAAATTGTGTGAGCCCTCTCCTTTGGCTGAGAAGCAACCCCACACATGAATGTCTCAGGATGCTTTAATGTTGGCATTAAGTGTCTTTACGTGCCAACATTAAGTGTCTTACGTACTGACCACACCGCTCAAGTGCATGTTGATTTTGTCCACCCACACCAGACGCAATCAGTCCACGCAGGATGAAATATCAAAACAACTGGTCGAAAAGCATTAAACATTTATGGCAATTTAGCTAGCTAGCTTTTGTTGTTGCTGTTGTTCGCTATTTTGTCCTGGGATAGAACATTATGTTTTTTATTTTACCTGAAATGCACAAGGTCTTCTACTCTGACAATTAAGCCACAGATAAAAGTGTGAACCGAGTTTGTAATCTCTCCATCAGGCTTCTTCTTCTTTGGACTTTATATGGTGGTTGGCATGCAACTGTAAGGTGCATTACCACCAACAACTGGACTGGAGTGTGGACCTCAATTCATCGTTCAATCACCCACGTGGGTATATGCTGGAGATTGGAGAGGCGGGACTTGCAGCGTGTCAAGTGTCACAAATAGAACCAAGTTCTATTTTAGTTGATGCGCAATGATTGAATAACATGTATGTGTACATTTATTTTGCAACGCACATGATGCGGGTGGTGTCGTTAGCACATAGGGCTTTGGGCTGCAACAACTTCAATGTGCCTTGGAATAGATTCTGCAAGGACCTCTACTGGAGGAATGCAACACCATTCTTTCACAAGAAATTACATAATTTGGTGTTTTATTGATTGTGGTGGCAAAAGCTGTCTCAAGTGTCGCTCCAGAATCTCCCAGAAGTGTTCAATTGGGTTGGGATCTGTTGACTGAGACACACACCAACACTTTAAACACCATATGCTCCTTTGAGACTCCTCTTTCAAAGTCACTGAAATATCTTATTCTAGCCATGGTAGCCAAAATAATGGGCAACTGAGAATTTTTATACATGACCCTAAGCATGATGGGATGTTAATTGCTTAATTAACTCAGGAACCACACCTGTGTGGAAGCACCTGCTTTCAATATACTTTGTATCCCTCATTTACTCAAATGTTTCCTTTATTTTGGAAGTTACCTGTATCTTTGCCCATCACTGCGTGTGTGTTACCTTCAGACTTTCCTGTAGTTGTGAAGCAGTAGCTTTAGCCTGCGGGGCTTCGGCCTCTCCCCTCCCCGCTATGTCTGCCAGTGATGTCATCAGCGCCTCGTTGCGATCGCAGCAGACAATCATGTCCTGCCGGTACGGCCCCCCAAGCCCTCCAGCCAACCGGCGGCCCTCCGATAACAAGCCCCGGATTGCTGCCTGACCTTGAGGGTAGAGTAATGCATGTGTAACACACTGGATTTGATATACTTTGTTGCAAAACATTTCCCATTTCAAAACGTTTTGCTACGGTGTGCACTAATGCGACTCAGAGTTCATGGCCATGTCTCTAATGACATGATAGTACAACTTTAGTATAGTAAAACGATATACAGTGAGCTCCATAAGTATTGGGACAGTGACAAATATTTAGTTGTTTTGGCTCTGTACTCCAGCACTTTGGATTTTAAATGATGCAGTGAATTTGAGGATAAAATGCAGACTGCCAGCTTTCATTTAGGGTTTCATCCATATCGGCTGAACCGTTTATAGTCCCCCTTAAAATTGGGGCCTATGTGCAAAAAGTGCAGTAGTTTCTAAACAGTTCACTCAATATGTTAGTTCAGTTCACTCAATAAAGCTGACAGTCTGCACGTTAACCTCAGTCATTGTAGAATTTCAAATCCAAAGTGCTGGAATACAGAGCCAAAACAACAACAAATGTGCCACTGTCCCAATACTTTTATGAGTTCACTGTACAGCACAACAGCTTTATGGTTCAGTTCTCTGTAAAAGTAGTTACCTGCGTTGTGCTGTGGCCACTCACACACTGCACTCAGACGGCAGCATGGCAGAAACAGAGTCCAACATAAACACACATGCACATAGGGGTGTGCAAAATAAATATGGACACTAATACTGTATTATCCTCTCCTTTCCTCTCCCCTGCCTTCTCCACTCTCCTCTCCCCACATCCCCTTCTCCCTCCCTCACTCACCCACACCCCTGTCATCCTGTCCAGGGTTGTTGACCCAGCGTAGGGCCTGCTCCATCTTGCCTTGCAGAGTGATGGCTGGTTTGGCAGGCCTCATGTTGGCCACCGCTCTGTTGGTCTTAGCCTGCAGGGTCAGGAGAGCTGCTCCAATGAGTTTACATAGCGCACGCACCTCTGGACTATCCCCTTTACCCCTGAGATACAGGGAGAGATAGAAGAGAAGGAGAGAAACCGAGACAAAGTGAAAGAGTGAGGGCGAGAAGAGAGAGGATGAGGGCAAGAAAGAGATAAGCCTTTGTCACAAAGTGCTTTACAGTAGTCTGTCCAAGACAACAAAGAGCTAGCAGAAGCACAGTGGCAAGGAAAAACTACATAGAAGGAAAAAATCTATAGCGGTACCAGGCTCATTGGCCCCCTGGGAAGAATTTTGTCAGGACTTCAAGTGGAGGGATGACGATGACGCCGACGGAGATGGGAGCATCGCGACTAGCTCTTAGGAAACGCTGCAGTATTTTGTTTGTTTATCTGCTCTTTTTTACGTTATTAGCTCAGGAATTGTTTTGTGTCGTTACATACAGCCGGGAAGAACTATTGGATATTAGAGAGGAGGTAACTCACCAGAACTTCCAGCATTACGACTTCGCTGGACCAGATCGTTTTTTTGCTCTCCCCAGAGCAATTGAACTTATTCCAGAGGCTGACCCAAAACAACGCTGGCGGAGGAGAGATACTCAGGGACGTCTTCTGGTCCGACTTAGGAAGTGTGCACACCACTTACCGCTCCCGAGTATTTTACTTGCTAATGTCCAATCTCTGGATAATAAAGTTGGTGAGCTCAAGGTGAGAGTTGCTTTTCAGAGAGACACCAGGGATTGTAATATACTCTGCTTCACGGAAACATGACTCTCTCAAGATATACTGTCTGACTCTGTAAAGCCAGTTGGGTTCTCAGTACATCGCGCCGACAGGAACAAACATCTCTCCGGGAAGCAGAAGGGTGGAGGTATATGTTTTATGATTAACAACTTATTGTGTAACTGTGAGAACATACAGGAACTCAAGTCCTTCTGTTCACCCGACCTAGAATATCTCACAATCAAATGCCGACCGCACTATCTCCCGAGATAATTTTCGTAAATAATAGCCACAGCGGTCTATATCCCCCCCAAAAAACCTATACCACGACGGCCCTCAAAGAACTTCACTGGACTTTATGCAAACTGGAAACCACATATATTGAGGCTGCATTTATGATAGCTGGGGATTTTAATGAAGCAAATTTGAGGAAAAGGCTCCTGAAATTCTATCAACATATTGATTGTTGTACTGGCGCTGCTAAAATTCTCGAGCATTGTTATACTACCTTCCAGAATGCATATAAGGCCCTCCTACGTCCTCCATTCGGCAAATCGGCCCACGATTCCATCTTGCTGCTCCCCTCCTATAGGCAGAAGCTCAACCAGGAAGCACCCGTGGTAAGGACTATTCAATGCTGGTCTGACCAATTGGAATCCACGCTTCAAGATTGTTTTGATCATGCGGACTGCCGCATTCCCAGAAGACTGGGAATATGAAAGAACACAAACAGCGTAGTTATTCCCCCCGCAAAGCAATCAAGTAGGCTAAATGTCGGTATAGGGACAAAGTTGAGTCCCAGTTCAACGGCTCAGACACGAGACGCATGTGGCTGGGTCTACAGACAATCACGGATTATAAAAGGAAAACCAGCCACGACGCAGACACCGACGTCTTGCTTCCGGACAGGCTGAACACCTTTGCTCGCTTTGAGGATAATACACTGCCACCGACACTGCCCACTATCAAGGACTGTGGGCTCTCCTTCTCCGTGGACAACGTGAGTAAAACATTTAAGCACGTCAACCCTCGCAAGGCTGCCAGCCCAGATGGTATCCCTAGTTGTGTCCTCAGAGCATGCGCAGACCAGCTGGCTGGTGTGCTTACAGATATATTCAATCACTCCCTATCCCAGTCTGTTGTCCCCACATGCTTCAAGAAGGCCACCATTGTCCCTGTACCTAAGAAAGCAAAGGTAATTGAACTAAATGACTCACCTCTGTCATCATGAAGTGCTTTGAGAGACTAGTCAAGGATCATATAACATCTACCTTACCTGTCACCCTAAACCCACTTTAAATTCCTTAACACCCCAATAGATCCACAGACGATTCAATCGCCTGCACACTGCACTGTCCCATCTGGACAAGAGGCATACATACATATGTAAGAATGCTGTTCAATGACTATAGCTCAGCATTCAACACCATAGTACCCTCAAATCAAATCAAATTTTATTTGTCACATACACATGGTTAGCAGATGTTAATGCGAGTGTAGCGAAATGCTTGTGCTTCTAGTTCCGACAATGCAGTAATAACGAACAAGTAGTCTAACTAACAATTCCAAAAAAACTACTGTCTTATACACAGTGTAAGGGGATAAAGAATATGTACATAAGGATATATGAATGAGTGATGGTACAGAGCAGCATAGGCAAGATACAGTAGATGATATCGAGTACAGTATATACATATGAGATGAGTATGTAAACCAAGTGGCATAGTTAAAGTGGCTAGTGATACATGTATTACATAAGGATGCAGTCGATGATATAGAGTACAGTATATACGTATGCATATGAGATGAATAATGTAGGGTAAGTAACATTATATAAGGTAGCATTGTTTAAAGTGGCTAGTGATATATTTACATCATTTCCCATCAATTCCCATTATTAAAGTGGCTGGAGTTGAGTCAGTGTCATTGACAGTGTGTTGGCAGCAGCCACTCAATGTTAGTGGTGGCTGTTTAACAGTCTGATGGCCTTGAGATAGAAGCTGTTTTTCAGTCTCTCGGTCCCAGCTTTGATGCACCTGTACTGACCTCGCCTTCTGGATTACAGCGGGGTGAACAGGCAGTGGCTCGGGTGGTTGATGTCCTTGATGATCTTTATGGCCTTCCTGTAGCATCGGGTGGTGTAGGTGTCCTGGAGGGCAGGTAGTTTGCCCCCGGTGATGCGTTGTGCAGACCTCACTACCCTCTGGAGAGCCTTACGGTTGAGGGCGGTGCAGTTGCCATACCAGGCGGTGATACAGCCCGCCAGGAGGCTCTCGATTGTGCATCTGTAGAAGTTTGTGAGTGCTTTTGGTGACAAGCCGAATTTCTTCAGCCTCCTGAGGTTGAAGAGGCGCTGCTGCGCCTTCTTCACGATGCTGTCTGTGTGAGTGGACCAATTCAGTTTGTCTGTGATGTGTATGCCGAGGAACTTAAAACTTGCTACCCTCTCCACTACTGTTCCATCGATGTGGATGGGGGGTGTTCCCTCTGCTGTTTCCTGAAGTCCACAATCATCTCCTTAGTTTTGTTGACGTTGAGTGTGAGGTTATTTTCCTGACACCACACTCCGAGGGCCCTCACCTCCTCCCTGTAGGCCGTCTCGTCGTTGTTGGTAATCAAGCCTACCACTGTTGTGTCGTCCGCAAACTTGATGATTGAGTTGGAGGCGTGCGTGGCCACGCAGTCGTGGGTGAACAGGGAGTACAGGATAGGGCTCAGAACGCACCCTTGTGGGGCCCCAGTGTTGAGGATCAGCGGGGAGGAGATGTTGTTGCCTACCCTCACCACCTGGGGGCGGCCCGTCAGGAAGTCCAGTACCCAGTTGCACAGGGCGGGGTCGAGACCCAGGGTCTCGAGCTTGATGACGAGCTTGGAGGGTACTATGGTGTTGAATGCCGAGCTGTAGTCGATGAACAGCATTCTCACATAGGTATTCCTCTTGTCCAGATGGGTTAGGGCAGTGGGCAGTGTGGTTGAGATTGCATCGTCTGTGGACCTATTTGGGCGGTAAGCAAATTGGAGTGGGTCTAGGGTGTCAGGTAGGGTGGAGGTGATATGGTCCTTGACTAGTCTCTCAAAGCACTTCATGATGACGGATGTGAGTGCTACGGGCGGTAGTCGTTTAGCTCAGTTACCTTAGCTTTCTTGGGAACAGGAACAATGGTGGCCCTCTTGAAGCATGTGGGAACAGCAGACTGGTATAGGGATTGATTGAATATGTCCGTAAACACACCGGCCAGCTGGTCTGCGCATGCTCTGAGGGCGTGGCTGGGGATGCCGTCTGGGCCTGCAGCCTTGCGAGGGTTAACACGTTTAAATGTCTTACTCACCTCGGCTGCAGTGAAGGAGAGACCGCATGTTTTCGTTGCAGGCCGTGTCAGTGGCACTGTATTGTCCTCAAAGCGGGCAAAAAAGTTGTTTAGTCTGCCTGGGAGCAAGACATCCTGGTCCGTGACTGGGCTGGATTTCTTCCTGTAGTCCATGATTGACTGTAGACCCTGCCACATGCCTCTTTTGTCTGAGCCGTTGAATTGAGATTCTACTTTGTCTCTGTACTGGCGCTTAGCTTGTTTGATAGCCTTGCGGAGGGAATAGCTGCACTGTTTGTATTCAGTCATGTTACCAGACACCTTGCCCTGATTAAAAGCAGTGGTTCGCGCTTTCAGTTTCACACGAATGCTGCCATCAATCCACGGTTTCTGGTTAGGGAATGTTTTAATCGTTGCTATGGGAACGACATCTTCAACGCACGTTCTAATGAACTCGCACACCGAATCAGCGTATTCGTCAATGTTGTTGTCTGACGCAATACGAAACATCTCCCAGTCCACGTGATGGAAGCAATCTTGGAGTGTGGAGTCAGCTTGGTCGGACCAGCGTTGGACAGACCTCAGCGTGGGAGCCTCTTGTTTTAGTTTCTATCTGTAGGCAGGGATCAACAAAATGGAGTCGTGGTCAGCTTTTCCGAAAGGGGGGCGGGGCAGGGCCTTATATGCGTCGCGGAAGTTAGAGTAACAATGATCCAGGGTCTTTCCACCCCTGGTTGCGCAATCGATATGCTGATAAAATTTAGGGAGTCTTGTTTTCAGATTAGCCTTGTTAAAATCCACAGCTACAATGAATGCAGCCTCCGGATAAATCGTTTCCAGTTTGCAGAGAGTTAAATAAAGTTCGTTCAGAGCCATCGATGTGTCTGCTTGGGGGGATATATACGGCTGTGATTATAATCGAAGAGAATTCTCTTGGTAGATAATGCGGTCTACATTTGATTGTGAGGAATTCTAAATCAGGTGAACAGAAGGATTTGAGTTCCTGTATGTTTCTTTCATCACACCATGTCACGTTGGCCATAAGGCATACGCCCCCGCCCCTCTTCTTACCAGAAAGATGTTTGTTTCTGTCGGCGCGATGCGTGGAGAAACCCGCTGGCTGCACCGCTTCGGATAGCGTCTCTCCAGTGAGCCATGTTTCCGTGAAGCAGAGAACGTTACAGACTCTGATGTCCCTCTGGAATGCTACCCTTGCTCGGATTTCATCAACCTTGTTGTCAAGAGACTGGACATTGGCAAGAAGAATGCTAGGGAGTGGTGCACGGTGTGCCCGTCTCCGGAGTCTGACCAGAAGACCACTTCGCTTCCCTCTTTTTCTGAGTCGTTTTTTTGGGTCGCTGCATGGAATCCACTCCGTTGTCCTGTTTGTAAGGCAGAACACAGGATCCGCGTCGCGAAAAACATATTCTTGGTCGTACTGATGGTGAGTTGACGCTGATCTTATATTCAGTAGTTCTTCTCGACTGTATGTAATGAAACCTAAGATGACCTGGGGTACTAGTGTAAGAAATAACACGTAAAAAAACAAAAAACTGCATAGTTTCCTAGGAACGCGAAGCGAGGCGGCCATCTCTGTCGGCGCCGGACGTCCAAGCTCATCATCAAGCTCGAGGCCCTGGGTCTGAACCCCGCCCTGTGCAACTGGGTCCTCGACTTCGTGATGTGTCACCCCCAGGTGGTGAAGGTAGGAAACAACACCTCCTCTTCGCTGATCCTCAACACTGGGGCCCCGCAAGGGTGCATGCTCAACCCCCTCCTGTTACTCCCTGTTCCCCCATGACTGCATGGCAAGCACGCCTCCAACTCAATCATCAAGTTTGCTGACGACACAACAGTAGTAGGCTTGATTATCAACAACGATAAGACCGTCTACAGGGTGAGGTGAGGGCTCTGGGAGTGTGGTGCCAGGAAAATAACCTCTCACTCAACATCAACAAAACTCTGGAGATGATCGTGGACCTCAGGAAACAGCAGAGGGAGCACCCCCCTATCCACATCGATGGGACCACAGTGGAGAAGGTGGAAAGCGTCAAGTTCCTCGGCGTACACATCACTGACAAACTGAAATTGTCCACCCACACAGACAGTGTGGTGAAGAACGTGCAACAGTGCCTCTTCAACCTCAGGAGGCTAAATAAATTTGGCTTAACACCTAAAACCCTCACAAACTTTTACAGTTGCACAATTGGGAGCATCCTGTTAGGCTGTATCAACGCCTGATATGGCAACTGCACCGCCTACAACCACAAAGCTCTCCAGAGGGTGGTGCGGTCTGCCCAACGCAAACATCCCGCCCTCCAGGACACCAACAGCCCCCGATGTCATAGGAAGGCCAAAAAGATAATCAAGGATATCAACCACACGAGCCACTCACCCCGCTATCACCCAGAAGGTAAACTATTGTACGTTATTTTAGTCACTTTAATTATGTGCAAATATTGCATCACCCATATCATATGTATATAATGTATTCTATACTGTGCCGTTGTATCTTAGTCCAATGCCACTCTGACATATGTATATATTCTTAATACATTCCTTACTTAGATGTACGTGTATTTTGGGTATATGTTGTGAAACTGTTAGAGCACTGTCGGAGCTAGAAACACAAGCATTTAGCTACACCCGCAATAACATATGCTAAACATGTGTATGTGACCAATACATTTGATTTGGATTTAATTTGAGTGTCCAGGCTTTCCCTCCGCTTGAACTCCTGAAACTAAGTCTACCTTGAGCAAGACCGAGGCCTGGGCAATACTTCCCATGTACCATGCACTACATTTGATGACACCAGGGCCCAGCTTAGTGCAGTGCGCACAGCTAGCAGCATCAACGAGAGCTGCCAAAGTGTGGTCTTTTTTATTTTATTTACTTTTATTTAACTAGGCAAGTCAGTTAAGAACAAATTCTTATTTTCAATGATGGCCTAGGAACAGTGGGTTAACTGCCTGTTCAGGGGCAGAACGACAGATCTGTACCTTGTCAGCTCAGTGGTTTGAACTTGCAACCTTACAGGATACTAAGTCCAATGCTCTAGGCTACCCTGCTGCCCCGTCTACGCCAAGGCAAGTAGCACAGAGCTGATGGGAGTCAGACTGGGACACGTAGTGGCCGCAATTGCCGGGGCGAGCCTTGTTAGGCTTGCGTCACTTCTTCTCTCCCTTGATCGGTACGCTGGAGGATATAATTTTGACCGGACAGACGAAACCAATAGAATTACCGGGGAGGAGGGGGGGGGGATGTTCACAGCTGTGACTATTACTGACGAGAATACTCTTGGTAGGTAGAATGGCCGACATTTGATTGTAAGGAATTCTAGGTCAGGTGAACACCATGAGTTGTTCATCATAAAACAGAGAGGTGTTTATCTCCGTCGGGCGATGCATGGAGAAGCCCGGTGACTGGACCAATTCCGACAACATATTCTGAGAGAGCCATGTTTTTGTGAAACAGAGAATGTTAGAATCTCTGATGTCTCTCTGGAAGGCAACCCTTGCTCGAATTTCGTCTACCTGTTGTCAAGAGACTGGACATTGGTGAGTAGTATGCTCGGGAGCAGTGAGCGATGTGCCCGTTTACGAAGCCTGACCAGAAGACCGCTTCATCTGCCCTTTCTGCGTCGCTGTTGTTTTCGGTCAGCTGCTGGGATTAGATCCACTGTCCTGGGTGGTGGTCCGAAGAGATGATCTGCTTCGGGAAAGTCGTATTCCTGGTCGTAATGTTGGTAAGTTGACGTTGCTCTTATATCCAATAGTTCTTCCCGGCTGTATGTAATAAGACTTAAGATTTCCTGGGGTAACAAATTAAGTAAAAAAATAAAATACTGCATAGTTAACTAAGAACTCGAAGCTAAGCGACCATCATTGTTAGCACCATTCTATATCAACTTGTTGGGAAATGTTAGATTACTTGTTAGATATTACTACACTGTTAGAACTAGAAGCACAAGCATTTCGGTACACTTGCATTAACATCTGCTAACCATGTGGATGTGACCAAAAAAATGAGATTTGATTTGGGAGTAATGGGAGACTGTGTTCTTTAAATGGTACGGTATCATAGTATGACTTTTTTCTATTTCATTTTTTTGCTTTATGAGTAGTGCGTGACCCTAAGGTGGCAACACATACATTTTAAGTGATTTCAATGGATTCTTTCAACTTCAACCCCAAAAATGTTTCTGCATTTTCATACATTTCTGCATTTCCTGCTGTAATTTGAGATAATTTCCACGCTGCCACTTAGGGTTGCACGATATGGGCAAACAACCTAAGCCAAATGTTGCAATTGCAATTTGACTTAAGGTTTAGAGCAAAACACTTGCATGAACTGTTGGAATCATGGACATAGAATGATTATTCTAATCCTATAGTTAGAATTTAATAGTGGGCACTTAATATAATAGTGTTGTTTGACATGACAATGAATTGAAATGTCAGGGAGGAGATATTGTGACAGGGTAGGAACCAAAGTGTGGACAAGCTGGCTAAAAGACTACTGTAGCTCTGCTGGAGTCACTTTTATTGATAACTTTGACACCTTCTGGAAACGGAAGATACTCAATAGGAATGATGAAGTCCATCTAGACAATCTGGACCCTCTCTTTCTAAAATGATCCACCGCAATTGTTGCAACCCCTATTACTAACCTGTTCAAACTCTCTTTCATATCATCTGAGATCCCTAAAGATTGGAAAGCTGCCGCGGTCATCCCCCTCTTCAAAGGGGGTGACACTCTAGACCCAAACTGTTACAGACAGCCTGCCCTTCTAAATTCTTCGAAAGCCAAGTTAACAAACAGATCATCGACCATTTCGAATCCCACTGTACCTTCTCCGCTATGCAATCTGGTTTCCGAGCTGGTCATGTGTGCACCTCAGCCACACTCAAGGTCCTAAACGATATCATAGCCGCCATCGATAAAAGACAATACTGTGCAGCCATATTCATCAACATGGCCAATGCTTTCGACTCTGTCAATCACCATATTCTTATCGGCAGACTCAACAGCCTTGATTTCTCAAATGACTGGTTCACCAAGTACTTCTCAGATAGAGTTCAGTGTGTCAAATCAGAGGGCCTGTTGTCCAGACCTCTGGCAGTCTATGGGGCTGCCACAGGGTTACATTTTCAGGCCGACTCTTTTCTCTGTATACATCAATGATGTCGCTCTTGCTGCTGGTGATTCTCTGATCCACCTCTACGCAGACGACACCATTCTGTATACTTCTGGCCCTTCTTTGGACACTGTGTTAACAAACCCCCAGATGAGCTGTTTGGCCCTGTCCAGGGGTATCATCGGATGGGGCCACAGTGTCTCCTGACCCCTCCTGTCTCAGCCTCCAGTATTTATGCCGCAGTAGTTTGTGTCGTGGGCTAAGGTCAGTTTGTTATATCTGGAGTACTTCTCCTGTCCTATCCGGTGTCCTGTGTGAATTTAAGTATGCTCTCTCTAATTCTCTCTTTCTTTCTCTCTCTCAGAGGACCTGAGCCCTAGGACCATGCCTCAGGACTACCTGACATGATGACTCCTTGCTGTCCCCAGTCCACCTGGCCATGCTGCTGCTCCAGTTTCAACTGTTCTGCCTGTGATTATTATTATTTGACCATGCTGGTCATTTATGAACATTTGAGCATCTTGGCCATTTTCTGTTATAATCTCCACCCGGCACAGCCAGAAGAGGACTGGCCACCCCACATAGCCTGGTTCCTCTCTAGGTTTCTTCCTAGGTATTGGTCTTTCTAGGGAGTTCTTCCTAGCCACCGTGTTTCTACACCTGCATTGCTTGCTGTTTGGGGTTTTAGGCTGGGTTTCTGTACAGCACTTTGAGATATCAGCTGATGTACGAAGGGCTATATAAATACATTTGATTTGGAGTGCGTGCTACGGGTGGGTGCTGCTATGGTGACCAGTGAGCTGAGATAAGGCAGGGCTTTACCTTGGCAACAAATATGCTCCAGCGGGTATATTTCACCGGTCACCCCCAAAGCCAACTCCTCTTTGGCCGCCTTTCCATCCAGTTCTCTGCTGCCAATGACTGGAACGAATTGTAAAAATCACTGAAGCTGGAGAATTATATCTCCCTCACTAACTTTAAGCATCAGCTGTCAGAACAGCTTACCGATCATTGTATCTGTACATAGCCCATATGTAAATAGCCCACCCAACTACCACATCTCCTTATTGTTATTTATTTTTTGCTCCTTTGCACCCCAGTATCTCTACTTGCACAACCATCTTCTGCACGTCTATCACTCCAGTGTTTAATTGCTAAAATGTAATTATTTCGCCACTAAGGCCTATTTATTGCCTTACCTGTCACGTTCTGACCTTTATTTCCTTTGTTTTGTCATTATTTAGTATGGTCAGGGCGTGAGTTGGGGTGGGCAGTCTATGTTTGTTTTTCTATGATTTGGGGATTTCTATGTTTCAGCCTAGTATGGTTTTCAACCAGGGGCAGGTGTCATTAGTTGTCTCTGATTGAGAATCATACTTAGGTAGCCTGGGTTTCACTGTGTGTTTGTGGGTGTTTGTTTCCGTGTCTGTGTTTTTCAGCACACGGTACTGTTTTGGGTTTCGTTCATTCCATGTTTATTGTTTTTGTATTCAGTTGTTCATGTGTACTATTTCTTATTAAAAGAACCATGGCCACTTACCACGCCGCATATTGGTCTTCTGATCCTTTTCGCCTCTCCTGAAGAAGAGGAGGAAATCCCTTACATTACCTCCCTAATCTTACTACATTTGCACACACTGTATATAGACTTTTCTATTGTGTTATTGAATGTACGTTTGTTTATCGCATGTGTAACGCTGTTGTTGTTTTTGTCGCACTGCTTTGCTTTATCTTGGCCAGATCACAGTTGTAAATGAGAACTTGTTCTCAACTGGCCTACCTGGTTAAAAAAAAGGTGAAATAAAAAAAATACCAATCATCTTGGCTCCTGGACTCTGTCCACGCATTTCAAGGTTGCGTTGAAACAATGACTGGTAAATGATCCAAGACCATCTCAGTTAACCCCTACCATTGTGACAATGAGTCGTCATAATGCTGCATCAAATGTACATGATCTTAGGGGCATTGGCAAACACAATGTAAGTAATTTAATTTATGTACCCCTAATTGCACCGAATACATCTGTTTATCCTACAGCTATCATAAGCCGTAATCATGAGGCTATAAACCAGAGTTACACTGTTAGCACTGAGGCGGTGTGCAATAGTAGGAAGACCACTTTATGCAGCTCACCCTGCACTATCAGCTCCAATGTAAATAACATGAGTAAGTCTACCTCTGATAAGCTTCCCAGTAAAAGCATTAAAAATAATCAAGCAACCCAGAAAAGTGCAAAGAAATAGCCCATATTAACATATGTAGACTCATTAAACAAGATCCATGAAGTCAATAACTTGCTTGTAACAGAAGATATTCATATTCTGACTATCTCTGAAACTCACTTAGATAATACCTTTGATGATACAGTGGTAGCAATACATGGTTATAACATCTACCAAAAAGACAGAAATGTCAACAGAGGTGGTGTTGCGGTCTAGAACCACATTCCTGTAAAATTTAGAGACAATCTAATGTTAAATACTGTTTAAGTAATATGGCTACATGTTCATCTGCCTCACCTAAAGCCCATTATTGTAGGAAGCTGCTATAGACCACCAAGTGCTAACAGTCAGTATCTGGATAATATGTGTGAAATGCTTGATAATGTATGTGATATCAACAGAGAAGTATATTTTCTGGGTGATTTTACATATTGACTAGCTATCATCAAGCTGCCCAATTGGAAAAAATGTCAAACTGTAACAAGTGCCTGCAACCTGGATCAGGTTGTCAGTTAAGCTAACAGTAGTTACAAACAGCACGTGAATTAAATCATCAACATGTATAGATCATATCTTTACTAACGCTGCAGATATTTGCTTTAAAACAGTATCCAAATCCATAGGATGTAGTGAGCATTTCACTGTAAGGTCTGCTATACCTGTTGTATTCGGCGCACATGACAAATAAACTTGTATTTGATCACAATATAATAGCCATATCTAGGAAAACCAAAGTTCCAAAGGCTGGGCCTAATAAGAGGTCATACAATAAGTTTTGTTGTGATTCACATGTTGATGATGTAAATAATATTTGCTGGTCTGTGGTGTGTAATGAGGAGCAACCAGATGCTGCACTTGATGCATTTCTGAAACTACTTATTCCAGTTACTAATAAGCATGCACCCATTAAGAAAATGACTGTAAAAACTGTTAAATCCCCTTGGATTGATGAAGAATTGCAAAAATTGTATGGTTGAGAGGGATGAGGCAAAAGGTATGGCAATTAAGTCTGGCAGCCCAACTGATTGGCAAACAGTTGTTGCCTTCTCACCAAGCTGCTTGCCTATTGTCCTGTAGCCCATCCCAGCCTTGTGCAGGTCTACAAATTTATACCTGATGTCCTTACACAGCTCTCTGGTCTTGGCCATTGTGGAGAGGTTGGAGTTTGTTTGATTGAGTGTGTGGACAGGTGTCTTTTATACAGGTAACGAGTTCAAACAGGTACAGTTAATACAGGTAATGAGTGGAGAACAGGAGGGCTTCTTAAAGAAAAACTAACAGTTCTATGAGAGCCGGAATTCTTACTGGTTGGTAGGTGATCAAATACTTATGTTATGCAATAAAATGCAAATGAATTACTTAAAAATCAAAAAATGTGATTTACTGGATTTTTGTTTTAGATTCCGTCTCTCACGGTTGAAGTGTACCTATGATAAAAATTACAGACCTCTACATGCTTTGTAAGTAGGAAAACCTGTAAAATCGGCAGTGTATTAAATACTTGTTCTCCCCACTGTATGTGGTAGTTGTGGAGTAGGAGCCTGAGGGCACACAGTGTGTTGTGAATGTATCGAAATCTTTTTTAAATTGTTTAAACTGCCTTCATTTTGCTGGACCCCAGGAAGAGTAGCAGCTAATGGAGATCCATAATAAACACACAAAATACAAAGTGTTTCCTAGGGGACCCTATAATCTTTGGCTACATTGAATGTTTTCTTTTAGCTACTTCTAATTCACACTAATTCACTTTGATACTTAAGTATATATAAAACCAAATACTTTTAGACTTTTACTCAATTACGATTTTACTGGGTGACTTTCACTTTTACTTGAGTCCTTTTCTTTTAAGATATCTTTACTTTTACTCAAGTATGACAATTGGGTACTTTTTCTACCACTGACATTTATTAGGTAGCTAGCCAGTTAACTTGCGATTAGCATTAGTGGCTAATAAAGTTTCATCCCAACTTGCTAAGAAAAGACAAACTAGCTGTTTACAGATGTAAGAAACACAAATGTATAGCGTAATTATAGAATGCTAGGGGATTTATATGAAGAAGCAAAGTGAAAATAGCATCATTGTCGTCAACATTGTCACATGCAGACTGAACGCAACTGTTTCGTGGTCGAAGAACAACAAATGCACTCCTTGTGTGACATAGGGCAGGGCTAGGTCTGTGTGGAAAGCAGCATGGAGAAAGAGAGAGCGGAGAGAGAGAGAGGACTCAAGTAGCGAAGTAAACTATAAAAATAGATGTTACACACAGCGTATACCATTTAACAAATCAAACATTCAAATAGGGTTTATAGAAGTAAAAACCCAAACTAGTCAGTGCATCAATACCGGTATATCGTAAAATATGGTATACCGACCAGCCCTATTAAAATGTACATATTATTGGTAACAGAAAACATAGCTGAAGAATAACTGTAGATTAAATCATGTTGTAATTGGAAATTGCACACCCCATGTGTGTTGCACACCCCATACTGCCCCTTTAAGAGCTAGAATAGATTTTTCTATGTTGTGATTCTCACCAAATATGTTGGTGTCTTCTCACACTATTCAAACCCCACAAATAAACAGCTTAGCCTAAAGATCACATATTGAAAATAAATCAATTGAACTAAAAACTCCACACATATTTTGGAATTTCTGTGCCTCGCTAATCAATAGGCTGTTTTTTCAGTGAATGTTCAATGTTTTTTCAGTGAACCTGCATATCATCATCTTCACTCTTATGTGGCACCCCATCTTCACTCTTATGTGGCACATGTGAAAGGGTTTATGGCAGGGGAAATGGTGTTGCAGTAGACTAATGTGTGGTGTGGGAATAATTACAAAATAATTACAAGCGAACCTGGGGAGCTTTGTGTTCACATTGCCCTAAAAAAATTGCGGAATTCAAGCGAACCGAACTCAGACCACCTCAGACCTCTGAGATAGTCTCAGTTTGATTCCTTTCGGGGGCTCTTTTGAGGGGTCTGAGTTCCTTTGGAGTGTTCACACTGCACAAAAAAAAGTGAACTGTACTGAGTTCACAAAAATGTATGTGAAAACACCCCAAGATGTCAATAGCCGTCAGCAGGCGCTTTAAAACTAGGCAATTCAGATCAATCAAATTGTTCTTAAACTTTGTTGTCTTGTCTACTGTTGACTTTTTAATCTGGGCTGTCTCCAAACCATCCCAAAGAAAATATGATTTGTGTGTGCACGTGTCCACTCCACATGTGTTGAACCTACTAGTGGGCAGACAGACTCAGCCAGACAGGGCTCCCTGGGAAGGGAGAACATGCTGGTGGCATGTGGTGCCTAAAACTGACAAACTGACAATCACACAATGACAACATTTATACACAGTGTGGCCTGCAAACAGACAACAGTAGTTACCCATAGTATGGCCTGCAAAACAGACAAAATATACACACAATACAAAATAGACAACAACAGTTACACGCTTGAAAAAACAGGCAACAACAAAGAAACAAAAAAATGTACCGCTTGCGTAGCTCCACTAGTCGTGCGGTGAGCCCCGCAATCTCATTGATGGATCTCTGGATGTCGTCTCTCTCGAGGAGGTCTTCGCACAGGTCAGCAATTTTTTGGGCATTGGCCAGCAAGGCTCTGATGTTTTCTGCACCCTCTGGACCCCCATTAGGATCTGCCAGCCATGCCTATGAGGCACACACACATACTTTACATTTTAGGTTTTGTCCTTTTAATATTTAATCTGATATTTCGACCAACCCAGAAACAAAACGTCAAATATTGGTATGTGTGTGCTGACCTGGGCAGCATCCAGTCTCCTAGCGAATGCCAGTTTAGCTTTAGTTAAAGCCTCGAGCCTGTGGATGGCACCGTCCACTTTCTCAAGCAGCAGGTCCAGACCCTGAGAACACTGACCGGCCCGCTGAACACATGGTGGAGACAGACCATGTCCTCTACAGGAGGAGATTATACACACACACACTTTAACACTTAGCAGGTTTAATGTATTGTAAGATTGTCATTGACCATGTACGACACCCTTATAATGTGTTAGAATCAACTCAACATGATTCCGACTAAATACCAGCCATTAGAAAGTTGAAATGCTGATACAATAGACATAACATTAGGGAAGCACGATATATCGGCCTCGGCCCAATGTCTAGTTTAACACCGATGTGCAAAACCGATGTCAAAGCTGATGTGCATACCTATATAACGTAGGTAGATGACGTAATGACGCCACAAAAAAATACACCATTCCTAACCTAGCCCACAATGTCTGCTATGTGGATCTATTTTGAAGTTTCAAAGGAAGATAACAAAAAGGCCATATGCAACGTTTGTGCTGCTATTATTTCCCAAGAAGGGGAGAAAGTGAAATATTTCAATACCACAAACCTAATTACTCATTTGAAAGTACATCACCCCCAGATGTTCAGCGACTACTTAGGACAAAAGCCCTTGACAATCAACCCGTTCTCTGACGTGGATGATGTTGGCTTTCACCGACTGGTCGAGCACCTCGAGCCTCGGTACACATTATCAAGTAGGCGCTATTTTTCAGATGTTGCCCTACCGGAGTTAATCAAATAACCTCTATTCAGGGACAATGTTTATTTGTCACGTAGACCTTACAGTGAAATGCATACTTACAGGCTCTAACCAACAGTGCAAAAAAAATGTATTAGGTGAACAATAGGTAAGTAAAGAAATAAAAACAACAGTAAAAAGACAGTGAAAAATAACAGTAGCGAGGCTATATACAGTAGCGAGGCTATAACAATAGCGAGGCTATATACAGGCACCGGTTAGTCGGGCTGATTGAGGTAGTATGTACATGTAGATATGGTTAAAGTGACTATGCATATATGATAAACAGAGAGTAGCAGCAGCGTAAAAGAGGGGTTGGGGTCTTATTGCTTGGGGGTAAAAACTGTTGAGAAGCCTTTTTGTCCTAGTTACACAGTACTGTTGAAACGCACATCCATGAGCTACTTGCTATGGGTGTCACTGCTATTAGCTTCACGACTGACATTTGAACCAGCGATGTCAACCCCATGAGTATGCTGAGCCTGACAGCACAGTGGGTCGATTTCGTACTGCGGATATGCTCAAAAATGTGCTGGTTGTCATACCGCTGCTGCCATTTCAATGGCATTTGAGAACATGTTTGAAACATGAACACACTCTTAGCTCCATTCGAACAACTGACTCGAGAAATAAGCTCATCAACTGTGTCTGCATCAGACGTGATACTCTCTGTCATGGCATTGAAACGCCTGCTCAACAAAACTGCCGAGGCTGCCTAGAGGCTGTGAAAAAGCAATTCAGTGGCATTCTCTCTGAACCTGTTTACTGTGTCGCCACCATGCTTGATGCTAGGTACAAGGACCGCTACTTCGATGCAGACAAGAAACAGGGTTTATGTGAAATGTTACAGACACAGCTGGACAAGATGGAAACGGATACCGTGACAGTGCGTACCGAAGAAGAGAACCCATGACAGAAGAGGCCATGGACAGACAGACCTGAGACTTCACTGCTTGACATGTATGATGAAATCCTGGTTGAGAATGAAACGACTGAACAAATGAACAACGAAACAGCACAGCAAGTACGTGAAAGAAATAGGTTTTGATTATGTTTTACTGGTAATGGGGACATATGTAAATGCCAACAAAATAACTTTTTAGCCAGTGTGTGTGTGTGTTTCAACTATTTAACTACTAGAATGCTTAAAGGGCCGCACATTTTCTTTATATCGGTATCGGTTTTTTGGGCAAGGAAAATATCGGATATCAGTATTGGCCAAAAATGTCATATCAGTGCATCCCTACATAACATAATGTAAGCCTTATCATGCGAGATTGGAAAGGCTTATACATGGTTATTATAACAACGAGCAAGCACACACACACACACACACACACAGTACCTGACACGTAGCTCTGTGACCTGGTCAGTCATCTGTCCCAGAGTCTTTGCTGTTCCAAGTGTGTCTCTGCGTTCCCTTCCAGCACACAGTTCTCCTACCTTCCCTGCCTCATCCAATATCACACGCACCGCTACATCCCCGGGCTCGCCTACACACACACACACACACAATGAATTAACCATACGGAGTGCAGTGCTAGTATTGTGAGGATGTCACTATAAGGATGATGGGGCAGGCAGGTATTTGGGTAGACTGTATCACTGGACCATGGCGGATAGGATTATGGATAGGATATGTGTGTGTGTACCTGGTTGTCCATGGGAGTCTTTGAGCCAGCCTTTCGCCATGGTCATCTTAGCCTCTATCACCGCCAGAGAACGTTTCATACACTCCATGTCCTAGAGAGACACAAAGAGAGCAGTTGTACACTCGCACACACACACATGCACTCACGCACCCACTCTCCTCACACAGCATTTACAGACATACACACACTCACGCTCTCTCTCTCACACACACTGCAGCATGGCAGAGGGGAAAGAGACAGGCTTACCTTCTACAGGGAGGAAAAGAATGAAGGGAGAAAAAAAGAAAATAGTTATAACAGAAGCCCAACAGAAGAAAAGAGTGGAAACTAAAAGAGAGAAAGTGAAGTATGCATTAAGACAGGGTTTTTCCAATCCAGTTCCAGAGGTCAATAGTACTGCTGATGTTCACCCTACCCTCTATTCAGGGACTAATTCAGATTTGGAAAACAAGGCGAGTGGACTCTCTGGTCAATCAATTAATTACCGGGGAGAAAAAAACAGCAGACCACCAGACCTGGATAGGAACACCCCTGGTTTAGGAAATGCTGCGTCTAGTGTAGAGGAACATGGGAAGGGAGGGACTACCAGAGACTGGTGAGTGTCTGGAAGGGGAGTCAGGGGGTGAAGTGTGTGTGTATGTGTGTGTGTACCTTGTTGGCCCATGTGTCTTCATCCCAGGTGGTAAGCTGTAGGACTCTGATGATCTCACTAATCTCAGCACTCATCTTCTCAAACGTAAAGCATCTGTTTCTCTCTGCCTCATCCACCCCAGCACTATGCGTGCTCTTAGTCGCTACAAATATCTTTATGGCTGGTGAGAGAGAGATGGGGATTACTGCAGAGTACATGGACTAGTGTGTGTGTGTGAGTGTGTATCTTTGAGAGAATGAGAGCCTGAGTGAGTGTGTATAGAGAAATGGTGGGCTGGGAGTCATTCTGCCAGAGCCAAGTTCTAATTACCACTGCAATTATCAGTGCTGCTATGACAACTCTGGTATCTGCTGGGCGGCTGTGTGTGTGAGGAGTGTGCAGAGAAGACAGGCAGACACACACAAATAAACACAGAGAGACAAAGCTCATATGAGAAGAGGCAATAGTTGTTTCACAGTGTTCATGGAGGTGAGCAAATTCACACACACACAAACACCAACAGAGAGAGAGAGGGAGAGAGAAAGAGAGAGACAGACAGTCCGACAGACCTGATATGAGTACAGGCAGTAGTTGTTTGACAGTGTTCAGGGAGTTGAATAGCATCTGTCTGTGTTCCTGATGGGTCAACTCCTGCTGTCGCTCCTCAATCATCTTAGACATCTTAGTCATACCTGTAGCCAATCACAACACGGAGTGAAAAATATCCTGAACCAATTATCTTCATGGTCAGAGGTTACCTGGTGTTCTTAGTGTAGGTTATCAGGGTTAGAGGTCAGGTTAGAGTTTCAACCTGTGGTCTGGTGGTCCGCATTTTTTAAGAGATTTTATTTTATTTTGTCAATATTTTTTTTCTTCCAAAATTAATAACAGTATTAATGGTATTCTAAGCAATTTAACGTTACTTTTACATTACTTTTCACAACTCAAATTGTTAATAATAATAGGGCTCTAATCTATTACCTTCACTGAGAAAAAATACTTGACCTACCCCGGATTTGTTCTTAACTGACTTGTCTAGTTAAATAAAGGCTAAATTAAATAAATAAAAGACTCCACGAATGGTGGTCCTCATGAACTTTTGATGTTGATTTGGTGGTTCCCAGAAGGGAAAAGGTTGGAAACCGCTGGGTTAGAGGTCAGAGGTTATGGGACAGAGGCTTAAGGTGAGGTCACCTGGTCCCAGTTTCTTTGTATAGGTGATCAGGGTTAGAGGTTAGTTCAGAGGTTAAGGGTCAGAGCCTACAGGTGAGGTTAGACCAGGTTACCTGGTCCTAGGTTCTTGGTGTAGGTGATCAGGTCCTCCATGGTCTCCACAATCTCAGCTACAGTCAAATACTCCAGGATCCCCTTACACACACGAATGATCTTACGCACCTAAAAAAAAAAAACACATGCACACACACACAAATACACACACTTGGATGAGCTTTCATGTACACAACAGATAGTTAAGCTACAGCAACTCTTAACCATAACCTTAACATAACATAGCAGGTGTAAAATAAACACCTGAAACTAGATCCCCTGTATACTGGTCTTGACGTGATGAAAAAAAACTGTTGGGGGAGGTTCTCTTCTGCATTGGAGTTAAGATGGAGTGCCGCCCTGTTAACGTCCAAAAGCGTCCGGTTGTTGGGGTATCGGCAGAGGCTACCATAACCCTGACCTTATCTCTAACCCCCTGGCTCTAACCCTTAACCCATCTAACTGTGTGACACCACAGCACACCCAACAGGACTGACCAACAAAAATGTAAACGCAACTTTTACTGAGTTACAGTTCACATAAGGAAATCAGTCAATTTAAATAAATTCATTAGGCCCTAATCTATGGATTTCACATGACTGGGAATATAGATATGCATTTCTTGGTCACAGATACCTCTTAAAAAAGACAGGGCCGTGGAACAGAAAACCAGTCAGTATCTGGTGTGATCACCATTTGTCTCACGCAGCGCAACAAATCTCCTTTGCAAAGAGTTAATCAGGCTGCTGATTGTGGCCTGTGGAATGTTGTCCAATTCCTCTTCAATGGCTGTGTAAAGTTGCTGTATATTGGCGTAAACTGGAACACACTGTCGAACTCGTCGGTCCAGAGCATCCCAAACCTGCTCAATGGATGGTGACATGGATGGGGAGTATGCAGACCATGGAAGACCTAGGACATTTTTCGCTTCCAGTAATTGTGTACAGACCCTTGCGTCATGGGGACGTTCATTATCATGCACGCAACATGCATGCATCACATTATCATGTGATGGCTGCGGATTAATGGCACGACAATGGGCTCCGGGATTGCTTCAAGGTATCTCTGTGCATTCATATGGCCATCGATAAAATGCAATTGTGTTTATTGTTGACATCAGAAAAAGCATTCCCCGTACAGTTGAAAACAGGATTCATCCGTGAAGAGCACACTTCTCCAGCATGTCAGTGGCCATCAAAGGTGAGCATTTGCCTACCGAAGTTATGATGCCGAACTGCAGTCAGGTCAGGATCCTGGTGAGGACAATAAAGTACATAGATGAGCTTGCCTGAGACAATCTCTGACAGTTTGTGCAGAAATTCTTCGGTTGTGCTAACACAGTTTCATCAACTGTCCGGGCGGCTTGTCTCAGACAATCCCACACGTGAAGAAGCTGGATGTGGAGGTCCTGGGCTGATGTGGTTACACGTGGCCTGCGGTTGAGGCCAGTTGGACGTACTTCGATAGCAAATTTGAATTTACAAAAAAAAAAATTACGTTTTCGTCTTTTGAGCTTCTAGTCATGAAATCTATACAGCCTACTCAATCACTTTTTATAGCTACTGTTTACAGGCCTCCTGGGCCATATACAGCGTTCCTCATTGAGTTCCCTGAATTCCTATCGGACCTTGTAGCCATAGCAGATAATATTCTAATCTTTGGTGACTTTAATATTCACGTGGAAAAGTCCACAGACCTACTCCAAAAGGCTTTCGGAGCCATCATTGACTCAGTGATTTGATTTTGATTTGAGTGGGTTTTGTCCAACATGTCTCTGGACTTGTCTCTGTGCTTACAAGCCCAGCTTCAGACGCAATCGTTAGGCAAGGGTAATTTCAGTGTAGGAAAGGATGAAACAGAGTCTGTGCCACCAGTATGTACAGATAGTAACGTTAGTATAAATCCCCTGGCACGGTCCCCGCAGCCGGACAACTTTCTCACGGTTTCTGGAGGGAAATGCTGTAGGAATGCTCAACCGGTGTCGCTCATTCAGCCGACAGAAACTTTCAACTGGTTTTCCCCATTAAGCAACGAGTCAGAGTCAGAGGCCGAGCCTTCTCTGGTCTCTACTCCTCCCGTTACGGGGTCTGAGACACCGAAGCTTCCCACCATTAGCTCTGACAAATTGAAAACTCTAGTCATTGGCGACTCCATTACCCGCAGTATTAGACTTAAAACGAATCATCCAGCGATCATACACTGTTTACCAGGGGGCAGGACTATCGACGTTAAGGCTAATCTGAAGATGGTGCTGGCTAAAGCTAAAACTGGCGAGTGTAGAGAGTATAGAGATATTGTTATCCACGTCGGCACCAACCATGTTAGGATGAAACAGTCAGAGATCACCAAGCACAACATAGCTTCAGCGTGTGAATCAGCTAGAAAGATGTGTCGGCATCGAGTAATTGTCGGTGACTTTGATATTCACATGGAAAAGTCCACAGACCCACTCCAAAAGGCTTTCGGAGCCATCATCGACTTTTTTGGGGGGGGGAGTTTTGTCAACATGTCTCTGGACCTACTCACTGTCATACTCTGGACCTAGTTTTGTCCCATGGAATAAATGTTGTGGATCTTAATGTTTTTCCTCATAATCCTGGACTATCGGACCACCATTTTATTACGTTTGCAATTGCAACAAATAATCTGCTCAGACCCCAACCAAGGAACCTCAAAGTCGTACTATAAATTCAGACAACACAAAGATTCCTTGATGTCCATCCAGACTCCCTCTGTCTACCCAAGGAGGACAAAAATCAGTTAAACACCTAACTGAGGAACTCAATTTAACCTTGCGCAATACCCTAAATGCAGTTGCACCCCTAAAAATGAAAAACATTTCTCATAAGAAACTAGCTCCCGTGGTATACAGAAAATACCCGAGCTCTTAAGCAAGCTTCCAGAAAATTGGAACTGAAATGGCGCCACACCAAACTGGAAGCCTTCCGACTAGCTTGGAAAGACAGTACCGTGCAGTATCGAAGAGCCCTTACTGCTGCTCGATCATCCTATTTTTTCAACTTAATTGAGGAAAATAAGAACAATCCGAAATTCCTTTTTGATACTGTCGCAAAGCTAACTAAATAGCAGCATTCCCCAAGAGAGGATCGCTTTCACTTCAGCAGTAATAAATTCATGAACTTCTTTGAGGAAAAGATCATGATTATTAGAAAGCAAATTACAGACTCCTCTTTAAATCTGCGTATTCCTTCAAAACTCAGTTGTACTGAGTCTGCACAACTCTACCAGGACCTAGGATCAAGAGAGACACTCAAGTGTTTTAGTACTATATCTCTTGACACAATGATGAAAATAATCATGGCCTCTAAACCTTCAAGCTGCATACTGGACCCTATTTCAACTAAACTACTGAAAAAGCTGCTTCCTGTGCTTGGCCCTCCTATGTTGAACATAATAAACGTCTCTCTATCCAAACTCACTAAAAGAGGCAGTAATAAAAGCCTCTCTTGAAAAAGCCAAACCTTGACCCAGAAAATATAAAAAACTATCGGCTTATATCGAATCTTCCATTCCTCTCAAAAATGTTAGAAAAGGCTGTTGCGCAGCAACTCCTTCCTGAAGACAAACAATGTATACGAAATGCTTCAGTCTGGTTTTAGACCCCATCATAGCACTGAGACTGCACTTGTGAAGGTGGTAAATGACCTTTTAATGGCATCAGACCGAGGCTCTGCATCAGTCCTCGTGCTCCTAGACGTTAGTGCTGCTTTTGATACCATCGATCACCACATTCTTTTGGAGAGATTGGAAACCCAGATTGGTCTACACTGTCACGATCGTCGTAAGAAGCGGACCAAAGCGCAGCGTGGTGTGAATCCATTCTTTTATTGAATGATGAAAAACACAAAGAACACTTAAACAAAAACAACAAAACGAACTTGATGCTATGAAAACGAGTGCTGACACAGGCAACAACACAGACAAAAACCCACGAAATACCCAAAGAAGATGGCTGCCTAAATATGGTTCCCAATCAGAGACAATGATAAACACCTGCCTCTAATTGAGAACCAATCTAGGCAACCATAGACCAACATAACCACCTAGATGAATCCAACCCCATAAATCTACAAAAAATCCTAGACAGTACAAACACCCTAGAATGAGACAAAAACACACATATCACCCATGTCACACCCTGACCTAACCAAAATAATAAACAAAACAAAGGATACTAAGGTCAGGGCGTGACAGTCGTCCCCCCCCCGCGACCCTCGCCGCCAACCTAGGACTGACAACCCTACCTAAAGGGCCCCACTGGACTGAGGGGCAGCTCTGGACTGAGGGGCAGCTCCGGACTGAGGGGCAGCTCAGGACTGAAGGGTAGCTCAGCACTGAGGGTTAGCTCAGGACTGAGGGGTAGTTCAGGACTGAGGGGTAGCTCAGTGCTAGCCTCGCTACACTGGCTTCCTGTCAAGGCAAGGGCTGATTTCAAGGTTTTACTGTTAACCTACAAAGCATTACATGGGCTTGCTCCTACCTATCTCTCTGATTTGGTCCTGCCGAACATACCTACACGTACGCTACGGTCACAAGACGCAGGCCTCCTAATTGTCCCTAGAATTTCTAAGCAAACAGCTGGAGGCAGGGCTTTCTCCTATAGAGCTCCATTTTTATGGAATGGTCTGCCTACCCATGTGAGAGACGCAAACTCGGTCTCAACCTTTAAGTCTTTACTGAAGACTCATCTCTTCAGTGGGTCATATGATTGAGTGTAGTCTGGCCCAGGAATGTGAAGGTGAATGGAAAGGCTCTGGAGCAAAGAACCGCCCTTGCTGTCTCTGCCTGGCCAGTTCCCCTCTGTCCACTGGGATTTTCTGCCTCTAACCCTATTACAGGGGCTGAGTCACTGGCTTACTGGTGCTCTTTCATGCCGTCCCTAGGAGGGGTGCGTCACTTGAGTGGGTTGAGTCACTGATGTGATCTTGCTGTCTGGGTTGGCCCCCCTTGGGGTTATATCCTTCCTGTTTGGCCCTGTCCGGGGTATCATCGGATGGGGCCACAGTGTCTCCTGACCCCTCCTTACTCAGCCTCCAGTATTTATGCTGCAGTAGTTTGTTATATCTGGAATACTTCTCCTGTCCTAGCCGGTGTCCTGTGTGAATTTAAGTATGCTCTCTCTAATTCTCTCTTTCTCTCTTTCTTTCTCTCTCTCGGAGGACCTGAGCCCTAGGACCATGCCTCAGGACTACCTGGCATGATGACTCCTTGCTGTCCCCAGTCCACCTGGCACTGCTGCTGCTCAAGTTTCAACTGTTCTGCCTGTGATTATTATTATTTGACCATACTGGTCATTTATGAACATTTGAACATCTTGACCATGTTCTGTTATAATCTCCACCCGGCACAGCCAGAAGAGGACTGGTCACCCCACATAGCCTGGTTCCTCTAGGTTTCTTCCTAGGTTTTGACCTTTCTTGGGAGTTTTTCCTAGCCACCGTGCTTCTACACCTGCATTGCTTGCTGTTTGGGGTTTTAGGCTGGGTTTCTGTAGAGCACTTTGAGATAGCAGCTGATGTACGAAGGGCTATATAAATACATTTGATTTCATTTGATTTGACTTCCAAATTCCCTAAAACAATGTTGGAGGGATCTGTTTCACCTGTCTTCGTGATTGTCTCTACCACCCTCCAGGTGTCACCCATCTTCCCCATTATTCTCTATGTATTTCTACCTGTGTTCTCTGTTCGTCTGTTGCCAGTTCATCTTGTTTGTCAAGTAAACCAGTGCTTTGTTGTCTCAGCTCCTGCTTTTTCCTGTCTCTCTTTTTCTCGCCCTCCTGGTTTTGACCCTTGGCAGTCCTGACTCTGAAGGAGAAGTGCTCACTAACAGGGATGTAATCAAATGTGTGCACAAAATTTGAGAGAAATAAGCTTTTTGTGTGTATGGAGCATTTCGGGGATCTTTTACTTCAGCTCATGAAACATGGGACCAACACTTTACATGTTGCGTTTATATTTTTGTTCAGTATAATAGGACCTCTTCACTTTGACCGATTCTCCATGGATTTCTTCATGGACATGGATTTAACAGTGGTGAAAACTCCCTCCAGCCAATGCTTGCAAGTGCACACTTAAAGGATGTTGTAGCTTGTGATTGTAAATACAGTTTCAAAAAAAAAAAAAACCCACATCTTTCCTTTTGAACCCTGCGTGTGTGTGTGTGCGTCTTGTGATGTAAGTCTTGTGATCGAGGGGAGTTGTGGTCGTTCAGTACCAGGGCAGCTGGTGATGAAACAGTGTGATGCCTATTACACTGCTGCAGACAGACAGACAGACAGACAGACAGACAGACAGACAGACCCCCCCCACCTCAGCTTCGTCGAAAGTGAGCAGCAGGTCTGAGGTTCCAGACAGGATTCCTCTGGAACCGTCAATGAGGTAGTCTCTGGCAGGCACCGAGTAGGGATCCGCCTTCAACATCTGAGCTGCCTGCACGAGCTTAGAACACGCATTCTCCACCCTGTTAGAACACAGACCATAGAACCAGCTTAGAACACATGCATTCTCCATCCTGTTAGAACATAGACCATAGAACCAGCTGACAATATGTGTTATCTACCCTTTTAGAACATAGATCAAGCTTAGAAAAGGTGTTCTCCACCCTGTTAGAACACAGACCATAGAACCCTCTTAAAACATACATTTTCCACTGTTAGAACATAGATACAACTTAGAACAATTTACCTACAGTACTGGATATATAACATTAATTATTATTGACAGCCCAGAGAAGGAAGGAAGGAAGCAATGAAAGACGGAAATATGGAATAAAGTATGGGTAGAAGAAAGGTAAGGAGGGAGGATTTTAAGACTATTGGAACAGGGCCTTCCTGTGACCTCATTTGGTTAGAGTATCAATGGGTTGAGCCCTCATTGGCCAGAGTATCAATTTTCTGCAAAGAGAACTAAATATAGCAGGGTTCACATTCCCTCATAACCCCTGCTGAGAACCGAGTATGATATTTATGATGCAGTGCCAAGTTTGTGTGTGTGTTTCTGCGTGGTACTGCGCTGTGGACTTCTCATGTGAAGAGATCTAAAAACTTTACTCCTACAGCAGTTACCAGGAGCGAGAAGAGACAGAGAGTGAAAAAGAGAGAGGTAGCAGCAGGACTGCTGAGTAACGGAGTCTAATCTACGCTCACTCTCCTCTGGACACTGAGTATAGCAGATCAGATCAGACAGTCAGTAGAACCCCACAGCAGAGTTCTGGACAGACAGACAGAACCACACAGCAGAACGAACATACTGATAGACAGACTCACAGCAGAAGACAGAGCACAGCTACAGTATACACCTCTGGGCAGAGCATTCTCAGGCAAAACAGACAGTCCAGTCAGGCCTGTTATTAAATTACATCACCAACAGACAGACAGAGTTCACATCCTGCTAAGCAAACCTAAAACGAATTATAATTATTATTTCCTCCACCGATGAGAGAGAGAGAAACAGACGCAGAGACAAAAAGACCAGATGGGCGGAGAAGAGAGCAACGTCACTCACTGACACAAGAGAAGGGCATCATTACTAAACCATTTATAAACTAAAGACAGAAGGCCTCTGAAACTGAAAGCTACCAAGGCTAAAAGAGATGGTATAAAAGATGTATAATTAGGCTTTGTTAGAATGAATCAAGTTTGATTTGACATGGGGTGTAAACCTCAGCCCTCCAATCTCCCATGCCTGTTGGTTTTTGTGTTTCTCTCTGGTACTTTACTGATCAATGAATGCTGCTGTTTGGCTGAAGAGTACACACTGCAAACCCCTAGAAATCAGTCCCAATCGTTAGTGTTAGAGGTTAGGGGGTCAGGAGTAGATCAGAGGTCAATGTAAGAGGCGTGACTCACTTTATGAAGGCGGGAGGCATGTCTCTCTTCATCACCTGGTCCTCTGTTGTCTGAACAGTCTCCTTTCCCACCTACACACACACCACACACGCACACATGCATGCACCACACACACGCATGCACGCACACATGCAAGAATGCACGCGCACACCCAAGAATGCACGCACACACACACACACGCATACACATATAAGAACAGGAAGAGGGGTTGCCAGTGTACAGTAGATTGGTGTGCCAGTATCAAAAGCATCAATAGCAGGGATACATGAGTAATGTAGTGTAGCATATACAGCACTAGAACTACACTGAGTATACAGTGCAACTCATTATTAGGAAGGTGTTCCTAATGTTTGGTATACTCAGTGTACAGAAATAAAGACAGGTTGGAAATCGATGTTTCAACCACTAAACATCATGAACCCTTGAGAATTACATCACATAGCTTGATGGCTGCCATGTAAGCACCTCCTGGGCTATACTTAAGCAATAAGGCATGAGGGTGTGTGGTATATGGCCAAGGGCTGTTCTTAGGCACAACGTGAATGCGCCTTTGTAGGGGAGAGAGAATGGCCATCCTGGAATGTGATGAAGACTACGTTGGCGACATGCTGGCGTGGGAGACCAGCATGTGGTCAATCACAATTTATGGAATTATCTAGATAATTGATTGTGTTTTACCACTTAAAAGAGCAAGGCACAGCTGTGTTTGCACCTTCTCCACATGGCGGGACCTTCCCACGAAGTACAGGAGAATCCATGTGCCTCCTTGTGCCCTCAAGGCTGAAATGTATTAAAACTGGACCTGAGTTCCGTTTTTCATAGTTAAAAGGACTGTGTCTCCTTTAGTTAATTGAGACCTTATTTGCAAGCCTCTTGTGTGTACAGACACATAGATCTTCTCTCTAGAGGTTAATATCTGAAGTCTTATTAGTTGATAGTAATTTACTCTGTTTTATGCTGTGTAATGTCTTCCATGTACACTGTTATTGTTTGAGAGTACGTTTATTCTTGACTAATACATCTATTAGTTGATTTGAGTGAATGCATTCCTCGTTCATAGAGTACCTCTTTGATTGACTACTTTCATAAATTAGAATTGGCAAATTCTTATTCATTAAGTTAATTACACACACATTGTATTCTTGAGGTACCAACTTGACACCTCTGCTTAAAACTGACTCAATTAATTTGCTCTTTGTGTCTAGCCTTTTGTTAATTGCAGAAAGGTTCATTTTAAACACAAAAAAAAGTCTGGTGATGCCCAAGCTTGCTGCATGGCTAGACCCGTTAGTCACGAAAAGGGTCTCTTGCTAAAATAGTATGTCTATAAACCTTTATATTAAATTGGAGTCAGATTGATGAATGTAGATTATTAAACATATTTTAACCAACTACGTCTTATAGCTTTTATAAACCGGCTACCAACATTAAAACAATGACTGACATATTTGAATTAAAAACGTTATTTCGATAAGTACATTTCAAAAGTACCCTTTTTGAGTTAGCTTATTCTTAGACATTGTTTGAAGCAATATACTCTACAAGTACAGCAACTTTTCAGAGTGGGCTTTCTACTAATGAGCACCACCAAAAAAGTGAATGGGAAAATGGATTCAAACTCACTCTGTTGGTGATTTGCTGAATGGTTAATGACCCTATAAAATGGGTTATATCTTCAAAAGTACCAGAGAGCACATTTTGGAAATTTGACGTGTTTGAAGAATATATTGTTCCGAACAATATGTAAAAAATCAAAATCAAAAATCAACATCAAAAAGGCTGCCTTTGGGATATTAATATTATTATTTTTATTGTTGTATCGAGAAATACTCAATATTTGAGAGGACACTGTAAGGAGTATAATAACACCAAGATGATTTCTGTATCATGTACGGTTTACAGGGTCTTACAGCTTTTATCTCAAGGCCATCAGACTGTTAAACAACCACCACTAACATTGAGTGGCTGCTGCCAACACACTGACTCAACTCCAGCCACTTTAATAATGGGAATAGATGGGAATTGATGTAAAATATATCACTAGTGTCACGCCCTGGTCTTAGTATTTTGTGTTTATATATTTATTTGGTCAGGCCAGGGTGTGACATGGGTTTATTTTGTGTTGTGTTTTTGTATTGGGGTTTTAGTAGGTATTGGGATTGTGGCTGAGTAGGGTTGTCTAGTAAAGTCTATGGCTGCCTGAGGCGGTTCTCAATCAGAGTCAGGTGATTATAGTTGTCTCTGATTGGGAACCATATTTAGGTAGCCCGGGTTTCACTGTGTGTTTGTGGCTGATTGTTCCTATCTCTGTGTTATTGCACCAGTTTAGGCTGTTTCGGTTTTCACGTACGTTTATTGTTTTTTGCATTTATCGTGTTTATTCTTCTATTAAACATGTATCGATTTAACCATGCTGCATTTTGGTCCGAATCTCTTTCACCCGAAGAAAGCCGTTTACAACTAGCCACTTTAAACAATGCTAATTACTATAATGGTTACATACCCTACATTATTTATCTCATATGTATACGTATATACTGTACACTATATCATCTACTGCATCTTTATGTAATACATGTATCACTAGCCACTTTAAACTATGCCACTTTGTTTACATACTCATCTCATATGTATATACTGTACTCGATACCATCTACTGCATCTTGCCTATGCCGCTCTGTACCATCACTCATTCATATATCTTTATGTACATATTCTTTATCCCTGTGTATAAGGTAGTAGTTTTGGAATTGTTAGTTAGATTACTCGTTGGTTATTACTGCATTGTCGGAACTAGAAGCACAAGCATTTCGCTACACTCGCATTAACATCTGCTAACCATGTGTATGTGAGAAATACAATTTGATTTGATTTGATACAGGAGGCAAGTATAGGTCTAAAAAGGGCCTAAAATATTGTAAAAGTGACATGTAAAAAGCATGTCAAACATCCTTCCTCCCAATACTGTTTTCATGTGAGAATTTACAGAACAATCTAATACCCAAAATATTTTTGTAATGTCCTTGTGTGGCCCTATAAAGAGAAAAAATTACCCTATTAGGGTGTGGTGTATGGCCTTAGCCTATCCGGTATTCAGGCTACCTGTAATTATATTGTCCTAAGGTACTATGACTTCTGCTGACATTTTAGAAATGCTTCAGATGACAACAAATGTGTTATGATAGAATTTAATCAAAAAATATTTAAAAGATTTGAATGTCCATTTTAGACTATAACATCCATAATGGTAATTTTTCCTTTCTAACGTAATAATGGAAATAACTTTTAAAAAAATCTCATTTTTGAAAAGGCTGTAAAAAATAAAAACAATTTAAGACTACTAGAGAGCGTGTGCCCTCAGGCCTGGAGGGAAGCTAAAGTCATTCCGCTACCCAAGAATAGTAAAGCCCCCTTACCTGGCTCAAATAGCCGACCAATCAGCCTGTTACCAACCCTGAGTAGACTTCTGGAAAAAATTGTGTTTGACCAGATACAATGCTATTTCACAGTAAAGAAACTGATAACAGAAATCCAGCATGCTTATAGGGAAGGACAATCAACAAGCACAGCCCTTACACAAATGAATGATGATTGCCTGAGAGAAATTGATGATAAAATGATTGTGGGGGCTATCTTGTTCGACTTCAGTGCAGCTTTTGATATTATTGATCAAAGTCTGCTGCTGGAAAAACATGTGTTATGGCTTTACACCCCCTGCTATATTGTGGATGAAGAGTTACTTGTCTAACAGAACACAGAGGGTGTTCTTTAATGGAAGCCTCTCAAATATAATCCAGTTAGAATCAGGAAATCCCCAGGATAGCTGTTTAGCTGATTTTTCAATTTTTACTAACGACATGACACTGACTTTGAGTAAAGCCAGAGTTTCTATGTATGCGGATGACTCAACACTATACACGTCAGCTACTACAGCGACTGAAATGACTGCAACACTCAATAAAGAGCTGCAGCTCATTTCAGAACAGGTGGCAAGGAATAAGTTAACAGTCGAACCCTAAATATTTATAAAACTAAAAGCATTGTATTTGGAACAAAACACTCACTAAAGCCTAAATAAACCTCAACTAAATCTTGTAATAAATAATGTGGAAATTGAGCAAGTTGAGATGACTAAACTGCTTGGAGTAACATTAGATTGTAAACTGTCATGGTCAAAACATATTGATGCATTAGTAGCTAAGATGGGGAGAAGTTTGTCTATAATAGTGATGCTCTGCCTTTTTAACAACACTATCAGCAAGGCAGGTCCTGCAGGCCCTAGTTTTGTCACACCTTGACCACTGTTCAGTCATGTGGTCAGGTGCAACAAAACTTGCAAATTGCCATTGGCTCAGAACAGGGCAGCACGGATGGCCCTTGGATGTACACAGGGAGCTAATATTAATAATATGTATGTCAATCTCTTCTGGCTGAAAGTGGAGGAGAGATTGACTTCATCACTGCTTTTATTTATGAGAGGTATTGACATGTTGAATGCACCGAGCTGTCTGTCTAAAATACTGGCACACAGCTCGGACACCAATGCATACCCCACAAGACGGCACAAGAGGTCTCTACACAGTCCCAAAGTCCAGAACAAACTATGGGAGGCACACATTACTACATAGAGCCATGACTACATGGAACTCTATTCCACATCAATAAACTGAAATTTGATTTTAAAAACACCTTATGGAACAGCGGGGAATGTGAAGCAACACAAACATTGGCACAGACACATGCATACACACACACACACACACACACACACACAGACACACACACACACACACACGATAACATACATACACATGGATTTAGTAATGTAGATATGTGGGTAATGGTGGAGTGGGGAAATCTATGAAGGTATTGTAATGTTTTAAAATTGTATAAATTGTCTTCATTTTCTTAATCACAGGAACGGCATGGACACAAACACACCGAGTGCCTTTAGCGTCGATTAGCCATTTTAATATATAATTAATGTTGAGTGGTTTTTGGATTTATAGCATTAGCCTGCTCCGTACTGCGGGAGGAGGCGTGTACCACAGGGTCAATAAACACTGAGCAACCCTCAGATCGGAAAGGAAACTCAATATAATTTAACTTAGTCAGTGGTGTATATGTGTGTCCCTCAAAAAAAAATCTAAACCCGTCAAACCCAGTCCACATGTCGCAAAATACACGTTTCTCGTAAGTGTAATGAACCATCTGTTGTCAAGGAGTTGCCAAGATCATGTAAACCAGGGATGGACAACTGCAGGTCAACTCCCCCCTCCCAAATCAGTCTAAACTTATCGTTGAGAGTTAGAATAGTTGAACACAACGTGCAATTTCGTTGTGCATCAGCAGTTTTTTTCTTATGTCAGTCTCTGACAAGTCACTCAATTATCTCATGTCAGCTAAACATTTTTAGATTGTTAAATTAGTCTAGCCATCTAAACTTGTTGTATTCATGGTCAAATTACCAACCGGGAAGCCCCCATTGATTTTGTTAGTCACTCTCACTCAGATATCATTAAAATCTGCAAACATTTCTCTCCACCCTATGGCAGAATGTGTAGAATTGCAGGAAAGTATCTGCAAAACCGCTAATTTCTCTCTCCACCCCATAGCAAAATGAGTATAATTGCATGAAATTTGTTCTAAAATTGCTAAATCTTCTTTCTACGCCCCATGGCAAAATGTGTAGAATTGTAGGAAATTAACTAAAACATAGATGATTTCTTTCTGCTGTCGAAAGGGAGGCAGCTCAATTGTTTTGCTTAGGGCACCCAAAAGGCTAGGGCTGGCTCAGACTGCATGTGTGGGTATGGATGTGGGTACACTGCGGCCCCTTATGATGAGTGCCTCCACCCCCATCGAAGTTACCCATCCCTGAGGTAAACAATATATGTATGTAAATAAAATATTACTGTTTAGTCAATTGTTGGTCAACTTTAGTTCTGTAGTTGCTGACAGAAATCCCTGCTTTCCACAGTAGTAACAGTCCAGTTAGGACTGAACACTCTCTAGCTAACCTAGAATCAGTGTAATCAATGTATTGATCATTCCACAGTAACATGCCATAATGCACATGTTTACAGGCAGAAGGACACTCCAGCAAGTGAACTGATCCTCTAGCAACCACTGCACGGTTCCAACTCGGAGAGACAGGCCAGAGATTGCATATTTGGACCAGTACAAATGTGACAAGGGACTGGAGGAGGAGGAGATTGTATCTGCAATGGAGTTGTGGAAGTCCCACTCTTCATTCTTCCAAGATGGTGTAGCAGTGCAGATGTGTTTTCTTTGTCCTCTTGTGTACTTTTGTATTTTTCATATTTTTTAGTATATATTTCAATTTTATTTTCAATCTCTTCTCCATTTTAGTTCAATTATACCTTCCGGTAACCTGCCTCACCCAATGTGATACGGAACCGCTATTATTTTTTATTTCTAGACCTTATAGAAAGAACCACCTAGCCATCAGAAGCTAACCAGCTAATTAGCTACAAGATATTTAGTCATTGTTAGCCACTGCTAGCGGCCTTTACCTTCTGCACAGGTACCAGCCCTTTTTTTAGCTTGGATAATACTCGCCAGCCTACCAGTAACGGACTGTCTCTCCTCTACAACGCCGTATTCCTGCCGTAAATCCCTGGACCATTCTCCTGATCTTCACAGCTAGCTAGCACCGACTAAGTTACCCAGTACCGAAGTACCCTGAGGCCCACCTCCCGGCCTACTCAGTTGTTCACACGGACTCCACCCAGACACGGTTATAACACACTACTCCACCGGATCCTTGCCGCAAGCTCTAGACCTTGGCACTGGATCACCGCTGCTACCGAGTGGCTATAGTGGCTAACGCCCCTGCCCCAGTTAGCCGTGAATCAGGCGCATCTCCCGGATAGAAAAGTAAATTACAACAACTATAATATCTCTTTCGCCATCTGGCTTGGATCCTTAGTCGACACGGCGCCCCTCCACACCACCAAGACAGGTCTGCCGACGAATACTCCATCCGCTGTGCCTTCAACGTAGGAGCAGACACGTCTACAAGCCCCGGGCTACTAACTTTAAACGCCGTGTCGCCCACATGCTAGCATAGTAGTGACTACTCTGCGGCTTCCCTGTTCCATCTATTGCTGCCCCCTGGACCCTATGATCACTTGACTACATAGCTGATGCCCGCTGGACTGTTCATTAATCATGGTACTCCATTCTGTTTATTTTATTTTATTTTATTTTGTTCATCTATCGGCCCCAGCCGCGAACTCAGGCTCTGTGTGTAGTTAACCGACCCTCTCTGCCCATTCATCACCATTTTACCTGTTGTTGTTTTAGCTGATAAGCTGTTGTTGTCTCACTCGTTGTTGTCTTAGCCAGCTCTCCAAATCAACACCTGTGATTACTTTATGCCTTGCTGTATGTCTCTCTCATATGTCAATATGCCTTATATACTGTTGTTTAGGTTAGTTATCATTGTTTCAGTTTACAATGGAGCCCCTAGTTCCACTCATTATACCTCTGATACCTCCTTTGTCCCACCTCCCACACATGCGGTGACCTCACCCATTATAACCAGCTTATCTAGAGACACAACCTCTCTTATCATCACTCAGTGCATGGGCTTACCTCCGCTGTACCTGCACCCAACCATACCCCTGTCAGCACATTATGCCCAGAATCTATTCTACCACGCCCAGAAATCTGCTCCTTTTATTCTTTGTCCCCAACGCTCTAGGCGACCAGTTTTGATAGCCTTTAGCCGTACCCTCATCCTACTCCTCTCTGTTCCTCGGGTGATGTGGAGGTAAACCCAGGCCCTGTGTGTCCCCAGGCACTCTCATTTTTTGACTTCTGTGATCGAAAAAACCTTGGTTTCATACATGTCAGCATCAGAAGCCTCCTCCCTAAGTTTGTTTTACTCACTGCTTTAGCACACTCTGCCAACCCTGATGTCCTTGCCGTGTCTGAATCCTGGCTTAGGAAGGCCACCAACAATTCTGAGATTTCCATACCCAGCTACAACATTTTCCGCCAAGATAGAACTGCCAAAGGAGGAGGAGTTGTAATCTACTGTAGAGATAGCCTGCAAAGTTCTGTCAAACTTTCCAGGTCTATACCCAAACAGTTTGAACTTCTAATTTTAAAAATGAACCTCTCCAGAAATAAGTCTCTCACTGTTACCGCCTGCTATCGACCGCCCTCCGCTCCCAGCTGTGCCCTGGACACCATTTGTGAATTGCTCGCCCTCCATCTAGCTTCAGAGTTGTTCTGTTAGGTGACCTAAACTGGGATATGCTTAACACCCCGGCAGTCCTACAATCTAAGATAGATGCCCTCAATCTCACACAAATCATCAAGGAACCCACCAGGTACAAACCTAACTCCGTAAACATGGACACCCTCATAGACATTATCCTGACCAACTTGCCCTCCAAATACACCTCCGCTGTTTTCAATCAGGATCTCAGCGATCACTGCCTCATTGCCTGTGTCCGCTATGGGCCCGCGGTCAAACGACCACCCCTCATCACTGTCAAACACTCCCTAAAACACTTCTGCGAGCAGGCCTTTCTAATCGACTTGGCCCGGGTATCCTGGAAGGATATTGACCTCATCCCGTCAGTCGAGGATGCCTGGTCATTCTTTAAAAGTAATTTCCCCACCATCTTAGATAAGCATGCCAAGAACAGATATAGCCCTTGGTTCACTCCAGGCCTGACTCCTTTGACCAGCACAAAAACATCCTGTGGCGGACTGCAATAGCATTGAATAGTCCCCAAGATATGCAACTGTTCAGGGAAGTCAGGGACCAATACACGCAGTCAGTCAGGAAAGCAAAGGCTAGCTTTTTCAAGCAGAAATTCGCATCCTGTAGCTCTAACTCCAAAATGTTTTGGGACACTGTAAAGTCCATGGAGAACAAGAGCACCTCCTCCCAGCTGCCCACTGCACTGAGGCTAGATAACACGGTCACCACTGATAAATCCATGATGATCGAACATTTCAATAAGCATTTCTCAACAGCTGGCCATGCCTTCCTCCTGGCTACTCCAACCCCAGCCAACAGCTCCGCCTCCCCCACAGCTACTCGCCCAAGCCTCCCCAGCTTCTCCTTCACCCAAATCCAGACAGCAGATGTTCTGAAAGAGCTGCAAAACCTGGACCCGTACAAATCAGCTGGGCTAGACAATCTGGACCCTCTCTTTCTAAAACTATCTGCCGCCATTGTTGCAACCCCTATTACCAGCCTGTTCAACCTCTCTTTCTCTCTTTCGTATCGTCTGAGATCCCTAAAGATTGGAAAGCTGCCGCAGTCATCCCCCTCTTCAAAGGGGGTGACACCCTAGACCCAAACTGTTACAGACCTATATCCATCCTGTCCTGCCTATCTAAAGTCTTTGAAAGCCAAGTTAATAAACAGATCACTGACCATTTCGAATCCCACCGTACTTCTCCGCTGTGCAATCCGGCTTCCGAGCCGGTCACGGGTGCACCTCAGCCACGCTCCAGGTCCCAAAAAATATAACCGCCATCGATAAAAGACAGTACTGTGCAGCCGTCTTCATCAACCTGGCCAAGGCTTTCGACTCTGTCAATCACCGTATTCTTATCGGCAGACTCAATAGCCTTGGTTTTTCTAATGACTGCCTCGCCTGGTTCACCAACTACTTTGCAGACAGAGTTCAGTGTGTCAAATCGGAGGGCATGTTGTCCGGACCTCTGGCAGTCTCTATGGGGGTACCACATGGTTCAATTCTCGGGCCGACTCTTTTCTCTGTATATATCAATGATGTCGCTCTTGCTGCGGGCAATTCCCTGATCCACCTCTACGCAGACGACACCATCCTGTATACTTCTGGCCCTTCCTTGGACACTGTGCTAACTAACCTCCAAATGAGCTTCAATGCCGTACAACACTCCTTCCGTGGCCTCCAACTGCTCTTAATTAAACGCTAGTAAAAGCAAAAGCATGCTTTTCAACCGTTCGCTGCCCGCACCCGCCCGCCCGACTAGCATCACCACCCTGGAGGGTTCCGACCTAGAATATGTGGACAACTATAAATACCTAGGTGTCTGGCTGGACTGTAAACTCTCCTTCCAGACTAATATTAAACATCTCCAATCCAAAATCAAATCTAGAATCAACTTTCTATTTCGCAACAAAGCATCCTTCACTCACGCCGCCAAATTTACCCAAGTAAAACTGACTATCCAACCGAACCTCGACTTCAGAGATGTCATCTACAAAATAGCTGCCAACACTCTACTCATCAAACTGGATGCAGTCTATCACAGTGCCATCCGTTTTGTTACCAAATCACCTTATACCACCCACCACTGCGACCTGTATGCTCTAGTCGGCTGGCACTCGCTACATATTCGTCGCCAGACCCACTGGTTCCAGGTACTCTGTCTATGCTCCAGGTACTCTGTCCAGGTACTAAGTCTATGCTAAGTAAAGCTCCGCCTTATCTCAGTTCACTGGTCACGATAATAACACCCACCCGTAGCACACGTTCCAGCAGGTATATCTCACTGATCATCCCCAAAGCCAACACCCCATTTGGCCGCCTTTCCTTCCAGTTTTCAGTTACTGGAACGAATTGCAAAAATTGCTGCAGTTGGAGACTCTTATTTCCCTCACCAAATTTAAACATCAACTATCTGAGCAGCTAACCGATTGCTGCAGCTGTACATAGTCCATCTGTAAATAGCCCACCCAATCTACCTACCTCATCCCCATACTGTTTTATTTACTTTTCTGCTCTTTTGCACACCAGTATCTCTACTTGCACATCATCATCTGCTCATTTATCACTCCAGCGTTAATCTGCTAAATTGTAAATATTCGCTCCTATGGCCTATTTATTGCCTACCTCCTCATGCCTTTTGCACACACTGTATATAGACTTTCTTTTTTCTACTGTGTCATTGACTTGTTTATTGTGTTATTGGCTTGTTTATTGATTACTCCATGTGTAACTCTGTGTTGTTGTCTGTGTCACACTGCTTTGCTTTATCTTGGCCAGGTCGCAGTTACAAATGAGAACTTGTTCTCAACTAGCTTACCTGGTTAAATAAAGGTGAAATAAAAAAAATTAAGCAATTGTCGACTACAGACAGGTAGATTATGACGAGTGTCAGTGTAATGTAGGGATGTGACAAATGTAAAAGAAAATGTAAATATATAAACTACCATTATTTTTGTTTCAATGTTTTTTTTAAATAATGTGAATTCACAATGCAGATATGGTTTTTCCAAATTCTGTCACATCTACAGCTCCTCCCCTCCGGTGTTCGACGTTGCCAGTGTCCAGCGGTCCTGACATCCATCATTACACACACCTGGCACCAATCATTACGCGCACCTGCACTTCATCATGAGGAACACCTGGACTCCATTACCTCATTTATTACCTCCCCTATATCTGGAATTCCCTTAGCTTCTTTCCCCAGTCAGCATTGTTTATGTGTTGAAGCCACTGCTATGTTGTCTTGTTCCATGTTTGTTGCTTTGTTAAACGTACCACCTGCACCTGCTTCTCGACCCTCAGCGTCTTCGTTACACTATCCCAGCCTGCTCTCTGCCAGTCTCTGTGTTGCTGTCCAGTGGTGTAGTGGAGGGTACACTTATATGATGTAAGCCCATTTATTTTTCAGTGGGTATTGCATATATTCACTACTTAATCCCCATGGTGTGTATCAAAGTAGTGTAGTGGAGGTAAAAGCCATACCAATTAATAAGGCTGATGGAACAGATCAGAATGTTTAGTTTAAAATGTTGTAAACTATTACTTCTTAAAAAAAGCATGAGCTGGCGCAAACGCAGAGAAAATTATTTTGTGTAGAGGTGCTGACAAATGGCGAATAAACTGTAAGCTATAAAATACATTAATTAATGGGAGAGAGCGTGCGACTCACTTTATTTATTTTTATAAACTATTATTTCTTCACATTTTAGGTGCAGAAATGTGCACATAGCATTAGGTGTATGCACGAATGTTTCCAAATGCAATTTGAGGGAAAACACTGTTCTAAAATGCGCACTGCACATGCAAGCGGATTCATGGACAGGGATGGAAATATCTGTTTGAAATTTAGAAAGAGGGAAGATCTAAATATGCAATAACTATCATGGGTTGCTAATATGACTAGGATAATGTTTTTGGGTGCTACACAATGAACCAAAGTTGTAAGAAAACCAATAGAGCAGGAGAATGCATATGAGGAAGTGCTTATAAAATAATTGCCTTTACATTTCCATGGTGGGATTTTGGCTATAGGCTACATTGAAGCAAGGTAAGACATGCCTCATAATACTGTATGTAGAAAAAGTTCAGATTTCAAACAATTAAGGAACAGGTAAAGTATAGTGATGCTAATGATAGGCCTAACCATATCTGGTAGATGGAGAGGCTTTCCCAAAGCCTTCTAAATTACATGTAAACTCGACACAGAGTAGCCTATGCCTACCAGGCAGAATGATATGATTATTTGCATCAATCCAGTGGCTATTTGTTTTGCAAACTCCCTCTCATGTGCTACAGAAACACCACCATACAAACAGAGCTAGGTGCCTGTACACTTGAATTAAAGGGTAACTACACAAGACCTCAAAATTGATCTCCTGATGTGGTTTAAGCAAGTTATGACTTACAACATCCAATTTGTTGTTTTCTAATAAAAAGTCTGACTTTGAGAGCAAAAAAATGTGAAAAAATTAACAAATCTGAAACACGAAGTATTTCCGACTCAGTTAATTTATCTGTTTCAATAATATACCTTCAATTAGCCTACTTGCACAGTACAACATGGGTTGACGTGACTGTGAATTACCAATGTGGAATTTTTTATTTTAGGTAATTCAGAGTGTATGACACGGTTTCTCATATAACTTTTTTCACAGAGCATTTTTCCTTTGGATGGCTGTTTGGGGAATCATTTTGCAAAATTAGAATATATGCACTTCTCCAGGCAACACTACACCACTGTTGCTGTCTCACTGAAAACAACGAGACATGACTCTGTTTATTACAGAGGAGCGAGAGTGAGGGGGAAGGAAATAGTGAGAGAGAGAGAGAGCGAATGAGCGACAGAGAGAGAGAAAGAAAGAGGGAGCATTCTTAATGCTGTTTCCTGTGAGGGAAACCAGCAGAATCCTCAAGTCTAATAGACTCACTCCAAGAGGGGAGACACACACGTGCACATGCACATTCCCGCACACACACCACACCACCGTGCACACTGCCATTCACATGTGCTGAAAGGTTAGGCTATTCTGTTGCTAGCTCAGTTTTCCAGAGATAAGATTCTTCCAATGTACACTACTGTATGACATGGCATTTATGACAATACTATTACACTGTTTTACACTGCCTTCTTTCTGCTACAGATGAAGGTTTATTCAACATGAATGGATACTGCCCTAACCCCATTTGACCAGTCCACAGTGACAGCAGTGCCTGTCTAGATTGTCCCTGTAACAAAGTGTTTACCACTACAACAAACAATAACAACACTCCCGTTTCATTCTGCCGCACAAACTCCTCTCGGTTCATTACCATCCAATACATTACAAAATCACTACACCAAACTGAGTTGTGAGGGGAGAGAGAGAGGGAGACGCACTTACCCTGACAAGGTTACTGACCGCTGCTTGTACCGCGGCCACCGGGCCGGTCAGATCCGGGATGGCCTTCCCGTCCACCTCCCCGTCCTCGTGCATGATGACCAGGTGGGAGATCTGCTGGGCCACCGGCTCAAGGATGCCCTCGATGGTCTTCGTGTGGAACACTGGCATGGTTACAGCTGTTAGCCCGCTCAAAGAGACCTGAAACACGGCTGCTTCAGCTCCAACACCCCGCTGTTAAAATCCTGCTCTATTCCTCCGCCGTCTTTACCCGACAATAAAAATTGACAAACAAAATGCCTTTTTCTTCTTTAGTTCCACTACTGGAGTGCGTATTCCAGCGTGGACGGTCTGCAATGCGCGGTGTCAGCACCTTGTCCGCGATTGTGAGACGAACACCGAAAATCGTGACAGGAGAAATCACAGTTCGAGATCTCAGCCAATGACTGACTGCACGAGATACATCTGTTAATAGGATTGGTGGGCACAGACGGCTTCTCATCACACTCACACGCACACACGCATGCACACCGTTATCCCACTGCATGTGAAAGCTGTTCCCAAATGACGTCATGCATTCTTATTGCCGAAAAAGGGAGTGCTAGAGTGAGATGGTGGGGGGTCGGGGAACGGGGGTGGGAGGGAGAGTGAGAGAGACCTGGTATTAATATGGAGTTGTTGCAACATTTCATACCAGAGCTGGATGGTAACAAAGTAACTTTCGGACATGCCATCATATACCTTCAACCAGACCATAGGTAAACCACAAGTAGACCTCAACTTAAACCGTACCCACTCCAAGCCACTGGGGGAAAAAAACACTCTCTCTGGTCTATGAGTCTGAGTGTTAGGCTGCTTTAGAGGTGTCAATCCCAAATGGCACTCTATATACTAGTGTACCAATTTTGACCAGAGCCGTATGGGCCCTGGTTAAAAATAGTGCACTATGTACGAATAGGGTGCCAATTGGGACTTCTCCTGGTCTGTCACCTGATCTGGGTTAGCTAAAAGGAGGGTCAGGAGTTACCGTTAACGTGTCTCCAGCCTGTCGTTTTTGGCCACCAGCTCTATAATAAGAACAAGGGCTCCTTCTGCAGCTCCTAGCTGCCCCAGATCAAGCAGCTCAGCTATCTTCTGCAGCCCACAGGAGCTGGGAGGGGGAATGGAAATGTAACACTGCGCTACTACCCCACCCAGTTACCCCAGCCCAACTTTCCTTACTGCTTGCTGGGTTAATAAGGACATTGGAGGCTTGTTCTCGCAATGGCAAATGGACTGCCTGGGTTTAGACTTGGCCAGAATTGGTTGTCTGTTTGGTTAAAACCTTGTTCCTCTGTAGAGCCTGCCTGACTGTCTAGTATGCTGAAAATGAAGGAGATGGAGTAGGTGGATGAACTACCAGGAGGATATTGACATTGGTATAACTCCAGTTCTCCCCCTCTCCAGGAGGTCTGTAGTGTCTGGTCAGTGCATTTGTTTTCTGGGCAGGCTTATACGTTTGTTGAGTGTTTGGGGAATGGGTTGGGGTTAGATGTATGGTGTGTACATTGTACATGTTTAAGTTTGGGTGGTCTGTGTGTATAAGCAGTGGCCCATAGAGGTTCATCTGAATCTAGGGTTGGAAACCAGAAACTGTAGCAGGAGCTGAAGGACTTGACTCTCTAGTGTGACCGGCTGTGCAAAGAGATGGGCTCCTCCTGATTTGAAAACGAACCAGTAGTACTTGGTAACTTAGTAGCCTTGTGGTTAAGAGTGTCTGCCCTAAGATTGGAAGGTTAGGGGTTAGAATTATCCCAGTTGAATCAACCCCGGCCTAGTCTTATTAAAAACTTTAAAAAATTGGACCCCAATGCCTCTCTGCTTGGCACTCAGCATTAAGGAGATGGATTGAGGGTAAGGTCCTGTGATAGACTAGCGTCCTATCCAGGGGGTGTACTTGTACATCAAGCTGCCTCACACTACAGAAACAGGAGATAGACTCCTGCCCTATGGGCCATTCAGGTTACTTACCTACAGTAGTATTTTGGTATTAAGGCAGTACGGGTTTTATAGCAAGGCCTGCTAAGCGATCTTGATGTTCTGTCTCCCTGTTATGTTCCTGTCCTTACAGAGCTCAGAGAAAGAGTTCTATACCTCAAGCCTCTCAGAGCCGTATAAGGGTAGTTCTCTCAGAGAAACTAACATAAATTGCATCATCTACTGATGTAAACTACATTAGCTACTGTAAACTATATTACTCTGTCGCAAACTGTGTGCATGCATATGTGTGTGTGAGTGTTGTGGGTGTGACACAAACAGCACTTGTTAAAAAAAATTTATATGGGTAGGTGAGAATTGTCTGTTAATTTAATGATTAGAATATTCCGCCCTGAAACATATAATTGTATGGAATTGATTAGAATGTATCAAATCATAATCAATAAATGTGTAGTCCTAGTCAGAATTAGGGTAAAACAATATGTCTTTATGGTATTTTAAACACAGACTGTCTGAGCTTGGTGCCGACCTGACTAGAGATTTGGGAGAGAACGGTGTAAGGATTTTTATTGGTGGAAGAAGGAGTGGACCAAAGCGCAGAGTGGTACGTGTTCATGATGCCTTTAATAAACTGAACACTGAATACAAACGAACAAAATAATAAAGGAAACCCGAAACAGTCCCGTATGGTGAAAACACTGAAACGGAAAATAATCACCCACAACTCAAAATGGGAAAACAGGCTACCTAAATATGGCTCTCAATCAGAGACAACGATAGACAGCTGCCTCTGATTGAGAGCCATACCAGGCCAAACACATAGAAAAATAAAATCTAGACCTACAACATAGAATACCCACCCACATCACATCCTGACCAAACTAAAAATAGAAACCTACAAAGCAATCTACGGTCAGGGCGTGACAATGGGGAGTACGTCTCAAGGACAAGGTCACTATCTCTGTCAGATGGGTAGTGAGACAGACAGTGTGTGCGTAGCAGGACATGTGTGTGCGTCTGTTTGTGTGAATGTGTGTGTGGGTATGTGTGTATGTGCGTCTGTTTGTGTGTGTGTGTATATGGCTGTGTGAATGTGTGGGCGTGAGGAGTGTGTATAAAATGAATTATTTTGTATTCTTGACTTTAGAACGTTCCGTGAATAAACATTTAACTGTGGTAGACTGGGCCTCTGTCTGTTTTCATTTCTATCAGTATCTTACAAATCCTGATATAGCAGACTGAGTAATCACAATTAAAGTTATGAACCTGGATAACAAAATTCTCTTATCAGGGGGTTGTTTGACGTATGGGGCATTAGACATGGAATTGTGAGGGGGTTGCTATAACAGAAAGAGGGACACACACACCAAGGATGAAACATTGCACCATGCACAGCTGTGTAACAAACAAAAAAAATCCTTCTTTTGTAAATGACATGTAGTTCTGTCAAGTTTTTTGTAGCAAAAGAGACACACTTGGATTTAACAGACCTGTTATCAAATAGTATTTGTTTTCTTCGCACGTTTGTTTGAGCTTGTCAGGTGGACAGGGTTTGTACAGTACTTTTGGGACTATCCCACTGCCAGACGAGCTCAATCAAGCTAAGATTTAGTATTTGAAAGAGGATAAATTCTAACACAGATGTGTCTCATAGAGCAGGACCACACGCCTCTGTGCACTGACAGGAACAACAGCAGTTTACAGAAAGGCGTGGAAAAGCGAAAGAGAGAAGATTTGATTGGGTGGTGGTTCAAAAAGAAAAAAATAGGTTGGAGAGGGGGGACAAAGTGAGTGAGAGAAAGAGAGAGAAAGAGAGAATGTGTGTGTACATGTGTGCGAGTGAGGGAGGGAGTGAGTGAGTGAATGAATAATTGAGTGATTGCTTTTAGATTACATGTCTGGTCTTGTGTTCCCAGAGGTCTAAGAGTTGGGTCCATATCTGTAACTGTCCTTGGTATGAACGGGCTGTTAGAACTTATCTCTCAATCATCCTTACCAACCTGACCACTGCTTAACACTTATTCTGGATTTACCGTGTGTGTGTGTGTGTGTGTGTGTGTGTGTGTGTGTGTGTGTGTGTGTGTGTGTGTGTGTGTGTGTGTGTGTGTGTGTGTGTGTGTGTGTGTGCGTGTGTGTGTGTGTGTGTGTGTGTATGCATTGTCTGTGTCAGTCTGTCCTTAAACCACTGGTAACAGGAAAGTCGTCCCCTCTCGACCCCTGAATTCAGTTCTCCCTCATATGCCCTATAAATATGTCATAATCATGAAATAACCTGAAATACCCCTGACATATAGAGACCTCAAACTTGACTCTGCTGTTTGACTATGTGTCACGCCCTGACCATAGAGAGACCTCTGGGTTCTCTATGATGTTTTAGGTCCTTGTTGAAGGAATTTTATTCCTCTGTTTTAATACCCAATTAAATTAAACACTCTGTCAATTCATAAGAATTTGTAAGACCCTTATTTTATTGGAATGGACAGAGTCCGGTCTTAAAAGTCAAGTAACAGCCTTTATTCAAGAGAGTACTGAGTTCATACACATTTTACCACAGGTTATAAACTGAAAATGACGTCAGCGTTTTCTAAATGTTCCGTCTCTTCTTGACACTGGTAGAAAGGCTCTATAGCTCTCAAGCCTTCCCTCCTCGCCTAGAGCCAAGGTCAGTCAGTGTAGTTAAGCATTCTAGACAGTCTGGATTTATAGTTCATTCATTTGTACCAAGGAACAGACCTTCATTGTTCTAAACTCTTGACTACATTCACTACATTATATTCAATACTGGGAGCAAGAGAGAAAATTCATACATGTACAGTAGCATAATAGTATTCGGATTAGTCAGTCCTGATTGAAATGTATACATAATTAGTCATCATTGATAAAAATTCCCTTAACAAGTCCTCTGGGTTCTCTATGGTGTTTTAGGTCAGGGCGTGACTAGGGGGGTTCTAGGTATTGTGTTTATATGATGTTGGTGTACGTGTATGGTTCCCAATTGGAGACAGCTGATAATCATTGCCTCTAAATGGGGATCATACTTATTGTGTTCCTTTTCCCACCTGCGATGTGGAATATTGTTTTTGTATGTGCGCTACGTATTTTCACGTTCGTTATTTCTTTGAAGTTCACAATCAATAAAATGTGGAACTGAGTATAGTCTGATTATTTATATAACGATCGTGACACTATGTTGTCATACACTGTCACACTGACCATTATTTGCATTGTTTGTTCCTATGTTTTGTTTGGTCAGGGTGTGATATGAGTGGGCATTCTATGTTGTATGTCTAGTTTGTCTATTTCTATGTGTTTTGGCCTGATATGGTTCTCAATCAGTGGCAGGTGTTTGTTGTTGTCTCTGAGTGGGAACCATATTTAGGTAGCCTGTTTTGTATTGTGGTTCGTGGGTTATTGTCTATGTGATGTTTGCACTCAGTATTTATAGCAGTCGTGTTCGTTTTGACGTTTTGTTTGTTTAGTGTACTTCGTGTTTGTTTTCATCTATCATTAAAAGGATGTATTCACATCTGATCTCCTCACTACGACGATCGTGACATACACCTTGTAACATTCTATTCTATTAAAGAGGTTTTACTCAGCAAAGTAACAACACAGTGTGGTCAAAAACTACGTTTTTACAATTTTTATTTAACCTTTATTTAACTAGGCAACTGAGTTAAGAACAAATTCTTATTTTAAAATGACGGCCTACCCCAGCCTAACCCGGACTACGCTAGGCCAATTGTGCACCGCCCTATTGGACTCCTGATCACGGCCGGTTGGGATACAGCCTGGGATCGAACCAGGGTCCATAGTGATGCTTCTAGCACTGAGATGCATTGCCTTAGACTGCTGCGCAACTCGGGAGCCCTTGGAAGTAACTTAGTTGCAGTCACGATCTGTTTACCTATAACTATATCCAAACACAGTTATGTTTGTGTTTTTACATATTTATTAACTTCTCTTAAAAACTACCCACAATACACTCTTTCTCAATGTCATATGGAGAATCTATTCTGAGTTAGATGCTGGCTAACATTAACCACTAGCCATGCAGACCAAGTTTTGGCCGTGGTGAGCTTACAATCCACCAATCACAAGGAGGTGTGTAGTAAACAACCAATCAAATTCCCCACGCGTGGGGGCCACTTAATCTCTGTGAACATGGCCGGCCTGCCCATTGGTCAGGATTAGTCGGCTGCCTATGGCGGCAGATTGACAAGCTAAACTGACTAAGACGCACCTCCAACAACACATAAAACCTCACATAATTCTGCCCAAAAACAAAAACAATTTATCTCAGTGGATAAACTCCACAGAGCTCCACAGAGCTCTCTCTCTCTCTCTACCGCAGAGGGGGAGAGGGATGGAGTGGGGGTTAAACCATAGGCAGCAGACGATTTCTTTTGGGGCCTATTTTGGGTGATGTCTTTGTGTCTTATGAAGAGTTTGCCGACCAAAACTACAACATCAAACCATGTACACTGGGACAATATATTTCAACATCCGAATATTGGGAATGATGAGAGATGGAATATGGAAAATGAATGTCTATTTTGTGATGCCATTCAAAGTTTCATGAAGACGTTATAATGAAAACACTGTAACTTGAAGAGTTTTCATACTGTGTATTGTCATGTTACATGCTTTACGTTGTGTGGAAAATATCCAGAATAAAGATAACGTTATTGTGACAATAAGATTGTGATTTTAGTTCTCTAAGAAGATCATAGTAAGTTGTGATACCTTGCCTCGTACATAGCCACGCCCCAGGGAACCCAGAGAGCGTGTCAGCCTGATGTAAAGGCCCCCTTTTTATCCGAGGGCATAAAGCATTTGAGTTAAGAAATAACATATCAGACTAAAACAGACTACAGATAGTCACGACCCCGAAAATGCAACACGAAGTTGAAAAATACTAAATAACCTCTTAACAATTAATGCTATGGTTGAGTAGTACTGTACTGTATCTAAGAAGGTGAATTTAAGTAGGACAATCCAGTTAATCTCTTCAAATCATTGTGTCCTACACTGCTTTCATCACCACTCTGGGATCATTGACACGGCTGATTAGCCGTCCTCAGTAGGCCACTTGTCCAGAACAAGTGCAAGTAAACAGACAACAAAGGACATTGTGACCTCTTGTGGACAATCAGAGACGTACACCTGAGATTGAAAGACAAGGCCATCCGAAGAGGGCCCAACAGAGATACACGACAAAGACCTTCAACACGTAAATACATCCTTACATTACGTCTTACCCAAAGGAACGGCTGACATTTTTTCATCGAGAGTGCATCAAACATGATTTAGAGCTTGTTTATGGAAAAGTGCTTATTTATGTATTCTACAGTGTTTTCAGAACATCTCGAATAAACATAACAAAAAAAGGTTTTATCCAGAGTGCATCAAACATGATTTAGAGCTTGTATATGGTAAAGTGCTTATTTATGTATTCTACAGTGTTTTCATATCATCTCGAATAAACATAACGAAAACATTTTTTCATCGAGAGTGCATCAAACATGATTTAGAGCTTGTTTATGGAAAAGTGCTTATTTATGTATTCTACAGTGTTTTCATAACATCTCGAATGAACTAAACAAAAAAAGGTTTTATCCAGAGTGCATCAAAACATGATTTAGAGCTTGTTTATGGTAAAGTGCTTATTTCTGTATTTCCATGTTGCAACTTGCTGAAAACTGTCCACAATGTTCATTTCATCTCAAATAGACAGCACAGCAAAAAATTGGACATCCAGAGTGCATCAAACACGATTTAGAGCTTGTTTATGGAAAAGTGCTTATTTATGTACTCTACAGTGTTTTCATAACATCTCGAATAAACATAACAAAAAAAAGTTTTGTCCAGAGTGCATCAAAACATGATTTAGAGCTTATTTATGGTAAACTGCTTATTTATGTATTCTACGGTGTTTTCATAACATCTCGAATAAACATAGGAAAAAAAAGTTTTATCCAGAGTCCATCAAACATGATTTAGAGCTTGTTTATGGAAAAGTGCTTATTTATGTATTCTACAGTGTTTTCATAACATCTCGAATAAACATAACGAAAACATTTTTTCATCGAGAGTGCATCAAACATGATTTAGAGCTTATTTATGGAAAAGTGCTTATTTATGTATTCTACAGTGTTTTCATATCATCTCGAATAAACATAACGAAAACATTTTTTCATCGAGAGTGCATCAAACATGATTTAGAGCTTGTTTATGGAAAAGTGCTTTATTTATGTATTCTACAGTGTTTTCATAACATCTCGAATGAACTACACAAAAAAAGGTTTTATCCAGAGTGCATCAAAACATGATTTAGAGCTTGTTTATGGTAAAGTGCTTATTTCTGTATTTCCATGTTGCAACTTCTTGAAAACTGTGCACAATGTTCATTTCATGTCTCAAATAGACAGCACAGCAAAAATTGGACATCCAGAGTGCATCAAACATGATTCAGAGCTTGTTTATGGAAAAGTGCTTATTTATGTATTCTACAGTGTTTTCATAACATCTCGAATAAACATAACAAAAAAATGTTTTATCCAGAGTGCATCAAAACATGATTTAGAGCTTATTTATGGTAAACTGCTTATTTATGTATTCTACGGTGTTTTCATAACATCTCGAATAAACATAACAAAAAAATGTTTTATCCCAGAGTGCATCAAACATGATTTAGAGCTTGTTTATGGAAAAGTGCTTATTTCCGTATTTCAATGCTGCAACTTGCTGAAAATTGTATGCAGTGTTCCTAATCATCTAGTATGAACAGTTCTGTAAAAAACATTGTATCCAGACTGCATCAAACATGATTTAGAGCTTGTTTATGGAAAAGTGCTTATTTATGCATTCTACAGTGTTTTCATAACATCTCGAATAAACATAACAAAAAAAGTTTTATCCCAGAGTGCATCAAACATGATTTAGAGCTTGTTTATGGAAAAGTGCTTATTTCCGTATTTCAATGCTGCAACTTGCTGAAAATTGTATGCAGTGTTCCTAATCATCTAGTTTGAACAGTTATGTTTAAAACATTGTATCCAGAGTGCATCAAACATGATTTAGAGCTTGTTTATGGAAAAGTGCTTATTTCCGTATTTCAATGCTGCAACTTGCTGAAAATTGTATGCAGTGTTCCTAATCATCTAGTTTGAACAGTTATGTTTAAAACATTGTATCCAGAGTGCATCAAACATGATTTAGAGCTTGTTTATGGAAAAGTGCTTATTTCCGTATTTCAGCTGCTGCAACTTGCTGAAAATTGTCTGCAGTGTTCCTAATCATCTAGTTTGAACAGTTATGTTTAAAACATTGTATCCAGAGTGCATCAAACATGATTTAGAGCTTGTTTATGGAAAAGTGCTTATTTCCGTATTTCAATGCTGCAACTTGCTGAAAATTGTCTACAGTGTTCCTAATCATCTAGTTTGAACAGTTATGTTTAAAAACATTGTATCCAGAGTGCATCAAACATGATTTAGAGCTTGTTTATGGAAAAGTGCTTATTTCCGTATTTCAATGCTGCAACTTGCTGAAAATTGTCTGCAGTGTTCCTAATCATCTAGTTTGAACAGTTCTGTAAAAACATTGTATCCAGAGTGCATCAAACATGATTTAGAGCTTGTTTATGGAAAAGTGCTTATTTATGCATTCTACAGTGTTTTCATAACATCTGAATAAACATAACAAAAAAAGTTTTATCCCAGAGTGCATCAAACATGATTTAGAGCTTGTTTATGGAAAAGTGCTTATTTCCGTATTTCAATGCTGCAACATGCTGAAAATTGTACAGTGTTCCTAATCATCTAGTTTGAACAGTTATGTTTAAAACATTGTATCCAGAGTGCATCAAACATGATTTAGAGCTTGTTTATGGAAAAGTGCTTATTTCCGTATTTCAATGCTGCAACTTGCTGAAAATTGTATGCAGTGTTCCTAATCATCTAGTTTGAACAGTTATGTTTAAAACATTGTATCCAGAGTGCATCAAACATGATTTAGAGCTTGTTTATGGAAAAGTGCTTATTTCCGTATTTCAATGCTGCAACTTGCTGAAAATTGTCTGCAGTGTTCCTAATCATCTAGTTTGAACAGTTATGTTTAAAAAACATTGTATCCAGAGTGCATCAAACATGATTTAGAGCTTGTTTATGGAAAAGTGCTTATTTCCGTATTTCAATGCTGCAACTTGCTGAAAATTGTCTACAGTGTTCCTAATCATCTAGTTTGAACAGTTCTGTAAAAAACATTGTATCCAGAGTGCATCAAACATGATTTAGAGCTTGTTTATGGAAAAGTGCTTATTTCCGTATTTCAATGCTGCAACTTGCTGAAAATTGTATGCAGTGTTCCTAATCATCTAGTTTGAACAGTTATGTTTAAAACATTGTATCCAGAGTGCATCAAACATGATTTAGAGCTTGTTTATGGAAAAGTGCTTATTTCCGTATTTCAATGCTGCAACTTGCTGAAAATTGTATGCAGTGTTCCTAATCATCTAGTTTGAACAGTTATGTTTAAAACATTTTATCCAGAGTGCATCAAACATGATTTAGAGCTTGTTTATGGAAAAGTGCTTATTTATGCATTCTACAGTGTTTTCATAACATCTCGAATAAACATAACAAATAAAAGTTTTATCCCAGAGTGCATCAAACATGATTTAGAGCTTGTTTATGGAAAAGTGCTTATTTCCGTATTTCAATGCTGCAACTTGCTGAAAATTGTATGCAGTGTTCCTAATCATCTAGTTTGAACAGTTATGTTTAAAACATTGTATCCAGAGTGCATCAAACATGATTTAGAGCTTGTTTATGGAAAAGTGCTTATTTCCGTATTTCAATGCTGCAACTTGCTGAAAATTGTATGCAGTGTTCCTAATCATCTAGTTTGAACAGTTATGTTTAAAACATTGTATCCAGAGTGCATCAAACATGATTTAGAGCTTGTTTATGGAAAAGTGCTTATTTCCGTATTTCAATGCTGCAACTTGCTGAAAATTGTCTGCAGTGTTCCTAATCATCTAGTTTGAACAGTTCTGTAAAAAACATTGTATCCAGAGTGCATCAAACATGATTTAGAGCTTGTTTATGGAAAAGTGCTTATTTCCGTATTTCAATGCTGCAACTTGCTGAAAATTGTCTACAGTGTTCCTAATCATCTAGTTTGAACAGTTATGTTTAAAACATTGTATCCAGAGTGCATCAAACATGATTTAGAGCTTGTTTATGGAAAAGTGCTTATTTCCGTATTTCAATGCTGCAACTTGCTGAAAATTGTCTACAGTGTTCCTAATCATCTAGTTTGAACAGTTCTGTAAAAACATTGTATCCAGAGTGCATCAAACATGATTTAGAGCTTGTTTATGGAAAAGTGCTTATTTATGCATTCTACAGTGTTTTCATAACATCTCGAATAAACATAACAAAAAAAAGTTTTATCCCAGAGTGCATCAAACATGATTTAGAGCTTGTTTATGGAAAAGTGCTTATTTATGCATTCTACAGTGTTTTCATAACATCTCGAATAAACATAACAAATAAAAGTTTTATCCCAGAGTGCATCAAACATGATTTAGAGCTTGTTTATGGAAAAGTGCTTATTTCCGTATTTCAATGCTGCAACTTGCTGAAAATTGTATGCAGTGTTCCTAATCATCTAGTTTGAACAGTTCTGTAAAAAACATTGTATCCAGAGTGCATCAAACATGATTTAGAGCTTGTTTATGGAAAAGTGCTTATTTATGCATTCTACAGTGTTTTCATAACATCTCGAATAAACATAACAAATAAAAGTTTTATCCCAGAGTGCATCAAACATGATTTAGAGCTTGTTTATGGAAAAGTGCTTATTTCCGTATTTCAATGCTGCAACTTGCTGAAAATTGTATGCAGTGTTCCTAATCATCTAGTTTGAACAGTTATGTTTAAAACATTGTATCCAGAGTGCATCAAACATGATTTAGAGCTTGTTTATGGAAAAGTGCTTATTTCCGTATTTCAATGCTGCAACTTGCTGAAAATTGTATGCAGTGTTCCTAATCATCTAGTTTGAACAGTTATGTTTAAAACATTGTATCCAGAGTGCATCAAACATGATTTAGAGCTTGTTTATGGAAAAGTGCTTATTTCCGTATTTCAATGCTGCAACTTGCTGAAAATTGTCTACAGTGTTCCTAATCATCTCGTTTGAACAGTTCTGTAAAAAACATTGTATCCAGAGTGCATCAAACATGATTTAGAGCTTGTTTATGGAAAAGTGCTTATTTCCGTATTTCAATGCTGCAACTTGCTGAAAATTGTCTACAGTGTTCCTAATCATCTAGTTTGAACAGTTATGTTTAAAACATTTTATCCAGAGTGCATCAAACATGATTTAGAGCTTGTTTATGGAAAAGTGCTTATTTATGCATTCTACAGTGTTTTCATAATAACATCTCGAATAAACATGACAAATAAAAGTTTTATCCCAGAGTGCATCAAACATTTAGAGCTTGTTTATGGAAAAGTGCTTATTTCCGTATTTCAATGCTGCAACTTGCTGAAAATTGTATGCAGTGTTCCTAATCATCTAGTTTGAACAGTTATGTTTAAAACATTGTATCCAGAGTGCATCAAACATGATTTAGAGCTTGTTTATGGAAAAGTGCTTATTTCCGTATTTCAATGCTGCAACTTGCTGAAAATTGTATGCAGTGTTCCTAATCATCTAGTTTGAACAGTTATGTTTAAAACATTGTATCCAGAGTGCATCAAACATGATTTAGAGCTTGTTTATGGAAAAGTGCTTATTTCCGTATTTCAATGCTGCAACTTGCTGAAAATTGTCTACAGTGTTCCTAATCATCTAGTTTGAACAGTTCTGTAAAAAACATTGTATCCAGAGTGCATCAAACATGATTTAGAGCTTGTTGATGGAAAAGTGCTTATTTCCGTATTTCAATGCTGCAACTTGCTGAAAATTGTATGCAGTGTTCCTAATCATCTAGTTTGAACAGTTATGTTTAAAACATTGTATCCAGAGTGCATCAAACATGATTTAGAGCTTGTTTATGGAAAAGTGCTTATTTCCGTATTTCAATGCTGCAACTTGCTGAAAATTGTATGCAGTGTTCCTAATCATCTAGTTTGAACAGTTATGTTTAAAACATTTTATCCAGAGTGCATCAAACATGATTTAGAGCTTGTTTATGGAAAAGTGCTTATTTATGCATTCTACAGTGTTTTCATAACATCTCGAATAAACATAACAAATAAAAGTTTTATCCCAGAGTGCATCAAACATGATTTAGAGCTTGTTTATGGAAAAGTGCTTATTTCCGTATTTCAATGCTGCAACTTGCTGAAAATTGTATGCAGTGTTCCTAATCATCTAGTTTGAACAGTTATGTTTAAAACATTGTATCCAGAGTGCATCAAACATGATTTAGAGCTTGTTTATGGAAAAGTGCTTATTTCCGTATTTCAATGCTGCAACTTGCTAAAAATTGTATGCAGTGTTCCTAATCATCTAGTTTGAACAGTTATGTTTAAAACATTGTATCCAGAGTGCATCAAACATGATTTAGAGCTTGTTTATGGAAAAGTGCTTATTTCCGTATTTCAATGCTGCAACTTGCTGAAAATTGTCTACAGTGTTCCTAATCATCTAGTTTGAACAGTTCTGTAAAAAACATTGTATCCAGAGTGCATCAAACATGATTTAGAGCTTGTTTATGGAAAAGTGCTTATTTCCGTATTTCAATGCTGCAACTTGCTGAAAATTGTCTACAGTGTTCCTAATCATCTAGTTTGAACAGTTATGTTTAAAACATTGTATCCAGAATGCATCAAACATGATTTAGAGCTTGTTTATGGAAAAGTGCTTATTTCCGTATTTCAATGCTGCAACTTGCTGAAAATTGTCTGCAGTCTTCCTAATCACCTAGTTTGAACAGTTCTGTAAAAAACATTGTATCCAGAGTGCATCAAACATGATTTAGAGCTTGTTTATGGAGAAGTGCTTATTTATGCATTCTACAGTGTTTTCATAACATCTCGAATAAACATAACAAAAAAAGTTTTATCCCAGAGTGCATCAAACATGATTTAGAGCTTGTTTATGGAAAAGTGCTTATTTATGCATTCTACAGTGTTTTCATAACATCTCGAATAAACATAACAAATAAAAGTTTTATCCCAGAGTGCATCAAACATGATTTAGAGCTTGTTTATGGAAAAGTGCTTATTTCCGTATTTCAATGCTGCAACTTGCTGAAAATTGTATGCAGTGTTCCTAATCATCTAGTTTGAACAGTTATGTTTAAAACATTGTATCCAGAGTGCATCAAACATGATTTAGAGCTTGTTTATGGAAAAGTGCTTATTTCCGTATTTCAATGCTGCAACTTGCTGAAAATTGTCTACAGTGTTCCTAATCATCTAGTTTGAACAGTTATGTTTAAAACATTGTATCCAGAATGCATCAAACATGATTTAGAGCTTGTTTATGGAAAAGTGCTTATTTCCGTATTTCAATGCTGCAACTTGCTGAAAATTGTCTGCAGTGTTCCTAATCATCTAGTTTGAACAGTTCTGTAAAAAACATTGTATCCAGAGTGCATCAAACATGATTTAGAGCTTGTTTATGGAAAAGTGCTTATTTCCGTATTTCAATGCTGCAACTTGCTGAAAATTGTCTACAGTGTTCCTAATCATCTAGTTTGAACAGTTATGTTTAAAACATTGTATCCAGAATGCATCAAACATGATTTAGAGCTTGTTTATGGAAAAGTGCTTATTTCCGTATTTCAATGCTGCAACTTGCTGAAAATTGTCTGCAGTGTTCCTAATCATCTAGTTTGAACAGTTCTGTAAAAAACATTGTATCCAGAGTGCATCAAACATGATTTAGAGCTTGTTTATGGAAAAGTGCTTATTTCCGTATTTCAATGCTGCAACTTGCTGAAAATTGTCTACAGTGTTCCTAATCATCTAGTTTGAACAGTTATGTTTAAAACATTGTATCCAGAATGCATCAAACATGATTTAGAGCTTGTTTATGGAAAAGTGCTTATTTCCGTATTTCAATGCTGCAACTTGCTGAAAATTGTCTGCAGTGTTCCTAATCATCTAGTTTGAACAGTTCTGTAAAAAACATTGTATCCAGAGTGCATCAAACATGATTTAGAGCTTGTTTATGGAAAAGTGCTTATTTATGCATCTACAGTGTTTTCATAACATCTCGAATAAACATAACAAAAAAAAAGTTTTATCCCAGAGTGCATCAAACATGATTTAGAGCTTGTTTATGGAAAAGTGCTTATTTCTGCATTTCAAAGTTGCAACATGCTGAAAACTGTCCACATTGTTCATTTCATCTCAAATAGACAGCACAGCAAAAAAATTGTATCCAGAGTGCATCAAACATGATTTAGAGCTTGTTTATGGAAAAGTGCTTATTTCCGTATTTCAATGCTGCAACTTGCTGAAAATTGTATGCAGTGTTCCTAATCATCTAGTTTGAACAGTTATGTTTAAAACATTGTATCCAGAGTGCATCAAACATGATTTAGAGCTTGTTTATGGAAAAGTGCTTATTTCCGTATTTCAATGCTGCAACTTGCTGAAAATTGTCTGCAGTGTTCCTAATCATCTAGTTTGAACAGTTCTGTAAAAAACATTGTATCCAGAGTGCATCAAACATGATTTAGAGCTTGTTTATGGAAAAGTGCTTATTTCCGTATTTCAATGCTGCAACTTGCTGAAAATTGTCTACAGTGTTCCTAATCATCTAGTTTGAACAGTTATGTTTAAAACATTGTATCCAGAATGCATCAAACATGATTTAGAGCTTGTTTATGGAAAAGTGCTTATTTCCGTATTTCAATGCTGCAACTTGCTGAAAATTGTATGCAGTGTTCCTAATCATCTAGTTTGAACAGTTATGTTTAAAACATTGTATCCAGAGTGCATCAAACATGATTTAGAGCTTGTTTATGGAAAAGTGCTTATTTCCGTATTTCAATGCTGCAACTTGCTGAAAATTGTATGCAGTGTTCCTAATCATCTAGTTTGAACAGTTATGTTTAAAACATTGTATCCAGAGTGCATCAAACATGATTTAGAGCTTGTTTATGGAAAAGTGCTTATTTATGCATTCTACAGTGTTTTCATAACATCTCGAATAAACATAACAAAAAAAGTTTTATCCCAGAGTGCATCAAACATGATTTAGAGCTTGTTTATGGAAAAGTGCTTATTTATGCATTCTACAGTGTTTTCATAACATCTCGTAAACATAACAAAAAATTTTATCCAGAGTGCATCAAACATGATTTAGAGCTTGTTTATGGAAAAGTGCTTATTTCCGTATTTCAATGCTGCAACTTGCTGAAAATTGTCTGCAGTGTTCCTAATCATCTAGTTTGAACAGTTCTGTAAAAAACATTGTATCCAGAGTGCATCAAACATGATTTAGAGCTTGTTTATGGAAAAGTGCTTATTTCCGTATTTCAATGCTGCAACTTGCTGAAAATTGTCTGCAGTGTTCCTAATCATCTAGTTTGAACAGTTCTGTAAAAACATTGTATCCAGAGTGCATCAAACATGATTTAGAGCTTGTTTATGGAAAAGTGCTTATTTCCGTATTTCAATGCTGCAACTTGCTGAAAATTGTCTACAGTGTTCCTAATCATCTAGTTTGAACAGTTATGTTTAAAACATTGTATCCAGAATGCATCAAACATGATTTAGAGCTTGTTTATGGAAAAGTGCTTATTTCCGTATTTCAATGCTGCAACTTGCTGAAAATTGTCTGCAGTGTTCCTAATCATCTAGTTTGAACAGTTCTGTAAAAAACATTGTATCCAGAGTGCATCAAACATGATTTAGAGCTTGTTTATGGAAAAGTGCTTATTTCCGTATTTCAATGCTGCAACTTGCTGAAAATTGTCTACAGTGTTCCTAATCATCTAGTTTGAACAGTTATGTTTAAAACATTGTATCCAGAATGCATCAAACATGATTTAGAGCTTGTTTATGGAAAAGTGCTTATTTCCGTATTTCAATGCTGCAACTTGCTGAAAATTGTCTGCAGTGTTCCTAATCATCTAGTTTGAACAGTTCTGTAAAAAACATTGTATCCAGAGTGCATCAAACATGATTTAGAGCTTGTTTATGGAAAAGTGCTTATTTCCGTATTTCAATGCTGCAACTTGCTGAAAATTGTCTACAGTGTTCCTAATCATCTAGTTTGAACAGTTATGTTTAAAACATTGTATCCAGAATGCATCAAACATGATTTAGAGCTTGTTTATGGAAAAGTGCTTATTTCCGTATTTCAATGCTGCAACTTGCTGAAAATTGTCTACAGTGTTCCTAATCATCTAGTTTGAACAGTTCTGTAAAAAACATTGTATCCAGAGTGCATCAAACATGATTTAGAGCTTGTTTATGGAAAAGTGCTTATTTATGCATTCTACAGTGTTTTCATAACATCTCGAATAAACATAACAAAAAAAAGTTTTATCCCAGAGTGCATCAAACATGATTTAGAGCTTGTTTATGGAAAAGTGCTTATTTATGCATTCTACAGTGTTTTCATAACATCTCGAATAAACATAACAAATAAAAGTTTTATCCCAGAGTGCATCAAACATGATTTAGAGCTTGTTTATGGAAAAGTGCTTATTTCCGTATTTCAATGCTGCAACTTGCTGAAAATTGTATGCAGTGTTCCTAATCATCTAGTTTGAACAGTTCTGTAAAAAACATTGTATCCAGAGTGCATCAAACATGATTTAGAGCTTGTTTATGGAAAAGTGCTTATTTCCGTATTTCAATGCTGCAACTTGCTGAAAATTGTCTACAGTGTTCCTAATCATCTAGTTTGAACAGTTATGTTTAAAACATTGTATCCAGAATGCATCAAACATGATTTAGAGCTTGTTTATGGAAAAGTGCTTATTTCCGTATTTCAATGCTGCAACTTGCTGAAAATTGTCTGCAGTGTTCCTAATCATCTAGTTTGAACAGTTCTGTAAAAACATTGTATCCAGAGTGCATCAAACATGATTTAGAGCTTGTTTATGGAAAAGTGCTTATTTCCGTATTTCAATGCTGCAACTTGCTGAAAATTGTCTACAGTGTTCCTAATCATCTAGTTTGAACAGTTATGTTTAAAACATTGTATCCAGAATGCATCAAACATGATTTAGAGCTTGTTTATGGAAAAGTGCTTATTTCCGTATTTCAATGCTGCAACTTGCTGAAAATTGTCTGCAGTGTTCCTAATCATCTAGTTTGAACAGTTCTGTAAAAAACATTGTATCCAGAGTGCATCAAACATGATTTAGAGCTTGTTTATGGAAAAGTGCTTATTTCCGTATTTCAATGCTGCAACTTGCTGAAAATTGTCTACAGTGTTCCTAATCATCTAGTTTGAACAGTTATGTTTAAAACATTGTATCCAGAATGCATCAAACATGATTTAGAGCTTGTTTATGGAAAAGTGCTTATTTCCGTATTTCAATGCTGCAACTTGCTGAAAATTGTCTGCAGTGTTCCTAATCATCTAGTTTGAACAGTTCTGTAAAAAACATTGTATCCAGAGTGCATCAAACATGATTTAGAGCTTGTTTATGGAAAAGTGCTTATTTATGCATTCTACAGTGTTTTCATAACATCTCGAATAAACATAACAAAAAAGTTTTATCCCAGAGTGCATCAAACATGATTTAGAGCTTGTTTATGGAAAAGTGCTTATTTCTGCATTTCAAAGTTGCAACATGCTGAAAACTGTCCACATTGTTCATTTCATCTCAAATAGACAGCACAGCAAAATTGGACATCCAGAGTGCATCAAACATGATTTAGAGCTTGTTTATGGAAAAGTGCTTATTTCCGTATTTCAATGCTGCAACTTGCTGAAAATTGTATGCAGTGTTCCTAATCATCTAGTTTGAACAGTTATGTTTAAAACATTGTATCCAGAGTGCATCAAACATGATTTAGAGCTTGTTTATGGAAAAGTGCTTATTTCCGTATTTCAATGCTGCAACTTGCTGAAAATTGTCTGCAGTGTTCCTAATCATCTAGTTTGAACAGTTCTGTAAAAAACATTGTATCCAGAGTGCATCAAACATGATTTAGAGCTTGTTTATGGAAAAGTGCTTATTTCCGTATTTCAATGCTGCAACTTGCTGAAAATTGTCTACAGTGTTCCTAATCATCTAGTTTGAACAGTTATGTTTAAAACATTGTATCCAGAATGCATCAAACATGATTTAGAGCTTGTTTATGGAAAAGTGCTTATTTCCGTATTTCAATGCTGCAACTTGCTGAAAATTGTCTGCAGTGTTCCTAATCATCTAGTTTGAACAGTTATGTTTAAAACATTGTATCCAGAGTGCATCAAACATGATTTAGAGCTTGTTTATGGAAAAGTGCTTATTTCCGTATTTCAATGCTGCAACTTGCTGAAAATTGTCTACAGTGTTCCTAATCATCTAGTTTGAACAGTTATGTTTAAAACATTGTATCCAGAGTGCATCAAACATGATTTAGAGCTTGTTTATGGAAAAGTGCTTATTTCCGTATTTCAATGCTGCAACTTGCTGAAAATTGTATGCAGTGTTCCTAATCATCTAGTTTGAACAGTTATGTTTAAAACATTGTATCCAGAGTGCATCAAACATGATTTAGAGCTTGTTTATGGAAAAGTGCTTATTTCCGTATTTCAATGCTGCAACTTGCTGAAAATTGTCTGCAGTGTTCCTAATCATCTAGTTTGAACAGTTCTGTAAAAACATTGTATCCAGAGTGCATCAAACATGATTTAGAGCTTGTTTATGGAAAAGTGCTTATTTCCGTATTTCAATGCTGCAACTTGCTGAAAATTGTATGCAGTGTTCCTAATCATCTAGTTTGAACAGTTATGTTTAAAACATTGTATCCAGAGTGCATCAAACATGATTTAGAGCTTGTTTATGGAAAAGTGCTTATTTCCGTATTTCAATGCTGCAACTTGCTGAAAATTGTATGCAGTGTTCCTAATCATCTAGTTTGAACAGTTATGTTTAAAACATTGTATCCAGAATGCATCAAACATGATTTAGAGCTTGTTTATGGAAAAGTGCTTATTTCCGTATTTCAATGCTGCAACTTGCTGAAAATTGTCTGCAGTGTTCCTAATCATCTAGTTTGAACAGTTCTGTAAAAAACATTGTATCCAGAGTGCATCAAACATGATTTAGAGCTTGTTTATGGAAAAGTGCTTATTTCCGTATTTCAATGCTGCAACTTGCTGAAAATTGTCTACAGTGTTCCTAATCATCTAGTTTGAACAGTTATGTTTAAAACATTGTATCCAGAATGCATCAAACATGATTTAGAGCTTGTTTATGGAAAAGTGCTTATTTCCGTATTTCAATGCTGCAACTTGCTGAAAATTGTCTGCAGTGTTCCTAATCATCTAGTTTGAACAGTTCTGTAAAAAACATTGTATCCAGAGTGCATCAAACATGATTTAGAGCTTGTTTATGGAAAAGTGCTTATTTATGCATTCTACAGTGTTTTCATAACATCTCGAATAAACATAACAAAAAAAAGTTTTATCCCAGAGTGCATCAAACATGATTTAGAGCTTGTTTATGGAAAAGTGCTTATTTCTGCATTTCAATGTTGCAACATGCTGAAAACTGTCCACATTGTTCATTTCATCTCAAATAGACAGCACAGCAAAAATTGGACATCCAGAGTGCATCAAACATGATTTAGAGCTTGTTTATGGAAAAGTGCTTATTTCCGTATTTCAATGCTGCAACTTGCTGAAAATTGTATGCAGTGTTCCTAATCATCTAGTTTGAACAGTTATGTTTAAAACATTGTATCCAGAGTGCATCAAACATGATTTAGAGCTTGTTTATGGAAAAGTGCTTATTTCCGTATTTCAATGCTGCAACTTGCTGAAAATTGTCTGCAGTGTTCCTAATCATCTAGTTTGAACAGTTCTGTAAAAAACATTGTATCCAGAGTGCATCAAACATGATTTAGAGCTTGTTTATGGAAAAGTGCTTATTTCCGTATTTCAATGCTGCAACTTGCTGAAAATTGTCTACAGTGTTCCTAATCATCTAGTTTGAACAGTTATGTTTAAAACATTGTATCCAGAATGCATCAAACATGATTTAGAGCTTGTTTATGGAAAAGTGCTTATTTCCGTATTTCAATGCTGCAACTTGCTGAAAATTGTATGCAGTGTTCCTAATCATCTAGTTTGAACAGTTATGTTTAAAAAAAAATTGTATCCAGAGTGCATCAAACATGATTTAGAGCTTGTTTATGGAAAAGTGCTTATTTCCGTATTTCAATGCTGCAACTTGCTGAAAATTGTCTACAGTGTTCCTAATCATCTAGTTTGAACAGTTATGTTTAAAACATTGTATCCAGAGTGCATCAAACATGATTTAGAGCTTGTTTATGGAAAAGTGCTTATTTCCGTATTTCAATGCTGCAACTTGCTGAAAATTGTATGCAGTGTTCCTAATCATCTAGTTTGAACAGTTATGTTTAAAACATTGTATCCAGAGTGCATCAAACATGATTTAGAGCTTGTTTATGGAAAAGTGCTTATTTCCGTATTTCAATGCTGCAACTTGCTGAAAATTGTCTGCAGTGTTCCTAATCATCTAGTTTGAACAGTTCTGTAAAAAACATTGTATCCAGAGTGCATCAAACATGATTTAGAGCTTGTTTATGGAAAAGTGCTTATTTCCGTATTTCAATGCTGCAACTTGCTGAAAATTGTCTACAGTGTTCCTAATCATCTAGTTTGAACAGTTATGTTTAAAACATTGTATCCAGAATGCATCAAACATGATTTAGAGCTTGTTTATGGAAAAGTGCTTATTTCCGTATTTCAATGCTGCAACTTGCTGAAAATTGTCTGCAGTGTTCCTAATCATCTAGTTTGAACAGTTCTGTAAAAAACATTGTATCCAGAGTGCATCAAACATGATTTAGAGCTTGTTTATGGAAAAGTGCTTATTTATGCATTCTACAGTGTTTTCATAACATCTCGAATAAACATAACAAAAAAGTTTTATCCCAGAGTGCATCAAACATGATTTAGAGCTTGTTTATGGAAAAGTGCTTATTTATGCATTCTACAGTGTTTTCATAACATCTCGAATAAACATAACAAATAAAAGTTTTATCCCAGAGTGCATCAAACATGATTTAGAGCTTGTTTATGGAAAAGTGCTTATTTCCGTATTTCAATGCTGCAACTTGCTGAAAATTGTCTGCAGTGTTCCTAATCATCTAGTTTGAACAGTTCTTTAAAAAACATTGTATCCAGAGTGCATCAAACATGATTTAGAGCTTGTTTATGGAAAAGTGCTTATTTCCGTATTTCAATGCTGCAACTTGCTGAAAATTGTCTGCAGTGTTCCTAATCATCTAGTTTGAACAGTTCTGTAAAAAACATTGTATCCAGAGTGCATCAAACATGATTTAGAGCTTGTTTATGGAAAAGTGCTTATTTCCGTATTTCAATGCTGCAACTTGCTGAAAATTGTCTACAGTGTTCCTAATCATCTAGTTTGAACAGTTATGTTTAAAACATTGTATCCAGAGTGCATCAAACATGATTTAGAGCTTGTTTATGGAAAAGTGCTTATTTCCGTATTTCAATGCTGCAACTTGCTGAAAATTGTCTACAGTGTTCCTAATCATCTAGTTTGAACAGTTATGTTTAAAACATTGTATCCAGAGTGCATCAAACATGATTTAGAGCTTGTTTATGGAAAAGTGCTTATTTCCGTATTTCAATGCTGCAACTTGCTGAAAATTGTATGCAGTGTTCCTAATCATCTAGTTTGAACAGTTATGTTTAAAACATTGTATCCAGAGTGCATCAAACATGATTTAGAGCTTGTTTATGGAAAAGTGCTTATTTCCGTATTTCAATGCTGCAACTTGCTGAAAATTGTCTAACAGTGTTCCTAATCATCTAGTTTGAACAGTTATGTTTAAAACATTGTATCCAGAGTGCATCAAACATGATTTAGAGCTTGTTTATGGAAAAGTGCTTATTTCCGTATTTCAATGCTGCAACTTGCTGAAAATTGTATGCAGTGTTCCTAATCATCTAGTTTGAACAGTTATGTTTAAAACATTGTATCCAGAGTGCATCAAACATGATTTAGAGCTTGTTTATGGAAAAGTGCTTATTTCCGTATTTCAATGCTGCAACTTGCTGAAAATTGTCTGCAGTGTTCCTAATCATCTAGTTTGAACAGTTCTGTAAAAAACATTGTATCCAGAGTGCATCAAACATGATTTAGAGCTTGTTTATGGAAAAGTGCTTATTTCCGTATTTCAATGCTGCAACTTGCTGAAAATTGTCTGCAGTGTTCCTAATCATCTAGTTTGAACAGTTATGTTTAAAACATTGTATCCAGAGTGCATCAAACATGATTTAGAGCTTGTTTATGGAAAAGTGCTTATTTCCGTATTTCAATGCTGCAACTTGATGAAAATTGTATGCAGTGTTCCTAATCATCTAGTTTGAACAGTTATGTTTAAAACATTGTATCCAGAGTGCATCAAACATGATTTAGAGCTTGTTTATGGAAAAGTGCTTATTTCCGTATTTCAATGCTGCAACTTGCTGAAAATTGTCTGCAGTGTTCCTAATCATCTAGTTTGAACAGTTCTGTAAAAAACATTGTATCCAGAGTGCATCAAACATGATTTAGAGCTTGTTTATGGAAAAGTGCTTATTTCCGTATTTCAATGCTGCAACTTGCTGAAAATTGTCTACAGTGTTCCTAATCATCTAGTTTGAACAGTTATGTTTAAAACATTGTATCCAGAATGCATCAAACATGATTTAGAGCTTGTTTATGGAAAAGTGCTTATTTCCGTATTTCAATGCTGCAACTTGCTGAAAATTGTCTGCAGTGTTCCTAATCATCTAGTTTGAACAGTTCTGTAAAAAACATTGTATCCAGAGTGCATCAAACATGATTTAGAGCTTGTTTATGGAAAAGTGCTTATTTATGCATTCTACAGTGTTTTCATAACATCTTGAATAAACATAACAAAAAAAAGTTTTATCCCAGAGTGCATCAAACATGATTTAGAGCTTGTTTATGGAAAAGTGCTTATTTCTGCATTTCAAAGTTGCAACATGCTGAAAACTGTCCACATTGTTCATTTCATCTCAAATAGACAGCACAGCAAAAATTGGACATCCAGAGTGCATCAAACATGATTTAGAGCTTGTTTATGGAAAAGTGCTTATTTCCGTATTTCAATGCTGCAACTTGCTGAAAATTGTATGCAGTGTTCCTAATCATCTAGTTTGAACAGTTATGTTTAAAACATTGTATCCAGAGTGCATCAAACATGATTTAGAGCTTGTTTATGGAAAAGTGCTTATTTCCGTATTTCAATGCTGCAACTTGCTGAAAATTGTCTGCAGTGTTCCTAATCATCTAGTTTGAACAGTTCTGTAAAAAACATTGTATCCAGAGTGCATCAAACATGATTTAGAGCTTGTTTATGGAAAAGTGCTTATTTCCGTATTTCAATGCTGCAACTTGCTGAAAATTGTCTACAGTGTTCCTAATCATCTAGTTTGAACAGTTATGTTTAAAACATTGTATCCAGAATGCATCAAACATGATTTAGAGCTTGTTTATGGAAAAGTGCTTATTTCCGTATTTCAATGCTGCAACTTGCTGAAAATTGTATGCAGTGTTCCTAATCATCTAGTTTGAACAGTTATGTTTAAAACATTGTATCCAGAGTGCATCAAACATGATTTAGAGCTTGTTTATGGAAAAGTGCTTATTTCCGTATTTCAATGCTGCAACTTGCTGAAAATTGTCTGCAGTGTTCCTAATCATCTAGTTTGAACAGTTATGTTTAAAACATTGTATCCAGAATGCATCAAACATGATTTAGAGCTTGTTTATGGAAAAGTGCTTATTTCCGTATTTCAATGCTGCAACTTGCTGAAAATTGTATGCAGTGTTCCTAATCATCTAGTTTGAACAGTTATGTTTAAAACATTGTATCCAGAGTGCATCAAACATGATTTAGAGCTTGTTTATGGAAAAGTGCTTATTTCCGTATTTCAATGCTGCAACTTGCTGAAAATTGTCTGCAGTGTTCCTAATCATCTAGTTGAACAGTTCTGTAAAAAACATTGTATCCAGAGTGCATCAAACATGATTTAGAGCTTGTTTATGGAAAAGTGCTTATTTCCGTATTTCAATGCTGCAACTTGCTGAAAATTGTCTACAGTGTTCCTAATCATCTAGTTTGAACAGTTATGTTTAAAACATTGTATCCAGAATGCATCAAACATGATTTAGAGCTTGTTTATGGAAAAGTGCTTATTTCCGTATTTCAATGCTGCAACTTGCTGAAAATTGTCTGCAGTGTTCCTAATCACCTAGTTTGAACAGTTCTGTAAAAAACATTGTATCCAGAGTGCATCAAACATGATTTAGAGCTTGTTTATGGAGAAGTGCTTATTTAT